>NC_071667.1:13482500-14107500 GCF_028554725.1 Zeugodacus cucurbitae
AATTTTTCAACTAGATGCTACATTGTTGATCTGACAGGATGATTATGACGACCATAAATTGGACGTAGCTCTTAAAGTTGAGGCCACTGACTCCAAAGTCAAGTTGCAACAAAGTTGCTAGCAACAAAGTTGCTAAAGAGAGTATTATAGTTTTGTTCACATAACGGTTGTTTGTAACACCCAAAACTAAACGAGTTAGATATAGGGTTATATATACGAAAGTGATCAGGGTGAAGAGTGGAGTTCAAATCCGAATGTCTGTCTGTCCGTCCGTCCGTCCGTCCGTCCGGCCGTCTGTGCAAGCTGTAACTTGAGTAAAAATTAAGATATCTTGATGAAACTTGGCACACTTAATTCTTGGCACCATAGGAAGGTTGCTTTCGAAAATGAGCAAAATCGGACCACTGCCACGCCCACAAAATGGTGAAAACCGAAAACACATAAAGTGCCATAACTAAGCCATAAATAAAGCTATGGCAAAAAAATTTGCTATGAAGGATCGCACTATGAAGGGGCATATGTGGATGTAATTTTTTTGAGGAAGTGGGCTTGACCCCGCCCCCAAATAGGTTTTTTGTACATATCTCGGAAACCAATAGAGCTATATAAACCAAATTTTCTGCAGTCGTTTTTTTTAGCCACTTCTTAATACTTTCCGAAAATGAAAGAAATCGGATAATAACCACGCCCACCTCCCATACAAAGGATAGGTTGAAAATTACTAAAAGTGGGTTAACTCACTAACGAAAAACGCCAGAAACTCTAAATTTCACATAAGAAATGGCAGATGGAAGCTGCACTCAGATTTTTTTACAAAATGGAAAATGGGCGTGGCATCGTCCACATATGGGTCAAAAACCATATCTCAGGAATTACTCGACCGATTTTAATGAAACTTTCTAATAGTTTCTTTACATCCCAATGATATGTTGTGAAAATAGGACCTATATACCAGAACTTTGAAGACAATCTGAATCGTTTACTTTACAATATATAAAATAAGAACTAGTGAAGATATCGGTGCAGAAATTTGCACAAACACTATGTTTATAGTGCCACACTTCTCACCCATTCTAAAAATCGCCGAAATCGGACCGTAGGTTTTTAAGGCCCCATATATCGAACACGAGGACCTCGGTGCTTCTAACCTAATATTATGGTTTCCAACTTTCAATGGACTTTATACAATATATATGACGAATATGTGGGTCAAATTGTGTATTATATAATATAAATAAAGTTAAATATATAAATTGCGACAGTATAAAATGTTCGGTTACACCCAAACTTAGCCCTTCCTTACTTGTTTTTAATATGTAATTTCAACTCGTTGTTGGATCGTTTATATTTCCATGATAAAATAACAAACCTTACTGAAGAGAAATGTCAAAAGAGCAGGAGAAAATATGGCGTTGTTTGCTGTCCCTATCGGTCTACTTTTGTAGCGTCCTTTTTTTTCAATATTTCCTTATTTATTGAATCTGCTTGTTTTTAAGCCTAACAACAAGTTATAAAATCTTAAATCTATTTAAAAGCTAGACAAGCTCAACAAAGTGATTGAGCCGTATTGGTGAAACGTTGCTCTTTAGTACGCAGGCATATCCCTTCTTTTTAGGCGTGTTTGATCGCAGGAATGTACTAAAGCATTACCCAATGGGTTTGGGTGATCACGGAGTTTAGATAAATATTCAAACTGAAAACTAATTGAACAATATATTCAATTAGTGTTAATATTTTCATGCCAATATTAAAGTTATTCATTCTTTTTTGAAGTCACACTTCGTATGTTTAAAATCATTTAAATTTAAATGTATGGAAAACCCAAGCATTTTCTTATCTACCAGCATATGTCTAAAAAAATACATAAGCTATATAAACTAAATTATAAACTAATATTTTGAACGGCAACTCAAAGGTATTCAAATATTTGTTTGGAATTTCCCCGATTAAAAATTCACAGCGACCTTGTGGTAAATATTGACAAGCGAGCTTATTTTTAAATTCTTCCGCTAAACATTTATTATTATTACATGAGAAAACACTTTATGCTTCCGAATATGAATATGTGGTTATGTGTGAATAATTAAGCTAACCATGTATATTTCAAGCCACTAAGGATGCGTGAAATTCGCGCAGAACCGAACACGAACTAGAATGTAAATGTATTAAATTTAAGTATTGGTTTAAAAGTATTTGTTGATATTTAATGTTTTTCATAGAAGCGATATGAAATGCTCATTTTCCAAAGTTGTTTTCGTTACTACGGTATTCACACTAGTAATTGAACTTCAATATCATGTGTAAATTGGTAGAAACATACATATATTTTGAACTCTATTTTGACATAAACCAAACTTCATGAATATTCATTAACCACTGAGCGATAATTTTCAAGCTTCAATGTGTAAAATATTTCACAAAAAAATAAGTAGTTCAGTCATCGTGTCTTTTTTTCGCTCTTTATTGTGATGGAAAGTATACGAAGGGTCTCGAGTCAAGACCAATACTTATGTACAATCCACCGATTTTTTTGGAACGTTTGCCTACTTTCAATTGGTAAAGCTGCCGAAAACTGTAAACCTGGCAAAATACATCCATAACCTAATGACACCTGACCTGAGCGACTTGCCTAAGCTGATAATAAGAAAAGTTTGGTCCTGACTGTAATTCACTGAACTTTACTGCCAAATTATAATCCCCGCTTTAGAGGCATCAAAACTGTCCTTACAATACTATAAATGATCAAAAAATTAACAAATCTAGGGGTAATACCCTTGCTATATACATTGCGCCCGGGTTTAAAAAATATCTCTTTGTATAGATATGTGCACAGGTGAGAATCGTCACAAATCAGCACATCAATTAGCGTATTTGCCGCTTGTCGAGCATTGTTGAAAGTGAAAACCGCACAAAGAGAAGAGGTTCAAGAGCAATAGACGTCATCAATTGAAGGTGGCTAATCACGGCTTAGATGGCAGAAAGCTAGGCAAAAGGTTGTTACACTTTGCATAACAAACGTTTGGTGTTGATAAATAAATTTTAATTTAGTGGAGATTAAACGTAAATATGACTGCGATGGCGCGGGTGAGGGGCAGCTATCGTCTACTCACCACAGCGGTAACGCCATTGCAAGAGTGAGTGATGTTAATTTCGGTTGGGTTTTTATGACATGCTACAAAGCACATAGTTTTGAAGTTTTTTCTTTCGCTTGACTGCGCAGCAAAGCGTTGCGTGCGCAGCGCATCATTCTCACAAAGTCGCGTCGCGTCGAGAATCCAAAATTCCAAAATTGGGTTTTTCTGGTTACCACCACCAGCAACAGTGCGCAATAGTAGTGCTCATGTCCGTACTATGTATTTAGTTATTTGCTTTTGTTAATGCTGTACTGGCGACTGATGTTATTGTGCTCTTGATCTTGAAGCTGGACGCTTCCGTCAATGACAAAATACACAACCACATACTCATATACATGTGGGTACATTTATGCGTTTGTGCTTGTCGTCACCAACATGTTTTGCCGTTCTGCAATTTCGCTGTCTGAAATCGATAGCAGTACGCATGCGTGCGCGCATCCATGTTGTTTAAGTATAAAAAGCTTTGCGCGCACTTCAATTGCAACTTAGTACTCAACTAACTGAACTGAGCAAATCATTACTAGAACTTTGCACGTAACATTTAGGAATTTAAATAACAAAATGGCTGGTTATGTAGGTGTTAAAGTCTTTAGTTAAGGATAATCTAAAATCTAACTATAAAACTACCACTTTTCATTTTTCAACCAATAGCTCCTGAAAATCGCACTCATCTGCACTCTTGTCGCCGTACTGTATGCCGCACCTGCGCCAAAACCTGCTGGTGCTCAAGCGCGGACTTTCGGCGATTTGGGTCTGGGCGCTGGGTTTGGTCTAGGTCTTGGTGGTTACGGTGGTTATGGCGGTTATGGTGGTCACGGTGGATATGGTGGTTACCCCGGTTACTATGGCGGTTATCCAGGTTATGGTGGTTATCATGGCCGACCAAGCTTCGGTGGCGGCTATTATCCCGGTTATGGTGGCGGTTATGGCGGCTATGGCAATTATGGTGGTTCCTACAGCCAATCACAGAGTCAGTCGCATAGTCAAAGTGGCTACTACAATGGTGGCTATGGTGGATACGGAAATGGATTCTTTGGCTAATATGCTAAAGTTCTAAGGTCTAAGTCTAGTGATAAGTTGTTTTAAATTATATTTTTTATAAAAAAAAAAAATAAATAACGTATGTAAGCGTGTTTCGTGTGCATAAATATCATATTTTCATCTTGTTGGTTGTGTAGGCAGAGTCCAGAGTCTTCGCTCGTTGAGTAGTTTAACTCTCTTATTTGTTTGACACGCCATTCTAGGTTTCTTATCTACGTCTGATATGCAAAAGAACCGACCCATTCTTTGTTTCCTTATACTTTGGTTGTAGGACACTCTCTACAAAAAACTAATGGTCTATTATTGTAGCTATAAGTCTCAATTGAGACCTGTTTCATTGGTCGATTATATTATTTTGCAATATCTGGGAAATTTGTTCACTTGTCCTATATTTGTATATAGACCTCCTTTGTTTTGAACTAGTTTGTCAAGTTGCAGACTATTTATATCGGACATTGTAAAGGGATAGGGACAGCAAAAGACACCGTCTTTTTTCTCGCTCTTTTGACATTTTTCTTCAGTAAGGTTTGCCATTTCATCATGGAAAGATATGCGATCCAACAACGAGTCGAAATTATTAAAATTTACTACCGAGTCAGTGGCCTCAACTTTAAGAGCGCTACTTCCAATTTATGGTCGGTTCATTTCTGGTTGAATGGCTTCTTCAATAAGGAAAAAATGTTTTATTGGTCAGACAGTACTTCACATATACTCCATGAGTCACCGTTGCACCCAGAAAAAATTACCGGATGGTCCAGTTTATGGGCCGGCGGCGTCATTGCGCCGTACTTCTTCCGTGATGATCAAGACCGGCACGTTACTGTGAATTGCAATCGCTACCGCTCAATGTTGATATGAACTTGGACAACACAGCAGTATGCATGTCGATTTATGGAAAACCGAGTTATCTCACGAAATGGCCCGTCAATTGGTCGCCTCGGTGATGCGATTTGACGCCGTTGGACTATTTCCTGTAGGGCTACGTCAAGTCTATGGTCTGTGCCAACAAGCCTGCGACGATTGATGAACTTCGAACGAATATCAAACGTGTAAATGCAGCAGTATCGGCCGATTTATGCTTCAAAACGGTCGAAAATTGGGTACAGCGTCTGGAATTCTGCAGGCGTACCCGTGTTGCTCTTCCAAAAGAAATCGAATTCCATACATAATAGCATCGAATGTATTTACACAGGAATAAAGAATTTAATTGATAACCGTAATGTTTTTATTGAAAACCCTTTATAATTTCTACAGCGGACCAATGTTCCGGTTTTGGCGATCTAGATAACTCATCCAATATCATATATGTACATACACTTATGTATGTATGTTTCATTGCCGGAATTGCAGATAGTGGAGATTTATATTGTACGCGCACAAGAGAATGTTATAGTATTTTTCTTTCAAATTATTAAAATTGCTAATGAAAAGATTGTTTTCATCTTTCAATTTCATCTTTCATTTGTGGAAAATCATCATGAAATCTACGAGAAGTTGTAATGCGCTAAAGCTTTGTTGTGGTATCTGTATTCAAAAACTTTCAACATAGTGCTAAATATTCGAAAGCTTTATTTCAGTAGATGAAAAAGCTTGACAGAGCTTTTGAAATTAACAGAAAGGGTGATGCATATAAACTAAATTGTTAGAAGAAAGTTTGTAAATTTTGAAATGCAACTGTTAATTTATTAACCTTTACTAAAAATAAAATAAATGTCATCTAAATCTCCATAAAGTATTTTTTTTTGCTTTTAGAGTTTTTTGGTGCTATCTTAGTCCCTAGACGCCGTAACAAAGTTCATCAAATTTATAAATAAATTTGTCTCGAGTATAGCCTCATAGGTCCGAATGAAAAATTAGACGTCTACTCAAAAAAAAGTTTTGTTCTTTTTGGGTAGGATGGGTATTGATATAAATTAATAAAATGTCGTAGAGACTACAAGTATCGTTTTAGTAGTTGAACAGAACACTTTTTAGGCCAGAGAAGACACGAATTCCTGAATTCAGGTCCTATGTCTACTATAAATAATACACCAGAAGTATGATCTAATGTTTTGCTGATCTTACATATTAATTGTAAAATTATTCCCTCATTGGAACCGTATTCTGTACCGCATCGAGCCTTGCGATCCAATAAAAGATTCTTCATAACATTTTTCGTATACTGCCGATAGCAAGAATGTTTCTTCGGAGGTCCATATTTCGACAGTTTGCTTCACTCTTTCAGTAAAGAATTCAAACGGGTCAATAGAAACCAAAAACATAGAATACTTTTTATTTATATACACATAATCATTTCAATAAAGGAACATAGTCAATTTCATATAACTAAGATTAAAAATAAATATAAAACCTAAAGGAATATAACTTCATCAGCGATCTTGTTAGGGCTGACTGAAGGCTTTTTTACTTTCCATAACTCGCTGATCTATAGCCAGGGTAAACCGGTTGAACATTGCCAGTTAGTTGTTGTATGATACCGTTAACAGTGGTGGCTACACCGCCTACTAATTGCGCAGGAGTTATGGGAGCCTGAAAAAAGGATTATAAAAAGTTAGGGATACATTTTTTTATTATACCTATAGCGAGAAAACTTTGATCCTAGCAGGTATTTTATATTAATGCACTTACCGCTCCCACTGAATCATAGTACACCCGATTAGGTCTTCTCACTGGAGGTGGCCTGGCGGCGACAGGCCTATACCCAGGGTCCACCTCTGGATCATTAGCCAAATCGTTAGCCTCACTCGCAATAGTATCAGACTGAGGTCTCAGTAGCGATGGGCGCGCTGTCACCGCTAAAGCATTCTGCAATATACCGGGAGCGAATAGCTGTAAGAAATTATTAAATCTATTGGGTGGCGCATAAGCAGCAGCAATCGGATCGGAGAGCAGACCACCGCCGCCAAGACCACCAGCGCCAGCAAAAGCGCTAGCAAGACCACCACCCAGTCCGCCACCAAGTCCGCCACAACCGCCGCCATATATTGGCGGAGGATAACCACCGCCACCGTAAATATTATAAACATTCACATCCCAAAGTAAGCGTCCTTGCTCCTCTGGTGGCGGTGTTACTTCACCGCCCTGCGCGTCGCGTCCAAATGGAAAGCAACGACGCAGTTTCTTACGTTTCAAATGCGACAGGGTCTTTGTATTCTCCTCGTCTGCTTCTTGATTACTAATACCAGCAAATTTGGCATTCTCCTCATCAGCTTTGCTAATGCGCTGTTTATTGCTTGCATCCTGCTGCTTATTTGGCGGTGTGCTGGAAGCGCTATCCGTTGCGTAAGCATTATATCTGTTATTATACTTGTTATATCGTTCACTGTTGTTGCTTGCGTAAATGCTGTTGGTGGTTGTGCCACCACTGTTGTCGCTGCTGCTAGCGCTTATAGCCGCTGCGGCGACGGGCAAACGTGAGGATGAATAGTAGCGCTGTGTTTTGCTGACACTACTGCCGTCACCACGACTGCTACTGGCGGTAGCGCTGATGCTGTTGTAGATGCCTTTGTAGCTATCGGCGAGCGCGCGTAGACGCCGTTGCCGTAACGCGTCGTAATACTCGCGATTATTATCGCGATATGGAGAATAGCCGGCGCGCCGATAAGGATCAGCGCGATTTGCCGTTGCTGTGCCAGTTGAGTAGGAATTTGAGGAATAGTAACTCTGGGGCGCGCAGGCGCATATCACCACCAATGTGAGTAGTGTTAGCGCATGTGTGATTATTAGCTGTTGTAATGTACACATTTTGTTTTTATTTAAAAAACACACAAACTTCGCACTGACATTTTTCAAGAGTCCTTCGCGGCTTTAGAGATCGTTCTGTTCTATTTTTCAAAATTTCGAACTTGATAATCGTTAGTCCTTTTGTACACTTATTATCCTTTTCACTTCGTTTGTAATATTTTTTATTATCACTTCGTTCGTTTGTTATTGTTTTAATTTAGTTTGTATCAACACTTGAACTGTTCGCGTCTCGTTTGCAATTTGCACTAAGCGCCCACCCGCTGCAACACTCTAACTTATCTAAAAATTTCGCACTAAGCATACGCGTAGGTTGTCCCAAACAAACCCACACACATTAACTAAGCTAACCATCTAATAAAGCTGCAAACCCTGAATTAAACCAACTAGCCGTTCTGGCCATAGTTGGTGGCGCACAGTTATTGCAAAATGCCCTTTTTTGCAGACACCATCATCAACAACAACAACACCCGCTTAGTTTACAATTTTTTAAACGCCGAATTTATGTTTGCTGGTGTCATTGTAATATGTTAATTTCAGCCCATTTGCTTGCTGAAGTGAGTAGCAGCGCGCACCCACGCATCGACTGTGACGCCGCACTTTGACGATGGCTCATCTGCACATGCGCAACGGCCACAACCTGCCTCACTCTGTAAGCGTATAGTTTCCTGCAGCTTTTGTGGAAGTTGCTAGCGCTTTATCGCGCTTTTGTTTGTTGTAAACACATTTTGGCAACATGTTTTTGTTTTTTTTGTCCATTTCCCGCCTGTGCATTGACCTGCAACGGAATATTTTTTTTCCAATTTTCCCTTTTGTTTACATTATTGTAGTTTTAGTTTGTGTTTTTGTTTGTTTCTTCAAACTCTGTCGCACTTTTTTGGGCAGCCATTCACGCTAGCAATCGTAAAAACAAGCTGTGTAAATTTGGCGATATTTTCGCTATACTGAAATGAGGTCAAGAACGCTCGTTTAAAGTTTTAAAATAATAAAACAGAACTGTGATCATGAGCTCTAATGTCATTACAACCTAATGCCTTACAATAACTCATATTTTATAAATTTAATAGTGTGAACCAGTCATCTACCAGTTTTACAATGATTTTTAATGGCTGCCGAATACGTAGATCGTCCCAAAAAATGTCGTAATTTCCGAAAACCGCTCTAAATCCATTGAAAACAACATGGATATTATTGTAAGTAGATCAGTTGAGCTTCAGATGAATAATAATTCGAAATATATACATCATGGATGTGTGAACTTTTTCACTTTATTAAGACCACAGGGTGGTTCAAAGATGACTCTATAGTGTGAGGGATCACAGTCCCCATGGTGTCACAATGGGCCTCCAAAAGGCCTAGGTGCGTCGTTTTGACAACCACATAACCTAACTTATTGTTACAAAGGTTTATTCGATAGCACGAAAACATATTGCTTTTAAACCGATATGTCTGGATTATGAATTCCCAAACATTTTTATTGCTTTATGAAATATCTTAAGTGGGTAAAATCGCTTCGAACGTTTGAAATTAAAAGTAGTTTCACTTGGAGTAACGGATAGCAATCATATATCTTTACTTTCATTAAATTAGTTAAAGGAAAACAGCGAAGGAGATGGGTACAGTCTTGAGAGAACTATATTGGGGCGGTGTAGTTTTAAGACCGTTGGGTCCACGCTTCCGTGTCATATACATGTAAAGGGGTTTTCAATTGGCTAGCTACAAAAGTACACCGATAGGGACAGCAAACGACGCAATATTTTTTCCCGCTTTTTTTGACATTTCTCTTCAGTAAGGTTTGTTATTTCATCATGGAAAGATACACGAATCGAAATGATTAAAATTTACAATCCAAATACTGAGTCTGTGGACTTAACTTTAATTCCTGGAAGAATTGCAGAGAAACTAGAATTGTCGCGCTCCTGGTGACGCTAGGTTGGCTACCAATGGCGGAAATGATAATCGAATATTTTTGGTCCGAATTGGATGATATAGATTTGGACCATATGTGGTTCCAACAAGATGGCGCCACAAGCCACACAGTGAATGTCACAATCGATTTATAGAAAACTAAGTTTGGTGAACGTGTTATCTCATGAAATAACCCAGTCAATTGGCCGTTAGACTATTTTCTGTGTGGCTACGTCAAGTCGCTGAAAACCCCTTTATAATAAAAGGTCTATAATTGGTATTTGGTTTTTTAAAGGGATATTATGGATGATTATCTACTGTATTTTGAGGCATATATAGTTTTCTATTCTTGATTCTATTGAATCCGTATATTCATTGATTGAATCCATAGTAAAATGTATGTATCTAGATAAAATAAGAAGTTTCTTCATGCCTCCCAAATGATTCAAGAGTAGACTCAAATGAATATTTGCCCAAAAATGTCAACAAAAAAGCGAGACCTACTTGGTTTGTTTGAATTTTCATTTATGAGGTAAAAAGTTAACTTTTCAAAAGAGATGGTTTATAAATTCAAGTATAATATGAACGAAACCTGGTCAGAATTATAGAAAAAAGAAGTAGTCAAACTTCTCGTTATCTGAAACATCTGGATGGATCGAGCTTATATTGCTTAGAAGTCTGGTCCTATTTCGAATAATAGTTGATAATAGATACTTTAAGTGTATATTTTGACTGGGTGGGAAAGAGAAGCTTATGTAAACGGCTTTTGTCAAGATATGTGAACAACCCTAGTCACGATTTAGATAGCTGCACATACTGTAATTCTACAATAAAAATTGTTCGAGGAAAAAGTCCACAGCTTAATAATTATTTATTATTCCTATTACATGTATATATATTAAGATGTTACGAGTTTCTATTTTAGGTTTCCACTTGAATTCAATGAATAAAGAAGTTTCTATATTTTAAGCTAAATAGCTGATGGATTTTTCCAAATGCAATTATAAAAGAAAATTTCCTTTTTGGTGTTCGGAAATTGGCGCCACAACACTTTAATGCTCAATCTTAAACGCTACACTATGGTGCTTACTGTTATGATGAAAAATAGAATTGAGGAACCAGTTCGAGCGTAATTTAATTGTATTTATCCACCCACTGCTATTTTTATGAATAGACTCGTATTCAGTATAAATTTCAGTCGCATTCTGATAACAATGAATTTGACAAATTAGATATGCCTAAAATATGGGTTTTTAATATACATAAATATTAAGCAGTTATCAGCATAAATTTGAGAGCTGTATATATTTGGTAAACGAGTACGGCAATTTTGCAAACTACAGTTGAATTTCCCTAACTCGAATCACCATAATCCACAAAAAGACTTCGAGTTAGAGAGACTTCCGAGTTACGGAATGAAATTTGTATGAAATTCTACTTCTATTGCCAATCCAAGAGCTGGAGTTATGGAGAACTTCGAGTTATAGTTGTTTGAGTGGAAGTTGTAAATATGATGTATGTATGTCATCGTTTGGAATTTTCGTATAATATATATGTAAATATGTTGTTAAAAAATAAATAACATAGGTATATACATAAATAGGTGGTTTAAAGATATACCCACATATATTCACATATACACACATACTCCAGTTACTATTTAATAGTCGTAAAGATTTTCGATATTATTTGAGACATTGTGAATATCATCACAACTATTTGTACGATAGTATTAGACGCTTCAACTGGTAAATGTTAAATTTTACACTAATCAAGAAAATTATGCATGCTTCATTTATTTCCAAATCACTAACTTTTTTTGTTGTATTTATTTCGTGCATTTTTATTTTCGAACTATTTCACTCGGACAAAGGTGAAATATCATTAAATGTTTTGAAATCGCAACAAGGAACAATAAAATCGTTGTTTTTTATTACATTTAGATATTTAGAAATACATGACATATGTGAAATTTGTTAACAGTTTTACTTTCTAAAATAAAATAAAATTTAGCTACAGTGTCAAACAACCGTAAATTTCTTAATATATGTTTGCGCAGATTTTCAAACTTTTCGAGCGAATATAAAAGCTTATAAACAATTATTGCAGTCAAAATAGCAAATAAAATATTTTTTGGTTAAAAAAAAATAACTAAATTAATTGTATTTTGCTAACTGCCTCTACATAAGTATCGTGAAACTTTAAATTTAAGCAATGTATGTATGTAAGTATGTTTAATGTACATTAATAAAAAATTTCTAAAAATGTTTCACATTTACCACTAATATTTTGTACATTATATGTATGTGTGTATGCTGCATAAATCATTTTTCATAAATATAAGCTGCTAGCTGATAGACATTTATACATTTGAGAAAGTGACAATTTTATATAAATATTTAATTATTTTATTCGCTTTTGCAAATCGCACGCAGCAGTCAGTGTGAACGTTTTTTTCAACACTTTTCGCTGTGAGGGGTGTTAACTATTTGATTTTTCTGCCGACTTGCACCTCTCATTGTTGTTAAGTAATGCCATCGGCATACCTACTAGCGTCAGTACAACTATTGTAATGTTTAATTACGTTCATCATGCAATTGTACTAACTACGCTGCCATTTTGGGCTTATGCGCCTCGGCACGTTTTCGTATGGCTTTCATGCGTTGTTTGCCATAAGAACGCATGAAGACGGCAAAGAACACAACCAATATACCGAAAATACCCAGCACCGATATTTTGTGTTTGTAGATTAAGCAGGAAAGCAATATGGCAAAGGCCTGAAATAAACAAATAAAAGAAATGAATTTATTTATGTGTTGATACAGTTGTTTATACGTGTATATATAGGCAACGCAAATAATAAATAGCGGGAGTAAAAAGTAAATAGGTCATGCATTAGATAATAAATATATGTCTTATATATTTTATGCTTAATATTTGTGTAGATTTTCGGGATGGTGAAATATAATTTTATTTCTAAATTTGAATATAATTTGTCGTTATTGTTATTTATAAAAATATTTGTCAATATAAAAAATAAATGTTATTGTTAACAACAATAAAAAAATAAAACCGGAAAGTGTTGTCGCAGCACACTTTTCCCAAATATAAAATTACTTTTAATGTTGTTGTAAACTAACATTTCCTTCTGATAAATTTTTTAATCTGTCCACAAAATTAGTTCCGTTCCGCATATATACATTTGTGTTTAATATTTACTGATAAACATGACACAAAAAACAATATTTCTAATATAACAACAAAAACAAAAAACAACATATTTCTAACATAACAACAAAAACAAAAAACAACATAATAACAACGTAATTTTCGACTTTGCGTTTCAAAGCTGTTTAAATTTGCTTAGGCACAATTAAACGGCAAGAAAACATTTAAAACGAAGAAAGTTTATATATTTGTCTATTCACTGGCACTTGTTAATGTTACACGTACGCTGTTAAACTTTTCGTCACTAACTCACCTGTCGTAATGTCATGATGATGGTAAATACAACAGCACCAAATACCGATATTGTATAAAAAATAAATAGTTGACCCACAGCCGAGCACATGGATATTGTGAGTGCGTCAAGTATGAATTTGGGATGCTGTAATGGATTGTAAAATTATGTAGTAAAAAATAAATTATTAATAAAAATGTTCATGCTAACCTCACTGGCAAAAGCCAGTGAATCCATAAAGCCGCCTTGCACCCACAATGAGGTCGCTGTAAATATGGTAGAGAAGAGATTGACACCAGCCATCATTTGCAGCGATGACATTTCATAGTGTTTAAATAGATCATCTTGCCAATTCGCTGTAAAACTGTCGCATGTTAAGTACATTGTGAGCAGGAAAATTCCTGTGAATGTGGTCACACTGCTAGCTTTTGTGCTATTTGCCGAACCGGTCATAAAAAATATCATTCCCAATGATATCAATATAGCTGATACATATTCATACCAGTCGTATTTGTTCTTCGATATGATTTTACCCATCAACATCACAGGTATGATTTTACATGCTTTCGCCAGCACTTGTGTAGGAAAGCTGACAAATTTGAGTGCTTCATATTGAAACCATGCACTCATTATATTCGAGAAGGATGCAAAGGAGTACTTGTAGAGTGGCGTACAATGACGACCAGCTGGACGTTTAATGCGTAATGTGACCATAGCACATGTGAAAGCCGATAAACGATTGCAAAAGACAAGAAATTGTGAGTCTTTAAAATGTGATGGTTGGCCAGCGGAATTGAAATATTGTTGCGTCATGATTTTCTCCTGTAACACACCCCAAGTTAGGTAAGAGATCATGAGTCCACTGAAGCACCAGCACAGCAGTAAGGTCTCTTGCGATTTTGTACGTTTTTGTGCACCAGTTGACGGTGGCAATGGGTCCATTGGTTTACGTACCATAGGTTCGGAGTAGTCGAGTTCAGTGCCAGGATTACCGGTGATGCACATGCTGACCGCAGTATAAATGCATGTTTTTTCTGCACGAATATTAAGCGATAAAATAGTAATATATCCTTCTGTTAATACATTCACTCATAGTCAAATTAACTCACCACTCCTCTCCAAGTATTTTGTGCGTCCAACATATTTGTAAATAAGATACCCAGGTACAAAAACACAACTATAGCCAAAACAATTGGCCATAAGTTTCAACAACCAAGAATATTCTTTGTTGGCGTGCGACTCCACTAGCTGCGAGAGAGTCGCATGTGTGTAGTAACCGTCTAGGGAGAGGCGCAAAATGTCTGAAAAGAAGTGTATCACCAGCAGCGCCGTAATCACGAAACCACTGCATGGAACCATTAACAGGAAATAAAGCCACAGTTATTCATAATATATATAGAAGTTTATTTTATTAATCAACACTCACCAAATGACAACATCTGGAACCATTTTCGCCATGATAGTATTTTATGCTAAGTCTAGTTTTATTTGTTAAAAACGCTTGTAAATTTTTGACACGTCAATGTCGTGCGCGCAGTCTTTGCTCAAAAGTTAATGCGGTACCTATAGTTTTCGTTAGTATTCACACTTACAACCGATTTGCATGTCCTAACTATACCGTTGCTATTTCGTAACATAATCGCTGACTTTGCGGTTTGCGTTTCAAAATGATCAGTGGTTCTTGTGTCGCGGTTATGATTAACATGCCAATTATATACGTTTCGTCGTATTGGTAAATTATAATGAAAAATGCCGCAAGGGCTAACCCAATACCACTAAGATCGCCTATACTCGACCGGTCGAAAAGATCAACAGCTTTCTTTGATATCTCAATGGGCAAGAGTTCATTACCCTTATCACAACTGGTTTTGCGAAAATGTTAAATACGCTACGACTAATAATCATTGAAATATGCCAATACTATACCTACATTTAGCTGGCCACATTAGAATTATAAATATTTATGACTGAAAATCTCCAACAGCTATATTTAAGATATCTCACGTCGTCAATGTAGTGGTATTGGTTTTGCTAAATTAATCCATATGTCTACCTGATGCTACTGCTGTTGTTGCTGCAAACGCCAAATTTGTAGTATACGTTGAATTGCTATGTAGAACGTTTTTAAGGGGGCTTAGAGCTCCACAAGAAAGGGGAGATGTAAAATTTATTTTTTTATGTTTGCATATTAGGTGAAAACAGCTGTTTGTAAACATAACAACATGTACTGTGTGCCAACATACAAGGTTGCATTTCACATTTCTGTTTAAATGGAAATGGAACACAAAGTAGGAGCAACTTTACGATTAATACTTTATTAAATATATCACAATATTTAGAAGAAATAAATAATAATAATTGTTATTATCAAAAACATTTACTTTACCTTGCGTTTTTTGATATATACTATATATATATATCTGATAAAATATTGATAAATACTATGCAAACATAATATATATAAATTATATATTTTAGCTAAAACACACTAGTAATTTTTCTTTACAAGAATATCGTCTTTGAAAATATTATAATTGATAATCATAATTTTAATATTCTTATCCCATTAACCCAATATCTGTTATCCTTTACAATAACTCTTACAATGTTACAACAAATATAATTATTAAATTAATTAAAAGTAACATAAAAATTAATTGTTCTTAAAATTAATCCAAAGGTTCAGAATATTTGCTGAATATTTCTTATATAAAAGTTTTTTTTCAGCAAACTCAGGCAACTCTGTTTGCTGAATAACTTGTACTTACTTGCTGAATATCTGTTTAAGGTCGCCATTTTTTCTTGTGGATACCGTCAATCGCTAGAACTTGTGAAATTTCTTCTAAAAATCAGTAATTTTATAGAAATTATAACATTTGAGAACATAGAAACAAATTTAAAACTAAATATTACAAATCAAATAAAAGATATTTATGAATTGAAACTACATAAAAAATATCTTCTAAAGAGTTTGGCTTGCTGAGCCAGCTAAATTTTTTGCGGTGCTCACCGCAGTTCATCAACCAATAGAAGTTGCCGTGCAGCTATAAATTAATAATAACTGATATTATTATATTAATATAATAACGTACATTTCAAGGTAAGCTTTAGTAAAAAAAAATATGAAATTTTATTTTAACAATCGTATATAGTCATCTATAATGTATGTACGCCATTTTGTAAATGACGGCCTTGAGGAGACTAGAAACAATAATAAATTAGATGTTGGTACATTAAGGCAGGGCGGTTTTCATCATGTAATAGTTCTGTCAATTTTGATGAATTTCCTATATACATACTTATTAATCAAAGATACATTTTCAGTTATATTGATATTATATTACATACTTAATATTAAAAAAAAGAAAGAAGTTTCGATAAGAATTGAATTTTTGGTTTTTATATTCAACGTAACAATATTGATTATTAACCTAACCCGACCTAATGTATGTACAGAGAGTAGTCATCAGCAATTACGGAAATATCTATTTTTAACTACATGCATACATAAATTTAAATTCTTTTTTTCTTTTATTTTTTTCGGAAAATAGGACTATTTTAAAAATAATTATGCAATATAATGCAAGTAACGATAAAAGCCAGTGTAAAAGATTTAGTGAAGGTGTTAAGCTCCTTCCAGGTAATTCATTATTCAAATTTTAATGAGTCCATGTTTTTTCTGTTTACCTGAATTTCATAAAAATCATTCTTTTGCAAGGTAGTTAGTAAGCAGGTATGAAATATTTTACAAACATAAGTAGCATTAGCATTGAGTTCTCTGCCTATAAATACTGACGAAATATTCGATTTATTTCAGTTTCAAACAAAGTTTGACAGTGTTTGGATTAAACGCAATACACATAAGTTCCAGTAAAATTTAGTTCAATTTACGTAAAAGTTATAAAGTAAACAACTTAAAAGTTTTCATACAACAATGTCGGCATCAATAAGCAAAATTCATGTCACCAATTCGACAGGATTGTCATTAAATGAACGTTTTACGGCAGTTCAAGATCGTCGTCGAGAAGTACCAGAACGCATTTTGCGCCCAACTCGTGACACATCCGTTGCTAATCGCCGACTATTGCAGCAGCTGGCTAGAAGGCATAAAATGCAAGCAGCATTAAAATTGAAACGCGTACGTAAATGGTCAAAATTTATAGTAATTTGATGGAAGCATTCAGCAAAGTGGTTGGCTAAAAAATACGATTTTACATTAACATGTGAGAATAAAAACTGAATGGTTAAGAACCAGATATGTAACGAAAAACGTGTGTACGAAAATGAAATGTTACAAATTATCTGCAATAATGAACACCCAATTCTATATTATTACGAGTAGTACATCGGCCGTTCCTACGAATGGAATAAATATTTCACGAAGGAAAAAGTGAATTATCAAGTAATGAATTACAATCTGTTAACATATAAAACTGGTTAATGGGTTTGGAGACTTTATACTATCCACTCATGATAATTAACATATTATTGTCATAACTGATTCCTGCAAATTTATCGCAAAATGATATCCAACATTTCATTAGAAAATACATATTTGTATATGTCTGTAAGTGGGAACCATTACTCGAGCATATTTGAGGGCGACGAGTATATTGACAATGGAAATATTACTACGCTCAGGTTCATTTCAATATTCGAAGGAATTGAAAATTTGGAAATACATATTAAATTCAACAACCTCTTCTCTTCAAAGTGACCTTCAGAAAATAACAGTCAATTCAGTCACTGGTTATTGTATAACCACATAAGGCAAAGTAATCTTCATGTTACCGGTCTATGTCACCGAAGCGGACTTGGATTTATCATCTCTGCAGCGTTCCTAAAACCTTTGTGGAATGTGTCATACTATACTTACAACAACTGTTACGAATTTCTATTCCTGCAAAATGTCATTTAAAAATATGAAGTTGGACAAAGATTGAGTGAAAACAATTCTTCTACTGCTATACTTATACTACACTAATCAATCGTTTGGATTTTTTACTCTTTGAACACAAACATTATTTAAGTTACTCTTACACATAATCGTCACACATCAAATTACTCTTGCCAGTTATAGAATTGGGTGAAATGTTTGAACCTACAAGCTACTCCACAATAATATTTGATGCTCCCTATAATCGAGCGTAATTCAATAACAAACAGCCAACCAATATTGCTCGATTAAAGCCATGTAGACGTAAATGGAAAAACACTAAACGAATCAACGTTTAATTTTGAAACTTTCTTCTAATTCACACACTGTGTGGATCTTACAGAGAAGCATGCGCCCAATTGGAGGAAATGTAGCCATGAGACGCGGCACAATCAAGGCTTTGCGTGTAGCAGCTAATGGAAAACCGATCCGTACCAACAGCCTGACCACCGTTGCAACGTAAGAACTAAATTTATATAAAACATCTACATATATAATCTTCAACAAACAAGTTTTGCCGCTGCAAGATTTATTTGCATGTGTACTTGCCGTACAACGCAAGGCTTTAAACACATTGTTGTAAGGAAAATTTTAACAAATATTGCAACAGCGAATTAATGCAAGAACTTTGAACATAAGCCACTGTATGCATGTCATTGACAATACTCTTCTACTTTCTTCAAACCCTCATCCAAAATACAGAATGGAAGCCGATTTGATCACGAACAGTCAACGCAACTTAAACAGATCCCTACGACGAGCGAATTCCGTTTCGAATCGCTTGGGCCGCCCACTAGTAGGCGGTGCTGCACAGCGTATTGCCCAACGGCGTTTGCAACGTGGATTGCCCGGTGCAATCATACCAAATGAAATGCAGAGGCGTGGTCGTTCACGCAGTCGTTCTAGGGCGCCCGTGGAAGTTATAAATTTGACTCGCAGTCGTTCACGCAGTGCAGGACGCGCTCTTCCAGCAGCCGTACAAGTGCGTGGTCGTTCTCGGTCACGTGTACGTTCACGTAGTCGTGTGAATGCTGTCGCCAGAACTAATATACCAGTAAAAGCACGTTTGGGCATTCGTCCCGGTGCTATCACAGGCCGACGCCGTAGCCAAAGTGCCGTGCGTGGCGTGGCTCAAGGACGCATACAGCGTCGACGAAATTCAAATATTGCTGCTGGTGTTGCTGGACGTACAGCAAATGCTGGGCGCCAACGCGGAAGGTAAGATACAAAAGAAATTAAATGTTGGAAATTTAATATATTTATATTTAATTATTTTTTAATTATATATTAATAATAATTGTTTTTTAATTCAAGATCATTGACTAGAAACGCAACTGCTATTGCAAACGCAGCTGGACGTTCACGCTCTCGTACACGTAACGTCGCCCCAGCGCGGGCACAATCGCGTGCACGCTCACGCACACGTGGGGGATCTGTTGTTGGTCAGCGCAATGTAGGATCGGTACAACGTGGTCGCGCACGTGGCCGTAGTCAACAACGTGGAGGAGGACGTGGTGCAATAGCACAAAGAAATGGTAAAACTAATGGTAATAAGAAAGGACAGCAACAACAACAACAGCGACGTGGACGCAGTCGCAGCCGTGGTGGACGCGGTGGCCGTAACCAAGGTAAAAACTAACCAAGGCGTGTTGTTAATGCACACGCTACCTCTGGAAAGCGGTATACAAGTTGGGGATACTACTAGACAGCAAGCATATATTAAAAAAAAAAATAACTGCATCGTAACATAATGTTATTTTACGTTGCTAACTTTTTATATTTCTTTAGGTAAAACTGCTAAACCAGAGGTTGACAAGGATAAGCTTGACAAAGAGTTGGACCAATATATGGCGACAACAAGAACTGAGAATAGTGACTTTCTGTTACGAAATTAGTCACTTCGAATATTAGCTTAACCACCGTCAAATACTTAGTTTAGTTGAAATTTATTAATATTTATTATTTTATATGAAAAACAACTTGTACGTACTTTATTAAGAGTATACGTTTCTTTATAATATGTAAAATAAGTCTTTCAACCCTTAGATAAGTTGAAGCAGTGAAAACTGCCTAATCAAATCAATATATGTATATATAGCAAAGTAATGCATTAAGATCTGAACAAATAGTGCTGCGTAACAATTTGTAAAATCCTTTATTATTTCAAAGGAATCTTGAATTTAATATACTTTATTGTTGCCATTAATCAGTAAATAAAATGCAGCTAAAATGTAAAAATGTGGTTTTTATTGCAATGATTGCTCCAAAAAAGAAGACGTTATCAACTGTGCCATAACACCTTTGTCTGATTTCTCCAAAAACATAACCTAAATGTTCCATAAAACAAAGAACTTAAATCTGTTAGAAAATATTGGTGGTCTCGTTTAAAGCTTTTCATAAAAGGATCTTTGGTCTACAGAACATCAACAACTTAAATTTGTGCATAAACTGTATCCTTCATAACCAGTTCTGTTGAAATATAATTTTTTTTTTTTATATCACAGCAACAGCTCAAATGCCTTAAATGGTATATAAACTTCGGTAAATGGCCGTTAAAGTGTGTACATTTGTATGCATGTATGTGTAACTTTGATTATACTTGACCTTTTGCAGTTTGCCACTATGCCGTTATAAATGTGTGACAATGTAGTTCTTGCAGGAAAATACGGTGCACACATGCCCAAATCATTTCACCAGTTTGGAGCATAAAAAATGAAGGTACGAACATATACATATGTATGTATATGGCAATATATGACCGAGTTTATGGGCGAAAAAGTTTCACATTTCAGTTAAATGAGCGTAGAGTATATTAAATTTGGCCTTCTTTTTTCTTTCCATTCATTATTATTTGTTTTGGCACTGAAAGGGTTAAATAAATAGAAACACATCTTTCACTCACGCTAATATGTTCCATCCCACCTAAATTAACTGCACTACTATATATCCTCACATACATATTAGCTTAAGGCCCCAGATGCCATAGCTTTAACTTAATATATTGTTCTATAATTTAGTTATAGCTTCAATATTCTTGTAAATAAATAAATAAACATTTGTAAAAAGTTGAAAAAGGTGCTATCAAAGTCGAATCAAATGTCTTTTCATATACTCAATAAAAAGTAGAAGTATGAGGTTAAAAGTAGCTGTAAGTAAAATAGCTAGTCTTTACAGGGTGTCTTTTCGGAGTTACAGTATACCGAAGTAAAAAAGAAAAACCATTACGGCCAGAACTGGCGTTTCTCTGTAGAATATTATACCTATTATGAGTTAGTGTCACAATAAACAATATCCAATACAGCAATAAAAACAATATCCGCCTATCGGTTATCCAGGATTTACATACGCTTTGAACTCTATTAATGCCTATGTTATGCCTTCATTAGTTCAATGTTAAAACATTTATTTTTATTAATCGCATGCGTTACGAAAAAATTGGAGCAAACATAGAACTTATTGTAGTTGTGGAGGGACTAACAGTAGACTAACATTCACTAGTAATTGTAATTTTTTTTATTATATCTAAAACCACAAATTCTGCTAATTTTCTACTAATTATAATAAAAAAAAATTCGGGTAAATCAAAATAGTCTTAATAATTTCTCTAAAAAATACGTATCAAAAATATCAGGTACGTAATAATAAAGTACAAAACCTTCAGGTTCATCAGAAAAATCATTGACTATGCACCAAACAAAAAAATAATATCAAATGCTAAGTGCTACCCTAATGTACCATTTAACTTCTTTCTCATGTAATTTTACAATTTCTACTGTCTAAATGAGCATATAAACCATTTTGTATAATAATTTTTTGCATTTGTAGCATGATACATGTAATCAAGAAAAATTAGCTCCAACAGGATGTTGAACGAACAAATATTTGCGCAAAAATAAAATATTCCTACATACACACAAACATACTCGTAAGTATAAGTATGTGCGTCAAAGTGCTATTATTTGTACAACAATTTTTGCCAATAAAAATATCATGCGATAAAAAAATCAAAATCTTTCCTGCCATTTTTTTATTTACACAGGTTTATTTCACACGAAGTAAAATTAGATTTATATATACAGGTGAGTTATAAAAGGCGCTTGTTAGTTTTGTTCAAATTGTAGCAATCAAAAATATATTTGTATTACATAGAGCAAAAGTTTTACTGCGAAAATTGAATCAACTCATGTATGGACTCTTTTATTATGCTTAAAATTGTCTAAATTTCACCATTTGACATAAGAAAGGGTGGAGAATATGAAAAGAACATGCTTTAGGTATAAAAACCATATTTATATATAATATGAATTCAAAAAAATATGTGTCACTGTGAAATACAATATTTTTTAAAAATAATTTTAAGGAAAATTTTTACAAAAAAATGTGGAACGCTTCACGATTTTGCGTGTCATCCTTGCGCAGGGGCCATGCTAATCTTCTCTGTATCGTTCCAATTTTAGTATATGTTCTGCCGAAGCAAGAACAAATGTGTAAAAGAATCGTTAGTACTTATAACAATAGTTGTAAAAAAATGCAACTGTGAATTACGCGACTCAGACAGCAACGAACGAATTATGCGTATTCAAAGGTTTGAGGGAGTGTTGATAGAGTGAGAATGAGAGAGAGAGAGAGAGAGAACGAAATAGAGAGTGGAAAAGCATTTATTGATCGTGACATTGCGAGCTCCCTGTACGCACTTTTTTTTTATATCTTCACTTTTTTTGCTTAAAAAAAAAAAAATAAAATGAACTAAAAAATAAAAAAAAAAATATAAAAGGAAGTTTTTCATAAAATATTCTTATTACAACCGGAATACAAGCATAAAGCAATTTGTTTTCTTCACAGTAAGCAATCCAATCAAGCAAAATGACATCTGCAGTGCAATCTCTTTACCATTTATCAAGTTATTATATAAAATAAAAATTAAAAACGAAAACAAACACAAACATAAATAAATATTTAACTGAAGTAAAACCAGAAAACAAAAACCCTTCAAATGCACACAAATACTAAATAAACAATTTTGAATATTTTAAACAAATAGGCAATGCACAATGCCTTAATCTCTGTCATCAATCTTCAATTGCGGCATGTTGGCAGGAAACAAGGCTTAAGACCTTCGAACGCAATCAAATATAAACAAATAAATACATATCTACATAAATGTGGTTATAAGCCTACCATACAAATCACATACATATCATGTATGTATGGACGTATGTTAAGACAAGTGAAACACTTGTAAATACAAGTGGTTAATCCTTGCCTCACTCAACGCCACCCTTGACTCTCGACATACAAAAGCTAAAATCTCGTATTTGCTTGAACAATGAAACATACTTGCATATGTATGTATGTAAATTGTTTGCTTACAATCGTAAAATATTGGCATTTTCGATTTACACTTCTATTATGGATTTGAATTTGGTAAGAAGCTGCATATACGAATCTTTGGTGGTGTTGTTGATTGCTGTGGCTTTTACTGAGCGTCCTAAACTAACTCTTTGCCTTACGTGTATATATACATAACTACACAACAATAACCATAATAGGTGGTCATGAAAAAGTTCATGGCTTGAATCTTTGAGTTCTGTTTTTGATTTGAAGACGGAAACCAACTGATAGCCTTCAGGATGTTTTAAAGTGTTCTTTGATTAGTTGAAATCACCCAGTAGACATTTAGGTGGATATGTTATTAGTGATGGTTGGTATTTGACATGATAATAGGTTAGGTTAGGTTTATCTGGTAGGCCAAAGAGCCACACATAGACCGATTTTGGTTTTTTGCGATACCAGATATAGTGCCGTCACTGACTTGATAATAAGATGATGTTGAAATTTCAAGAATGCATTTTGTGGCAATTTTCATCCCGACAATTACTGGATTGATCGATCGATTGTCAAGGCGAATAAAAAATAAAAAAAAATTCTAAATCTCTACATATCTTAAGACACCCTTTATTATGTTATTTGGCTGCAAATTTCCCTTTATAAACGAACAATCAGATTTTAAACCAAATATACTTTTAGGCGTAGTAACAACATTTACATCATAGTATAGACCAATGTATATCCATATACATATATATATATAGATGTGTGCGTGATAAGGTACTATCGAGACAGGTTAGCAGCTGCTACACTATTTCATTTAAATTTCTTTTGATTTATTATCAACACAAGGGCTCCTTTGTACGTATGAATTTGTAATTTATTCAGCATCTTTCACAGGGTCGGTGGTCACATTGAAATAAATTTTGCGGTGAAAGCAACACAAAATATAAAATATAAAATATTTACATATTTACATAAATAAATAGAATATTTGGTTGAAGTTTTTGCCTTTTTACTAATCTGAATTTGACACCTTGAAAATGGTGTTAATTGATTTGTTTTAGAAACTCAATTAAGTCAAGTACACACAACACAAGTAGTAAATAAATTTTGTGCGGGAAAATAGTAAATACTTTTGAAAGTCAAGGTGTGCAATTTTAATACTACAATGATTAATTTTTTTTAATGAGGAGTATTTTAAGGGTATATATTTGAAATGCTTTAAGCACAAGATATAATTCTGAGTTTTACCGAAAAATGATCTCACAACCTCTGCTCATAAAGACAAAGTAAATACCAACAACTTATTAGCTTTAAGTTGAATAGAATTTAATCAAATAAATCGCTAAAAGAGCTGAAATGATGAGGATGATGAGATTATTGGACCTTCTTTACAGAAAGTGAGTGAAAAAATGTGAAAAATGTTAAACAAATTTTGTAAAATTAAATGAGTATTTAATCAATCTCTTATTTTTTTCCTTTTTATAATAAAGCATTTTATCTTTAATTTCATAAGTCAAGTGAGGTCCACAAAGCCATAATAAGTCAATAGGTTGTCGTGGTCAAAAAGCCATAAACTAAAAAAAAAAACAACAACAACACACGTGCGTGCAACAACAAAATGTTGCTTTTAATTCAATCAAACAATATTGAGTCAATATCATTGAAAAATTATACAAAAAACGTACGGCACTCACAACAACATTCCTTTCAACGTCTCCGAACTGTCTGCTGCGAAGCTTATTGAAAGGAATGGATACAGCAAAGAAACGGCCTCACTGGACTTTTTCAAGTAGCTGCTGACAAAGTATCTCTTTATATTTTGTACTTGTTTAGAGAGAAATTCAATATTAAAATGGACAGTAAATATTTTTATTCCATATACATACATATATTCTTCTATACATTTTAATTCAGCTTGAACAGTATAGAATCACAATTTGTATACAAATGAATTTATACTACGTACTTTGAGCTTTAAAAAATAATTATATTAGTTTCGATTTCAAAAAACAGTGAATGCCCTGAGTCATTTTGTTATAAAGATATTTTTCTTTTTAGATAGTCATCGTCTATTCTAAGTAGAAATACTTCTTTCGCTATTCGAAAATCTCAAAAAATTAGTATTCTGCTTGTTTGCTTTAGAACTTGTTTCCGTAGTATACATTTAGGCGATTAGCGTATTGGAGTATTGCTTTGTTTTGAAAATAGCCCATAATCAGGGACCGGAAATAAGAGTTATTTTACAATTTTTAATAAAAAAAATCATACATAGAGGAACATCGTAGAAAAGTGTTGATTACACCATCATGATTTTTAGGTGAACTATATGCGAAATATTGTATGATTTTTAAATTTTGATTTTTATATATTTAGATCACAAATAAAAGTTATTTTTGATTTTTATTTTTTTAGATCAAAAAATAAGAATTATTTTTGATTTATATATTTTTAAATCCATAATAAAAATCAATTCAAAATTTGTGACATATAAAAATTGGAATGATGCAGCATATTGTAATACATACGGCATAAATAGATAAATAAAAATTTTGAATTAATTTTTATTATTGATTTAAAAATATAAAAATCAAAAATAATTCTTATTTTTTGATCTAAAAAAAAATAATTTTTATTTTTGATCTAAATATATAAAAATCAAAAACAACTCTTATTTTTTGATTTTTTTGATAAAAGTCATAAGAGTTACGGTCCCTGCCCATAATCTTTCCAAATGTAGAGTGCAAAATAATATACATTATTTGTTTAGGATAATAAGCAGTTTCGTTTTTTTATTCTAACTTCTAACTTAGTATGCGATATTTTTAAATTCTTCTATCGACTTAAATCATCCCATCAAAGCCATCAAAAATGCGGTCTTGGGTTCATTTTTATTGGCAATATATCTTTTATACTTAACAGGTGGTGAAATTATAGAAGACAACTCTCTACCCAATCTACAATCTGATTATTTAAACCCTAAGAACTCAATCTTTTGGCACACACTGTACCCTTATACCCACAAATACAGACAACAAAGAGTGTAGGTAAAGTAAAATTGATATGGCCTTTGTGACATTTTCTTGGCTGTGCACGGCGCAGCACAGCACCCTAGAATGGACACGGCGCCAAATGGAGCTTTTTGTTAAATACAATTTTGTGAGGTACACTGAAACGCCGACGTAGGGAACCAACAACCATAACCGTGAACGTAAGCGTTTTACAGCGGTGTTGGGGCCATTCAGCAATTCAATTGGTGTAGTGAAGCTTAAACTTTAATTATCGCTATTCATATATCTTTTATGAATGCAATTCCACTTTTGAACGGTGCTTACATGGCATGCGTGCAAATGAAGCTACCAGCGCTTAAATAGTTGCAAAAATACTCGTTCATGCGTTCTGTATGCATTTTTAAGCGGTGTCTTTCATTCGAGTTGCTGCTGCTGTTGTTGTTGTTGTTGCATGAAATATGCGTGCTACGAGCGCAGTAGCTTCCTTGTCTTAATCGTTGTTGTTGTTTACCGTGAAATTCCTTGCAGTGCCTTGCCTGACATTGCATGTAAAATGGATTTTAAAAGTTTTACGGAACTTTTATGGACACTTGCTGTGATGTACGAGTATGAAAATGTATGTGCATACATATACCGTACCGGGATTGTAATTAACTGCAATGAAAATAAGGTTACGACTGCAAGACCCCTTACAAATGGACAACGTTTTTGAATGCCTTTCACCTGCTGGCAGTGAGTGGTAGCAAAACGGTCATCTGGTAACTATGTGCTTGTGTGGGGAAGAAAATACTTTAGATTTAAGATTCACTTTGTACTGTATGTGAAACTGCTTTCATATTCGATTTCTTTTCTTTAATATTCTTAAATGCTTAAGTAGTGGTTATGTGTATCCGTAGACATAAAATATGTATACTAAGATCCGAAATTATCCTATACTAAGTATAGGGATCCGAAATTATCTCAAATATCGGAAGGTTCAATAATTCAGTAGTTTCAGAAAGTTTAAACTCCGATGTTTTCAAGTTGAGTCGTTTTTTCTAAGGCTTATTGTAATAACATTCGAAGTTAGAGTCTTGGACTCATAATAATATAAGGATCTAGTTCATTTTCGAATTTTGTCATCTGTAGAATGTTGGTGGTACTTACTACTCATGATCTTTCGAATGTTTACAGTTATATGTTTGAGAAATGTGTACGAGCTCTCAGAAAAAATAGTCGGTTTTCAGATAGGTTAGATTGATTTCTTCGTATGTTAGTTGGTAAGATGGAGAAGAAACGAATATTGAAATATAAATATAAAGAAAAACTATTCTTTGATAAGAAGCTTAAAAGCAAATGATGTAAAAAGCATTGATAAAGAACCGAGTATAAAGTCTTAGTTTATTAAAAAAATACATAACCTACACTTACCATACACTTCTGTAGAAATTTACAGATATGTTTTACAGTTCTCTTCACTCCATACAAACAATGAAGAAGAAAGAAAGCATTAAAAAATATGAAAATGAAATTATTATGCAGCCAGCTGGATGACTGAGCATTGGTAATCAAGCGTTTGACTGTTGTTCCTTGCTACATAGTGCGCTCATCGCGCTTGCTGCTGTGTCAGGACATTGTTTTAGCTGCGACGCTTCAACGAATGCGATTATTTGCTGAGCTGGCCATTTTGCCGTTGCTTCATTCGTTTTTTTCTTAGTCAGTTGCCTATGACAGCTGTGTCAGGTGCTGTGCGAGGTAAAATTGATTGAAATCACTGTTAATATTGGCCAAGTCAACGCGTTGACTTCCATTCTTCGCACACAAACACATATCTCTACGCATTCTTTACAGCGACTGGGAAATATTGTTTTTTTTTTGCTTTGCATGTCTTAGCCGTATTGTTTTTGTGGTTGTCAGAATGAATAATGGTAGTTATGAACGGTGGTGTAGTATATGGCGCAAAGAAATGTGAATTAAATTGAGTAAAAAATATTGAAGTATTAAAGCATAAAAGTTCCAATCAAGTTTCATTGAGACTTAAAGTCAAAACGAGCAAGTCAGACAGCAAGTTGACTTGATTTCCAAGTAGTTAATTAGGTGAAGTAGTTTCTTTAGTATTAAATAACACTGTGAGTCAATCGAAATTCAATTTGATTTGAAATAAAAATATTTGAAATCATCGAAAATGTGTTTACAGATTATTAAATTCGTTATAGTCAGGCATCAAATTGAAAGTACAATCTTGTAAAATTCCGCAATTTATTTAAAATATAAAAGTGAAAGTTAAATTTATATTCTAGCTTCTTACAGTGGCTCATTGGCTTAGGGCACTATTATTCATATACGCGCATAATGAGAAATTCCAAGATGAAATTTATAAAGTTTTAAAGAATAGTTCCAGCACTACTAAAATATAATATTAGAAGCATATGATCTCTAAGAGTATATTTATTGACTTCTCCATAACAAATCGATAGTTTAACTATGTGAAACACAGTAGACCATATTATAATCCTATAACATCATAACATAAAACATACCGAGGTCCATTGTCTCCTTTATATCGTTCGTAAATAATAAATAATGGCAAATGGAACACGGCTCCTCACTGTTTTTTACTTTTTAATTTGTAAACAAAGTACCCTACTTCTTCTTCTTAACTGGGGTAGACCCCGCTTACGCGGTTATAGACGAGTCCACAACAGCGCACCAGGCATCTCTCCTTTTGGTAGTTTGGCTCCAATTGATAACACAAAATGAAGACAGGTCCTTCTCCACCTGGTCCTTCCATCGGAGGGAAGGTCTCCCTCTTCCTAGGCTTCCACCAGCGGGTACTGCATCGAACTCTTTCAGAGCTGGAGCATTTTCGTTCATTCGAACAACTTGACCTAGTCAGCGTAGCCGCTATCTTTTTATTCGCTGAACTATGTCAATGTCGTCGTATAAATCGTACAGCTCATCGTTCCATCGTCTGCGGTATTCGCCGTTGCCAATGTTTAAGGGACCATAAATATTTCACAAAACCTTTCTCTCGAAAACTCCTAGTGCCGTCTCATCGGATGTTGGCATCGTACACGCTTCTGCACCATAAACAAGGACGGGAATGATGAGAGACTTGTAGAGCTTAGTTTTTGTTCGTCGAGAGAGGACTTTACTTTTCAATTGCCTACTTAGTCCAAAGTAGCAAGAATGATTCTGCGTTGAATTTCCAGGCTGACATTGTTATTGCTGTTAATGCTGGTTTCCAGATAAATGAAATTATCTACAACTTCAAAGTAATGACTGTCAACAGTGACGTGGGAGCCAAGTCATGAATGCGCTGACTGTTTGCTTGAAGACAAGAGATATTTCGTCTTGTCCTCGTTCACCACCAGACCCATTCGCTTCGCTTCCTTATACAGGCGGGAAAAAGCAGAACTAACGGCGCGTTTGCTGTTTCCAATGATATCAATATCATCGGCGTACGCCAGTAGCTATACATTCTTACAGAAAATTGTACCTTCTCTGTTTAGCTCTGCGGTTCGTACTATTTTTTCCAGCATCAGGTTAAATAAGTCACACGATAGCGACTCACCTTGTCTGAAACCACGTTTGGTATCGAATGGGTCGGAGAGGTCCTTCCCGATCCTGACGGAGCTTTTGGTGTTGCTCAACGTCAGCTTACACAGACGTATTAGTTTTGCGGGGATACCAAATTCAGACATCGCGGCATAAAAGCAGCTCCTTTTCGTGCTGTCGAAAGCAGCTTTGAAATCGACAAAAAGGTGGTGTGTCTCGATCCTCTTTTCACGGGTCTTCTCCAAGATTTGGCGCATGGTGAATATTTGGTCAGTTGTTAATTTTCCAGCTCCAAACCCACACTGAGAAGGTCCAATCAGTTTGTTGACGGTGGGCCTTAGTCTTTCACACAGTACGCTCGATAGAACCTTATAAGTGATGTTAAGGAGGCTTATCTCACGGTAGTTGGCGCATATTGTGGGTACCCTGTGCCCCAGAAATATTTGCTCATTTAAACTTCGTCGCCTAACTTTTTTAAAGTGCATTCATGTCCTTAGCACTCTAAAGCTCAGCACTCAGTTTTTGTAAATAATACCCACAAGTTTGTGTAAACCTTTTTGTTATACTTTAAAGTTAGGAAATTAAGCCTTCATATTGAGCACTATTGTATCGATGAGAAGTCAATCACTTTGACAGGGAGGGTATAAAGGCCAAGTAGCACGTCGACAACGTTGATGTAATATTCAACAACTAAACCAACAAATTGAAGGCACTTTAAAGCTATCATACGTGGGTGACTGCATCTATTGTGAATTCTGGGATATTTTTATTATTTAATATCTCTATTGAAAGTTGGATAATCAGGTACCAACGTCTAAATATACGATATATATTTTTGTAATTTGAACTTAATCTCTAATGCGACCTTAAAGATGAATTTGTAAGACATTTTATATAAGGAACTAATTTATAGGTCGATTCACAGTCACTGCTGCCTCTGTCAAAAATATACTTCCCATCTACAAATGCAAAGTTTAACTTTCAAATATTCTTCGGAAATATCATTCCAATTATCATCATTCAAATTATTTTTTCAAAATAGTTATTTATCTTGAAATAATAAAATTAATTGAAAACCATAAAGACTCACACTAAGACAATGCCAGTTTAATTACAACTACATGCTTTGACACATTAGTCGAAGGCTTACATTAAACCCTGTGCTCTGTGCTCTATAATTCATCTATGGACCTTCAGCATCAGCTTGGTCCGCAATTTTACATTTTCCAGCATAAATTCATGAACTCATTATGAGCTAAATGAAAGCGCTCTTTTGTAATCATTATTCATTAAACTGCCAAACAAAACTTAATATACCCACCCAACTTGCCAGCTTGACGCGGTAAACTGTAGAAAATGCGACGAAGAACATTGCACACAATTTTCTTGGTATTTGCGCTTATTGTTAAATAGTTGAAATTTTCGTTCTTTTGTTTTTACGCGAGTTCACTCGTTTACTATGTCTACTGGCGCTAAAAGTTTAATGTGTATAAGGACAACGTAGATAGTGGCGTGTAAAAATGTAGCAATAGTTAAACAGTTATACAATGTGGTGATAATAACGGTAAAAGTTTGTAATTGTTGTCGCAGAACTATAAGCGAATTTTGAATGCTTGTAAATTTTGTTGAAAATTATGAAGCGCTTTATATAATTATCACAAGGAAAAGCTGAATAATTATGGTGTTAAGTGGCTATACCAATGTAACCCATGTATAATTAGGCGATTATCGTGAATTTTTTAAAGTACTCGATCGAATGTTTCGAAATTTTGTTTTGGACTTAATAAGATATATTATCAGCTATATTTTAAGATTTTCTAGTACAAAAATATTGAAAAACAAGTAAGGAAAGGCTAAGTTCGGGTGCAACCGAACATTTTATACTCCCGTAATTTATTGAAGAAATTTTATTAAGATAACATTGTATGTAAACCATAAATTCAGCATAACGAAAATCGTCTTATATAGTATATGAGGGCTGAGGTAATTCCTGAACCGATTTCATTAATTTTCACCAGCAAGGTACATTATATCCAAGACTATACGCTCACTTAATTTTGCTAAGATGTCTTACATATTAACCAATACATATATGCGGAATAAAGCCCACCGTATTTTTGTAAAACCTATAATTAGGTATATGGAGATGGTATGACCCGATTTTAATAATTTTTGGAACAGAGACACACTTTTAGAAGAAAACAATTTCCTCTGAATTATATTAAATTATCTAAGAGTTTTACCCATATTTTCGGTTAAAATTTATCCTTAAGCGCTGAGTTTAACATATTCGATATCTGGGGCCTTGAAAAGTTATAGTCCGTTTTCGACAATTTTTTCACAAGTGAAGCCAGAGATGATATGCACTATTTGTGTTAAGTTTTATTCCGCTATCTTCATTGCTTCCTTATTTTTACATTATAAAGTGAAGGTATAAGATGGAATTCAAAATTGAGTTATAAGGAGAGTAGTCGTGGTTGTGAACCGATTTCGCCCATTTTTTATCCGTGTTATCAGGGTGTCAAGAAAATATTATATACCGAATTTCATTGGAATCGGTCGAGAAGTTCCTGAGATATGGTTTTTGACCAATAAGTGAGCGTTGCCAAGCCCATTTTCCATTTTGTAAAAAATCTGAGTGCCCTTCTGCTATTTCTTCTACAAAATTTAGTGTTCCTGACGTCTTTCGTTAGTGAGTTAACCCACTTTTAGTAATTTTCAACCTAACCTTTGTATGGGAGGTGGGAGTGGTTATTATCCGATTTCGACTATTTTCATGGTGTGTGGTGGGGTATGTAAGAGAACCGACTGCAGAAAGTTTGATTTATATAGCTTTATTGGTTTGCGAGTTTAATATAAATAACCGATTTGTGGGCGGGGCCACTCACACTTCCACAAAAAATTACATCCAAATATGACTCTTCCTAGTGCGATTCTTTATTCCAAATGTTACTTTTATAACTTTATTTATGACATAGTTATGACACTATGTGTTTTTGGTTTTCGTCACCCTGATCACTTTGGTATATATGACTCTATATCTAACACTTTTAGTTTTAGGTGTTACAAATAACGCGTTTAAAGTTCTAACTATAGAGGTGTATACCTGCGAACGGTCGCTCTTTGGAAAGCTGTCATTCAAAAACTGTTCAAGATACGACCTTTATACCGCTTTTATAGGATATTTTTGAAAGTATAAACTATCAAAAAAGCAAATAAAAAAATTGCAGAAAACATTTTGTTTCTTTCCCATGATTATACGTTTAACGGTTTATCTTGAATCTTGCAAAGAGAGACGAACAAAACATTCAACTGGTATAAATATAATAGACTGGCATAATCAATGAAACCTTTGAGGAGGAAAACCTTTTACACTCAATTATTTTTGACAGTATTATGCTGTTTTCTTTGAAATTGTCTACTTTCCTTATTAAAAGCCGGTTTTTTGTTTCGTTTTTTTTTTTTTTTTTTTACTATCGTTCTTATAAAATAACTTAAAAAAAGTACTATCAGACATTGTCAAGTGTTCTTAACAATAGGCCCCGGCGAGATTCGAACTCACGATCTCCTGTTTACTAGACAGGCGCTTTAACCAACTAAGCCACGGCGCCATATTGACGAGCATCGACCGATTAACGAACGCACAAACAGCATTACGCACTAGCTGTATCTTTACCATATGAATAAGTCATTTAAACTTACAACAATAAATAAATTTATAGTGAGATAAGAGTGACATCTGAGTAAATAAAAAGCACAAATGATCAAATATTTATTTATAAGTCTGTATTTTCATATGGGAGAAGGTAAATTTTTGGATCACTTTGAGAGCCATGAGAACTCACTAAGCTTCCGTTTGGTGTTTTTCGAAAGTAAAAGTAAAAGAAACAAAAATATAATTCCGTCATAAGTTTGATATTGAGTTGGGTTAATAACCTATTTGGAAGAATATGTCGCAACGATACTTGTAATTTCTAAGAAACCTCGACTGTATGCAAGATTATTTTTAGGCACGTTTCTTTAATTTCTTTACTATCTGCCAGCACTAGCTAACTAAGCATTACTTTTGTCTCATAATTCATGTTGCAGCACAAATTTTATTGAACATCTTTGATTTTTTGTACTCAAACCACAAAGAATGCGCAGAAGCAGCACAAAAGAATTGCACAGCTTTGCAGTTTTTAGGGTTCCCTTTAGAGTTTGGACGCAATTTTGTATCCAACGTCAATCAATATTTGTTGCATTATCATGCTGCGGGCGCAAATAATTGCTATTCCTAAAAATATTCTCAACGTTGCGGCGAGTCGCTTGCGGGCGTTTTCATCACAGCAAATTAAGACAACTGAGAATGAAGCACGTAGCAGTAAAGTAGTTGCAATGCAAAGTTGTTGAATGAATGCAGAAAAAATCAAACAAAATTGATGAAATTAAATAAATAAAAAAAATCAGTTCTTTATTCGAAATAAATACAATTATGAATAGCTTTAGAGACTGTGGAGCACCCAAACTATGCGTCCGAAGTTTCTCAAAATCCCATACTCGCTTTGAAAAGCATTGTTTGCTTCCACTTAAATCGTAGACTTGGTACATTTCTGCGTCTCAAAGGTCAAAAAACTTAAACCGACTGCAGACAGAAAAAAAACAATATTTAGATTACAAAATATATTGTATTGCATTCTTCATTTGCATACTGTATCGGTATGCAAATATTATGCTCCAAATATTCGATCTTATCAAATTTATTTTTGTCAATTTTGTAAGAGATTCTACGCTATTATTTTCTACATTTAGTGGAGCATAACAATTGCTTTGCTGAATTCATTTAATATGCCATAAGTTTTCTATTTAAATATTGCTTTATTAAATTCTTGTGTCTTGTTATCTTTACAAAATGTATGTTGAGGTCTACATCTACTCGAAAGCGGTCTAACTGCTCAAAAACATTCATTCTACATCAAAAACACATTCTTTGCAGATATTAAATTTTGATAACGAAATGCTCACAATGTGTAATCTAGCATAAAAACTACAGATACCAAGATTTAATCATTGAAACCATCTGTTTTCCTTTCCTTCTCGTTAACCCTTTCTGGTTTTACGAATATTGAAGATAATTACTTTTTATCTTTAAGACCACTCTACTTCAGGTTATTTATTAGGTTAGCCACTATCCCTTCCGCCTTTTTGTCTTTAGAATTTCGCGGCTATGTATAAAGCTCATATCTGGCAATACTATACATCTTTGAAAGCTCTTGACATAACCTACAAAACGCGTTCAATAGTTATAGACGTGTAAACATGGAGTTCACTAACACCGAAAATCGCGCTATTTTAAAGTTTTCCTTCGTTAAAGGCAAATTCGCTAGAAAAACGTTCCGTGAGAATAATGGTGTTTTGGGGAGGAATGGTTTCGACGGTTCAGAGCGGGTGAAAACGACACCATGAATAAGCCAGCCAGCGGAAGACCTGTGACGACGAATACCGACCAAATCATGAAAAACATCGAGTTAGACCGGCATGAGGCATCTTGTAAAATCGCCCAGGAGATGGGAGTTAGTCACCAAACAATCTGCAGAAGGCTGGATACACAGAAAAGCTGGAAGCTTTTACTAGAGGGGTATTGTGAAGTTACCGTCTAGATGATAACAAATTATCGAACGAAACGACACTGATTTTTTATTGAACTAAATCAGATCACTGTAAAACTTTTTGTCAAGCATTGAAAAAGAGTAAAAAAGCGGAAGAGAGATATTTGCCAACCAATATTTACAATGTATATGTATATGAACATAGTGGAATTATAAATTTTACGGGGTTTTCTTATTTCCAGAAAGAAAGAGAACCTTAAGGGTCCTTTGTTTTACTAACATACGAGAAATCTCTGAACGAACCAAAGGCTGTCCAAAAAATCGAGTTTTGAGAAGTGTTTCGACTATTGGTAGAAGCGCTGGCATAAGTGCATATCATCGAATGGGGACCATTTTAAAGACGCCAACAATGATGTAGACGAATGAATAAATATTAAAAAAAACGATATTATTTTTTGAACACACATCGTACATATATGTAAAAGTATCTCTACGAAGTTTATCTGCTTCTTCTCTTTTGTTGTAATGAAATAACTTAAATTTAAACAATTCACAAAGCTGCACGAGTTATACGACATGCGAAATATCGTAATTTTTTACACAGACACACTAGTTGTGCGTTTAAATTTTGTTCGTTCACATTTTAAATTACTTCACGCAAATAAAAATTAAATTTACTTAAAAATATACATGGTCACGCTTTTGTTTATGGGTTTTTGCCACAAATGCGATAATTATATTATAAATACGTATACATAAAGTCCAGTAAACACGGCTTCATTGGCGAGACCGCTGGTCACTTAAATATTCATTTGTGAGCAGTGGCGAATCCTTGGGGGGGTATTAAAACACCCCCTAAAATCAGAGAAAAATATATGTTTGTTGATATGGGTTTGGAATGAGGTTATTGATAAAAAAAATCACATAAAATTATAAGCAATTATAATAAGTTTCAAGATTTTTGTTGTTATTCATATAATTCGAACTTTCTCTACATTTGTACAAGCAGTATCGCTGAAGTTCAGTGATTAATTGAGGATTCACATTCCATGTTATATTTTCCTTGGTTTTTGAAAGAATTCTTCTAGTATTTCATCAACTGACAGATCAATATCCCTATGAATATTCATTGATACTAGACCATTAAGCCTATCTTGACCTGTCGTATTTCGTAAATAGGTTTTAATTCTCTTTAAACTTGAAAAACTTTTTTCCGGTGATGCTATTGAACCAGGCAATAACGCCAATATGCGTAAAATCTTGAAAACATTCCCAAAAGACGTTTTGTTCACTGCTTCTAAAGCTTCGAGAGCATTCCGAAAATGCTTGCCTGAAGTTCGCGGTTTCCACATTTTCACCTCCGCAAGAAAGTTTTGTTTTGAACAGTTGATCACCCTTTCATAAAAAGAAAATATTTCTCGAGCATTTTTAGCGTCAAATTCGTACTTTGAGAAAAATACACAAAAAAAAAAACATGTCCTATAATAACTGAGTAATAAAACTTTTCGTAAACCCCACCCCCCAAAAAATTTTTCTGGATCCGCCACTGTTTGTGAGTACTTTGTCGCCAAAACAAAGGCTATTATGTTCATCCTCTCGCTATGGAAATGGTTTGGATTTTCGCTGTCTGCTGACGTGGTTTTACTGCGCTTTTATGTGAAATTCTTTCATGCTATTATGACATAAACAAAATATGGTACAGACTATTGCAAAATATTATTTGTATGAATATGTTTGGTATAAATCACTGATATATGCAGATTGCACAAATATTTTTATTGTAACGTGGCATGAAAATTAAAATTTTGAAAGCAATACAAATATTTACTTCCTGGCTATTTTTTTTTTTTTTGAAGGAAGTACTTACATTACGGTATTTAAGTGGGCAAATCAAGTCATAATGGTCCGAGGTATATTCTTTATTCGTTATGATGATCGGATCGTCTTATGCTGAGACAGAGTTTTTAGCAATGGTCTCCAGAAACGTAAATAAATATGACTGTAATTGGTGCCCCACAAAATTTTGTTTCATCCTATGAGTGTCTGTTGAACAATCGCCGAACCCTATAACTAAACTAAGATTATACATTGTGAAGAGTAAGTAGTTCAATGGATCTATTGAAATCTACTTTCGCGAAATTTAACTGTCTAGTGTTAGACCTTAAAAGACACTATTCTTTACAGCTTTATTAGACCAACTAAATCGTATACAAGTCCTTGTATAAATCCACTACTTGACCAGGGCTTAGAAATTTTGATCGTTATGAAGTCAAACTTGAATTTCGCTAAATCTCATCTCAATAGCACCAGGTCAGTCAGAAATCCCTCAAATTTTCTAATATATACTACAGACTGTTTGATTGGTCGTCATAGGCTTTCTTAGGTCTCTCCTAACGCAATATTGCGGCAGCCAAGATTATTATTATAAACGATTTTTGGCCTGTTTTAAAGAAGTAGAATACGGCATTGGATGCAATAGCACATCACCTATCCATTATTATTTTATGCATCCATAAAATTTAAAATTACGCACTTATTTATTACTTTAAATTTTATGATACCCATCAAAAAAAAAAACTAAAGAATTCATAACAAAGAATTAAAAAAAAAAATGTATATATGTAAGTAATAACCGTTACCATGCGCCTTACTTGGAACGTGTAAAAAAAGTTTGCAGAAATATTTTAAATTTCCATTTATGTATCTAAGTATGTATTCCTTTTGTAGGTGTTACTTATTCGCTGAAATCCATTAGAGTCGCGTTAAAACTTGGTGCGTACAAATATTCCAACGCATTAATTAGCCTATGTACATACTGTAGGTTGCCTATATACTTACGTACATAGATATAATATTAAGCCTGTATTTATAGCTGAAGTTTCAGTGAGGTGTTAATGCATGTAGCAAGTAATAAATATTGAAGTAATTTTTGTTAAAAGCAAAATCTGCATATTTTAAAATTTTATTACTCGTACAATTTTTCCACTCTGGTATAATTGAAATTTTCGGGTCATCATGGTAATCACGATTGTAACGAAATATTATATATAATATGTTTTAGATCAAGTTAATGTGTGTGTTTTATGTGTCGGAATATGTGAAGGAGTTGGAGGAGAGAATGAAATATATTACTGTATAAAAGCTTTAATTGGGAGTGAGCTACACGATTCCATAACAAACATTGAAAAAGATTCGAGATCTACGTAGCGAAAATTAAATTGCAATGACAATAATTGTACCTTTATTCATTTCTGATACAAAATCATCATCAATCGTTTTTCTAAAATAAAGAACTTAAAATAATTTAGTTTAAACGGATTAAATGTAAAGTTGGCGATAAAGTTTTTAAGGTATCATATTTTTAAATAATATAACGGGTGATTTTTTTGAGGTTAGGATTTTCATGCATTAGTATTTGACAGATCACGTGGGATTTCAGACATGGTGTCAAAGAGAAAGATGCTCAGTATGCTTTGACATTTCATCATGAATAGACTTACTAACGAGCAACGCTTGCAAATCATTGAATTTTATTACCAAAATCAGTGTTCGGTTCGAAATGTTTTTTATCGACAAATTTTGTTCAGCGATGAGGCTCATTTCTGGTTGAATGGCTACGTAAATAAGCAAAATTGCCGCATTTGGGGTGAAGAGCAACCAGAAGCCGTTCAAGAACTGCCCATGCATCCCGAAAAATGCACTGTTTGGTGTGGTTTGTACGCTGGTGGAATCATTGGACCGTATTTTTTCAAAGATGCTGTTGGACGCAACGTTACGGTGAATGGCGATCGCTATCGTTCGATGCTAACAAACTTTTTGTTGCCAAAAATGGAAGAACTGAACTTGGTTGACATGTGGTTTCAACAAGATGGCGCTACATGCCACACAGCTCGCGATTCTATGGCCATTTTGAGGGAAAACTTCGGAGAACAATTCATCTCAAGAAATGGACCCGTAAGTTGGCCACCAAGATCATGCGATTTAACGCCTTTAGACTATTTTTTGTGGGGCTACGTCAAGTCTAAAGTCTACAGAAATAAGCCAGCAACTATTCCAGCTTTGGAAGACAACATTTCCGAAGAAATTCGGGCTATTCCGGCCGAAATGCTCGAAAAAGTTGCCCAAAATTGGACTTTCCGAATGGACCACCTAAGACGCAGCCGCGGTCAACATTTAAATGAAATTATCTTCAAAAAGTAAATGTCATGAACCAATCTAACGTTTCAAATAAAGAACCGATGAGATTTTGCAAATTTTATGCGTTTTTTTTATCAAGCTCTTAAAAAATCACCCTTTATAAACATTTTTAAAATAGTTTAGTATAATGAGGTTAGAGTTCTAGTCGGCCGATTTTTGCTTGAAAACCGTCGAAAATTGGGTTCAGCGTCGGGACTACTGTCAGCGTGCCCGTGGTGGTCCTGCAAAAGAAATCGAGTTCCATACATAATGGCATGGAAGGTACTTTCACAGGAATAAAGAATTTCATTGATATTTCAAAACCGTTTTTGATTTATTGAAAACCCTTTATAATTACATTTTTCGTAATAATTTGACTCCAGCGCAGTCTAGCGGATTCTTATTATATATACCATATTTCTTCTTTCTTGTGTGTGCTACATGTTGTAGTATCTTATATGTAATTTTTTCTATAATTTAAGATTTAGTCAGTCTTAGTGCCTTAAGTCACGGCGCATGAAGCGTCAAATGCACTCAGCTCCTACCACCGGATGTGCACTTCAACAACAAATACCTGCCATTAAAGTTCGTTAATTGTGTTTCACTCTTCCTTGCAGCTTGAATGGCGTGTTGTGATAGCGAAACGGCGTAGTTCGCGTAAAGTTCGCTATCTACATCAATCAACTTACCTTTTATACGCGTTGAAAAGTGCCATGTGTCTTCGGCAGAGTGGCGTGTAATTTCTCTATGATGCTACTGCGCGACATTTCTTGCTACTCTGATTTCGCTTTTATGCTAGTACTGAATGAAATTTAAATCGGTATTCACGGAATTTATGTCCATTGTAGCAAAATATTGGTTCAAGGCACGATTTCTACATATTGATTAAATATTTAATACAAATAATTTCTAAAAATAATTTAAAATAGTTGTTTTCCAAAATAAATACACGCTCAACCGTCGCTGACTCAAAGCATTTGTTGTAGAAAGTGCGATTTAAAGCATTTAACCCTCTAATGCCCAAATTAAAATGGGCGAAGCTAACATGTTTTTTAGGACAGATATATATTAGTCTCAACTCAAATATGAAGTGATAAAAATTTCAAAGTCCTATATATCCTAGTTCATTAGTTACAAGATGTTGCTTATAGGCACAAATTAAATTATTATAAATAAACTAAACACTTTTCTCATGACATTTTTTTTAAATAACGCTCTTATCTTAACATTTTCATATAGTTTACTTTGTTTTAAAATAAAACAATTATTTTTTATGTTTTTGAACACTTTTTGTATAACCACTTTAGTATAACTTTTTTTGTGAAGCCAATTTTGACAACATTGTGCATGAAAGGGTTAAATTATATTATAATATAAATTTAATAAGTTTGACTAAATTATTGCACAGCATCACAAGCAATTTGTCGCTTAAATTAAATTGCTGCTGTCTGACAAGGTATCATATGACTTTGCCACGCCTCTCCTCATCATTACTAACTTTGATGTTTCTCCACGTGTTCATCGACAGCAGACAGACTGTCAAAAAAGAAAAAATTAATAAAACAAGTAAGGAAGGGCTAAGTTCGGGTGTAACCGAACATTTTATACTCTCGCAATTTATTTATTTAACTTAATTAATATTATATAATACACAATTTGACCTACATATTCGTCATATATATTGTATAAAGTCGATTGAAAGTTGGAAACCCTAATATTAGGTTAGAAGCACCGAGGTCCTCATGTTCGATATATGGTGCCTTGAAAACCTATGGTCCGATTTCGGCGATTTTTAGAAATGGGCTGTCACATTATAAATACAGTATTTGTGCAAAGTTTTGCACCGATATCTTCACTAGTGCTTACTTTATATATTGTAAAGTAAACGATTCAGATCATCTTCTAAGTTCTGGTATATAGGAAGTAGGCGTGGTTGTGAAGCGTTTTGGCCAATATTCACAACATATTATTGGGAGGTAAGGAAACTATTACAAACCAAGTTTCATTGAAATCGGTAGAGTAGTTCCTGAGATATGGTTTTTTACCCATAAGTGGGCGACGCCACTCCCATTTTCCATTTTGTAAAAAAATCTGAGTGCAGCTTCCGTCAGCCATTTCTTATGTGAAATTTAGTGTTTCTGACGTTTTTCGTTAATGAGTTAACCCACTTTTAGTAATTTTCAACCTAACTTTTGTATGGGAGGTGGGCGTGGTTATGATCCGATTATTTTCATTTTTGGACTGTATTAGGAAGTTGCTAAAAAAAACGACTGCAGAAAGTTTGGTTTATATAGCTTTATTGGTTTGCGAGATATGTACAAAAAACTTAGTAGGGGGCGGGGCCACGCCTACTTCCGCAAAAAATTACATCCAAATATGCCCCTTCATAGTACGATCCTTCATACCAAATTTTATTTCCATAGTTTTATTTATAGCTTAGTTATGGCACTTTATGTGTTTTCGGTTTTCGCCATTTTGTGGGCGTGGCAGTGGTCCGATTTTGCTCATTTACGAAAGCAACCTTCCTATGGTGCCAAGAAATAAGTGTGCCAAGTTTCATCAAGATATCTTAATTTTTACTCAAGTTACAGCTTGCACAGACAGACGGACGGACGGACAGACAGACATTCGGATTTGAACTCCACTCTTCACCCTGATCACTTTGGTATATATAACCCTATATCTAACTCGTTTAGTTTTGGGTGTTACAAACAACCGTTATGTGAACAAAACTAAAATACTCTCTTTAGCAACATTTGTTGCGAGAGTATAAAAAGAAAACATGAAACCTGTGTGACGTGTCGGTGGTCGCACAGATTTGCACAAAGGGTGAACAATCTATTATAATGTTACGTATACGCAGTAGTGTATCACATTGCTAACTTCAATACACATATGTGTCTGTTTGCTGATGCGTGTGAACGTTAACTGAATTTATGCATATCAAAGCAATGCTTATAGTGATTTCTGTGTAATTTTTCCACAATTTAATATTTTCATAAGCAACTTTAAGTGTACTCTGTGCCCTAAAAATAAGGTGACACTGTATTTATTTTGAAAATTCTTTATTTATTCTTCCAAATCAATTTCATCCCCTTCAAAGTAATCCCCTCCCGATGCACTTATGCCAACGGATTTTCTAATGTTCGAAACACTGGTTGTAGTCACTTTCCGGGATGGCCATCAGTTCCGTCTTCGCTGCGGCTTGAATCTCCTCTATCGTATAAAAGTGGTGTCCCCGGAGCGGTCTTTTGAGCTTGGTGAACAGCCAGAAGTCGCACGGCGTCAGATCAGGTGAATGAAGTGGTTGCGGAACGATATGGGTTGAGTTTTTGGCGTAATTTTTTCCAAAAAATTCAATGTTTTCGGTACCAATCGAGATTTGACGCGCTTGAGGCTCAAAACATCTTTCAAAATGGTATTGGCTGAGCCTTTCGATATGCTAACTTCATCAGCAAAGTCTCTAATTGTAATCGACGGTTTTTCAACACCAAATCTTTGATTTGTTGAACGTGAGCTTCGTCGATTGAGGTTGATGGTCACCCTGGACGTGTTTTTTTTTCTTTTTTTTTATTTCGGAGGGGGAATCTTTCATAGATACCGTCAAAAGTAGACAGCATGCACGATTCATACTGCGCGCTAAGGTATACCGCTTTCGGGACCACGCCTACAAAGTATCTTTCTATGCTAGACTTGCGTAGCAGTACACCTACGTACTAAACCCTTAACTCCGACTGCAGTTCACTGGACCCAAGGGACTGCCGCTAAGCATTTCTTCGCAGGACCAGGCTCAGCCAAAATTGGCTCTTCATCAGTGATTTTTTAATCTACTCTTCGCTAGCTCGTCGTTTTTCGCTACTACGTTGCACTTCGTTTCTTCTTAGTTCCTGGAGGGCTATTGCGGACCATGTTTTTACTTTATTCCACACGATTTTACATTGTATCATGTGGTGCACAATATTTTCTGGAGTTACGCGTTATTTTATAAGAATCTCTATTTCTGTTCCTCTAGTTCATACTTTGGGCAAGTAAAGAAAATATGCTGCACACTTTCTCTCCCGTCACCGCAGAAGAAACAATCGGTTCCGTCATCGTGGCCGTATTTGAAAAGGTATTCCCTGAAACAACCGTGTCCAGTTAGGAATTGCGTCAGGTAAAAATCCGTCTCATCGTGTTTTCTTTCCACCCAAGCGTTCACGTTTCCGATGAACTTGTATGTCCATCTCCCCTTTTCCGTCATGTCCCAGCGGTTCTGTCACTCATATATACTTTTCAGCCTTTCTTCGTAACGCTCTTCTGTTGTTAACCGTCTTCCAATGTCTCTGGATTTGTCGTAAGCTCTTTTAATTTCCATTGCCATTATATAGGGCGGTATGATGCCCACTATGACTCCGGATACTTCATGCGATACGGTGCGGAATGCCCTGATCACCCTGATTGCAGTTAGTCTAGTCACTGATCTTGCTTTCTTAGCATATGTATTAAAATGCATTGCTGGTCCCCAAATGGGCGCCGCACAGACATTAGCACAGACTAACTTATTTTAGCCAGGAGTGCTTGCTTGTTCTGGCTTGGTCCGCCGATATTGGCCATCATTCTCAATATGGCCGCGGTTACTAGCGCCGCTTTTTCGCATGCTTTTTCGATGTGCGTCTTGTAGCTCAGCCGTGTGTCTATTACAACGTCGAGATACTTCAGCGACTGCTCGGGAGTTATGTTATACCCGTCGATATTAAGTGTTACATTTTCTACTTTTTTTCTACTTGTTATTAGAACTGCTTCCGTTTTCTGTCCTGCTAATTGGAGCTTATTTGCCGTGAGCCAGTTTTTTATCTTTAAAGCATCGTCTTCACATAGTCTTTGTATTTGACTCAGCTCCTTTCCTACGACGGTTACTGCAATATCGTCCGCGTATCCTATAATTTGGACTCCCGTTGGTAGGGGAAGTCGCAACACTCCGTCATAGAGTACGTTCCACAACAAGGGAGCTAAGACCGAGCCCTGTGGTACGCCACCCGTCACCCTGTACTCTTTGGGTCCCTCGTCAGTGTCATAGAGTAACAATCTGTTCAACAAGTATTCAGAGACCACTCGTAGCAAATAGCACGGCGTTCTTTTGTGTTCGAGAGCGCTCATTATATGTGGCCACTTTGTAAGCATCGCCCCACGGGCTTTTGTCAGCGTTTTCGCAGAGCTCTCTGAAGCAGGAGAGTTTGCTCTTTTTAATTGCCTTCTTGAAGGCGAGTCGTTTCTTTTTGAAACAATCGTGCAGGTTTGTGTACTCTGGTGACCTCCGCCTCCTCTGACAATTTCGCCTGGCATTGTTGCATTCATTAGGTTGTCAATATCCCCATTACACCAGTATGCTGGTTTTCTGTAGTGGCCCTGTTTCTTTCTACACATAGCGGCGTCGCATGCTTTCCTGATATGTTTCACCAGTATCCTTGCTTGTCGTTCTGTATCATCTACGATGGGGAGATTGTCATCCAACACAAGTCGAAAAAGATCTTCGTCGAGAATTGCTACTTTCCATCCCATATTCTGCAATTTCCTGAATTGCGTATGTTCTTTGCTCTTGGTGTTTCCGATCACCATAGTAATAGCCATGTGGTCACTAGGCGTATACAGATCAGATACTTTCCAGTATGTTCATCGCACCAATGGACTGCTGGCAAACGACCAATGGACCACAGAACCACGACCATTCTTTTCAAAGATATTTCTGTTTCCCGTATTTAGAAGCACCACCTCAAGCACTGTAAAGGCCTTAAGCAAAGCATCCCCTCGTTTATTGGTACTTATACTGCCCCATTCTACCGCCCATGCGTTAAAATCACCTGCTATTATGTTCTTTGTCGTTGTCAGGACATCGCGTACTAGCCCGTCCAGTATCTTTTCAAAATCGCTTTGCGGAACACTCGGTGGTATATAACAACTATAAAAGTTGATTCCACAGATTTTGGCTCGTGTGTAATAGGCCCTTCCCAACAGTGGCTTTTCTTGAAGAACACTGCCTCCACAGGACCATATGGCGGCTTTGTTCGTTGTGTCAGTGACCCAGTTTGCGCTGTCTAGATTTTTGTACTGTTCACTCAGTATCGCTACATCCACTTTCTCCTCATAAACCGTCTGCCTAAGCAATTCTTGCGCAGCTTCGCAATGATTCAGGTATGATCTTCATTTCTTGTATTTTTTATACGCGTCTTGGCATAAGGGGCATTTCTTACTACCTATATGGTGGTTAGAGTTTTCCCTTCCCTTATTTTTGCATACACTACAAGATGGGGTTTTGTCGCACGCCTGTGCGAAGTGTCCCTGTACGCCACATCTTAGACAGCACCGACTCCTATCGTCCGGATTGCTACATACTCCTGCCAGGTGTCCATACTCCAAGCATCTAAAACACCTTTTTAAATTCGGTTTCTCTCTTATCCTACATACTACCCTACCCTGGACGTGTGTGTAGTATGTAGTATGTAGTATGTGTGTTTGATTGTGTAATGAAGCCTTGCTGCTCTAACTATAGCAATATGAAATATGACGTTTGCGAGCTGTGAACTGAAAAGCCGCTCGGATACTGCGTAAATATTGACAGACGTGCTCAATGGTAGAAATTATGTGACTGGCTTGTTAAAAGTGCGACGTCTGCATAGTGCTGACAGTGAAAGAATGTGCGCATAACTGCGCATACATACCTACACACATATACCAGCTGTAGTGTATATATATAAACGTTGTGTGTGCATGTTTGTCGGCGCTAACAGTCAATGTCAACATCTTCACCAATGAAACTTAGTCAATAGCATACCTTGACTGGTTGTTAGTCGCCAAACTCTCTCAAAGTCAATCCGCAAGGCAATGCCATGGGATTAAGCAAATATGTAATATATACCTACACATCTATACAAACGTAATACTTACAACACACAAATGCAAATAGTTGTAATAATATTTGATTACACTCACGTGCTTATAAATATTATCTGTATAAATATTCTTGCTGAGTGACAATGTCAATGGCAGTCGCTAATGTGGCAACACCTTACTGGCTAAAGTGTTTCACTAATACACACGATATATGTTTAAATAAGTATAACAAATCTAAATTCATTAATTTTGAACAGATTACAGGCATCAGGTTAATGTTCCGCTGGAGTTGAAAAAGTTTACTATCACGTCTCGTGAGAGTCTGCTGCGTCTTGATAGCAAGTTCGGCATGTTTGTTGAAGGTTGTCAGACATATTAAAGTACTCTATTAATGAGAAAATAAAATTTCATTAAGTGGTGTGTCAAGCGCATATAATTAAACAAAAGAGTTCATATTGCACTTATGAGAAACAGATTATAATAGTAAGAGTTTTGAACATGAATACGTAACGAGATCTTAACAATTTCCAACATTTTTTGAAAGTCTCTTTTCTCTAGAGTTAATTGCATGCAAGAATATTTTATACAGTGATTTTCTTTTAACAGATACATCTTTCTTACGTTTACTGCAATAATTAATAATCTGAAAAAACTGAAAGAACATTAAACGGAACTCTCAAAGCTTTGAAAAACATAATGCTACCTACTCTTAATAGATTCTAATCCTTAAAAATCTTAAATGCGAACAAGTAAGAGCACCTACGCCCTTGTGACCTACTGGACAGTTGGGCTTCAACTGAGCTGGGCAAGGGTCATAAGATCCTTCTGACTCAAGGAAAATCGTAAGTTGTCTAGGGCGCTCAACCCTTCCTTATGGAATGCCACGTCTATGCAAGATTAAAAATAAAATTGCGTAGATCTCACTTTTGGAACATTCTCGCGAATAAGCGGCTGTAGAAGTAAACAACCTATGCACATTTGTAATAGGTTCACAGCGCTTTGTTTGAGTCTTAATATATGTATAATTAGGGTTTTTTCTGACTTCACAAAGGACTGTGAGTGTTTTCCCGCTCTTGTGGAGAACAGCCATAAAACTTAACCTAAGGTCTATTAACAAAATATAGTTGAAGGTTTTGAATATGAACAAAATTTCTTGAAGAAGTAAGTTCTTGAAGTTGAGTACAAAATTGTTTAGTTGTTACCCAATGTGCGTCCGTTATGTTGATGATTTAACCATTTATGCTAAAATAGTTGCGCAATTGGCTTTATAAACGGAATCTTCATTTGTAGCCCCAATGTGAATCAACGAAAAAAATCAAAACAAAAATATTTGTAACAGAATGCCGAAATGAATAAGTTTTCATTCACACGGAATTCATGTGAAAAAAATATTCATGGAAATGATTTATTCATATGAAATTTACAATAAGGCTGGATATTTTTTTTAGAAAAACCTTTTTTAGAATCCAAATATTTCGATTTTGAAGGATAACTTCGAAAATCAAAGAATACATTTTTTTTACGTAATTCCAATTACCAGAAAAAAATTATAGTGTTTTTAACTTACTAACACCACTTTCAACTATCAAGAGATATTGTATTATTAGCACACATTTGCAATATGCTATGAATTGCTGAAATTTAAGAAAATATGCATCTCGACGTTACTTAAAGGTTCAAGAATTTAGTCTCCTGTTTGAAATCATTGGTATTTAACATGCCGTCATAATCAGTCGCTCTTTCTCCACTAGCAATATACTCTTAATTATTAAAGGAGTGCCAAAGTGTTTGTAAATGTCATAGGCAATGCTTCATACATACCCTGTAGGAAAACATACACAGTCCGAGCTCAGTTTTGCTAATCTATACTAATATATAAAGCTGAAGAGTTTGTTTGTTTGTTTGAACGCGCTAATCTCCGAAACTACTGGTTCGAATTGAATAATTCTTTTTGTGTTGGATAGTCCATTTATCGAGGAAGGCTATAGGCTATATAAGTGTAAAAAACGGGGGAAATTATTTATCTTTGAGGGCTTCCGTTCCTTGAGCTGCGAAAGCGGTTCAAGATTAGATACGCTAAGGATCGAGAAGGGTTGGACCATTCTTGATGAAATGTTCAGAGGTTGTTCGTTGTGGATCTTGGAAGGTTTAGTCGGAAAATTTTAAAATTCCAAAAAGTGACTTTTTTCCATACATTTTTTTTTTCAATCTATCTATAAAAAAAAAACAATTCAGAACAGTCGGAAATTGGCAAGTGGCAAGTGGAAGGTTTAGTCGGAAAATTTTAAAATTTCCAAAAAGTGACTTTTTTCCATACATTTTTTTTCAATCTATCCATAAAAAAAAAAACAATTCGGAAAAGTCGGAAATTGGCAAGTGGCAACGATCTCAAAATGGCATTACGTTGGCTCTCGCATCTACTGGAATTGCAGCAACGCTACTTAAATTTCGACACTTAGCTTTAGTTAAACATGCAATTTTCTAGAAGCACTTGACAGAACAATGAAAGATCTGTGGAATAATAATCGTCGCTTTGGTGGCGTAATGATACTGTTATTTACAAACACATTCTGTTATTTCGAAATCAACATCGGCGGAGGAATTGAACACTTGATTGACCATGAATATGCGTATGTTCCTGCAACAGGAAAGCACCGCAGTAGATCTGCAAAGAACTGGGCAAATTCTAGTAATATTAGAAATTTATCAAGTTCTCAGTTCGGATTTCATATCAGTAACAAGTAAGGAATAATCTTTAGACAATTCAGCATTGAAAGAAGTAAAATGTTTGCGAATCTTTATAACTGACTAGACGTTTATGCCATAATTTCCATAGAAAATAAATATTTAATTAAGCCTTGGGACACTTACATTCAATTTAAGATTTCCATTGAGACAAGTTCAAACATTTAGTTACAATTGTGTGACAAATTTATAAGATTTGTAATGGCGATAATGTTACTTATAATTACTACTAGCGCCATCTAGGTTTTCATAAGTGTATATTGTAGATTGAGTAAGGTCATCGAATTTGCGAGACCTTGTATTTAGATAATAGTGACATATCAAAAGTTTGTGGATAATAAACGAATATTGTTTCTATAACCCTAACTCTAGAAGATAAGGTAGATTTTCCAACAAAACTATTAATATGAATGCGCTCCCAACTAGTCCACTCGCAGAGTCCCGATATCAAGCTTTCTATCACATTTAACCATACTGCCATTATTTTATTCCTAGCGTGCCTGTCCATTTGAATGATTATCTTCCTAATGTTGTCATTATGATTATTTGCTGTAAGCGTTGCATGCATGTCGTCGTAATCATAAACTAAACAACAACAATAATAATAATAATAATAATAACCATCACACACTAAGTATGACGTGCTGTTTGTTCGTCACGTCTAAAACATTGCTTTAAGTGCTTCCTTCACTTTGTCAGTGATATGAATAGCTGAGCAATAATAATGGGTTTCTTGCTTCCTTGTATTCTATTTACAATAGTTTTGCACGATGAAATAATGTGTTTAACATGCGGTGGTCTTCTGTATTAAGGAGCAGTTGAAAGATATGTGTATGATTGGCGTTGCAACCGTTTAGCCGGTTATAGCCGAATCGACGATAGTGCGCCACCTCTCTCTTTCCTTCGCAGTTCGGCGCCAGTTGGAGATCCCAAGTGTAACCAGGTCGCTCTCCACCTGGTCCCTCCAACGGAGTGGAGGCCTTCCCCTTCCTCGGCTTCCTCCGGCGGGTACTGCATCGAACACTTTCAGGGCTGGAGTGTTTTCGTCCATTTGGACAACATGACCTAGCCAGCGTAGCCGCTGTTTTTTTATTCGCTGAACTATGTCAATGTCGTCGTATAACTCGTACAGCTCATCGTTCCATCGTCTGAGGACCATAAATCTTGCGCAAAATTTTCCTTTCGAAAACTCCTAGTGTCGTCTCATCTGATGTTGACATCGTCCAAGCTTCTGCACCGTAGAGCAGGACGGGAATGATAAGCGACTTGTAGAGCTTGATTTTGGTTCGTCGAGAGAGGACTTTACTGTTCAATTGCCTACTCAGTCCAAAGTAACACCTTTTGGCAAGAGTTATTCTGCGCTGGATTTCGAGGCTGACATTGTTCGTGTTGTTGATGCTGGATCCCAGGTATACGAAATTACCTACGACCTCGAAGTTATGACTGTCAACAGTGACGTGGGAGCCAAGACGCGAATGCGCCGACTGTTTGCTCGATGACAGGAGATATTTCGTCTTGTCTTCATTCACCTCCAGACCCATTCGCTTCGCCTCCTTATCCATGCGGGAAAAAGCAGAACAAACGGCGCGGTTGTTGCGTCCGATGATATCAATATCATCGGCGTACGCCAGGAGCTGTACACTCTTGTAGAAGATTGTACCTTCTCGATTTAGCTCTGCAGTTCTTATAATTTTTTCCAGCATCAAGTTAAAGAAATCACACGAGAGTGAGTCGCCTTGTCTGAAACCTCGTCTGGTATCGAACTACTCGGAGAGGTCCTTCTCGATCCTGACGGAGCTTTTGGTGTTGCTCAACGTCAATTTACACAGCCGTATTAGTTTTGCGGGGATACCAAATTCAGACATCGCGGCGGAAAGGCAGCTCCTTTTCGTGCTGTCGAAAGCAGCTTTAAAATCGACAAAAAGGTGGTGTGTGTCGATCCTCTTTTCACGGGTCTTCTCCAAAATTTGGCGCATGGTGAATATCTGGTCAGTTGTCGATTTTCCAGGTCTAAAGCCACACTGATAAGGTCCAATCAGTTTGTTGACGGTGGGCTTTAGTCTTTCACACAGTACGCTCGATAGAACCTTGTATGCGATATTTAGGAGGCTGATCCCACGGTAATTGGCGCAGATTGTGGGATCTCCCTTTTTATGGATTGGGCAGAGCACACTGAGATTCCAATCGTCAGGCATGCTTTCGTCCGACCATATTCTGCAAAGAAGCTGATGCATGCACCTTATCAGTTCTTCGCCGCCGTATTTGAATAGTTCTGCCGGTAATCTATCGGCCCCCGCTGCTTTGTTGTACTTCAAGCGGATAATTGCTATTCGAATTTCTTCATGGTCGGGTAATGGAACATCTGTTCGCCATCTCCTGGTGTTGTACTCTCACTGCCATTAAGCAGGTCGGAGAAGTGTTCCCTCCATAATCCCAGTATGCCCTGGACATCAGTTACCAGATTACCACCTTGGTCTCTACATGAGGATGCTCCGGTCTTGAAACCTTCGTTAAGTCGCTTCATTTTTTCATGTCTTCCAGCTTCTCAAGCTCTTCGTACTCACGCATTTCGGCCTCTTTCTTTTTTTGTCTGCAGATGCATCTCGCTTCCCTCTTCAGCTCTCGGTATCTATCCCATCCCGCACGTGGTGTGGTCGTTTGCAACGTTGCGAAGTAGGCAGTGTTTTCTCTCCGCTGCGAGACGGCACTCCTCATCGTACCAGCTTGTTTTTTGTCGTTGCCGATAACCAATTGTTTCGGCTGCAGCGGTACGCAGTGAGTTTGAAATGCCGTTCCACATTTCCCTTATACCGAGATGCTGATGAGTGCTCTCAGAGAGTAGGAGTGCAAGTCGAGAAGAGTATTTCGTGGCTGTCTGTTGCGATTGCAGCTTTTCTACGTCGAACCTTCCTTGTGTTTGTTGACGGGTATTCTTTGCTGCACAGAGGCGGGTGCGTATCTTCGACCAGATAATGGTCCGAGTCTATATTTGGTCCTCGGAGCGTACGCACGTCTAAAACACAGGATACATGTCTTCCGTCTATCACAACGTGATCGATTTGGTTCCGCGTGTTTCGATCAGGAGACAGCCAAGTAGCTTGATGGATTTTCTTATGCTGGAATCTAGTACTACAGACGACCATATTTCAGGCCCCAGCGAAGTCGATCAGCCTCAGGCCGTTTGGCGATGTTTCGTCATGGAGGCTGAATTTTCCGACTGTTGTGCCAAAGACACCTTCTTTACCCACCCTGGCGTTAAGCCAAGCACGACTTTTACATCGTGGCGGGGGCAGCGCTCATAGGTGCGTTCTAGGCGCTCATAGAAAGCATCTTTGGTCACATCGTCCTTCTCTTCCGTTGGGGCGTGGGCGCAAATCAGCGATATGTTGAAGAACCTCGCTTTGATGCGGATTGTGGCTAGACGTTCATCCACCGGGGTGAATGCCAGGACTCTGCGACGGAGTCTCTCTCCCACCACAAATCCAACACCAAATTTTCGCTCCTTTATATGGCCGCTGTAGTAGATGTCACAAGGACCCACCTTCTTCCGTCCTTGTCCCGTCCATCGCACTTCTTGGATGGCGGTGATGTCAGCCTTGAGTCGTATGAGGACATCAACCAGCTGGGCAGAGGCACCTTCCCAATTAAGGGTCCGGACATTCCAGGTGCATGCCCTTATATCATTATCCTTAAAACGTTTGCAGGGGTCGTCATCAAAAGGGGGGTGTCTCATCCTAGGCTTTCGTAGATTTTTTTTTTTTCCTAGGCTTCGCCCTACGCACAACCGCATAAGCGGGCTTCGCCTTCTCACTTTAGCTCGCCTTCAAACGGATGTCTGTTGGCTACCCAGAGGATACTTGGTCTAAAACCGGAAGTCGTGAGCTGCTTGAACCATGTGGAGAAGAATCGTTTCTGGCCACTCCCAAGTGAATGACAATCAAAAACTTTCCTCACTTGCGTGAACTTCTACACATGATCCCATCCTCTTGAAAGATATACAGACTTATAAATTGTCAAAATACTTTTTGGTCATTGTGTACATTTTAATATTTAATTGTTAGTGTGGGTTGAGTTGGATAGTTGTCAATAGAGACATATAAAGAATGAGTGTACTCTACAGATTTATATAAACTCAACAACTACTCAACAGGTGACTGAATTTTCTGACACTTTGGCAGAGAGAGTTTATTATGCTGCGTGAATAATGGAGGGAGAACTTCACAACAACTTTACTTAGGACTCTAGCTGTATTCCTTAGAATTATTTTACAACAACAACAACTGAAGTGGTCCATTTCATGCTTAATACATTTTTTTATATCTTGACTTTTCATTTACTTCCACTAAAGCCTTAAGTAGAACCAGAAAGTCATTCCGCTATCAAGAGAATTTCTAAGCGTGACGAGTTCATTATAAAAATAGTTTATAGTTATTTAACGCAAATAAAAGAAGAGCTCATGCACAATAAAAATGAGCTTAATATTTTATGTCTTGCTTAACTAGGAATGAAAGAAAAGTGAATACAAATGACTGTGCATTCAACACAAATAAATATCGCCATCAAAAAATTTATTTGAACTATCTTATTATTACATTTATTTGATTCTCCCACTTCCGACATCCATGAACACTGTTCGATTGCAATCGCATAGCAGCTAAACATTTGTATAGGAAACATAGCAAATATTGCATGTCAATGCAGTAAATAGCGTTAGTTGAATCCATGTGTATAGCACGAATAACACGTTCATGACAACTTGCGATTTGAACGCTTATACTTTCTGATGTATTTGCGTACGTGTTTACCGTTATTAGTGTAAAAATTCCTGTTTTCAATTGAATTGTGTTTGGTATATAGTATTATGAAAAGCAGAAAAGAGTTATTAGATATTTTGCTGCTAATTGGAAATCCATTAGGTTAGATAAGAGATCTGCGCCAGCCAAGAAAAGTGATTTTTAAATCAAATATATTCTTTAATATTTTTTGCATGTTTAGTTAACAATTGAATCGTTAAGAAATTTCTGGGATGCCACAAACTTAATGGAAACGCTGAAATAATTTCTATATGTCTGTAAAAAATGTCGTTTTCAAGGAACTGATATAAATATCTATAACTCACAACATTGCTACATAAAAATCTAAAAGCTTTTGAGTTTGAGCTGTTTAAAAATGAACAAAACTTTCAATTTAATTGGTAACATCGTAATATACCTATATTTTCGGTAATAAATTTATTCAAAGCTCTGAGGTCCTCATGTTCGATATATGAGGCCTTCAATACTTATGGTCCGATTTCGGCGATGCTTCACTATAAATGCAGTACTTGTGAAAGTTCTGTATCTTCACTAGTGCGTACTTTATATATTGTAAAGTAAACAATTCAGATTGAATTCAAAGTTCTGGTATTTAGGAAGTATGCTTGGTTGTGAACCTATTTTCACCATCCCCATGATATGGGGATGCAAGAAAAAATTGTGAACCGAATTTCATTAAAATTGGTTGAGTAGTTTCGGAGATATGGTTTTTGAACCATAAGTGGGCGGAGCCACACCCATTCAAAATTTTGTATGCCAATTTGAGTGTAGCTCTCCTGTACCATCTTTAAAATGAAATTTAAGCTTATAAGGTAGTGCCTAAAAGAAACGACCCTAGAGAGTTTCCTTGATATAGCTTTAGTAGTTTACGAGATATGTACAAAAAACTTAGTAGTTGAGGGGCCACGTCCACTTCCCACAAAAAATTACATCCACGATCCTTTGTACCAACTTTTACCTTTATCTCTTTATTTCTGGTTTTCGGTTTTCTCTAATTTGCGGGCGTGGCAGTTGTCCGATTTCGAAAGAAACCTTCTTATGGTACCAAGAAACACGTGTACAAAGTCTCACCCAAATATCTTAATTTTTATTCAAGTTACAGCTTGCACAGACGGATGGACGGACGGGCTGACAGACATGCGGATTTCAAATCTACTCGTGAACCTAATAACTTTGGTATGTCTTTATATCTAACTCTTTTAGTTTTAGGTGTTACAAACAACCGTTAGGTGAACAAAAATATTAAATATTGTGCAATATGTTGCGAGAGTATAAAAATGCAGACTATCGAGTCACTACTATTTTTGACTGGTCTGTTTCTCAACTGGTCTTACGTAAAATATTTTTTGGGGTTTCCAGCGTTTTATAAAGAATAAAAAAAATATATGTGTTTTGAAGCAATAGAACTGAGCCTGAAATTAATCATTCATCTTCTCTCGAATTTGTTTCTTACATTCTACATTATTTACATTTAAATGGACGGCATAAAATGTTTACCACCAACCTCGTTATCTTGGCAACGATTGAGGTTGCTTTACGCAAAAGTGAACCTATAAAATTTCGTTAATCCATTTGAGCTAAAAGTCACTCGGTTAGCGCGCATGAAATTTCGCCAATTTTCACATTCAAAAACGAAACTATATAAATAAAACTAATGTGAAATTTTAGTGTCTGAATTTTTTATTCGAGCACATGCAAACAGCTGTTCGGCAAAGCTAAGTTTTAGTTTTCATAGCTTTCATATTCTCGAGTGTCTGTCCTAACTACGAAAGCGTGTGAGTGCAAAACAACTGTGTGAACCTGTACAACTGCAATGCATTGCATACAATGCAGGCATACAGATAAACCTATGGTTGAATATATTTACATACAGATGTGTGTGTCAATTTGTGCTAGTGCCTCGTCTATCTGTGGCCTTAACCACATGTTTAGTTATTTACTATAGGTATGAGTGAGACCGCCATTATATGCTGCACCGCTAAACTAAAGGCCATTAAAGTTATTTTAATGCTGCAGCACGCCATGGTCATAAAAATGCTGCACTGTGCTGGCTGCAGTCAGTTGGTTGTTCGCGTGCACTTGTTGTTGCATTGGCAAATATCTTTATTAGGGCACACTATACACTCATATATACATATATAATAGAAAGCAGCATATTGAATTGCTAGTATGCAGTGTAGTAGAAAATTTTCATGTGAATATGTTTGCTGTACAAAATTTATATGGTCATAAAAACAGATATAGAATTTACTAAATCTACTTTTAGTAATTTAAGTTGCTATACTTATCTCACAATTTTATTTCTCAAAATTTGTCACTTCAATTCAAATCAATTAAATTGTATAAACTTTATACTGTTCACATATTTCAGTATGCTTTCCCAATCATATAAAGCAATTTCATTTCAAATTTAATTGTGGCCAGTATAAACGAAGCCTACACCCAATTTTCGCTCAAACAATTATCAAACTCTCTATGACTATGACTTTCTGAGCTCAACCCACATTCCATTAGTATGACTGAAACTTTCGTTTGAAGTTTTAGCGTGCATAAAGTTTTGTTAATAGCAAGTACACTCATATGAATGAGTTGCCGAACAAAAAGGAGTAACACCAGTCGTAGGAACTTTATGAAGCATACTTAACACACTTTAACTTGTATGAGTGCAGTCAGAGTTTGATAGAAACGCCGGAGCAGCGCATGCATTTCTAAGTTTTATGATGAAAATTCAAAGTTTAGGTGGTTAAAGTTGCACCTGTGCAGTTATGCGAACTAAAACACTAGTGAATGTGAAGAGACTTTCACTCAAATAGCATTACATTTATTGAGCTTAGAAATTGGATTGGAAAAGTCCAGGAACTTATGTGATATTATATTGTATTGCATTTAACAGTTTGCATGTGTTTTTATGATTTTTAAGGATACATTTATTTTTTATAAATTTTTTTTTTTTATAATTTTTGAACTTATCATTTCGAACGAATATAAGCCCAATTTAATTTTTTTATACATATTTTTTTACTATAAATAAGCAAGTATATTTGCTTGCTTTATGGGGTAGAAGAATGCGTGAGTTAATGAAGCATTAAAATATAACAGTTTCATTCAAATACACAAAGCCGTCTGTATATCAATTTTCATAATAAATAAGAAATACAGTGGGTATGAGTAACTTTTTGCATAACACTGTTTTCATAAGAGATTACGATTACACATTTCATTAAACACGTTAATATATGTATATATAAATGCGTCCATTGTGCAATTCTACCTATGCTCATGCTCTATTGGCTTTGCTTTGAACAAATTTATAATTTTTTTTTTTTTTGCTATAACTATATATTTTTACAGATGCGGAACGTTATATGCATTCAAATAGATATTGTTTGAAGAAATCTAAATATTTATTAAATTAATAGTTTTGCGTTGCTTTTGAATGACAAAGAGAAATGACCAGTGCGTATGATTCACTTTTTAGTTGATATTTATAGAATAACAAATATCGAAGTAAAAATTAAAAAAAATTCAAAAATAAATTGTACAAACATCAGTGTCACATCGCTGCTCAGTTATGATGAACATTTTGCTCATACTATTCATTAATTATTTCTCCACTTTGGCTACTCTTTCGTCAATAAAACTGGTCAGACTCAATGACATAGAAAATGTGCTGTACAAGTGCAAGTAATTATTCAATTTTCTTAATTATAGCAATCATGCAGACAAATTTGTGAAATCGTTGGTTATTTGTTTGATACGTGTAACAGCCCATAAATTAGTTGAATAATGGGGGAAATTATGAAAAAATATTAGGTGATTTTTTTATAGATTGAGCGTCGCGATTTGACTGTAATTGGGGAGTGAGTAATTGGAAAAGTCGCAGTAGCGACAGAGATATTGGATAACTAAGAATAAAAAGAATTTGCAAAAAGTTACTCATACGCAATGGCAATTTTTGCGGGAAGATATATTATTGTATTAATAAAGCTAAAATTAAATTATTATTTATTATTAAAAGAACTAATAATAACAGCTAGTTTTGACAAATTTTCCTTCAATATGGTCAAAGTTTTTTTACACAATAGTGTTTATAGCAACACTTACTAAGATGTGTTGCTTATGGCAAAATGAAATTAAATTTTATCGTAAATTGTATGCTTTGGTTTAATGTTTATTTCTAAATACTAAAATTAATAATAAACGCGAGTGTGACTCATGCTTTAATGCATTGCTACTTTAATTCCACTACTTTTGCTTTTTTATTATATCTTTGATCATACGAGTATAACACGTATCATACATCATTAATATCATTATAGCGAATTAAAACACTAGTGTGGTAAAGTGAAGACACGTGTATCATATCCAATTAATTTAGTCGGAATTTGTCACTTAGATTGAGAGAAAATGATATCCTCATAAATACCTCAACCAACACGTTCGGCTGACGTCATCAACCAGAATACATAGATCTTTTTACTGCAGAAAATCTTGAGAGAAATACTCTCAACTCAATGTCGCCGTTGGCTTCTGGCAACAAGTACGATTTTTTTTAAACAAGAGAAAGTGCCACGGGGCCATTTCTGGAGAGTACGGTGGTTGTTCGATGATATTTGTTCAAAAACTCGTTCGCAATGATCACTTTGTGCGATTCATTTTTTGAAGAAAATTCGGATCTTTTGGCACCAATCGCGAAGCGACTTTGCGCATTCCCAAAACATCAACCAAAATATGATGAGCGATCTCATGGGCTATCTCTTGCAAACTATAATTACGATTTTCGAGCACCATTTCTTTTTATTTGTCGACGTTTTCTTCAGTTGAAGAGGTCGAAGGCCGCCCTGAACGTGGCAAATCGTTCACTTCTTCTCGCCCCTCTTTGAACGATTTATACCAATCGTAAACTTAAGTTTTCGACATGGTTGAATCACCAAATGTTTTTTCAACATTTCCAACGTTTTAGCACAAGAAATTTCGTTTCAAATACAAAATTTCACACAAACTCTTTGTACAATATTTTTATCCACAGTAAAAATCGCAACGAACACAAAAGGTTGACTTGTTCCTAATGACGCCGTAAACAAACTAAATGACACATAGCAATAAAAATTGACAGAATAGTGGCTGACAGTTGTGCCAACCTGGGAAATTTTAAAATAAGAATTTCCGTGTACTTATTTGACAGAATATTTGATATTAAGATTATGTTATGTAACTGAAATCAAGCCAACTGAAGTTAATTAATATCTTTCAGATTTAAATATTTAGACCAGCAATAAAATTTTCAAAATACTTTCTCAGTCTTTAGGTCTACTATATAAAATATTCAGTTATTCAGGTTTTTCGTGTCAACTAAAATGTATGACTTAGTTTGGGTTGTATTCATACATATCCATTTTATTAAATAAATACCGAATATTATTCCAGCAGCAAATCAGTGTTAAGAACACATTGAACAAGTCTTCAAATTTTATGCAAATATGAAAACACATAAATACATATTAATATATATTATCTGCAATTCTATTGCCCATGAAAGTATGCTAAGCGTGTAAAGATATCGCACATTTGTTTGCATTGAGGTGTAGAAAATAAATACATTGAGTCAGCGGTGAAAACTTGCAGGCACACGTTACCCACCTGAAAGCGGTGAATCAAGCAAGGGCAAACCCAAATATAACGTGACTTTTTATTATGCAAAGTCGCCTGATATATCGTGCATTGTAATTTTTTTCACGGCATAGAGGCAAACATAGAACTCGTCGTGTACAAGTATTTCAGTCAAGTTTCTCAGTTAAGAGTTTTGAAGGTCGTGCGAAATTCGTGCGCTCGCAATTTCAAATGGTACCACCTATATTATATATATTGACTACATTTACGCTTGCTTTTCTACGCTTTTTCGCAATTTATGCTATATTTTGTGCGTGCTCAAGTATTTGGAACAGAGTGTTGATAAAAATGCTTACGTGAATATTAAAGATACCAGTAACAAGCATTTTGTGTTGACAGTTGTAAATGTGAACTTATTTGTGGCTATCTCAAAAAAAAAAAAAAAGATTATAATTACGATGCCACTAGTAGATCCGGCGAGGAATGAAAGACGTTCTGCACTTTTCTGTTTTTTTTTTATTCAGACTTTCAGGACCTTGATTTCTCACAGCAATAACAGCTGCGAGATTGGGCTTCTTAAAGATTAGCCCAGTTTTTTAAGGATGAACAAGATGAACTAAATATCAACTAAAACTAATACAAATACAAATACATACAATACAAATACTCGATAATCGATCAGAGGTTACAAATTTTTGTTTTTGCTTTTGCAAGAAGTTGGTAAATTTCATCAGGTGATTGCTATTTTATTACTTATTTCCAGCAGCAACATCTACCGTCGTGTAGTGTGAACAACAACTCTCAGACAAAGAACGTTTATATAATTACAAATACAGTCTTTATCGCAGAGTTGCATTTCATTTTCAAGTCGATTAAAATTCAATTAAAAAATTAATGTAGTAAAATGAGATTTTTATTTAGTATGGTAAATCGATCTAAATTAGCGCTTTAAGCGTGCAAAGGCCGGTTAATTGATCAAGTAGCTCTTGTGCGAAAAGGCTATAAGGCAAATAATAAATACTTAATTTAAAGCTTTCTAAACTGCCTATGTATACGACCTTGTTTAAGTAATCGCTATGAGAAATTTCTTATGCAATAAACAGCAAATGCGTGCGCAAGGTCAGTCGACAATAGTAGATGCTGTCTACTGTTTAATTTGTATGGATAATTGAGTTATATTGTATTTGTCTTAACTAATGAGAAGATATTAAGAGATAACAAATAGGCGACTACCCATGGAATGTCAAGAACATAAGCATAAGAATCTTTCTTGCATGCAAAGGTAAGTAAATAAGTGAAAAAAGTAAAAGAAGGTCGTGGGAGTGAGGCAGTCAAGGAAGTAGAAAACAAAAAAAAAAAAAAACAAATAACAAAAAAGAAAACTGACAAGATAAACATGTAGAAGAGAAAAAATATTCTGAGAGCAACAATTACAAATAGTCTACCTACTCGTAACTTAACTACTTCTGCCTCTTTGAGCAAAAGCAGCGGAAGTCTTTTGTGTAAGCGGATGTGCAGCTGTTGTTGACATTGTAGCCTGCACTCACTTCCTACACTGAAATGGTTGTTGTCGTCTTTGCTGCGCTTATGATGATTTCATTAGCTCCTCTCGTTTGGTTGTTAAGTTTTTGCTTACCATATCATGCCACCAACACTTTTCTTCCGTTATTGCTGCTGACTTTTAGCTATTTACGAGCCTTTGCATGGATTAAGGATATACATAAGTATATTGGTGGAATTCTCTCTGTAGTCAACTTGTTGACGGCTTATCACAGTGGATGTGTTTTGACGGAGCAGCAACTGTAAACACGCCTGAATGTGGCACGCGTTTAATTATTATCATGTTTTTCTTTATCACATAATTACTGCATTTGCGGCATAATTAAAATTAAAGAAGTAATCGTATAAGATGAAAAATTAATATTAATTATGCACAATTAAAGAATAAAATAAGTAAGGAAGAAGTGCTAAGTTCAAGCGGAAATTAAATTTAAATTTTTAAGAATTTATGAAGTGCTCAACAAGTATCATTGTTTTGTTTAAATTTTTTCGTAAAGTGCATCATTGAGATGGTTACACCGCACTCTATACCTCCATACATTTCGAGCATACTGTTCTGCTCCAATATATGTTTGGATTTCATAAAAAAATGCAAAAAAATATTTACTTTGAATCTTTCCTCTAACGGTTTCAAACCTACTTAACACCTGTTTATTCTCAACCTACTCAGCTGCGACAGTCGCCTAATATCAAACATAAAAGGCAATAAAAAAATTTCAACTGTTGTATATCCACGCCTTTTGCTTGCGAATGTTTAACATGAAATTTACATAAATTTCCACCGAAACGGATAGCGTGTGTCAACGCCTCTATGGTCGTAATAATAAAATGGTTTTGTTTTTCGTTGCGACAAAGTTTCATTAGTTTTATATTTGAATGCAGCTACATGAGAGAGGCGTTAATGAGTTACTTTTTGGGCATTTGTGGAATATAGAGTAACTAACGGTGTAATAAATTTCTGAAAAAAAATGCTTGATTCATATAAGAAACGTTTTTAAATAAAATTCAAATATATATGAAATGAAGGTAAGAATATATTTTTATTAGAAATTCGTGTAAATTTGAATGATTACAGATAATGAGTTTTATCTAACAAATATGTTCATATTTTCATCATCGAAATATCTAACTTGAACATAAATTATTTGTATTGCATATACACACTGCTACACAACTTTTGCACTAAGTGGTTAATTAATCAGTGAACATTGCTATTAGTTAAATGCTATCTTTGGAAGCTGTTCAATTAATCACTGATTATTCTTTTTTTTAATGTACTTCAAAAAAGTGTATGAATACATAATTGGGAAATTAAATACGCAAGAAAAGGACAGTAGTTATGTAGCCACTAGAAAAGAGAAATAAGGAGGAAAATATTTGAGTATGCGATAATATAAAAATATTTAATAAACGGTTTTTAAAGTGTATTGCTATCGTAGTTTATGCTTTGCAAATTTGTATTCACTGAACTGAAAGTGTAACCGACAAAAGGCGCAATTTGCTGTTTAAAATGCGTTACAATGTTTGACAGTTGAACTAGACGATGAAGGAAGCGTTTAAGTGGCTTTTGATTAAGGAAACAAGAAATATGAATGACATTAGATAGTGATGAAAAGGTATAAGTTCCATTATAGAAGAGTTGCCTAAGTAAAAATATAAAAAATATTATAAACAAGCTGAATGAACGAACTTAAGTGAGTAGCTTGCTCTGCATGCTTATTTTGCTTCTCAGTATTTTTGACTATCTATTGAGAGAGACTCTAGAATAACCGGGCAATAATGAGACCATTTCATATGGTTTAAAATGTGCTTGCCTTTTTTTAAATTTTTAGAAATTCTACGATTTTTACAAGGAATTTGTATTGGGGCTATCTTTCTTTGCCTGCTACTTCCTATTTTTATCAAACATCCCTTGTAAGATTTTTCGGTTCTACTTGGGTCTGATTTTTGTTGAAAAAATCCCTGAAATTGTTTTTTTTTTTTATAAAAAAATTATTAAAATGGTTTACCTTAAAAGGGGCAGTGGAATGATTTACTACTTTTTCGCATCGAAATCCTTAAAGTTCTCAGACTCAATTTTTTCAACTAGCCTTATGTACTCATATACATACATATATGGCTACATTTATATATGGCTTACTTTTTTGACCTCATAAGTTGCTTGTAAGAAACTCTCTGACTAATATCCTTCTTTCAAAACTAATAAAGAAACTCATTTCGAATGCAAATAACTGGTAAATGTTTTTCTAACTTTCGGAAGCATTTAACTTTGCTAACTTTTCCAAGCAATATGCAATACTCGGCGCACATATGTATATACGAAATAATTGTATAACATATATACATACAATAAAAATAAAGCAAAGAACTCTTCACCCAATTCTGTGTGCAGCGAAGCGCTTCTTCAACTTAGTTTTCTCGTTTTGCTGGCGTGACGAAAATAACCAACAGCTAAGTACGTGTTGTGATTTCTTGAGTGACTATTATAAAAATGTTTTGTTTCAATTTTCTGCGCTTTATATGCACATGCGAATAGAAAAAGCCGCAGCAAATTGGGGTGAAAAAGTGATGAATTGTGTGCTGACGCGTGTTTCTAGCCAACCCATTTGCGGCGAAGGTTTAGAGAGGTATTCAAAAATGGCAAAAAGGAATCGTATAGTGGAAAAATGAAATAAAAAAGAAAACAGAATGAGTAATCTAAAATAGCGTAGCGGCAAAGGGGTTGCCATAGCTGGCAATTGTCACATTTCTTTCGTGTGCAAATATAAAAGAATCGTGAATAAAATGCACAATTAGAATGAAATAAAATGCGGTGTGAGGTTATTTATATAAATACATATATATGTATGTATTATAAAGGGTGTTGTATTATTAAAATATGAATAAAACGCCAAGTCACACTGGCATAGGAGGCCATTTCATTAGAGATAGTCAGTTAGTTTTTAAATTGAACAAACAGATTGCACAAAAGATAGAGGAAGGTTCATCAACAGGAAGCCATATCAAATTTGTTAAGATCCCATATATTCTCTCTATAAGTCTCTCTTGTTATGGAAATCGATTTTTTGACAAAAGGAATATTGAATAAATGCTAAAGGATTCTCAAGTTTGGCTTGAATAAAGGCTATTCCTGGAATCAAAAATATGATATATTGCGACATTTATTTCGTGGCAAAAAAATTCTCTCTCTATATTCTCTCTATAAGTCTCTCTTGTTATGGAAACCGATTTTTTGACAAATCGAATGTTGAATAAATGCTAAAAGATTCTCGAATTATTAATGGCTTGAATAAAGGCTATTCCTGGAATCAAAAATATGTTATAATGCGGCATTTTTTTCGTGGCAGAAAAATTCTACCCACTGTTAGGTTGGTCTGGTAGGCCTGCAGGCCACGCAAAGACCAATTATGGTCCTTAGCGATACTAGATGGAGTACCTTCACGTATTCGTAGTCATCGTTTAGGATGCCTGTGCTTGACGTTAATTTTAAGAGTTATAAAGCCTCACTGACGATGACTCATCCAACTTAACGTATTGTGAGGCCCCTAAAATCTTATAGGCGTGTGCCGCTACTAGGCTGTGACCAGTATGAATGCTAAGCATGGTCCTACAGCCCTTTCTATCGAGTGCCAGTATGAACCTTGGGTATTTTCGATCTTCCGATCTTGCACATTACCTTTGCTGTTTTACAACCCGGCATAACCTTCCAACGCGTTTTGATTTTTCTTATCATGCAGCTATCCATGTCGTCGTACAGACAGTGCATGGGTTTACCGATGCCAATCATATTGTTGGGTGACAGCTGTACACCACTCTTGGTAATCCCGTCTACGATTTCGTTGTTCTCAATGCCTTTATGGCCTGGAACCCAGTAGAAGTGTAGCCGCATGTTTTTGGCGACACTCTCCACATACGCTGCACGGCTGTTTACGTAGACGTTAACTTTAGAGTATCGGGTTGGTGCGTTGGAGGCTAGCTCTGCAGCTTTCCCAATAGCTAAGACCTCTGCTTGAAATATGCTGTAGTGATTCGGCAATTTGAACGTCTGTTCTATGCCTAACTCCGCTGATTACTTACTTACTTACTGATCATGAAAATATTTCTCACATAATCGGTGGTATTTTGAAGGATTCGCCTCATAATTCCCCAGATTTTCCTCGCAAAGCGGTCATTGTCACCATTTTAAATTTATAATTTTATCAAAGAACAAGTTCAATGTAAGTATGAATTCAAAAATTCAACAGATTTTTTCTAACGTTTGCCAGCTACAGATTGTATAGCGTAATAATGTTTTATTAAATTGCATTTTTGGCACACCCTTTATATTATGTATGAAACAAAACTTGAACTAATTTAATTATTTTGTCTATAATTAACGAAAGACTATAATGTTGTAATTTTTCCAAGTAAAATAAGCAAATATATTTACATTTTTCTTAAATTTCGTTTAAATTTTGCAAGTTCGCTTTCTAAGAAATAATCAATTAAAATGTAATAACAGAGAAACAGCATTCAATTGTTGAAAAAACTGTCGCTAAAATCAATGACAATGACAGAGGTGACAAGAAAAATGACATTGAAGAAAACCGGAAAGAAGACTGCAAAAAATGTAAAAACAAAAAGAAATGAAAATGGTCTTTAAAACGTAGGAAAAGCGTCCAAGTCATTTTTATTAGCTACAAAATCGAGCAAGGTGGACGAGGACGAGGCGATGGCAGAGAAAAATGAGTGAAAGCAAGTTGCGTGACAGCTGAAAAATGATTTAAAGTTCACGCAAGTTACGAACTCCTTTTACGGCCGTCATCAACGTAAGTGCCAGAATGTGTCCAATATGTTCGAAATAATTAAAATCCAAGTCGAAATTCACATTTTCTGTTTTCCCTTACAGGTTTTGTGTGCTCCGACGTTTTTTTATGAAACGATTTTACCATTCCTTTGTTTAATGCCTTTTGACAGATTTCGTTGTGATGCCACGCACAGTAACGGTCTGCACGCATATGCCCCGGGTCAGAAATAACAACAAAATGCATATAAATGCTTTATGTTGGTGTTGTGGCTTTCAAGGTTATATTGGTCAAAATGTGAAATGTGAAAGTGATATTCTTGTGAAATTCAGATATTTTTGCATTGGTTGCTTTTAATTGTTTGCTGCTGTGATATTAAATGGAATTCTTTAAAATTACAGCAAATTTAGTGTTACTAAGGAAAGCAGTATATGCGCCGATTTCTCGACTTACTAAGTACATAATTTTTAGAACCAGTACTTATAATTCAAAATATTCCTTTAGGGTTTTAGACTTAATTCAAAAGTAAAGTCCTACCTCTGCGAATAAAGAGAACATTTTGATATTTTAATTATCATCTTCGGCATTTCTGTTACTTTTGTTAAGTGAAGAGTAAACTTGACATTGCGAAATTAGGCAAATACTAGTGTGTCCTTTGGTAAATTAATTCTTCGAGCATAATTTTCTTCGATATATGGTTATATTTCCATCACCACATTGTTAATAATGTTACGTTCTATTATTTTATTTTAACAGTTAACTTTTCAATAATCTTTAATACAAGCATTCAGCCAGCCAGTTCATTTAATATATTGTATTGGAACAGCATGACGTATACGCAACCTTCTGAGCTAAATGCAAAAATACCAATGCAAATCGTTTGTCAAGTACACAAAAGGAACTGCAAATTTTATTAACTGTAAAATGGAGGTATGCACTCACTGTGAAATAACACAAACATACACGCTGTGTTTGTAAAATTTTTTGTTGTATTTATTATAGATATTGCCGAAATATATTGAGTTGCACACCAGAAGAAATATAAACAACGACAAATTGCTTGGGGTATGGGCAATTTGTATATCTTTTTTTTTGTTGTTGTATAAAACGTACTGTTGTTCCAAAAATTGCTTGCTTGCAAAAGTCAGTGTGTATATCATTTGTTACTTAAAAGTTGAACTTGAACTGTTATCTCAGAGCTCACTGTGCACTGAGCAGTTGAAATGCAGCGAGGTAAAAGTACTCACATATGTGGGTGCATGCTACGTGCTCGCTATGCTTGGCTGTTGTAAGGAAAATATGCTACAGACGGCTTATTGGCTAGGAAATGCCAAAGCAATAGAAAGGCATACAAATTGTATATGTGAGCATGCAGTTTATACATTTATGTATACTAGGGTGGTACATGAGTACTCTTATTTACTCTTTTATATATTATTCTAACGTCTCTATTTTAATTACTCCAGTTCATGGTACGTTACTTCAAATTTAGTTCAATATAATTTTTCTATGTGATCTATGGTAGAAATGTTTCCAAGAAAGTTCTAATTGGTTTCTTTTATGGCTCCTTGGTGCATCAATGAAGTTAAGTTGAATTCGGAAAATTTCAGATAATAAGTTCGAATAGGTCATAGCTCCGATCATGTCCAATAAAAAACATCAAATTCACTGAAATAAATTCACTGAAATACAATCTTAGCAATTTTCTAACAATACAAACATTATTGTTCTGGACTTATTGTGTGCCTAGTTTTGCCTCTGACACATTCTTCGTTCTGCAAATTCTCCAGTTGCATGAATGTGAATCTGCCATGTTTTCAGTTGTGTCTGGTAAGCACACACGTAGTTCGCATATTTCCTTACAGAAATACTTGTAGAAATGTTCACCAAATTCTTGGCGTTAGTATTTAGTGTAAACAATACTACCACAATGATGTGTCTGGAATTTATACAAAAATGAGAATATGTTTTAAAGATGATACTTGATGTAGACCTATATTGGACTATTCAATAATAAGTAATAGTTTACTTTCGAAAACTTTAGTCTAAAAATTCGTCTGAATGCATTGCCGGCATAAAAAATATATAGAAAAACAAGGTACTATGTCCTCATGTTCGGTATCTGAGGAGTTTAGATGAGAAATGCAAATAAACCCCGTTGAGTCATTGACCTCGGTCAAATTGTAAACAAACTGTTGACAAATGATTTGTTTGCATTATGATCGGTGTTGGTTTACATTTTAAATGAGGTCAATGAATTTTGACAGGGGTATGTGTAGATTCTGGTCGAGTTCAATACCATTTTGAGAGATGATGTGTTACAAAAAACCGTTATGTGAACATTTTACTATGTACCACTTATGTTGGGAGTGTTTACTAATTTTTAAAATTTAACACTATTATGAAGTGATGAAATATGATACCGTTTTATACCATAAATAGTATCGAATTAAAAATTTTAAACGTATGGCAACTCTACTCGAAACTGTTTTCAACTGTAAGACTTATAAAACTCGGTTGAAATGCCATTTTTTCAATAAGTGTCCTTCTCAAAGAGTATTTTTGTAAGCTCTTTTTAATGGCATTTTATTACGCAATGAAATTTCATTGCTTTTATATTTATTTTAATACCTAGCCTAAAATGATTTTTCAAAGAGAAAATTTACTAAACTTATCCTTTTTGACGTATTTATTATATTGACAATTTGACATATGGTATTCTATGGTTGGTATATTTAATATATAAATATTTTTATCCGTATTTTTTTTTTAAGCCTGGATTTTCTGCATATTTTACAAAGTAATCGCAATATTTAAATTGGCATTATTGTATATGTATAATAAGAAATTGCATTTGCACAACACAAGTCTGCACAACCAGACTGACAATAAGCTTAGTCTTTTACGACATTTCATGCCATAGTTTGGCTGCATTGCTACAAAATATTTGTCTTCTCTTTACCAAATGTGATTTACTGAGGCAGCAAAGCATTGAATGCTTATAATGCAATAATGCTGACATGTTCCAATGCAAATTGGCAAATTTAGCGGAATGTTGGCTTAGATGCTTTTGTTGCATGGTTGCAATCAATTTACCTGCAATATGTACACTTAGCTGTTGTTCTAAAGAGGTGTGTGTGGGTTGGCAAAGAACTCTTTGTATGCTATAATATCACTGTTGTAGTTGATCCATTGCAAAGTGTAATGACGATATTGTTTGGACTACTCGCAAAAAATAATAACGAATAAATTCTAAAGAATATTTGTTTAAATTGTTTCACTTTTTATACTCTCGCAACAGAAGTTGTTAAGAGAGTATTATAGTTTTGTTCACATAACGGTTATTTGTAAGTCATAAGCCATGTAAATATAGGGTTATATATATCAAAATGATCAGGGTGACGAGACGTGGCAAAATCCGAATGTATGTCTGTCCGTCCGACTGTGCAACGGATAACTTGAGTAAAAATTGAGATGTCTTGACGAAACTTGGTACACATGCTCTTTGGGACCGTGAGATGGGCAAAATCGGACCCCTGTCACGCCCACAAAATGACGAAAAGCGAAAACACATAAAGTGTTATAACTAACCCATAAATAAAGTTATAAAAGTAAAATTTAGTACATGTGTGGATTAAATTTTTTGGTGGAAGTGGGCGTGGCCCCGCCCCCAAATACGTTTTTTGTATATATCTTGCACACCAATGAAGCTATATGAACCAAACTTTCTGCAGTCGGTTCCCTTACGTAACCCACCATATATCATGAAAATAGTTGATTTCGGATAATAACGACGCCCACCTCACACACAAAGGTTATGTTGACAAGTAAGGAAGGGCTAAGTTCGGGTGTAACCGAACATTTTATACTCTCGCAATTTATTGATGTAATTTTATAAAGACAACACAATTCGACCCATATATTCGGCATAAAGTTCAATAGAATAACGAAAATCATCATAAATAGTATATGGGGACTGAGGTAATTCCTAAACCGATTTCACTCGTTTTCACCACCAAGATACAACGTATCGAAGACTATACGCTCACTTAATTTAATATTACTTATAATTAGGTATATGGGATCTGGGGAAGTTATGACCCAATTTTTACCATTTCAGGTACAGAGAGAAACTGTTATAAGAAAAAAATTCAGAGGGAATGAATTACATTAAAATATCTGAGGGATTTACCTATATTTTCGGTGAAAAATTAACCTTAGGCACTGAGTTCTTCATGTTTGATATCAGGGGCCTTGAAAAGTCATGGTTCGATTTTGACAATTTTTCCACAAGTGATGTCACAGCTCAAATACAGTATTTGTGTAAAGTTTTATTCCGCTAGCTTCATTGGTTCCTTATGAATACATTATAAAGTGAACGAATTAGATGGAATTCAAAATTGGGTTATATGGGAAGTAGACGTAGTTGTGAACCGATTTCGCCCATATTCCACCCGTGTCATCAGGGTGTCAAGAAAGTGTTATATACCGATTACCGTTATTGAAATCGGTCGAATAGTTCTTGAGATATGGTTTTTGACCCATAAGTGGGCGACGCCACGCCCATTTTCCATTTTGTAAAAAAATCTCAGTGCAGCTTTCTTCTGCCTTTTCTTATGTAAAATTTGGTGTTTCTGACGTTTTTCGTTAGGGAGTTAACCCACTTTTAGTAATTTTCAACCTAACCTTTGTATGGGAGGTGGGCGTGGTTATTATCCGATTTCTTTCATTTTTGGACTGTATAAGGAAATGGCTAAAAGAAACGACTGCAGAAAGTTTGGCTTATATAGCTTTATTGGTTTGCGAGTTATATACAAAAAACCTATTTGGGGCGGGGTCACGCCCACTTTTCCAAAAAAATTACATCCAAATGTGCCCCTCCCTAATGGGATCCTATGTTCCAAATTTCATTTTCATAACTTTATTTATGGCTTAGTTATGACACTGTATAGGTTTTCGGTTTCCTCCATTTTGTGGGCGTGGCAGTGGACCGATTTTGCCCATTTTCGAAAGCAACCTCCTCAGGGTGCCAAGGAACATGTGTTCCAAGTTTCATTAAGATATCTTAATTTTTACTCAAGTTATCGCTTGCACGGACAGACGGACAGACGGACAGACGGACGGACAGACATCCGGATTTCAAATCTACTCGTCATCCTGATCATTTATGTATATATAACCCCATATGTAACTCTTATATTTCTTGGTGACACAAACAACCGTTATGTGAACAAAACTATGATACTCTGTGCAACAGGTTGCGAGAGTATAAAAATTACTAAAAGTGCGATAACTCTCTAACGAAAAACATCAGAAACACTAAACTTTAGAGAAGAAATAACTGAAGAAAGCTGCGTTCAGATTGAAAACTACTCGACTGATTTCAATGAAATTCGTTATATAATATTTTCTTGACACCTTGATAATGGGCGAAATCGGTGCACAAGCACGCCTACTTTCCATATAACTCAATTTTAAACTCCATCCGATGCGTTCACTTTATTTATACTACTATTATTTAGGCTATATTTATTGCTTAGTCTTAATGGGAAATAGTTCCCAGGTGAGGGTAAGAGACACCGTGATGGAGAATCTTAATCTGAAACTGAAAATCGCTTTCAAGTCATTCTCTTCGCATCACAATCCCCTGCGAAGCCGGAGCGGTCTGCTAGTAATATATACATTACGAACCAATGAATATGTCGGAATAAAATTTTAAACAAATACTATATATGATCTGTGACAACACTTGTGAAAAAAATGTCGAAATCGGACTATAACTTTTCAATGCCTCGGATATAGAATATGAAGAACTCAGTGCCTTAGGGTAATTTTTCACCGAAAATATCGGTAAATCTCTCAGATATCTTAATTGATTGCAGAGGAAATCTTTTTCTTCTAATAGTGTGTCTCCGTACCTTTATTATAGGTTTTTCAAAATACGATGGACTTAATTATAAATCGGTTAATATGTGAAATATCTTAGCCAAATTAGGTGAGCATATAATCTTAGATATAATGTATAATGGTGGTGACAATGAGTGAAATCGGTTCAGGAATTACCTCAGTCTATATACTATATATGACGATTTCCGTTAGCCTATTGAACTTTATACCGAATATGTGGGTCAAATTGTGTGTTATCTTAATAAAAGTATAGTGATAAATTGCGAGAGTATAAAATGTTCGGTTGCACCCGAACATAGCCTTTTCTTACTTGTTAGTCTTATTTTTGTGTAATGTGAAATCCTAAGTATTATTAAATTTACTCTTACTAGCAATAAGCATGCCCATTTTTTTTGTATGCTAAATTTAGACTTTGACCTCTCATATTTCTCATATTTAAATTCGCATTGTGATGCGAAAAATATTTGAGCATATATATATATATATGTATATGTAAATACGTACAATTTTATTATATAAAATATGTGGATTTATTTTAGCATCATTACAGCTTTGTCTACTTGTTGACAAAGTCTCACTCGTCTTCTCTACATTACTACTTATTTGTTGTTGTCTGGTTTTCCTTCATGCAGGTCAAGTACAGTTTGGTTTGTCTATTATAAATTTATAATTTTTACCGGTTTTATTTTTGCCTATTTTGCTTTGAAGCTATTTTGAAAATTAATTTTCAAAATAATTTTCTTATGTGTTTTTATAAGTATATTTTTAAATAAAAATGCTTTTCTCTAAATTACTGGGTGAACAAGTTGAGCGTTACTTTTAGCGAATGTTACAAATGTACAGATATTAAATTGAATGTAATACCAGTAAGTAGCTCTTAAAATATTATAACAATGTGTTTTTCATTCATTCTGCTTAATTATGCCATTTTTCCTTTGTTTTATACCAGTTGTTTGTTCGATTCGCCACTCTGCAAGTTTTGCCAAAATATCATTATTTTTTTTTCTGAAATAAATTTCGCCACCTTCGCTGTGCTTTGCATATACCACTTCAATTTTACATAAATTGCTTATTTAATTACTGTTTGGTCGATGTTAGCAACTTTGCGAGTATGAACTTTATGAATTTTTAATTGAAGCACCAAATATTTTAATGAAAACGTGTTAAAATTGTTTGTACGCATGAACTCGAAGCTGCTAGAAATTGCGCTGGTTGAGTTATTGCCTGGGGCGGAACCAGTTAACCAGGTAACAAAATTAAATAAAGTGTATTATTATTGTTAGACGAGAGAGATTTATGAAAATTATAATAAATTTTAAACATATTTTTATTTTAATAAAAAGTAAATTTTACATTAGAAACAACTTTAAATTTGTAGTTGTCTACATTAATATGATAACTTTGCTTTAGAGATTTTGCTTAGTTACAGCTAGATGGTAATACTATAATGGATGAGCGTGGGTTAAATAAAATTCTCTTGCAATAACTTAACTGATTGATGCGATTAATTAACGGCAACATTCAGTAACAATTTATTATAATTTTATTTTTTAATTCATTTCTCATTTATCCTTTCTGACATGTCAATTATGTGCATGACTATTTATATTCAAATAACATAACACATTTCATTTTGAAATTTTAAATATTTATTTATCGTGAAATCATCATTCGAAATGCTTGAATCTGCGCCATTCAATAATTGATACGCCGTCGCGACGCGAAAATGTTTTTATTGATTGAAATATGAAATATATTCAACTCAATTATCACTTCGGTATATGAAATTGCTACATCTATCTGTGTAAGTACTCATTCATTGATTATGAGTATGCGGAATTTGAGTGCACTTCTACAAATAATTTTTATAGTGAAATCCATTCAAATGCAGAAATTTAATTTTACATGAATTCCTGCTATTTTTCTTATTACTGCGAAATTATTTGACGGTTGCATCATAAGTTGAATTTTTAAGAATTTATTTTTATTAATCTGCTGCAATAGGGCGCATTCTGTAGTAATATAGTAGAAAAATTATCGCCTAGTCAAAGAGAGCAAATGTTTTTTATACATATTGGTCAGATGTCTTCTTCCGATTTTGGAAGTATCTGAAAGGTAGAAGTATGTTAAGTTCACAAATAGTTTTGGTGACTTCCCAAATAGTTTTGGGGAAATCAGTTGTGTGTATGAGCCGAAATTTCTCGGCAAGATGTATGAAATAGAGGGTTTTCAATAGAGTAGCTACAAAAGTAGATTGATAGGGACAGCAAACGACGCAATATTTTTCCCGCTCTTTTGATATTGATATTTCTCTTCAGTAAGGTTTGCTATTTCATCATGGACAGGTATACGATCAAACAACTGGTCGAAATTATTAAAATTTACTACCGAAATTCGGAGTCAGTGGCCTCAACTTTAAGAGCGCTACGTTCTACGTAGCGATAAGACCCATTTCAGGCTAAATGGCTTCGTCAATAAGCAAAATATGCGTTATTGGTCAGGCAGCAAACCACACGTACTCCATGAGTCACCATTGCATCCCGAAAAAATGACGGTTTGGTGCGAATATCACACTCGATTTATTAAAAAACAAAGTTTGGTGAACGTGCTATCTCACGAAATGGCCGTTTCGGTGGTGCGATGTGACGATGTTAGACTATTTTCTGTGGTTTGGCTACGTCAAATCTATGGTCTATGCCAACAAGCCAGCGCCGATTGACACATTCAAACTCACTGTTTACAATTGGTGGTAATTTGGTTACAGCGTCGATGTTCAGAAGCAGAGAATCGGTGAAGCTGTTTGTCAGGCTTGATTCAAAACTTCGTGAGATAAAGGGAACCCGAACTGTTATCGAAACCATTCACTAAAGCAATTCTATGTAGAAGTTTACTAGTTGATTTCTAGAGTTTTATCTGTAGCTAAAGGAAGTGTCTGCGTCTTTCTCAGTAATGTTTGCGTTGCCCAGGGCAAGTGGAAATTGCTTTAATTAAGAACGGAAAATTGAAAATTGACAACTGAACATTTGTGAACAATAAAATTGCTGATTTAATATTAAAGTGTTCGTTTAATTGTGCTGATTTTAATTTTGAAATTTTGATTTTGTACCAAGAGTTGGAATATACTTAAATAGTGACGAAAGACGACAAAATGTGGCGGTTGTTTGTTGTACAAATTCATCAAAACTGAACGCAGAAATGCAGTTCCCATACGAAAACTTCTAATCTTTTATATTGACCAATTTTTTTTTTTAAGGTACTCGTTCCAAATCAGGTCATACTATTGAACGGCGAGGGTTGAAAGTAATACGAAAACCACCCTCTAATTGCGCAAGAAAAAATGTCATAAATAAAATATACACTACTTAGAATAATTTGGTGGAATGCCTTGTAGTGAATGACATTTTCATTTCGGAGCTGTGTGTAAAGTGTCTGCTAACGAAAATGAGTACAAAAACAGAAACGCAATCCTTTATGTAAATGAAATTGAGCGTTTTACCGCAACAGTAGAAGTGTTGAATTTCTGTTTCTTTGCATTTAATATGTCGCTCAGACATTGTTTGTCGCAACATTTTTAGGGTCATGAAAAATTTGTTTTCCAAAGCTTACTGCTAATAACTTGCAGTCAGCACAACCACACTAGTTAGGGAAACGGCAAACCCACGCAAAACACTGAAATGAGAGGTGAAAAAGCATTAAAATATAAAAGAAACGAAAATAAAAAATTACTGAAAAGAATTGAAATGGCTGGAAATAGTGAAATTGGGACAGTTGTAGCGTGTTGCAATAGTGCAAGAGATGCCTGTGGCATTGCAACACTTTTTCTTTATTTTCTTACTATCTTTGAACTTAACACTAACACACGCATACATACACATATATATTTTCTCATTTAGTCTTTCTAGTATAGCTACTAGTGCATTATTACTGGCTGAGAGGCCTGTGCTGAAGGGCGGAAAATGAAAAGGCCTTTTGTGTTAGCTAGCAGCACACATCTAAGCCCATATTTGTGGTTTTACTACGAACTGTGCTATAATTGTGTCTCTAAATAGCATATAGTAACTTGACATGCTAGATCAAACCGTCAGCGATGTGGCCCACGCACAAACTAACAGAAGTAGTGAAATTGGTATATATATGTATGTATATACATTAGGATATATATGTATGTACATTTACAATTTTTGAGACTGCAAATCGTGTTGAATTGGAAAAATCGACATGTAGTAGCAATTTGAATTTGACTTGTGTGGGCGAGCGAAAATGCAATACAAAGCTATAATTGTAGAGTTCACGCCTTATTCAGAAAATGAACTACCACAAGCTTGCAGAATTTGCTTAAAGAAATTCTAATGAAAGTAGATTGGAATTGTATCTGTCCCAAGAGCAGATAATATAGAAATGCTAGAATTAATAACTGCTTTCTTAGTTTGTGAGTTCAAGAGCATAAAAAAGTCAAAGTTATGACGATTTTCTAAAAAAACTACTTTTTTCATCAGATGAAATGTATTGAAAAACTCATATTAAAATTAAAAAAAAAATGAAATTGTTCAAGGACACAGCAAATAAATGTCGAACAATTTGAAACAAGAACAAGTTAGCAAAGGCTAAGTTCGGGTGCAACCGAACATTTTATACTCTCGCAATTTATTGCTATATTTTTATTAGAAAACACACACTTTGACCCATATATTCGGCATAAATATATTTCACATATTAACCGATTTATAAGCTATTAAGCTCATCGTATTTTTGAAAATCCTATAATTAGGTATTCTCATATATTCATATATAAGGGAAGTTATGACCCGATTTTAACCTATTCTGGTACAGAGATACACTATTAGATGACAAATATTTCCTCTGAATTATATTAAGATAACTGAGAGATTTACCGAAATTTTCGGTGAAAAGTTACCATGGGGCACTGAGTTCTTCATATTCGATATCCGGGGCATTGAAAAGTTATAGTCTGATTTCGACAATTTTTCCACAAGTGATGCCACAGATTATATACAGTATTTGTGTAAAGTTTTCTTTCGCTATTTTCATTGGTTTCTTATGTATATATTATAAAGTAATATATATAATAATATATAATATATATTATATAATATATATTATAAAGTAAAGTAAAGTAAGATGAAATTCAAAAATTAGTTATATGGGAAGTTGTCGTGGTTGTGAACCGATTTCGTCACACGTGTCATCAGGGTGTCAATAAAATATTATATACCGAATTTCATTGAAATCCGTCGAGTAGTTCCTGAGATATGGTTTTTGACCCATAAGTAGGCGATGTCACGCCCATTTTCCATTTTGTAAAAAAATCTCAGTGCAGCTTCCCTCTGCTATTATTTCTGTGAAATTTAGTGTTTCTGACGTTTTTCGTTAGTGAGTTAACCCACTTTTAGTAATTTTTAACCTAACCTTTGTATGGGAGGTGGGCGTGGCTATTATCCGATTTCAACTATTTTCATGGTGTGTGGTGGCGTACGTAAGTGAACTGACTGCAGAAAGTTTGGTTTATATAGCTTTATTGGTTTGCGAGATATATACAAATAAAAAATAAAAATATGCCCCTTCCTAGTGCGATCCTTTACTCCAATTTTTTCTTTTATAACTTTGTTTATGGCTTAGTTATAACTCTTTATAGGGTTTTGGTTTTCGCTATTTTATGGGCGTGGCAATGGTCCAATTTTGCCCATTTTCGAAAGCAACCTCCTCAGAGTGCCAAGGAGTACGTGTTCCAAGTTTCGTTAAGATACAATTTTTACTCAAGTTATCCGTTGAACGGACAGACGGACGGACGGACAGACGGACAGACAGACATCCGGATTTCAACTCGTCTCGTCATACTGATCATTTTGATATATATAACCCTATATCTAACTCGTTTAGTTTTAGGACTTACAAACATCCGTTATGTGGACAAAACTATAATACTCTCTTTAGCAACTTTTGTTGCGAGAGTATAAAAAAAATGAAATCAGTTGAAAACTCTTTCGGTCATTGGAGTCACCATAACGACGTTTTCGAAAAAACATGATTTCAAGATAATCGCGTATAAATTATCAAGTAGATTTTTGTTTAGTGAAGCGGATCAAGATAACACTTCGCTTCTACTGCTTAAATATCTATAATAATTTGAGATAACATTCTTAAGAACGTATAGTTTAAGGTAAAATAATAAAAAACAAGTAAGGAAGGGCTAAGTTCGGGTGTAACCGAAAATTTTATACTTTCGCAATTTATTTATTTAACTTTATTTATATTATATAATACATAATTTTACCCACATATTCGTCATATATATTGTATAAAGTCCATTGAAAGTTGGAAACTCTAATATTAGGTTAGAATCGGAGCACCGAGGTCCTCGTGTTCGATATATGGGGCCTTAAAAACCTTTGGTCCGATGGCTGCCATACTATAAACATAGTATTTGTGCAAATTTCTGCACCGATATCTTCACTAGTGCTTACTTTATATATTGTAAAGTAAACGATTCAGGTAGACTTCAAAGTTCTGGTATATAGGAAGTATGCGTGGTTGTGAAGCGATTTGGCCTATTTTCACAACATATCATTGGGATGTAAGGAAACTATTACAAACCAAGTTTCATTGAAATCGGTCGAGTAGTTCCTGAGATATGGTTTTTGCCCATAAGTGGGCGACGCCACGCCCATTTTCCATTTTGTAAAAAAATCTGAGTGCAGCTTTCATCTGCCATTTCTTATGTGAAATTTAGTGTTTCTTCCTATGGTGCCAAGAAATAAGTGTGCCAAGTTTCATTAAGATATCTTAATTTTTACTCAAGTTACAGCTTGCACAGACGGACGGACGGACGGACGGAGGGACGGACGGACAGAGACATTCGTTCAACTCGTTTAGTTTTGGGTGTTACAAACAACCGTTATGTGATCAAAACTATAATACTCTTGCAACAAAGTTGCTAAGTTGCTAGCTTGCTATAAAAATCGATTTTTTGACGGACTTCAACACATCAACCAATCTGAAGTTATCTATATTTCAACGGATTGAATCCGAATTTTAGCTGTTATTATATTCTCTCATTTCATATATTCAAACATAAGTTCTTTGACTCCATGTTAGACGGGTTTGTGTAGTCGGTACGGTTTCGATTCTAGCAAATTGTCTACTCAATATTCCTCATGTCAATTTGACCGTAAACAAAAATGAGCTCTGTACCATAACGACCACACTGCAGAATAATTAGATCCGTTCTAAAAGATGATCCGCATCATTTCTTATATTCTCATGCAGTTTATTTAATTTCAAAACACTGGCTACCATCTTACGAAATATTTTCAACTATGAAGCATGCTTCGCTAGCGAGTTTTACATATTTGCATGAGTGTCCTCATTTCCACACGGCATTCCAAGCGTCTGTGCAGCCTTGTCAACATAGCTTTTCTCATCACTACTACCATAGCCGTTGGTCATTGCAAGACGCAAGCATGCGAAACCCACTAACATCGTATTCAGGCCTTCAACAGCTCGAGTGACTTGTAAGTGACACTACTATAATGAAATGCACGAAGAGTGAAAGTTGGTAAAAGAAAAGTCGTCAAACAAAAGTAGAAAAAGAATATTACTAAAAGTAGATAAAATTGTTGCAAGTGAAATTTGAATGTGACTTGTGTTCTTTAAATATATTTACTCAGGCTTAATAATAAATGCATACACCAAAAGTGTAGGCATACGTGTGTATAGAGCCATGTACTTGCTTCTGTGGTTCTAATTACAATCCCACTTTTTCACATCAAAAACTGTTTTTTTCATTATACTATACATATGTATGTAATTATTGGAGTAAGTACTGCTACCGCAACTATTCCAATTACACACATAGTTTTCCGCATAGAATTCCACATTAGACATTCATTACACTTCGCAAACAACAGCCTATTGTAAAGTTGCTCATTCAGCTGTTCAAACAGAAGCTAATAGAAGCAAAGGAATGCTTATTATGTATGTGAACGGAGTGACGCCCAAATGGACAGACGCGTTGCGGCAGATACGCGCAAATGAAGTCTGAACGGATGTGTTGTTAGGCGGTCGGCAGCAGTCAAAAGCTCAGGCAACAATTAAATCGTTCATGTATGTTCTAATTTGCGGTCAATTATGCAATTAATTATTAACGCATTCATGATTTTTGTAGCGCAAAATGTTTACAGCAGTCGGCAGTTAATGGCTGCATATGCTTAAGTATAGAGTTACAATGTATCGCGTTTATCAATTTACCGGAAAAATTATGTCAGCTGTAGTAACGTCGTAAACACTTGCAAAGTGAGTGACAAGATTCAAGCAAGACGCTGCTGCAGACGTCTCGTACCCTTAAACCAACCGTTCATTAGTTAATTGTATGCGGTTATGGTCATATCCAACAATAAATCCATATCCACAATAATAAGTTTACGTTGAACCCAAGTGTATAATGTTTCCAAAGCAGATTGTATACATTTAGGTTCTGTGAAGACCAGGAAAAGATGGTGAAGTATATTGTTCGAATTCCACATTTTCTTCAGTTTAAGTAGTTTACTGATCCCAAAAGAAAATATTCTTATCTACAGAAATATGCCTAGTTCTATTCCAAAAAGCGACGACAACACCTTGCTCATAATACAGTTAGTATTAGTTTACTATGCAGATCGGGTCGCTTCATAGCTAATAGGTATATGTACAAAATGATTTTTTTGCTTTTTGGCTATCGCTGTGTAAACATCTCGACTATTGGAATTATAAAAACAACTAACGAGGATGTAAGCAATAATTGAAAAATAATTATATAAAACAATAACTAACTTTCATTTTAGTTAAAAATGTGACTTGGAGCCACATTTCGTCTAAGGAACAGATAAAGATTGAGATTATGAACAAAGATGTTTTAAAAAATTATGTAAATACTGATGAAGTAATGTGGCATCGAAAAACAATACGAAACTTCTTAGAAACCCCGATGAATACGAAAAACATAAGCGTAATGGACCAAGTTGGCAACTCAGGACGTGATGAGTTGTCCCAAATTAAAGCGGAATTTGGTCTATAAGTGCCAAGAGAACGTCTACAATAAATTTTAGAGGGATCTACGCACCCTCGCCATACTTACTATAAGTGCAAACATGGCGGTGAATCTCTAATGATGTGGGCTGCTCTTAGCGCCAAAGAGAAGTCTCCCATTTGCGTTGTCCCGTGTGGTAGGAAAGCAAAATATATATGGAATTGTTAGACAGTGAATTTATCACGTTTGTTGAGGCATATCATGGCAACAACTGGGTGTTCCAGCAGGGGTCTGTCCGTGCAAGCGATAACTTGAGTAAAAATTAAGATATCTTAATGAAACTTGGAACACATGTTCCTTGGCACCCTGAGGAGGTTGCTTTCGAAAATGGGCAAAATCGGTCCACTGCCACGCCCACAAAATGGTGGAAACCGAAAACCTATACAGTGTCATAACTAAGCCATAAATAAAGTTATGAAAATGAAATTTGGAACATCCCATTAGGAAGGGGCACATTTGGATGTAATTTTTTTGGAAAAGTGGGCGTGAACCCGCCCCCAAATAGGTTTTTTGTATATAACTCGCAAACCAATAGAGCTATATAAACCAAACTTTCTGCAGTCGTTTTTTTAGCCACTCCTAATGCAGTCCGAAAATGAAAGAAATCGGATAATAACCACGCCCACCTCCCATACAAAGGTTAGGTTGAAAATTACTAAAAGTGCGTTAACTCACTAACGAAAAACCTCAGAAACACTACATTTCACATAAGAAATGGCAGATGAAAGCTGCATTCAGATTTTTTTACAAAATGGAAAATGGCCCTGGCGTCGACCACTTATGGGTCAAAAACCATATTTCAGGAACTACTCGACCGATTTCAATGAAACTTGGTTTGTAATAGTTTCCTTACATCCCAATGATATGTTGTGAAAATATTCCAAATTGCTTCACTACCACGCCTACTTCCTATATACCTGAACTTTGAAGACAATCTCAATCGTTTGCTTTACAATATATTAAGTAAGCACAAGTGAAGATATCGGTGCAGAACTTTGCACAAATACTATGTTAATAGTGTGGCAGCCCCATTCTAAAAATCGCTGAAATCGGACCATAGGTTTTTAAGGCCCCATCGAACACGAGGACCTCGGTGCTTCTAACCTAATATTATGGTTTCCAACTTTCAATGGACTTTATACCATATATATGAAGAATATGTGGGTCAAATTGTGTATTATATAATATAAATAAAGTTAAATAAATAAATTGCGAGAGTATAAAATTTTCGGTTACACCCGAACTTAGCCCTTCCTTACTTGTTTTTTATTATTTTACCTTAAAGTATACGTTCTTAAGAATGTTATCTCAAATTATTATAGATATTTAAGCAGTAGAAGCGAAGTGTTATCTTGATCCGCTTCACTAAACAAAAATATACTTGATAATTTATACGCGATTATCTTGAAATCATGTTTTTTCGAAAACGTCGTTATGGTGACTCCAATGGCCGAAAGAGTTTTCAACTGATTTCATTTTTTTTATACTCTCGCAACAAAAGTTGCTAAAGAGAGTATTATAGTTTTGTCCACATAACGGATGTTTGTAAGTCCTAAAACTAAACGAGTTAGATATAGGGTTATATATATCAAAATGATCAGTATGACGAGACGAGTTGAAATCCGGATGTCTGTCTGTCCGTTCAACGGAAAACTTGAGTAAAAATTGAGATATCTTAACGAACCTTGGAACACGTTTTCCTTGGCACCCTGAGGGTGTTGCTTTCGAAAATGGTCAAAATCGGAACATTGCCACGCCCACAAAATAGCGAAAACCAAAAACTTATAAAGTGTCACAACTAAGCCATCAAAAATTTGGAACATAGGATCGTATTAGGGAGGGGCACATTTTGATGTAATTTTTTTTGGAAAAGTGGGCGTGACTCCGTCCTCAAATAGGTTTTTTGTATATAACTCGCAAACCAATAAAGCTATATAAACCAAACTTTCTGCAGTCGTTTCTTTTAGCCGTTTCCTTATACAGTCCAAAAATGAAAAAGATCGAGTAATAACCACGCCCACCTCCCATACAAAGGTTAGGTTGAAAATTACTAAAAGTGAACTAACTCACTAACGAAACACGTCAGAATAATAGCAGAAGGAAGCTGCACTGAGATTTTTTTACAAAATGGGCGTGGCATCGCCTACTTATGGGTCAAAAACCATATCTCAGGAACTACTCGACCGATTTCAATGAAATTCGGTATATAATACTTTCTTGACACCCTGATGACACATGTGAAATATGGATGAAATCGGTTTATAACCACGACAACTTCTCATATAACTCATTGAAGTTAGCGGAATAAAACTTTACACAAATGGTACATATCATCTCTGAATTCAATTGAGAAAAAATTGTCGAAAACGGACTATAACTTTTCAAAGCGCCTGTTATCGAACCTAAGGGTAAATTTTAACCGAAAATATGGATAAATCTCTCTGATAATTTAATGTAATTCAGAGGAAATTATTTATTCTAATAGTGTGTCTCGGTTCCAAAAATTATTAAAATCGGATAATAACATCTCCTAGCTCCCATATACCTAATTATAGGTATTTCAAAAATACGGTGTGCTTTAATCTGCATATATGTATTGATTAATATGTGAGATATCTTAGCGAAATTAAGTGAATGTATAGTCTTGGATATAGTGTACCTTGCTGGTGAAAATGAATGAAATCGGTTCAGGAATTTCCTCAGCCCTCATACACTATATAGCACGATTTTCGTTATTCTATTAAACTTTGTGCCGAATTTATAGATACATTTGGGTGTTATCTTAATAAAATTTCTTCAATAAATTGCGAGAGTATAAAATGTTCGGTTGCACCCGAACTTAGCCTTTCCTTACATGTTTTTAAATACGGTGGGCTTTATTCTGCATATATACTATATATGCTGATTTCCGTTATTCTATTAAACTTTATGCCAAATTTATTGGTATTTGTGTGTTATCTAAATATATTTTTTATAAAAATTGCGAGAGTATAAAATGTTCGGCTGCACCCGAACTTAGCCTTTCTTTACTTGTTTTAGTTAAAGTTGAAATACTTCAATAGAAGCATCTTTAACTGTCAAACTTGATGAGGGCCAATAAGATACGATTTGGTAGAAATAAAAATCCAAAAGTTTAAATGAAAAATAAAATAAAATTAATGGTCATGTAACTGGCTGCCTTTTCGCCGTCGATAAGTTTCGTGTTTTCTATTTTACATACTTCACTTTAGTATACCTAATTCCTCGAAAAATTCGACTTTATTAATTCCATATAATTGTACATAAGCAGGTAAGGCAGGACAATATTATGTGTATGTGTGGATAATCTCTGACAGAACTGGGGAGCTTCTACATTTATATTCCGCATAAGTGTTTCGATAAGTATGGTGCATTGACAACATGTTTGTTCAAGTATAATCCCGAATATGGCATTAACTGTTCGATTGACCACTTTTCTAATTGTTTTATATAATTTATACATTTTAATACATACATATGTAACAATTGAATTCAATGATGAGTATAGACAACTGTCAACCTCTTCAGATTTTTTTCCTACTTCATTGTATTAAAATTTAAGATGAGAATCTCATCGAAAAGGAAGGAATTGATTTCACAAATCAATCAAAGTCATGGCTTATTAGTATTAATAGGGCTTAAAATTTCTTACGTATCCATGGTAATCTTCGCAGTCTGGTCCTCAGGGAATTTTTCCTCTCCTCAGAATTTAAGATAATGATCACTAGAAACCAGAAAGGAAAGGCTAAGTTCGGGTTTTAGAGTCTCACAATTTATTGATATAGTTTTATTAAGATAACACACAATTTGACCCATATATTCGGCATAAAGTCCAATAGAATAACGAAAATCATCATAGATAGTACTCGTATATGAGGGCTGAGGTAATTCATGAATCGATTTCACTCATTTTCATCCCCAATGTAGTAGACTATACGCTCACTTAATTTGGCTAAGATATCTCACATATAACCGGTATATGCGGCGTAAAGTCCACTGTATTTTTTAAAAACATGTAATTAAGTATATGGGAGCTAGGGGAAGTTATGACCCGAATTTAACCATTTTTAGAACACAGACACAATAGCAGAAGAAAAATATTTCCTATGAATTAAATTAAAATATCTGAGAGATTTACCGATATTTTCAGTGAAAAATTACCCTTAGGCACTGAGTTCTTCATGTTCAATATCCGGAGCATTGAGAAGTTATAGTCCGATATTGACACTTTTTTCCACAATTGATTCCACAGCTCAAGTACAGTATTTGTGTAAAGTTTTATTCCGCTATCTTAATTGGTTCCGGAACGGGATCCTGGTATACTATAAAGTGACTGAATCAGATGGAATTCAAAATTGAGTTATATGGGAAGTAGGCATGGTTGTGGTTTTATAACTTTATTTATGGCTTAGTTAGCAATAGCAAGCCTCCAAGTAACATGTGTACCAAGTTTCGACAAGATATCAACATTTTTTTAAAGTCATCCACGCACGGACGGATGGACAGACATCCTGATCATTTTCATATATGTAACCCTATATCGATAATTTAGTGTTATGACTTATAAACAACCGTTATGTGAACAAAACTAGTATAGTATCTTAGGAACGTTGTTGCAAGAGTATAAAAATTGACAACCATATAGTGTTAATCTCCGAAACTGAGTGTAGTTGAGTCTATGATGAAAGAAAAGATAATTTGTTGTTTGATTTCTATTGGAACTATTATATATAATATATTTAAATTGTTTAAAAATAAGTGTTCTCCTTTAAAGCGATATGAAGTCTCTAATAGTTACTTTGCTACGAATCCTTCATGTTTCTTTATGTTAAAGAACATTTTTGATAGCTTCTTTTTGTTGCTGTTTTATCACTTTACTTACTTAAAGCTATTCCAAAATTATATTTTTAGGTTAGACAAAATTTAAGTCGCTAATTTTCAGCGTAACCTTAATTTTTATTTCATTTCTTCAACGAAATGATGAGAATAAGAAATCCCAAATATCTCCATATCTTGCGTCTCAGTATTTTTCTTATGCTAAATATCAGTTTGTTTTCTGTATAGTATTTACATAATATTTACATAAGTAAATTTTTGTGGTCAACGCTATTAATCATACACCATACAAGTTCATCGGTTAACGATTTACCTTTTTCATCCTCGTACTTTGTTTCGATATCCTTTTCAAATAACTCACGGTTGACATCGCCTTCTGACACTTGAAGCAGCTTGGCTTAAATGCGCTTTCCATACGCTCTACATTAGCAAGCATTTAACCGCTGTGAGTGCCCATATCTGTATATTATTGTATATATTTAATGGCGTTGCGCAAAGTAGCCTATTCATCAGTGGAAATTGATAGACATTTTATTTAAGCCTAAATTTATCACCTCATTATATTGCAGCCGGTACAATATTGTAGCAGAAAGTATTAGTAGCAGCAGGATAAAAGGAAGATGTGATTGGACACGCGTTTATCCTGTGACATTCGTAACACTTGAAATGCATATACATAAATCCTTGCCGTTAAATCTTAATCAGTTTGATTTGCTGTTTACGCATTTTTATATTTTTTTCGAAAATCTCTTTTGTCTGCAGTGTGAATAAAATATAGGTTCAGTATATGAATATTAGTTTGTTTGCTTTAATGCGTCGTTGCGGCCTTCGTGGTGAGCTGCGTGTAGTGATTAATAGACAATGTAAATTTGAATATGTAAATGGCTGTAATAAATGAGTATTTTTTCAGAGTCCAGCGCATAGTTAAGTTATTGAGGAATGAATGAAGTGGTAACAAACCTTTTACGAGTTTCGAAACACGACAGAAAGCTCAGAAGCTTCGTCGAAAGAAATTTCGATCTTACATATTCGGATTAAGCAATTAAAGAGACTTTACTCGTCGAACTGTATTTAGGTCAATTAATCTTAAATACAGCTCTAATGATAAAGTCCATAACAACTCGGTAGCCAAATTTTTGAGGACTTCAAATATCTTATGCCTTCATAAGAAAGGTACAATTAATTATGTGGATAAGAACTGATATCAATGGCATTGAAATGAAGGAAACCATACGAAATTGCAGGGACTTTGAAAGCAGCATTCTTAACGAAATCGAAACGTACTCAGTATTCAAATTAACAGGATCTACAAAAAGTTATTGCACGTTTGGTCAAGATTATGCTATATTAGGTTCAAAGGGTGATACTCGCGATAAGTACCGTGAAGGATCCCATTTGGACCGGTAGTAGAAATACTTTGCCAAAAACAAAAACAAGATTGGCTCTAATCTCAGGATTCCAGTAAACGAAAACGACAAATTACAAAAGAGGCGGCGCGTATTTGATTAGCATTTGTAAAGCCAAGCTGGTACATACATGCATATTTATAATATAAAAACAAGTATGGAAAGGCTAAGGTCGGGTACAATCGAACATTTTTTACTCTCTATATTCTGCATAAAGTTCAATAGAATAACGAAAATCATCATAAATAGTATATGGGGACTGAGGTAATTCCTGAACCGATATCACTCGTTTTTACCACCAAGATACAATGTATCGAAGACTACAAGCTCACTTAATTTAATATTACTTATAATTAGGTATATGGGATGGGGGAAGTTATGACTCGATTTTTACCACTTCAGGTACAGAGAGAAACTGTTATAAGAAGAAAATTCAGAGGGAATGAATTACATTAAAATATCTGAGGGATTTACCTATTTTTTCGGTGAAAAGTTACCCTTAGGCGCTGAGTTCTTCATGTTCGATATCAGGGGCCTTGAAAAGTCATGGTCCGATTTTGACAATTTTTCCACAAGTGATGCCACGGCTCAAATACAGTATTTGTGTAAAGTTTAATTCCGATATCTTCATTTGTTCCTAATGTATATATGTATTATAAAGTGAACGAATCAAAAGAATTCAAAATTGAGTTATATGGGAAGTAGACGTAGTTGTGAACCGATTTTACCTATATTCCACGTGTCATCAGGGTGTCAAGAAAATGTTATATACCGAATTTCATTGAAATCGATCGAGTAGTTATTGAGATATGGTTTTTGACCCATAAGTGGGCGACGCCACGCCCATTTTCCATTATTTTTTTATTCTCAGTGCAGCTTCTTTCTGGTATTTCTTCTATAAAATTTAGAGTTTCTGACGTTTTTCGTTAGTGAGTTAACGCACTTTTAGTCATTTTCAACCTAACCTTTGTATGGGAGGTGGGCGTAGTTATTATCCGATTTCTTTCATTTTTGGACTGTTTAAGGAAGTAGCTAAAAGAAACAACTGCAGAAAGTTTGGTGTATACAGTTTTTTTGGTTTGCAAGATATATACAAAAAACCTCTATGGGGGCGGGATTACGCCCACTTTTCAAAAAAAGTTACATCTAAATTTGCCCCTCTCTAATGCAATCTTATGTTTCAAATTTTATTTTCATAACTTTATTTATGGCTTAGTTAGGTAGTTAGTTATTTATGGCTTAGTTATGACACTGTATGGATTTCGGTTTCTGCCATTTTGTGGGCGTGGCAGTGGACCGTGTGTTTCAAGTTTCATTAAGATATCTTAATTTTTACTCAAGTTATCGCGGACAGACGGACAGACATCCGGATTTCAAATCCACTCGTCATCCTGATCATTTATATATATATAACCTCATATCTAACTCTTATATTTATTGGTGACACAAACAACCGTTATGTGAACAAAACTATAATACTGTGTGCAACAGGTTGCGAGAGTATGAAAAAAGAACTCTGTTCGTTAGTCTCGCAAAAAGTCGAGAACGGCCAAACCGATCTGGCTAATTTTAGTCTTGAAATATTCGTGGAAGGCCAGGAAAAGATTAGAATAAGTAAAAATGGAAAAATCATGAGGAAGATAATAATAGGAGAATTTTATTCGAGTATTTGACAGCAAAGAAATAAAAAAAGAAAACAAAAAACATGTAAGGAAGGGCTAAGTTCGGGTGTATCCGAACATTTTATACTCTCTCAAGTTATTAATTTAGTTTTATTAATATAATACACAATTTAGTATATGGGGACTGGGTAATTCATGGACCGATTTTAACTATTTTTGCCACCTAGCTACATTCTAACCAATATTATATGCCCACTAAATTGTGCTTATATATCTCACATACTAAGCGATATGTACGAGGACTTGCTATATATATTTCTGGCCTAGGCAACACTAAGTGTTGTCAGGTGCAATCTGACATTTCCATTGGAAAGTTTGACATTTTTTAGCATAACATCACTCAGAACGTTTTGTCATTTAATCGTGAATTGTTTTATTTACAGGGAATTAAAAAATTCATCTCGGCCAAAAAATGGAATTAACTCGTGAACATTTTCGTGCGATCATTTTTCACAACTTTCGACGTGGATTATCGCGACATGAGTGCATCGATGAACTAAAATCTTTGTATGGCTATGAAGCACCATCCTATAGCACTGTGAAAAACTGATATAACGAATTCAATCGTGGCCGACGCTCGCTCAAAGACGAATTCCGTGAAGGTCGTCCAAAAACAGCCGTTGTGCCAGAAAACATCGATGCCGTACGTGAACTGATAATGCAAGACCGTCATGTAACATACCTTCAGATAGAGGCATGCCTATGCATTTCTTCCACCAGCATACATTCGATATTGCATGAACACCTGGCCGTAAAAAAGGTTTGTTCTCGTTGGATCCCGCACAATTTGACAATCGCTCAAAAAAAGGCTCAAAAAAAGTGCTTCGAAAATTGGTTTGAGCGCATGCAAAAGTGTATAAATCTTGATGGAGAATATTTTGAAAAACAATAAAACCATTTTCGTTGATAAATATTCCTATTTTCATTATTAGACCAGAAATATATATAGCAGCCCTCGTATGGTATAAAGTCTGTTCAAAAATGAACAGGAGTCACTTTTGTCGCCCGGGAGAATGTTCAAAAATGAACATGTGCGTTGATGCCAAAGGGCATCACTTTCAATACGCATCTATATATTTAGTTTTTTATTATACTACATATAAAGAATAATAATAGAAATATATAAGATAGGAAATATGTAAGAACAGATACAGTCCACTACTCTTAAATATGTATGTTCAAATATATTGAAGAGGCATACATACATACATGAACAGGCAAATAAACACATATGCATTTATATGCAACACACATACAATTATATGAGGCACGTACGTATGCATTGATATGCAATACACATGCACTCAAAAATACAAACATATTTACTTAAGATAACCTATTGACCTAAGATATACATTTAGGCAATTGAATACAAATGTGTATGTGCACTTGAAAATAACCCCATGCATAGCAGCATAAACAATATGCAGCATACATACAAACATACACACATACACATATATTTATATAGTTAAGATAATTCTAAAATTTGTATATAAATAAGAGAAAAACCAAAATAAAATCAGAATGAATTAGATTCTCACTCAATGCAAGTCTTTCATTACCCCCCACCAGCGGTAAGGTTTGTTAGAAACTACATTGTTTTATACATTCTCAGAATGAAATAATTTCTCAATAAAGCTAGACTATCATTTATTTTCCTCCACCAGCGGTAAGAAATATTTGACACAGCTAGTTTTAACAAAGTCCATTCTGTCCAACCGCACATTTTATACTTTCGCAATTTATTGAAGACATTTTATTAAATTCGGCATAAAGTTTAATAGAATAATGAAAATCGTTTCATATAGTATATGAGGGCTTTTTATACTTTCGCAATTTATTGAAGACATTTTATTAAATTTGGCATAAAGTTTAATAGAATAATGGAAATCGTTTCATATAGTATATGAGGGCTGAGGTAATTCCTGAACCGATTTCATTCATCTTCACCAGCAGGGTACACTATATCCAAGACTATACACTCACTTAATTTTAATATTAACCAATACATACATGCGGAATAAAGCCCACCGTATTTTTAAAAACCTATAATTAGATATATGGGAGCTAGGGGAAGTTATTACCCGATTTTAACAAACAGAGACACACTATTAGACTCACTACTTTCCTCTGAATAACATTAAATCATCTGAGAGATTTACACATATTTTCGGTTAAAATTTACCCTTAGGCGCTGAGTTCAACATATTCGATATCTGGGGCCTTGAAAAGCTATAGTTCGTTTTCGACAATTTTTTCACAAGTGAAGCCAGAGATGATATATATATATATATATATATGTATATACATATGTATATATTATAAAGTGAAGGAATCAGATGGAGTTCAAAATTGAGTTATAAGGAAAGTAGTCGTGGTTGTGAACCGATTTCGCCCATTTTGTATCCGTGTTATCAGGGTGTCAAAAAAATATTATATACCCAATTTCATTGAAATCTGTCGAGTAGTTCCTTAGATATGGTTTTTGACCCATAAGTAGGCGATGCCACTCCCATTTTTTATTTTGTAAAAGAATCTGAGTGAAGCTTCCTTCTGCTATTATTTCTATGAAATTTAGTATTTCTGACGTTTTTCGTTAGTGAGTTAACACACTTTTAGTAATTTTCAACCGAACCTTTGTATGGGTACGTAAGAGAACCGACTTCAGAAAGTTTGGTTTATTTAGCTTTATTGGTTTGCGAGTTATATACATATAACCGATTTGGGGGCAGGGCTACGCCCATTTCCCCAAAAAAGTTACATCCACGTATGCCCCTTCCTAGTGTGATCCTTTGTCCCAAATTTTACTTTCATATCTTCATTTATGGCTTAGTAAGGACATTTGATGTGTTTTTGGTTTTCGCCATTTTGTGGGCGTGGTAATGGTCCGATTTCGCCCATCTTAACCTTCTTATGGTGCCAAGGAACACGTGTTCCAAGTTTCAATAAGATATCTCAATTTTTACTCAAGTTACAGCTTGCACGGACGGACAGCCAGACGGACGGACAGACAGACGTCGGTTTTTGAACTTTTCTCGTCACCCTGATCACTTTGGTATATATAACCTTATATCTAACTCGTTTGGTTTTAGGACTTACAAACAACCAATATGTGGACAAAGCTATACATACTCTCTTTAGAAACTTTTGTTGCGAGAGTATAAAAATTCGATCCGAATTTCTTCAAAATATCTGAGAGACTTACCTATATTTTCGGTAAAAAAAAATTAGTAGCACCGAGGTCCTCATATTCGATATATTGGGCCTTGAAAATTTTTTGTCCGATTTCGACGATTTTTAGAAGGGTGGCATTAAATACAGTATTTTTGCAAAGTTGTGTTCCGATATCTTCACTAGTACTATATATTGTAAAGCAAAATATTCAGATCGACTTCAGAGTTCTGGTATATAGGAAGTAGGCGTGGTTGTGAACCATTTCGACTATTTTCACAAAATATCATTGGGTAGCCAAAAATATATTATAAGCCAAATTTCCTTTAAATTGGTCGAGTAGTTCCGGAGATATGATTTTTGTCCCATAAGTGGGCGGCCGTACCTTCTTTACAATGAAATTTAAGGTATCTAGTGTTTTAAAGTATTTTTAGTAGTTTTCAGAGGTGGGCGTCCGATATCCGATCCGATTTCCTCCATTTTTGGACTGTATAAGGAAATGCCTGAAGAAAATGACTCCTGAAAATTTAATATAGCTTTAGTAGCTTACGAGATATGTACAAAACACTTCCCAAAAAAATTGCATCCAAATATGCCCCTTCCTAGGACCAAATTTCTCTTTCATAGCTTAATTTATGGCTTAGTTATAGCCATTTTGTGGGCGTGGCAGTGGTCCAATTTCGCTTAATCTTCGAATTTAACCTTTTTATGGTGCCAAGAAACATGTGTACCAAGTTTCATCCAAATATCTTAATTTTTATTCAAGTTTCAGCTTGCACAGACGGATGGACGGACAGACATCCGGTTTTTAACTTTTCTCGTCACCCTGATCATTTTGGTGTATATAACCTTATATCTAACTCGTTTAGTTTTAGGACTTTCAAACAACCGTTATGTGAACAAAGCTTTATACTCTCTTTAGCAACTTTGTTGCGAGAGAATAATAATAATATTTTGAAGGTTGTCATTGTTGCTTTGTTAAAATATTTTTGTCATTGTTCAATTGTATAAGGTTGTGTCGATAGCCCAAAACAATATGTAACAAGTAGGGAAAGGCTATGTTCGGATGCAAGTTCGGGTGAGGGCTGATATAATTCCTGAACCAATTTCACTCATTTTCACAACCAAGGTTGACGGGAATAGGGGCAACTTGGCACCTGACGAACGGCATATATCGCCTTGAAATTACTCCAAAATTGCAAATCAACCAAACACCAGTCTGCAAAATCGCCAAAAATACCGATATAGCGAAGATCCAGATATTTATGAAGTTGCTGGAGGCACTGCATAGGACTTTAAAAGATTTATGCGACAACTAAAACATTTTTCTTGGATCAACTTTTGCGATTAGTTCGCATGCCTAAAATCTAATTGGTGGCGACACATAAAGAATCGCAAATTAACAACTAACATACACGTGTTTTTGCAACAATATCAAATTGCGATTGTAGAAGCAGTAGTAAATAGTAGGGTCACTGTTGACACTTCGATGGATTAAAAACATTTCCAACAGATATGTCACTTCATTGACTCGAAAGAGAACCTTATTCATCGTGTTTTCCTGACATGAAACCACAATATCAACAAAGATTTCGATGATCTTAATGCTACAATTTAGAATTTCGTTCCAGGAGAGTTGACACAGCTATAAACCAGTATGTCCCACAGACTATTAAAATTGCCTGGACTATCCCCACTCACTTGTAATTAAAAGTAGTGTGAGTTGTCAACTTTGAAATATGCTCATTTGTTACATACTACAATATACGATTTAAAAAATTCAAAGTTTTATAAATTATGATGATTTACGCTTAATAAAGATCTACAATAATCTATATTAATTATTTTCACATTTACCGGCTATAACTTTTTCGCCTTTATGCGTAAGAATTTTTCCTCCGTATTGAAAAATTTACTAATTTAATGTTTACCATAGCCACAAAAACGTGTGGCCAGGCCGGCTAGTCTCATAATAAATCTACATTCGAATTCGAAAGACATATCGAACTGTTTATCACAACTATCGATTTTTTATTTTGAAAATTTTGACAAGATTATATATTTAAACAAGTAAGGAAGGTCTAAGTTCGGGTGTAACCGAACATTTTATACTCTCGCAATTTATTTATTTAACTTAATTAATATTATATAATACACAATTTGACCCACATATTCGTCATATATATTGTATAAAGTCCATTGAAAGTTGGAAACCATAATATTAGGTTAGAAGCACCGAGGTCCTCGTGTTCGATATATGGGACCTTAAAAACCTATGGTCCGATTTCGGCGATTTTTAGAATGGGGCTGCCCCACTATAAACATAGTATTTGTGCAAAGTTCTGCACCGATATCTTCACTAGTACTTACTTTATATATTGTAATATAAACGATTCAGATCGTCTTCAAAGTTCTGGTATATAGGAAGTAGGCGTGGTTGTAAAGCGATTTGGCCTATTTTCACAACATATCATTAGGATGTAAGGAAACTATTACAAACCAAGTTTCATTGAAATCGGTCGAGTATTTCCTGAGATATGGTTTTTGACCCATAGGTGGGTGACGCCACGCCCATTTTCCATTTTGTAAAAAAATCTGAGTGCAGCTTCCATCTGCCATTCCTTATGTGAAATTTAGTGTTTCTGAGGTTTTTCGTTAGTGAGTTAACCCACTTTTAGTATTTTTCAACTTAATATTTGTATGGGAGGGGGGCGTGGTTATTATCCGATTTCTGTCATTTTTGGAATGTATAAGGGTTAAAAAAAGGATTGCAGAAAGTTTGGTTTATATAGCTCTATTGGTTTGCGAGATATGTACAAAAATCCGATTTGGGGGCGGGGCCCCGCACACTTCCCCAAAAAAATTACATCCACATATGCTCCCTCATAGTGCGATCCTTCATACCAAATTTTATTTCCATAGCTTTATTTATGGCATAGTTATGGCATTTTATGTGTTTTCGGTTTCCACCATTTTGTGGGCGTGGCAGTGGACCGATTTTGCCCATTTTCGAAAGCAACCTCCTCAGGGTGCCAAGGAACATGCGTTCCAAGTTTCATCAAGATATCTTAATTTTTACTCAAGTTACAGCTTGCACAGACGGACGGACGGACGGACGGACAGACAGACATTCGGATTTGAACTCCACTCTTCACCCTGATCACTTTGGTATATATAACCCTATATCTAACTCGTTTAGTTTTGGGTGTTACAAACAACCGTTTGTGAACAAAACTATAATACTCTCTTTGCAACTTTGTTGCGAGAGTATAAAAAATATTAGACCCATGATAAATGCGCTAGCCACATCTATAATTATTATCACCTCAACAACGTAGTGCTGCTAATGATTTGCGCACGTGTTCAACTCACTCAAATAATTACAAACACGCCATCAGAATTACATCTGTGGGTAGGTGTTTGGAAATACAGTAGAACTCCAATTATCCGAACTCCGACTATCCGAATCGCCGATTATCCGAATCACAAAAAATTGTCCTATTATTCTTCCCCCCGCGAAGCCAGTGTTTGCGCGTCAAGTCTTGACTTGACTTGTCTTAACTTGCCGTTGTGCCTACACTGACTTCCCCCCGCGAAGTGGAAGTGGAAGAAGAACTTTCTGCTGATGTTGAAGTAGACGCTGGACCATCAGCTAGTGAAGCATTTGCCGGCCTCGAGACTGCTTTGAAGTGGATGGAGCGTCAGCCCGAGTGTGACCACTTGCAACTGCTCAAGCGAATGCGTGACCTGGCTGCCCGAAAACGGTTGAAGACCGCAAAACAGCTTACATTGACGGAGATGTTTAAAAAACAATGATTTTTATTTCTAAACTTATACATAAGTACATTTTATTTATATTTAAAACATGTGAAAATTTCATGTTTCTTTCATTTAATTCAATAAAAAAATAGTGTAATCTCAAAACGTAGCTTTTATTCTCTCCAATGGCAATTTAAAAAAAAAAAACCGATTATCCGAATATTTGATTATCCGAATGGGTCCCGGTCCCCATTTATTCGGATAATTGGAGTTCTACTGTATAAAGCCATAACTACACATTTTTGTATGTCACACACGCGCATATGCATTTGCATGCACGAAAATGCAAGTGTTAAATGACCAGCTGCCCGACATGTTTTCGATGCTATTTAATTACTAAATGAAAGACATAAATTAAATGGCAAAACTGAATAATAACAACAGTGCATTCAATTATGTAGGAGTGTGCATGCACGCGTGTGTTGCAAGTGTCAAATAATTTATTTGTGCGTTTATAGAATTAATAGTAAATTCTAAACTGTATTCAAACTGGGTCCATTGATATATTGAAAACATTTCAACACTACACAAACAAACAAAGACACACACACAATTATATATATGTGTAAATGCATACATTCAACAGCATTAAGTGAAAAATCATAATAATTTGTAAATACTCATACGCATTTATTTTTGCATATTTATTCAATTGTTGTTGCCCATACATGTGCTTTTTTATATTTCACTGGCTGTCAGTTACATCTGCTCTCTTTTTTTGATCATTAATTAATTTATAATTACCCTGATTGTACGCTGAGCCCTATCAAGTGGTTACTGGTAAAATTTGTATAAATGTTCGGTTGGTTGCATAATAATATTACATAATGTTAATTTATGTTGACAAATTGGTGAGAAATTTCGCATTTAAATTAAAATGAGTCAATCAGTTCAAGTGCAATAATGTGCGCTTATAATTGGGACATATGTATATGTATACCAGCAGGCCCTGCCACACGTTTTTGTGGCTAAGGTATACATTAACTTAGTAAATCTTTCAATGCAGAGAAAAAATTCTTACGCATAAAGACGAAAACGTTATAGCCGATAATTTTTAAAATGATTGATAGACATTAGTGTAGATCTGTGTTAAGCGTAAATCATCATAATTTGTAAAACTTTGATTTTTTAATCGTATATTGGAGAAAGTAACAAATGGCCAAATTTCATAGTTGGCTTTATCTTGGCTTTGGTGACGATATTGATTACCTTCTTCACAGCCAGTCTTGTTCTTTAGCAAAGTTTGATGTTGATTTATGTTACGCAGCATGATGACAACACACACTACTTTTAATTGCAAGTGAGTGGGGATAGTCCAGCAATTGAAAATAGTCTGTGGGATAATTGAATACGTCATCCTGGTTTGTAGCTGTGTCAACTCTCCTTTAACGAAATTCTAAATTGTCGCATTAAGATCAAAGATATCCTTGTTTTTTTACCATCAATATAGGTCATTCAATCAGCGATTTATGTTTATTATATTATGGTTTCATGTCAGGAAAAACACGATGAATAAGCTCCTCTTTCGAGGCCATGAAGTGACAGAAACCCGTTAAAAGTGAAGTGTTATTAATCCATCGAGGTATCAACTGCGTCGCTACCATTTTCAACTATTTCTACAATCGCAGTATAATATTGTTGGAAAAACACTCGTATGTTATTTGTTAATTGGCGATTGTTTATGTGTCGCCACAAATTAGATGATTTTAGGAATGTGATTAGTTCGTAAGCAACAGTTGATCCAGGAATTGATTTGCAATTTAGGAGTAATTTCAAGGCCGAATTGCCGTTTGTCTGCCTACTAACAGGTCCCAAGTTGCCCCTATTCCCATTATAACTGGGCGTTGAAAATGAGTGAAATCGGTTCAGGAATTACCTCAACCCTCATGCACTATATATGCTGATTTTCGTTATTCTATTGGACTTCATTTCAAATTGTGTGTAATAAAATTACATCAATAAATTGCGAGAGTATAAAATGTTCGGTTGCCTTTCCCTACTTGTTACAAATTGTTTTGGGCTATCGACACAGCCTTATACAATCGAACAATGATAAAAATATTTTAACAAAGCAACAATGACAACTTTCAAAATATTATTATTTTTTGTTTTGTTTTTTTTTTTATAATTTTGTTGTCAATTGAAAAAAAATCATCTTCTTGTTATCTTCCTTACAATTTTTCGATATATATTTACTTTCTAATCCTTCCCTGGCCTTCCATAAATATTTCAAAACTAAAATTAGCCAGATCGGTTTGACCCTTCTCGACTTTTTTCTAGACTAACGACACAAATTGTTTGTATGGGTGATTAGAAAATTGTGGATTTAAGACTTTTTCAGGCAATTTTTCTAAGAACCATCTCCGTAAGAACCATCCCGGTACCTCTAAAAACATTCCAAACAAAGAATTTGCGAAATCGGTTCAGCGGTTCTCGAGTTATGCGCTTAGCAACACATTTTCCGATTAATTTTTATATTATAGAAGATAGCTTTGAACAATATTGGAAATAAATTTAAAATTTCACCAGAAATATTTTTTAAGTTTTTATTAAAGGCTTTTTTAAGTTTGTAACTATTTGAAGGTTTAACAAATATTTTAAAGTCCATTTTTACATAAAGATTTTACAATTATAAAAACAAATTAATTACCTAACAAGTAAGGAAAGGCTGAGTTTGATACAACCGAACATTTTATACTCTCGCAATTTATTGATATATTTTTATTAAGACAACACACAATTTGACCCATATATTCGGCATAAAGTCCACTAGAATAACGAAACTCTTCATGGGCTAATGTAATTCATTAACCGATTCTATTAATTTTCACCACCAAGGTACATTATAATTAAGACTATACGCTCACTTCATTTCACTGAGATATCTCACATATTAACCCATATATGCGGTATAAAGTCAACCGGAAGTTTGATAATCCGAATAGAAGGTATATATGGAGCTAGGGGAAGGGACCTGATTTTAATAATTTTCGGAACAGAGACACACTATTAGAAGAAAAAGATTCCCTCTGAATTAAATTCAAATATCTGGCAGATTTTCCGAAATTTTCGTTGGAAAATTAACCTAAAGTTATAGTCCGATTTCGACAATTTTTCCACAAGTGATGCCACAGCTCAAATACAATATTTGTGTAAAGTTTTATTCCGCTATCTTCATTGGTGCCTAATGTATATATTATAAAGTGAACGAATCAGATGCAATTCAAAATTGAGTTATATGGGAATTAGTCGTAATTGTGAACCGATTCCCATTTTTCATCCGTGTTATCAGGGCATCAAGAAAATATTATATACCGAATTTCATTGAAATCGGTCGAGTAGTTCCTGAGAAAATATTCTTGATCCATAAGTGGGCGACGCCACATCCATTTTCCATTTAAAAGAAAAAGTTCTGAGTGCATCTTTTTTCTGTAATTTCTTCTGTAAAATTTAGTGTTTCTGACGTTTTTTCCAACTCGCCTACGTCAGAAACACTAACGTCTCACGGTCCCAACGAACATATGAATCAAGTTTCTTCAAGATATCTTATTTTTTACTCAAGTTATCCATTGCACAGACGACGGACGGACAGACATCCTGATTATGAAATGCAATCTTGCTAAAAATGCTCTAGGAACATCTCTAAAATCTTAAAACTAAACGAGTTAGATATAGGGTTATGTATATCAAAATGATCAGGAAGACGAGACGAGATTATGATATGCAATCTTGCTAAAAATGCTCTAGGAACATCCCTAAAATCATAAAACTAAACGATTATTTAATTAGCGGATAACATCGACTAAACGATATTTGAATGGATATGCATACATAGAATATGTCATCTCAGCAACATTTATTCAATTTAGAAGCAGAAAGGTGTGAATTTCTGAAAAATTCTGAAGAGAGGAAATGAAGTGTGTATCGTATTATCTCGTATCGACATAACCTCTAAAACTTATAAAAATAAAAGTTTTATGCTGAAGCAAGAACTTTATGTGTTGAGTAAATTAAGCATTCTTACGATTGTGTACATACGTATGTATATTCATTTATTACATTTCGTTGTTATTCTTTCCTTTGTTTTTCCATTTCGCTAAATGTAATTGAATCTTCCGTTCTTAACTAACGGAGTAATGCGACTGGGAGAGAGCGAACTGTGTTAGTAAGATATAGGTTTTTATCCTAAAGAGGAATTCGATTGCCATAACTGCCTTGTAATATAAATGCACATTCAGTAAGAACGGTGCGGTGAGTTATTGAGTTCAGTTCTGGTGATTCACCTATTCAGTTCATATTAATTGCTTAAGAATGTATGTTCTGTTCAACAGGTGATTTAGTATTAATCTTGTATTGTATTCCTTTTCAATTAAAAATTGAGTAAGTCAAGTCTGAATGTTTCGCGAAGTATCATATTTACAACAAAAATTGATTTTGTATGTCATTAAAGTCTTTTGCTTTTGGGTAAAGGCTGCTTTGGCATGTATGAGCTGGTTTTTTGTTCCACAAGTGCTAATCGAAATAGATGTGAAATTATATACCGTAGTTTTCCGAAATAACGATTTCTCGTTATAACGAAAACCATTGAGAACAATTTTAAACGTTTTTGCTACAATTCAAAATCGAAAGCTCTGAACAATACTCGAAACAATTTTTTATTGAAAGAAATTTTATTTCGCTTTTGCCACCACTTCATATAGAACATCGTGAACTTTGATTGTGCCGTTATATGTAGATGTGTTGTCTGCGATACATCCCCTCTTTTGATGATGAGTACATTTAACGGCGTTCACTTGTCCGCGGTCCATCGTTTGTGCCACTAACTCATTTACTTAACGGTACTATATTGGAGTTGTTCATTTAAGCTCAGCTACTGGCGCTTTTTTCAACCTTGCGAGCACCATTTTTTGTCCCGTTAAATTGGTTACTTTTTCTGCGACCGGATATTGGCTACTTGATTGCACATCTACTTCAATTTCATGTTGAACTCGCCGCGTTTGAGTGCAGGCACTTGTGATCAGTGTGCGCGTAACCTGAGTGGGTCACTGATTCGCTGAATTGGCTGTCTGCCTCCTTGATTGTGATTGAGCTTCGTTGGCTTTGAGTTGTTGCAATTTTTTACTGAAAATTAGAAAAACTTCTCGTAGCGTAAGTTGTGCCCTGAAAAAAAAAAAAAATTTTTGAAAAATGAATTTAAAAAGCTATTCATTTGTGAAGCAGTTCGGTGTTCATATGTTGTGTGCTTTAATGTTTAAACTTTCGCCTAAAACAAGTGTGTCAAAATATATTCATAAGATGTGTGAGGTTTACATAGAATGGTTTGGTTTAAGTGATATTTTATTGATTTACGGATGGTGTGTATATATGTAGAGACTGCCGACCTCACTCGAACTTTACACCCAAAGTAGTGTCTAAAAATTAAAAGGGGTGGTGTTTTTAAAGTCTACTTTTGGTTCTTTCCCTATATTTACCAACATATTTCATATATTATTAATTCAAATTAAATTAGAGTTTCCTTTTACAAGTATCCTTCTAACATTAACTTTTTTCAAGTCGCATCACGACGTTAGCTGCTTTGAGAGTTTCCTGATTTTGGAATAATAGAAAAAGAATATATTTTGTAGATATTTTCACCAACTGTCACTTTCTGCATCATTGGTTTTGCCCAAAACAGGTTTTTTTGTATATCTCGCAAACCAATAAAGTTATATAAATCAAACTTTCTGCAGTCACTTTCCTTACTTACACCATTAAATACCATAAAATTAGTTGAAATCGGATAATAAAAATGACCATCGCTCAAGGTTTTGTTGAAATTTACTGAAACTCACCAAAGAAAAACACCAGAAACCCCAAATATTACAGAAAAATTGACAAAAGGAAGCTGCACCCAGATTAAATGGAAAATAGGCGTGCCCGTCGTCGGATTTTCTATAAGATTTCCTTAACACCCTGAATATGGTCAAAATCGGTTCGCAACCACGCTTACTTTCCATATAACTCAATTTTGAAATCTATCTGGTTCCTTCACTTTATATTATATATATATTTGGAACCAATGAAGATAGCGGACTAAAAGTTTACACAAATATTGTATTTGAGCTGTGGCATCTTGTAAAAAATATTGTCGCAATCGGACTATAACTTTTCTATGCCCCTGGATATCGAATATGAAGAACTCAGTGCCTTAGAGTAATTTTAGAGTATCGGTAAATCTCTCAGATATCTTAATTTAATCCAGAGGAAATTTTTATACTCTCGCAACAAAAGTTGCTAAGGGTATTAAAGTTTTGTTCACATAATGGTTGTTTGTAAGTCATAAAACTAAACCATGTAAATTGCTTGCTGCCTTTGGATGTGGTGAAATGAAATGCCCTTAATCGAAATGCTATCAGGTACAGCTGTTTGCCTTCAGATAAATGACAATCCTTGTGCTTTTGCAAGATATAGAAATTACCACATTCAACTTCTGCAATGAATTCCATGTCAACAGCATGCACGATAACAACAATGTGGCATTAAGAGCTAAAGATTGGAAACTTGAGATGTTCTCCTATATCATTCTAAAGCCTCTGTAATACTTATTCATAGGGTGATCCATATAGTGGTGTTCTTTTAAAAATTAAGAAAACTATAAACCGAGTGGGTTTGCACTCCAGGAGTGCAGGAAGAAGTGAAAACTTGAACTTATGGCGCGTTGGACACTTTTTTCGGCGAGCATTTTTAGGTGCGCTCGCGACATGAGAAATTGTACATAAAAAATCAAGTTTATCAAAGCAATATGGGCACTTTTTGAATGAACATGAAGTATAATAATATAGAAACTATATTCGAAGGAAGTGGTTTTATTTAAATGATTAAATATTAGTAAATAGTAAATACAAAATTTATCATTTCTCATCCATAATTTCAACAACTCTTACATCATCTTTATCAGCAAGGTTTTAACACAATACCATAGCAGCAACACAAGTCAAATGAAATATTTAAATAAATAATTTTTCCATTTAATATTCATTTATAAAATAAATATAAACAAGTAAGGAAGGGTAACCGAACATTTTATACTCTCGCAATTTATTTATTTAACTTTATTAATATTATATAATACACAATTTGACCCACATATTAGTCCATTGAAAGTTGGAAACCATAATATTAGGTTAGAAGCACCGAGGCCCTCGTGTTCGATATATGAGGCCTTGAAAACCTATGGTCCGATTTCGGCGATTTTTAGAATGGGGCTGTCACACTATAGACATAGTATTTGTGCAAAGTTCTGCACCGATATCTTCACTAGTGCTAACTTTATATATTGTAATGTAAACGATTCAGATCGTCTTCAAAGTTCTGATATAAAGAAAGTAGGCGTGGTTGTAAAGCAATTTGGCCTATCTTCACAACATATCATTGGGATGGAAGGAAACTATTACAAACCAAGTTTCATTGAAATCGGAGATATGGTTTTTGACCCATAAGTGGGCGACGCCACTCCCATTTTCCATTTTGTGAAAAAATCTGAGTGCAGCTTTCAGCTGCCATTTCTTGTGTGAAATTTAGTGTTTCTGACGTTTTTCGTTAGTGAGTTAACCCACTTTTAGTAATTTTCAACCTAAATTTTGTATGGGAGGTGGGCGTGGTTATGATCCGATTTCTTTCATTTTTGGACTGTATTAGGAATTAGCTAAAAAAAAAACGACTGCAGAAAGTTTGGTCTATAAAGCTCTATTGGTATGCGAGATATGTATAAAAAAATTAGTAGGGGGCGGAGCCACGCCCACTTCCCCAAAAAAATTACATCCAAATATGCCCCTTCGTAGTACGATCCTTCATACCAAATTTCATTTCCATAGCTTTATTTATGGCTTAGTTATGGCACTTTATGTGTTTTCGGTTTTCGCCATTTTGTGGGCGTGGCAGTGGTCCGATTTTGCTCATTTTCGAAAGCAACCTTCCTATGGTGCCAAGAAATAAGTGTGCCAAGTTTCTTCAAGATATCTTAATTTTTACTCAAGTTACAGCTTGCACAGACGGACGGACGGACGGACGGACGGACAGACAGACACTCGGATTTGAACTCCACTCTTCACCCTGATCACTTTGGTATATATAACCCTATATCTAACTCGTTTAATTTTGGGTGTTACAAACAACCGTTATATGAACAAAACTATAATACTCTCTTTAGCAACATTTGTTGGGAGAGTATAAAAATCGTCAATCTTGCCTGTCGCGAGGGCACGAACATATACATATATTATAAGAATGCACGCGGTTATATCAGAGAACTGCAATTATTCCATTTTTTGAGTCATTGGTTGAGTAACATAAAAAATAGTATTAGTGCATATAAGTCAAAACTCATCAAACACTAATATCCACGCGGGAAATGACTAACGATGTGTTTTGTTCTTTGATGTCGTGTATTACATTAACCTTTAAGCGGGCGCGCCATCCTTTGTAACAAAAGCGGTCGCGTGTAGTCTTTTCGACGCCTCAATTGAAATGCGAGATTTAAAGTGGATTAAGTTGTGGAATTCATTTTTTTTATTAGTTTTAGTTATTATGTAATCATAAAATAATATTTTACAGGAAAAGTATTTTTTTTTGTCATTTTAAATGAGGGAAAAACATAAAAAGTAATATAATTCATTGAATGCAAAGTAAATTCATTAATCTTAACACAAAACCAAACAAATGTTTTTCAAAATTTGGAAAAAACATAAAAATTCATAGAATACATTGAAAATAATGTAAATACATTAATAGCTTATTAGAAAGTTAGAATAGTTCAATAGTCAGATTCATCAGATTCATCAGATTCATCAGTCACAAAACACTCATTGCAAATACATACCCTATAGTCTCGACCAGTAGCATCACTATACACATCCTCCAAGTTTCCATGAGACATTCGTAAGGTTCCAGCAATATATAATAATCCGAACAGGGCCCGAATCTCAACAGAATCGGTAGTTTTACAATCTCGAACTCTGGAGTAGGCGCGTTCTTTTTTCTGTATAAATTCGTTAGTATATTTTACTACTGTCGTTATAATTTTATCGCATATGAACAAATCCCATGCTTTTATAGATGTTGTTACGCCTATGCCTTTTCCAAGAATACCAGCCTCTTGAGTCAGAATATTATGTGGATACCTGATTCTATCACTATTTAATTTTTTCCATTTTGTAACATTATCACGTGCCATGAAGTATACAGCTCTATCTACTTTCTTCGTTTGAATGTTCCATTTCTTCATCAGATTCCACATCTGGTCTACATTCAGATATTTCTGATTCCTCATTACATTCCACATCAGCTAAGTGGTCAGAGACTTCTGATCCTTCATTACTTAAAGATTTATCACTTTCATCATCTTCCTCTAGGAGAAATTTCATTATTTCACTTTCACTTATTCTTGTTTTAGCCATTTTTACCAATAACTGCAACACTTTATTATATCAGGAAATGTGCACAGAGAGTCGCGCGTAAACTAAAAGACGTTAGGCGCGCGTAGTCTTTTCGATGACGAGAGGCAACTGAAGTAAATGCTCACTATAAACAGTCGACAAGCGTTAAAAAGAGACGGAAATAGTCCATTCGATTGGAAATGAACTAACCTCAAGCTACTAGATCTACCAAATATCTGGGATTATATACACAAAAATTATAATACTTTATTTACCATGGGCGGTCGAAAAGACTACGTGCGACTTCTTGAAGGTTAAATGCTTAAGTTATTTAATGACAGTAAAGTTAATACTTTTAGGTTCTAATATATTTCTTTTAATATTAATATATTGAAAATGAATAAAGACGCACAAAGTTGCATATTCAATGAAATAATGAAAAATTTAATGTGACAAAATTCTCACTGGGTATCTTAACTTTCATGCTCCGCTACGAAGTCACAATTCCACTCGTTCCGATCAGTGTACCGAACTCATTCAAGTTTATTTTCATCGCGACCAATGAATAAGTGAGTAAAATCAAATTGTTACTATACACACACTATATAAGTGTAGAAATACTTTGAGTTTTTTTTGGTTTCGTGGAAATGAGCCTTAGTCATTTTTGATATTAGTATTAGTACTCATTTGCACTAATTTGTATGGCGCATGAGTTAGTCCACTAATTTCATTAGTACTCAATCTGATGTATATCTGTGTAAAATATCATCTGTCGCGAAAACGGCTGAAAATGGTCACCCACAAAAGTGCCTAATGCCCCATAAGAAGTTTTCACTTCAAAAATCGAAGGTTAACGGCCAACTGTCTTTTTTTCGATAATCTCCTTAGATATCTGAAACGCTATTAGATTGATCACAAAATTTGGTGACTACGGACATAACTTAGAGGATGAATTTAAAAGAAGAATGGTATTCTTTAAATTTATTAACTACAACTGTGATCTACCGACCGAATCCGACATTGTGAGTAAAATGGTTTCTTATTATAATCTCCATCCCATCGGAGAACACAAAAAATCGAGAACGGAATCTGTTCACAGAAGCAAAACATTCTAGGAATGCAGTACCCGCCGGAGGAAGCCGAGGAAGGTAAAGACCTCCACTCCGTTGGAGGAACCAGATGGAGAGCGATCTGGTTAAACTTGGAATCTCCAACTGGCGCCGAACTGCGCAGGAAAGAGAGGAGTGGCGCGCTCTCATCGATTCGGCTATAACCGGCTAAACGGTTCAACGCCAATCACATACATACGAATCAGGTTGACACGGCACGAGATAAAGAGAACAAAGTAGATTCTGCAATTTGTTTCTTACTAATATCTTTCTAATATCTTTTCATAGCATTTTCTTGACACTCTGATAACACGGATAAAAAATGGGCGAAATCGGTTCACAACCACGACTACTTTCCTTATAACTCAATTTTGAATTCCATCTGAATCCTTCACTTTAGTTTTTTTAGTAGAAATATACACTTTGAATGTAAACAGTATCAATGTTAAAAGCAAATGATTACATTTTCCAGTGAATGACTTATTACTTTAATTTTTTGGTTAAATGCAGTTTACTCTAAATTATGTTCTATTATTTTAAAATTTATATTTGCGAGCTAGAGCAAAAAACATATAAAAACACCGCAAACTTCAACAATAATCATTCGTTTACTATTCACACTACTTTTCAGTTGATTAAACCAAAATAGTGTTGGAAAATAAAAGTTATATATACCAAAGTGATCAGGGTGAAGAGTGGAGTTCAAATCCGAATGTCTGTCTGTCCGTTCGTCCGTCCGTCCGTCCGTCTGTGCAAGGAAGGTTGCTTTCGAAAATGAGCAAAATCGGACCACTGCCACGCCCACAAAATGGCGAAAACTGAAAACACATAAAGTGCCATAACTAAGCCATAAATAAAGCTATGGAAAAAATAAAATTTGGTGTGAAGGATCGCCCTATGAAGGGGCATATATGGATGTAATTTTTTTGGGGAAGTGGGCGTGGCCCCGCCCCCTACTAAGTTTTTTATACATATCTCGCAAACCAATAGAGCCATATAAACCAAACTTTCTGCAGTCGTTTTTTTTAGCCACTTCCTAATACAGTCCAAAAATGACAGAAATCGGATAATAACCACGCCCCCCTCCCATATAAAGGTTAGGTTGAAAATTACTAAAAGTAGGTTAACTCACTAACCAAAAACGTCACAAACACTAAATTTCACATAGGAAATGGCAGATGGAAGCTACACTCAGATTTTTTTACAAAATGGAAAATGGGCGTGGCGTCGCCCACTTATGGGTCAAAAACCATATCTCAGGAACTACTCGACCGATTTCAATGAAACTTGGTATGTAATAGTTTCCTTACATCCCAATGATATGTTGTAAAAATAGGCCAAATCGCTTCACAACCATGCCTACTTCCTATATACCAGAACTTTGAAGACAATCTGAATCGTTTACTTTAAAATATATAAAGTAAGTACTAGTGAAGATATCAGTGCAGAACTTTGCACAAATACTATGTTAATAGTGTGGCAGCCCCATTCTAAAAATCGCTGAAATCGGACCATAGGTTTTTAAGGCCCCATCGAACACGAGGACCTCGGTGCTTCTAACCTAATATTATGGTTTCCAACTTTCAATGGACTTTATACCATATATATGAAGAATATGTGGGTCAAATTGTGTATTATATTATATAAATAAAGTTAAATAAATAAATTGCGAGAGTATAAAATGTTCGGTTACACCCTTCGGAACTTAGCCCTTCCTTACTTGTTGTTTAAACATTTGTATGTCATAACAAACTTTTTATAAAAGTATATTACGGTTAATGTGCTAAAATTTTGATTTGACGAGCATTAGTGGAATATATTTTTAAACAACAGTTAAGTATATATATACATAAACAAGTGTGGCTGCAATGCTAAGGTTAGCTTAGAGAAAAATTATTGTTATATAATTTTGATGAATATGCACTTCAACACTTTTACACTTCGCAAGAACAGTTTAATCACTGAATATGCTTTTGTATGGCAGAGCGTAGCAGAAATTTTAAAATATGTATGAAAATAATTTAATTCTATTTAAAAATTAATTTTCTGTCATATTTGAGCATTCATGTCTGTTCATTTACAATGTTATACTTCGTTAAGCTTGCACTAGAAACTGCACTAGATAATTAAATTAGAAAGAAGTTCAACTATAATATTTTCTAATTATATTAATACAATTTCAAAAATGCTCCTAACAACTGTAACAATATTATTCTCATTGACAATCAACATGCAACATTCAAATAGGTGACAGCGCCACTTTGACAATCACATCCTTATCCATATAGGAATGTGCACATATGTGCTTCTAGGATTGGAAATCATGTTAAATACTCACATGAAATTGTATAACTACCACACTACAAACTGAACTCGCCACAACATTTCCATTAGCTCTCTAGAGCACTGAGAAGAGAAAGTCGGCAAGCAAGCGTCCGTGGCTAAACTTGTATTCGTAGCACAACAAAACCATGGTGGTAACAGGCATGTCTACATACATACACATTTGTGGTTTGCCAATCATTCTAATCGAATAAGCTGCAAAATGGCAAATAAGTTATTTCGTAATTTTAAACACGTGTGCAAGCTCACTTGTATGCTGGTACAAATTGTATGTGAGGACAGTTTGAAAAGTCGGTTATTTCCTTATACAATTAATAAGTGATTAAGATTCAAAATTTTAGAGTAGGTTAGCTTAATACTCAAGTCCGATAAACTCAGGGTTCCAAAAATTTTCTATAGAACTCTTTTCACCAATGCTCCAGATCCTTTCGATCGAATATGTTATTATGAGAACTTTATTAGTAAGAAACAAATTGCAGAATCTACTTTGTTCTCTTTATCTCGTTCCGTGTCAACCTGATTAGTATGTATGTATGTATGTCAATGTCGTCATATTACTCGTATAGCTCATCGTTTCATCGTCTGCGGTATTTGCCGTTGCCAATGTTCTGAGGACCATAAATCTTGCGCAAAATCTTCCTCTCGGAAACTCCTAGTGTCGTCTCATCTGATGTTGTCCAAGCTTCTGCACCACGACGTGAATGATAAGCGACTTGTAGAGTTTGAAATAATTTCTAGAATGTTTTGCTTCTGTGAACAGATTCCGTTCTCGATTTTTTGTGTTCTCCGGTGGGATGGAAATTATAATAAGAAACCATTTTACTCACAATGTCGGATTCGGTCGGTGGATCACAGTTGTAGCTAATAAATATAAAGAATACCTTTATTCTTTTAAATTCATCCTCTAAGTTAAGTGGGGGGTGGGGTCATATATAGAAGTTCACGCAAATTTTTTTTTTGTTTTTTATTGAAACGTAATTAGATATATTTTTACATTTCATATGATTGCAACTAGTGAAACAAAACAAAATTGTATTAACAAGCAATATTTTTCTAATTTTAAAAAATAAATACAATATAAGCGTTTTTTGTTTTTTTTTTTGTTGTTCAGAAACTAAATATTACGTATTATTATTATTATTTTTTTTTTCGTTTAAGGTAGTAGAATGTTGTTCGCATTAGTCGACGCCTGCTATTTCTAATCTCTCCTAGTCGTCGGGCTTCTGCGTTTACATGATTTTGCAACCTCGCTGAATGTTTCAATGCCGTCTCGTGAATAACTTCCCGGACCATTTTTATACGAAGATCACGATGCAGGTCTGAATCACGTATATACCACGGGGCATTTACAAATTTGCGTAGGACTTTATTTTGGAACCGTTGTATCGCTTGAATGTATATCGGTGCAGCGCATCCCCACAGTTGAATTCCGTATGTCCAAATAGGTTTCAACGTTTAATTATATACGAGAATTTTATTTGATGTTGTTAGCTGCGATTTGTTACCGATTAACCAGCTTATTTTGCTATATCTTAGATTGAGTTCTGCAACTTTTTTTTGTATGTGCTCTTTCCATTTCAGCTTTGCATCTAGCGTTATGCCTATATATAGATATTTCGCAGAGGTGGAGTATGGGATTACCACATTACCAATATGTAAAGGAATATATCTAGCACTTTTGTTCGTGTAGTTTACGTGTATTGATTTCGTCTCGTTTAAACTAATGCACCATCTCCGTGTCCATTCCACTATTTCGTTAATTGCGGATTGCATTCTGTTGGCCGATTCCACTTCGCTTTTGCCTGTCGTTATGATGCAGGTATCATCAGCAAATGTGGCAATTGTACAGTTTGTCGGCGTAGGCATGTCGGAAGTGAACAAGATATATAAAAGTGGTCCCAGGATACTACCTTGGGGTACTCCTGTTTTTATTGGTTGCAATGTGGTATACGATTGACCCTGCTTGATTCTGAAGTAGCGGTTGCTCAAGTAAGATTCAAGTAAGTCAGTTAGACATTGTGGTAAGAAACGTCTTAATTTATAAAGTAAACCATGGTGCCATACTCTATCGAATGCCTGAGATACGTCTAGAAACACAGCTGTGCAAATCAATTTATTTTTCCTCGCATCTTCTATTATGTTTGTAATGCGATGTACTTGATCAATTGTGGAATGTTGAGTCCTAAAACCGAATTGATGAATTGGTATGATACCTTTTTCTTCAATTATGTTCTCAAGTCTTTTGATAATGACAGCTTCGAGTAGCTTAGACAAAATAGGCAACAATGAGATTGGACGATATGACGAGGCTTCATGTGCACTTTTCCAAGGCTTTTGTACCATAATGATTTCGGATACCTTCCATGACATTGGGACGTATTTAAGATTTAAGCAGGCGTTTATTATCGATGTAAGCTTTGTTAATGCTCTGGATGTTAAATGTTTCAATACATCACTTGTAATTAAGTCGAAGCCGGGAGCCTTTTTAGGCTTTAATCGAATTTTGATGATATTTTCAACTTCTTTTTTTGTAGTTGGTTGAATTTCGCTTACATATTGCGTTGCTTCTAGCTGCGGTAAGCTATCATGGAACGAAAATGGACTAAACGTTTTAGTTAGTTTCTCTGAAAAACTACCGCTTTTTCTTCGTCGCTTTTAGCTCAGTAACCGTTGGGCTTTCTGAGAAGAGTATTAGCCAATATCGGTTTCCTGCCATTTTTTACAGCTTTCCAAAGAGAATAGTCTGTATTTTTGTTTGGCGTTAATTTCTTAACATAGTTCGAAATGTTTTGATTTTTAATTTGTTTTATTTTGACACTGAGAAGCTTGGTTAAATTGTTCAGCTCTTTTTTATATTGAGGAAATCGCGTGTTTTGCCATTTTTTACGCATTTTTCTCTTGTTACTTATGAGATCCAGAATATCTGCAGGGTATTTAGTATAAAAGTTTTTTTTGCTTTAGAACAGGAGTACTTTTCCATGCCGATTCTTGAATAACTTTCGTAAATTCATAGACTTCATATTCCAGGATATCAGGTGTTGTTATATTTTCTGTAGGATCAATATGTTTGTCAAGCATATCTTTAAAATACTCCCAATCTGTATGTTTATTAGAGAGATATGGTGGTAGCTCGATTTCTTTTAGATGGTCATTTAGATTAGAGCAATACGTCCTGTAGTTTTTAAACTTAACAAAAGTCTGATTTGTGAAATGAGTTTCATATATAAGACATATATCAATCTTTTCAAGATGGAGCAATGTCTCTAATTCGTCCCTATGTTTCCAGGTCATAATTTTTAGAGGTTTCATTTTTGCTGCCTATTTCCATTTTGCAGTCGCTCTAGTTGCTTAAGACGTTCGTGAATAAGTTTATTTTGCTCTTCTAACATATTTAGCTTGTTGAGAATCAACGAAAGTTTGTCGGTAACATCATCAACTACTTTCGGATTTATTTGATTTTCGGAAATTTGATGTTGTAATTTGTTGCCATCTTTTACTATGCTGGCAAATGATGGTTCACCAGATTCCTGGATTGTATTCGTAACTTCCTTCTGTGGGGCAGTAGATACTCCTGTGTTTATGTTTTTTGGTTGTTGAGGCTCTTTATGTTTCACAGCCGCGTTTTTAATTTCTTGTATTTGTTTTGCCACTTCACATCCCCTATAGTTCGCAGGGTGATTTTTATTGCAGTATTCACGCAAATGAGGAAAGTTTCTGATTGCCATTCACTTGGGAGTGGCCAGGAACGATTCTTTTATATATGACTCAAGCAGCTCACGACTTCCGGTTTTAGACTAAGTATTCCCTGGGTAGCCAACAGACATCCGTTTGGAGGCGAGCTAAAGTGAGAAGGCGAAGCCCGCTTCTGCGGATGTGCGTAGGGTTTGGGATCCACCACATAAAAAAATGAAAAAACAATGATCCCACAATCTGCGCCAATTACCGTGGTATAAGTCTTCTCAATACCGCATATAAGGTTTTGTCGAGCATATTGTGTGAAAGACTAAAGCCTATCGTCAACGAACTGATTGGACCTTATCGGTGTGGCTTTAGACCTGGAAAATCGACAATATTCACCATGCGCCAAATCTTGGAAAAGATCCAAGAGAGAAGAATCGATATTCACCATCTTTTCATCGATTTTAAAGCTGCCTTCGATAGTACGAAAGGGAGCTGCCTTTATGCCGCGATGTCTGAATTTGGTACCCCTGCAAAACTAATACGGCTATGTAAACTGACGTTGAGCAACACCAAAAGCTCCGTCAGGATCGGGAAGGACCTCTCCGCGCCGTTCGATACCAAACGAGGCTTCGGACAGGGTGACTCACTATCGTGCGACTTCTTCAATCTATTACTGGAAAAAATAATACGAGCTGCAGAGTTAAAAACAACACCAACAATGTCAGCCTTGAAATCCAACGCAGAATCACTCTTGCAAACAGGTGTTACTTTGGTCTGAGTAGGCAATTGCAAAATAAAGTCTTCTCTCGACGAACAAAAATCAAACTCTACAAGTCGCTCATTATTCCCGTCCTGATGTATGGTGCCGAAGCGTGGACGATGACAACATCCGATGAGACGACTCTTGGGGTTTTCGAGAGAAAGGTTTTGCGTAAGATTTATGCGATGGAACGATGATCTGTGTGATTTATACGACGACATTGACATAATTCAGCGAATAAACAGACAGCGGCTACGCTGGCTAGGTCATGTTGTACGGATGGAAGAAAACACTCCAGCTCTGAAAGTGTTCGATGCAGTACCTGTTGGAGGAAGCCGCGGAAGAGGACGACCTCCACTCCAGTGGAAAGACCAAATGCAAAGTGACCTGGCTTTACTTGGTGTTTCCAGTTGGCGCCAAAAAGCAAAAGGGTGGAACGAGTGGCGCCCTCTGGTGGATTCGGCTATAATCGCTTAAGCGGTTTATACGCCAAATATATATATAAGTTAAATTCGTAGTCACCGATACCATATTTTGTGATCAATCTAATAGCGTTTCAGATGTCTAAGGAGATTATCCAAAAAAAAGACAGTTGGCCGTTAACCTTCGGTTTTTTATATTTTTATTAATTTTTAAAAAAACACCACTATATGGATCACCTTATGAATAAGTATTACAGAGGCTTTAGAATGATATAGGAGAACATCTCAAGTTTCCAATCTTTAGCTCTTAATGCCACATTGTTGTTATCGTGCATGCTGTTGACATGAAATTCATTGCAGAAATTGAATGTGGTAATTTCTATATCTTGCAAAAGCACAAGGATTGTCATTTATCTGAAAGCAAACAGCTTTACCTGATAGCATTTCGATTAAGGGCATTTCATTTCACCACATACCAAAGGCAGCAAGCATTTTACATGGCCAGTAACAAAAAAATTGGAACTAAGTAGAATTCAGAGTGCAGTGACTGAGAATTTTAAAATTTCTTAGGTGCATGCGTTACAAGATCTCTATGGATGAATGGATGAATAGTGCCTTCGTCATGTATATCATCGCAGATATCTACATATCTTGCGAAAAAATTCCACAGCTCTTCAAAATACCCTATATACGCATATATATGTATATAGTCTATTATTTCACTATTAAAATGCACTGAAATTAAACATATAAACAGTTACTTTGAGCAACTACGTTTCCAACCGCATAAATATGCTCAGTGTCAACATTTCGTGTCAACACAGTAGACAGCTTGTGTAAAAGACACGCAACTGCACTTTACACCTTCAGTGTGAACCGCATAAATATAATCAATGTCAACATTGCTGTCTCCCGACACAGTTATTTTGCAGGTATGCGTGTTGATGAAATCTACGTACAGAGATTTGCGTACAATGACTCAGTGGTTCGCTCTTCGCTCTGGGGGGTATTGCAATAATTTGAGTGGCTCTGCTTAACAGGAAATTATTAAACTAGAATGTGGTGGTTAAGCAATAACAAAAGAACGGAAGAGTTTATCATTTGTCAAGACCAAGCTTTCAGTTTAATAGAGTTTCAATCATTGTAAAAAGTCAAATACCTCAAGATATCAGAGATTTCTAGTCTCTTTATTCAGCCTTAGATAAAATATGTGGCGAGCGGATTAAAACCGTGTGTCTCTTCATTAGTACGAGACATAGGCTGAAGTGACAGTACATGCTCGGAAATCAATCCGGGTCGGTTTTAGTTAAGCAGAAGTTATATAGATCCAAAAATTTTGGCAACTGACCCTCAGTACCATTAAGTCCAGTTATAAAATTAAAGTAACGCCATTGAGTTAGGGTAGACTTTTTTGAAAACAGAACAAAGAAAATGGAAGTGTTATGAATGTTGTTAGTCCATCTTTTTTCAATAAACTGTATGCATGAAATTACTAAAAGCAGATATTGCAATTTCCAGTGTACCTTAATTCAATTTCAGTTTGAATGAATGAAAATTGAAAATCAAAAAGCTTACTCACAAAGTCCCTGTAACAGTAACGGCTGGCAACAATGTAATTTTGGCATAGAGGAACAAGTGAAAATTTACTGCGACAGTCATGTTTGAATCTTTTCAACATGCGATAATATGGCGAAGGGTACGATTATACCGTTGTACAACATAGCCTCCTAAAACTCATGCATATTTATTAATTACAAATCAGATATGTTGGTCTAGTGGTTCCACCAACATACCCGATTATGTACAAGGCCAATGTGTTCATTTTTTGTATGTAAATGTATGCTCGTATAAAAATAGTTGTAAGCAACCCAACGGTCGATACCATGCTTGTGACTACTACCATGGCTTCCACGAAAATATTCTCTTTTAACTATACAAAGGCACTCATTAAAGCCAATTTCACAGGGTGTGCAAGATCTTGACATTGACAGACTCAACTAAGCATTTGTTAGATCGCCGCTCCTAACAATTTATGCATATGAAATAACTGTTTTGACGTCTCAGAGTTCGACATCGACGTCTAGTATATAAGGTTGTCAAATATTTCTCTTCCGCCTTTTTGTCATTTGAATTTCGTGGATATGTATAAAGCGCTACAGAGCTCCTATCTGGCAATACTATACATCTTTGAAATATCTTGACATAACCTACAAAACGACGCTATGCAGTTATAGACATGTAAACATGAAGAGCACTAACGCCGAAATTCGCGCTATTTTAAAGTTTTCCTTCGTTAAAGGCAAATCCGCTAGAGAAACTTTCTGTGAGATTAACGGTGTTTTGGGGGACGGTATTCTATCATTTCGAACTGCGTCGGAGTGGTTTCGACGATTCAAAGCGGGTGAAAACGGCACCATAGATAAACCGGCGGAAGCCTAGTGCCGACGAATACGATCGAGATGGGCTGGATCAACGCCTGCGATATGCTGCTGAAACGGAACGAACTCGAGCCATTTATGAATCGGATGGTGACTGGCGACGAAAAATGGATCACATACGACAGTATCAAGCAAGTTTGGGATCCCAAACAGTGGCCAAGCCGGGATTGACGGCCAGGAAGGTTTTGCTGTGTGTTTGGTGGGATTGGATGGGAATCATTTAATTATACCATCTACTTCGAACAACTGGACCGCTTGAAGCAGGCGATCGACCAGAAGTGTCCAGAATTGGACAACAGAAAGGGTGTAAAGTTTCACCAGGACACCAGACCACACTCTTCTTTGATGACTCGTTCGAAGCTGCGGGAGCTCGGTTGGTAGGTTTTGTCGCATCCACCAAATAGCCCGGACATAGCGCCAAGTGATTACCACCTGTTCCTGTCCATGGCGAACGCCCTTGGTGGTGTAAAGTTGAACTCAAAAGAGGCTTGTGAAAAGTGGCAATCCGAGTTCTTCGCAAATAAGGATGGGGGCCTCTACGAGGTGGGTATTATGAAGTTGCCTAGTTGTCTAGTTGCCTAGTTGTCTAGATGGAAACAGATTATCGAGCGAAACGGCGCATATTTTAACTAATAACTAAATCCGAAATCCGATTACTATAACACATTTTATAAATCATTGAATAAAGAGCAAAAAAGCGGAAAGGAGATATTTGTAATAATTTTATCTTCTTCTTATCTCTAGAATACCAATTCTGATACCCTCTAGCGTAATTTGAAAATATAGAAAGTACAGTTGTTATATGGGTTAAGTACACTAGCGAGGCAGAAGATCATAGTGTTTTAGAGGATTCGATAGCACCCCAGTGTAAACTACTTCAAAACAATAATTTATTATTTCAGGGTCTACTGTCTGCGTAAATATGAAACATTCTACTAGGTGTCAATATTTACCGTATGACAACACTGACATGCATTTCAGAATCACCATAAAAATCTACATATTCGCATTTATTCATTTGTTTAACTTTCATTACTCAGCAGCAAATGAATGCCTTCATCCACTATGTGGTCCATATATTTATATGCATACAGGCACGTACATCTGCATATATCTTGACACTTTCATGCAACACAGTGTGCCTCATTGAATTTGTATGAGTAATAGCATGTTGAAAATTGTGCGTTGCTGTCAGGTGCAAAATAAAACGACCTAGCATCAATGGCGCGCTTGGTAATGGCAGACATTGTGGCGCATACAATGCCGTGAGGCACGTATGCTTTCTAAGAGCAGACAATTATTAGAATTATTAACCGAAAGTTACCGGAACTACTAAATATACGAGATTGAAGAAATGTATTGTGAAGTCCCTCATAAAGTGCTGCAACTATTGCAATGGTGATTATCTCTTTGTAGAACCTATGATAAAGTTTCTGTGAAAACTATCTTAATGAGAGTATTGAAAGTCTTCACCCTGGAGTGGGCGGAAATGCTGAACAGACATAAAGTAGTGTTCATCGTAAATGAACTCCTAAACACAGAAACTGGGTCACTAGGTCACTATGCTCGCAACCACAATTAAAAGTGGGTCCTTATTCCATACAAGATGAACATATCGACGTTTTAGTGACTTGGGGGTCAAGACTCATTAAACTACGTCGTCAGTCAGTCCATTGTCAAAGATCTTGGAAGGGTTTGATTTTAATTTTTCTTTCTGGAAAGAGAAATAATTTCTTCCATAAATTTGACTACGAATCGAACCAATTTCCTGTATGCTCTCTAGCTTATATACAATGATGCATGTTCATTTTGTAATACATATCTGAAGGTTAGAAAGCAACACAGCCCACAAGACTGTACTTAAATATGGTCGAGAAGTGCATGACAACGTACACAACTTGAGCACTTAATACCACATTGTTGTTATCGTTCATGTTGTTGATGTGGATACCGGTGCTGCGATTGACGATGCTAATGATGGCAATGTCTTTATCTTACAACGGTACATGAATTGTTGTTTATCTAAGTGTGCACGCATGTTCTTGATAGTTTCAGTTTCAACTTTGTTAAAAAAATTTCCTCTACCTTGTAATAGAACTGGAAAGACGGGAGATAAACAGTATATTTAAATCAAATTAGTCATTTCGTAGTAATTAACTAAAGCTTGTATATAGTAATTAATTTCATTTCGATTCGATTGGCTTCGCCATAAAGAGTTTGTGAATCGAGCAAACAACTGGTATAAACTGGCACAATCAAATAGAGAGCTAGAAACAAGTGATATGCTAATTAGATATCTGTCTATTTATCTACATATATACTCCTCTTATATTTCCGAAGTTTTTTATATTTCTTCTTCCATCTTGTAGTGAATATCACAGTTTATAACGGGTGATTTTTTTGAGGTTAGGATTTTCATGCATTAGTATTTGACAGATCACGTGGGATTTCAGACATGGTGTCAAAGAGAAAGATGCTCAGTATGCTTTGACATTTCATCATGAATGGACTTACTAACGAGCAACGCTTGCAAATCATTGAATTTTATTACCAAAATCAGTGTTCGGTTCGAAATGTGAAATCCGCTTTTTTATCGACAAATTTTGTTCAGCGATGAGGCTCATTTCTGGTTGAATGGCTACGTAAATAAGCAAAATTGCCGCATTTGGGGTGAAGAGCAACCAGAAGCCGTTCAAGAACTGCCCATGCATCCCGAAAAATGCACTGTTTGGTGTGGTTTGTACGCTGGTGGAATCATTGGACCGTATTTTTTCAAAGATGCTGTTGGACGCAACGTTACGGTGAATGGCGATCGCTATCGTTCGATGCTAACAAACTTTTTGTTGCCAAAAATGGAAGAACTGAACTTGGTTGACATGTGGTTTCAACAAGATGGCGCTACATGCCACACAGCTCGCGATTCTATGGCCATTTTGAGGGAAAACTTCGGAGAACAATTCATCTCAAGAAATGGACCCGTAAGTTGGCCACCAAGATCATGCGATTTAACGCCTTTAGACTATTTTTTGTGGGGCTACGTCAAGTCTAAAGTCTACAGAAATAAGCCAGCAACTATTCCAGCTTTGGAAGACAACATTTCCGAAGAAATTCGGGCTATTCCGGCCGAAATGCTCGAAAAAGTTGCCCAAAATTGGACTTTCCGAATGGACCACCTAAGACGCAGCCGCGGTCAACATTTAAATGAAATTATCTTCAAAAAGTAAATGTCATGAACCAATCTAACATCTAAATTTTATGCGTTTTTTTTTTAAAAAAAGTTATCAAGCTCTTAAAAAATCACCCTTTATGTGAGAATTGCAATTAGCTATCCTGGATACGTTAGGCTTGGAGAGTTGCGTACCGATTAAACAACTGGTATAAACCTTATGTACCAGCATAATTATACTGAGGCTTAACGGTTTCTTTTAAGTTGAAAATTTTTGCCATTATTTTGACATTTTTAAGCATTCTAGGTTTGAGAACCTGTCAAAAACTTTTCACACGAATACAAGAGAGTTTGTGGGTTCCTCGTTAAACTGGATTGTAAGCACGCACTCAGCGAACTCCGCTATTTAAGGCAAAATAAGAGGTATGATTAAATATACAAAAGGCTAATTGCAGTAACAAGAAGAATTAAGTGAAACTACTATTGAGTGATGTCAAGTACGGCAGTCAGAGAAGACTTCAACAGAAAAAAAATTTATATTCCATTAAAATCCTCTTTGCTGTGTTCTGCTAAAGTGTACGCGTTTGCTAGACTCTTTACTATGTTGGTTGAAAAACTTTAGTCATTAGAAACTCAGCTATTAAAGTACCACACTTTGCTGGTATTTTGCTTATGTTTACAAGTGTGTTATACGCGCACATAGAAGATTTAATTGAGCTAATGAATTAAATAGCGCCGAGGGAGATGAATGGGGCAGCAAGTTGCAATGAATGTTACCGTTACTTGCTTTCACACACACATACAACCATTACATAATTGAGCAAATAAGTTGTTGATTTCGTTGCTGCTGCTGGTCTAGTTCGTTGTTGGTACTTTTGTGTTTTTTTTTTTTGTTTTTGTTTTGCTTGTCCTTGCTTTGTTTGGGGTTGACCTTAAATACAAACAATTTAAACCGCAATTAAAATGCAGACATGCTGTGGCGAATGTCGTGTAGCTTGTAGAATTATGCAGAGCATGTTCATGGCGTTCACATTCTGCCTTTTCTTAAATGCTCCGTTGCAGTCATAATTCATGCGGCCATTTGAGAGTAATTTCTTGCGAAAATTTAAATGAAATTATACAAAAAATTTGCTAATTGCCAATTTAGAGTTGTTTTGCAGATAGGTTGGGAGAGTGTGAAAGCGGCGAGGTCGGGTTAATAACTTTGCGCCAATAATTTGTAAGGTTTACTGAGTAAATGGTGTATGCAATAAGTATAAGTGATTATTTGCAATTTCTATTATCCCTAAATAAATTGAAAAAATAAAATATTATAGAAACGAACTGTGAGAACGCTTTGCACTAATTACATGTAGGCTTACATAATATACTTATAATTGGTCTCAATTTACATTTTGATAGCGGTGAAATCGCTGAAAAAAGTAAGAAAGGTATCCTCATTTCGGAACGGCTCTAAGCCACAGCGGTTCACAGCGCATCACAGGAACTTCGTCGGGCCGATGTAGCCTTTTAAGTTACTCCCTCCATCTCCGTTTCTTTGATCGGGGACTGCTTATTGGATATTGGCAGCCTGTGGAGGCCATCAGCTTTGCGCCACTTGCTGACCCCCACAGTATCCCATGCTAGCTCTGCTGGTATCAAGAGATAGTTGATAGTTGAAGCTTACAGACGGAACTCAGAGTTTCAGACTCCTTTAGGCTTTTTTTGTACTGATTTGCCTTTTTCAAAAAGATAATCAAGATTCTCATCTTTATTATTATAAAAAATTGAAATAGTTTCTCAGCGCGGTACTGACTTGTTTTCTTTGAACAGTTCTTCCAAGATTTTTGGCAGATGTAACGAGTTCTGCACGTCATTTGTAACTGTAGGTCTTTACTTTCAAAAGTAAGTATTAAAGGCAATGCTTTGCAGACCCATGACTAGATTGAGATAAATTCGATTTTCCTTCATAAGCCCCATCGTCTGCACAGTGGGTCCGAAGTGAAGTAATTTTCACCCGGGCTTTCGGCATAAATGATGCTTGTAAAACTGTGAGTTTGTTTGTAAACGCTGCCTAAATTTCATTTTGCGTTTCCCCATCTGTTTTTGTCTGCCGCAGTATTTGTTGTTTTCGCGCAATTGCTGCTCATTAACCGCAATACTGTTTATCACTCGTGGCGTTTAAGTCTTAGCACGAAAATAAAATGTCTCCCTTTTCCGGATATACAAGTAAATGCATACAAAATTTTAACGCCAAGCTACCTTATGTACTCCAGCAGCTGCGCAGCCCTATTGTTAACTTGTTTATGTTGCAGATTTGCGTAGGCGAGAGCAAACAATTCCCATTTGCCACAAATGTCACGCGCCAAGTTAATGAGCAATCTTTTTGTACGAAGGTAAGCAAATAATTAGAATGAAAAAGGAGCCGAAAAGGACTTGGGAGGGTGTGTGCAAGGCAGGTGCGAAACTATTTCAGTTACGGGATGTCCTGTTGTTATCTGTGTTTAAAGATATACATTTTTTTATTATGCCGCTATTTTTAGTTTACTTCGCTATTCATTTGCGACGCGATTAAATTCCTTTCTACTTAGCACGCAAAGATTTAGTTGCTGATTTCAAGTTTGATCAGCTGATTTCCTAACAAAAGTGTCTTACGTAACGGTAAGGGACACGGTGCCAGACAAATTTTCTCTCTCTCAATCTTTACTCCCTATACTGTTACAAAATCATTAGAAAGTCTACAGTGTAAAGTAAATTTTTTTGTTTTGGAAGGTGTTTCCTGTAACATTTTGCTTCCTGAAAATGAAGTACAGGTGCTTTTCGGTCTCCTCTAACATTTTTACTATACACATTAAAAATCCATCATCTTAAATATACCGTTGTATACTTTAAGGCATCTTTATGCATTCATATACCGAATTAGCCTTTCAATTTTATCGATTTTCTTTGCATGGAATATTAAAAAGACAATAATGGGTAATTCAGATATGAAAAAAAGCAAAAATCAATCACCAACTAATTGACAATTTCATTGCAAATGCCTTTACGAAGAATAGGTAACGGTGAAGTACGGTTAACTGTATAACACGTGCTTAACAAGTCAAATAATCGAAGTGTGTAAAGTTTTTCTTGACACTAACAAAATTGAATGATTTTTGTTTTTTGTTGTTCTTGGTTGGTTTTTGCATTGCTTTCGCAGCTTTTTTTGCATCACATCTCTTGAAATACTGTAAGTAACCATCCCTGATTCAAAAAATATGTTGAACTGAAGTAAAAAGTAAAAAAAATTGGCTGCGGAAAGTGAAAAAGTGTATTTATTTTCTATGTGTAAACTGTTTCTTGACATACTGTATGTAGAGCTGTTCGTTAACTTTAAAGCCAAAATTTAAACTTTCTTTTAGTCACAATGCTACTTACCCAAAATGCTGCGCGTACCTTAAATTTAATTTCGTTCGAACCTATTCTCGTTTTCGTTTATGTTGCTTAGCTTTCTCTTTCCACTTCCCGCAGTTACACTTGACCTTTATCGTTGTCTGTTCTACTTACATTTATATCCTAGGCCATGTTTTACTGTTGTTGTTGTTGTCATCCGAAAGTGCCAATGTAAAGTTCATAGCTACTGGCAAACAACCGAGACTAAAGTGTTTTTGATGATTGTTTCATATTATTTTCCTTAATATCCACGAGCATGTAGATCTCTGTGCTCCCGCTAGCAATAGTTCCAAAGCGAAGGAATTTATACCAAGAAATGTATGAATGTGTGTATGTAGTAGCAATTGTGTTTGTGACGCCTTGGGAATATTTTCAATGTCACTTGAACGGCTCAATTGAGCGTTGCGTTATAAACAAAAATGATTATTTGTGCAACTGACCGAATTCGAAGTGTGGCGGTGATACTTGACAGTTAATGAGCCAGCTTGTATATACGAGTATATATGTATATGATACAATATCGAAGTGGGTGTAATATTTGTTGGGTGAGTGATTTACAATACATATATACAAGCATATACATTCGTATTTCATTAAATAGCTGTTGACAGGTTGCGACAACAACAGTTAAATACTCGAAGCACTTCAATAGCTAATGACTGCGTAATAAAATTATATGGCAAAGTCTCGTAAGCTGCCGTAACTCACTAATCACGTTTTGTGTTTGAATACCGTGGGGGCGCATAGCCTGACCCCTAGCAGTGCGATTTTGTTTAGAGGTGATTCTTCCTGTTTCTTTGGAAAAGTTAGATAGTAAGACTTATCTTAATATGAATTGCGCTGTAAATAAAATGCGTTTTAAATTCCCATCCTTATGTAATGGGTTGACATTATACAGAATGTAAATTTAAAAAGAAAGAAGTGATTTGATAAAGTCAATGAACCTTTGAATTGTATACGTGCGAGTAGTAGAACATAATGTAATGCATATCCTAAACTTATCTGGTTGAACACAGCGGTACATATTTACAAAAGTCCTATATCTACATGAATCTTCTTCTTAACTGGCGTAGAAACCGCTTACGCGGTTATAGCCGAGTCCACAACAGTGCGCCACGCATCTCTCCTTTTGGCGGTTTGGCGCCAATTGGTAATACCAAGTGAAGACAGGTCCTTCTCCACCTGGTCCTTCCACCGGAGTGGAGGTCTCCCTCTTCCTCGGCTTCCACCAGCGGGTACTGCATCGAAAACTTTCAGAGCAGGGGCACTTTCATCCATTCGAACAACATGACCCAGCCAGCGTAGCCGCTGTCTTTTTATTCGCTGGACTATGTCTATGTCGTCGAACAACACATACAGCTCATCATTCCATCTTCTGCGGTATTCGCCGTTGCCAATGTTTAAGGGACCGTAAATCTTCCGCAAAACCTTTCTTTCGAAAACTCCTAGTGCCGTCTCATCGGATGTTGACACCGTCCACGCTTCTGCACCATAAAGTAGAACGGGAATGATGAGGGGCCTGTGTTTCTTATTCACTGGTTATTCCTTTTTATGTGGTGGGTCCCAAGCCCTACGCACAACCGCATAAGCGGGATTCGCCTTCTCACTTTAGCTCGCTTCCAGACGGATGTCTGTTGGCTACCCAGAGGATACTTGGTCTAAGACCGGAAGTTGTGAGCTGCTTGAGCCACATGTAAAAGAATCGTTCCTGGCCACTCCCAAGTGAATGGCAGTCAGAAACTTTCCTCACTTACGTCAACTTCTACATATGACTCCATCCTCCATATCTACATGAATAGAACTCAATATTTGAATTTGTGATGTGATTTATAATAGGAAGTGTCAGCAACCTTGCAATCAAAAAATCAAATCTAAGTACAATAAGTAAGATGTTCCAGTATTTGATTATAAACACCTGTTTCGAAATATTTCGACTTTCTCTATGTTGAATATGGCAAAATGAACTCTTTGGGAAAGACAAAATCGATGATGGGTTGATCGGAAAATTATAATAATCATTGCTTTGACTAAAATTATTATTTTGGTTGAGTACAACGCAAAACGCCATGTATAGTCGCAAATGTGATGTATTTCAGTAGAATTCTTTTAAGTCTCACCTGCTACTAGCATTGCATACTCGAAATTTGCCACTTTCAGTTCAATAAAAATACGAAAAAACTTTGTTCATCAATATACACATATATTTTTCTTTTTTTATTATTTTGTATTTTTGCTTGTATACATATAAACATATATCCATGTATACTAGGGTGGGTCAATTTGTATGGAGCAAAAAAAATGCACCAAGCGGTTATCAAAATCGTAAACTACGATGAATTCTAAAAAATTTGCCCAAGAAATCATGGGTCTAAAATCAAAATGGAGCTTCCGGTTTTTAACGAGAAAGTTTTCATTTTTTTTTATATGTTACCTATCCACCCATAAAAATTAAAATAATAATAAATAAAATTTCAAACTTTAATAGCTTTAATCTTCCGCGAAATCGTATTGCAGTTAACAATTTCATTTTATATCTATGTATATATAAAGCAAAAACTTAACTGTTAAGGGAGGAATTTGTGGATCCGGAAGTGGAGGATTGTCAAATTCTATGTATTCGAGCAAGTGGTCATAGGGTGTGTTTGCAGTGAAGCGCGGCTCCGACAAAATGCTATTGTTATCTAAGTTTATCATCTCAACATAATCAGTGCAGTCAAAATTTATAGTTGGTTTTTTGTAAGCTCTTAATTTTGTTGGGCCGTAAAGTTTTTCACGATAGTAAAAATTTTTTTTGTAGCCCTCTGGCGCACTTCCTTTCTGGCATAAAAAAGCATTGTTAGTAGAACATTTTCTGAATGTGCAAAATATGAGTTATTTTTTCGATAAAGTAGTTCCAGAGATTTACATATGCACTCAAAAGTGGGCGGTCATATGCCAAAATTTTCATATAGTCGGATATCTGGCTGCAATACAACACCGAATACCAAACTCAAGATGTTTCCCTTCAACAGTTATTAAAATTTCTGATCTTTAGTGTTTTCAAAAATTACCGTTATATGGCAGGTGGGCGTGGTTTTTGTCCGCTTTTGATAATTTTCCAAATAATGTAATACGTATACAGAATTTGAAAAAAATCGGTGAGGTGGTTCCAGAGATATACATATGAACTCATAAGTGGGCAGTGTCACGCCCCCTATAAAAAATTTCTGTACTGTCGAATTTTCTGCTTAAATACAACACCACATACCAAATTTGAGCAAATTAGCTTCGATATCTACAAAACAAGCAAACAATCGACAGTGGAATAGGAATTTGACTTTTTTTTTACAAAATACAATATACGAAAGTTTCTCGTTAAAAACCGGATGCTCGATTTTCATTTTAGACCCATGGTTTCTTGGGCAAATTTTCTTAGAATTCATAGTAGTTTACGATTTTGATAATCGCTTTGTCAAGAAAAAAATTGACCCACTCTAATGTATACAAGAGTTCAAAACTGATACACTCTATTCATTTAAGAGTTTTCTTAATTACACCTACTCAGGTTTAGGTACATAACTAAGTATAACGGTAAATGAATCAGTGTAATTCACATGAGTTCCTGGAACGTACGTACAACATATAATACCATATATATATTTATAATAAACAGATGCTCTGATTTTATCATATCTCTGATCGAACTTAATGTTAACCGTATCATAAATACATTACTATTATCAATTTATTAATCTGCACTCTTTTTTCCTTGTTTACAGCACTTTTCTTAATGTGAAAGTTTGTCTGTCAGGTAAGTCTGCCAAACATTTGTATAGTATAGAATGTCAAGGGAATTTTAAAGATTTCGAAAAATGTATATTTGACTTAATTTCGAAATCATAAAAATATAAGAAACTAATTTTCAGTACAATTTCTCACTAACTTGAAAAGGTGATCTCAGGGGTTAAATATTACCCATCAGATGGTTAAATATTACGAAAAAATATTTTTATGTAAAATTTTACAAAGCCATCTCTGTATTGCTTATTCAAATTCCATTGTAAATTTTTGGTATACTCATTCACGGAGTAATATAAAAAGACCTACTCACAAGCTTACACGAGTATAAAAATTCAGAGCAATTACTTCAGTTAGTGCAGAAGCATTATTATGATTTTTTTATTTAACATCTTGAGACTTAACCTAATCTATTTTTTTTTCATTTATGAATATACATCGAATATAATTTTTCCACCAATTTGGAAAACAAAATCTATGTTATTTAGTAGATAGTTCTTGACTTCAGTAACTTTTCTATTTGCAGAAAATTCACTTCTGGAAACTCGCTGTCAAGTTCAAGCGCCAAAAATGCATATATTTTGAATTTTAGTTGAGAGGTACAGCATTTAACCTCTTGCATTTTAATAGCAAATCAAAATTTTACTTTTTTTATATTCAGAATACAATTTAATATTTGTGGATAACGTGGAAAACATTTAAGCTGTCTATTAACTGATTTTTATGACAACTTTTTGAAGTCATATTTCTATTATTTGAGTCTTAATTCTGATAGATTTAGAACACACGAACTGTTACACTGTTACAAGTATTCAACCAACATGACAATGGTGACCAGGGATGTTTTTGAATTTTTAAATAACAATTGTGGATTATAAAGCAAAAATTGAGTATAATTGAATAAAACAAACAAAAAAAAAAAAAAATAAACAGCTATATAGCTAATAAAAAATAACAATAGAATTTTAATTTTATGGACATTTATTTTTATTTAAAAAATAGTTTAATTATTATATTTAATGCATTGAATTAAGGAAAACATACATTTTATTTCGTTTATTATTAAAAACTAATATCTATTTAAAAATTAGTGTTATAATAATACTCTTTTTATTAACCACAGTAAAAAAGTATAATAAATCGATTTAAAATATTTTGAACTGAAAATAGCGCTTAGAATAACATTTTTATACCCATACATAATTAAAATTTAAATACACATATTAATCGTCTCCACATATAACAGCTTAACTCGACTTGCGGAAATTTCGAAAAAATCAGCAGAAATTATATTTGTTATTAAAAATGATATTTGTTATTAAATTATATTTTGTTTTGAAATTCACAATTTGTAGCAATAATTCATTATTTAATTAATCATTAGAGTAATTCGTCTACAATAAAATAACCTAATTAACTTAAGCGGGAAGCAGATATTTTAAATCTGGCTGTTAAAACATTTTAACCCAAATTTTAATTTTATTTTTACTTAACAAATTAATCAATGCATGTTTTACATATAAACACCTATAAATATTTAGACTAAATTTGCATAGAGCTACAACAATATTTGTTGGACGCCTTTATTAACACTAAACACTACATATACATACATTTAATATATATGTATTTATAGCAAGTCGATAGGTACATTTACTCATATTAAATTGTGATTTCACATACATACATACAGGTACACATGAGTGTGTGTGTGGGTGTGTAGTAAAAATTTCCATAAATTGCACAATAATTATTTATTATTTTCAGCTATTTAGTCAGCTATTTTGTAAGAAAACTATGAAGCTTACTCACTTGATACACTTTTTTTGTTTGATTTGAGTGACAGTTTTTTGTTTTCAAATTTTTGTGTACTGTGTATTTGATAAAATTCTTTTCCATGTAATTAGCTCAAGTAGAAGATAGAGAAAGTTCACCTGAAACTGTTTCTTTATGTTTCTGCTTAAAGGGCTATACCAGTGTAAGCCATAAAAAATTAGGCGTTTTTAGTGAATTTTTTTTTTAAAGAAAGTACTCGATTGAATGTTTCGAAGTTTTTGGATATAATAAGCTATATTTTAAGATTTTTTTTTTAAATATGTGCTGTCGTGGGAGGTACTACATGATTCCGGCCGAATGAGTAGCTGAAACAAACCAATTTCCTATACAATGACCAACTATTTTTGAAAAATATCAAAAATTGACAAAATGGCGTAGTTCTGAAAAAAAAATCGTTTTTTAGGTAAACAAATTGGCTGTTATTTAATGCCAAATTGACAATTTTAGGACATAAAGTAGGTATAGTAAATATATTCAAGAACATTCAATTTAAATTTGAAGGCGATCGGTAAATTTCTCCTTGAGTTATGATGTCAGCAGTTTTGAGAAATGTCGTTTTGAGAAAAACGCGTTTAAAGTTTCGACTATGTCAGCTTATACCTGCGCTCTTTAGAACGCTGCCATTCAGAAACTATTCAAGATACGGCCTTACCGCTTTCACAGGATATTTTTTGAAAGTATTAACAATCGCATAAGCAAAATATAGAAGAAAAAAATGGATTTTTTAATGTCACTCTGGTATAGCCCCTTAACAGCCCACTTAGACGCATAAAAATACACATAAACATATACACATGCAGACATACAGACATATAATTAACATTTTGTTTAAGTTAAATTCATGAAAATCCTATAACTTAGCAACCTAAAGTTTTGTTGCGGCTGATAACAATTATGTTTGTTATTTCCTTTGAATTTCATTGGCTTCCTCAATAAATTTACTCCGCTGTGCTTGCGCTGCTCATTAGTTATGTAGCTACAGGAATCACAAATTAATTAAACTCTCAGCCACTATTCGAACAATTTTGCTAAAAGTTTTGCTTTTGCATTTTCCGCCTTTTTGTTTGATTTATTGATGCCGTTTTTCTACTCTGCCGTTTACTTTATCTCCGCGCAGATATTTAACTTTTAACTGCCGTTATACGTACTACTAATGAGTTTGTCCACGTAGTTGTGGCAGCGGCGGCGTGTAAGTTGAAGTTTCATCTTTTGTCAAGTTGTTTTTGTAATTAACAGTTAGTTGCAGTAAAAGGTAAATGTTTTAATGGCTTCGCCTGCATTATGTTTCCGTCTGCATATTAGTTGTGAGATTTTTAATTAGCGACGGTTGTGAAATCAAACGAGTAATTAATTATACTGGTATGAGTACGGGATGAATTCGGCTGAAAATCTTGCTGTATTGAAATCTGTGAAATTTATGTGATTAACATAATTTACAAAGTTGGTTTGGGTTTTAGACATATCTTCCAGGCAATTTGCCGCTATTCTGTGTACAAATGAATTCTTCTCTAAGCTTCTTCTCCGATCTTCTGAGGAATGATTACAACATGAATATGATGATTACTAAGGTTTAGATCCAGGGATTTTTACTAACTGTACTGGGTGAAACGGGGGGGCTAAGGTTTGACAACTTTTTTTTTTGTTTTTTTTTGTGAACCATCAACATTTCAAGAATATTTTGTTAAAGTGTTAGGTCATTCGGAGAAAAACAGCAGGTTGAATAACGGTACCTCTAACTTAGGTTTGCGCGCCTTCCAGCCACCTGCGCTGAGTGTACAAAACTTTGAATCGATTTCCCCAAATATGTCATTTTTAAAGTCGGTGACCAGCCTATAGAAAAAACTACTGCATCGATCGTTTTGAAATTTTGTACAGATATTCTACATATATATGTATATTATTTATAGCAAGTCGATTGGTACATTTACTCATATTAAATTGTGATTTCACATACATACATACAGGTACACATGAGTGTGCGTGTGGGTGTGTAGTAAAAATTTCCATAAATTGTACAATAATTATTTATTATTTTCAGCTATTTCGTAAGAAAACTATGAAGCTTATTTACTTGATACACTTTTTTGTTTGAATTGAGTGACAGTTTTTGTTTCTAGTTTTTGATTTTGCACTAAAATTCTTTTCCATGTAATTAGCTGAAGTAGAAGATAGGGTAAGTTTAGCAGAAACTGTTCGTTTACGTTTCTGCTTAATAGCTCATTTAACCGCCTATAAACACACATAAAAATATACACATAAAGACATACAAACATACAACAATAACATTTTGCTTAGGAAATTCAAGAATACCAAATAACCTACAATCTAAAGATTTGCTGTGGCTGTTAACAATTAGGTTTATTATTTCCTTTGAATTTCATTGGCTTCCTCAATAACTTCACCGCGCAATACTTGCGATGCTCATTAGTTATGTAGCTATAGGAACCACAAATTAATTAAACTCTCAGCCACTATTGGAACATTTTTAATAAAAGTTTTGCTTTTGCATTTTCCGCCTTTTTGTTTGATTTATTGACTCCGTTTTCCTTCTCTGACATTAACTTTATCTCTGCGCAGTTATTAAACTTTTGACTGCCATCATATTTACTACTAATGAGTTTGTCCACGCATGTATTTGTGGCAGCGGTGGCGTACAAGTTGAAGTTTCAATTTTTTGTCAAGTTGTTTTTGTAATTAACAGTGAGTTGCAGTGAAAGGTAAATGTTTTAATGACTTCGTCTGCATTATGTTTGCGTTATGGGATTTTTAATTATACTATAATATATATAATTAATTATACTGGTATGAGTACGGGATGAACTCAGCTGAGTTTCAGTTGCTGTATTGAAATCAGTGAAATTTATGTGAATAATATAATTCGCAAAGTGAGTTTGGTTTTTAGGTATATCTGTCAAGCAGTTTGCTGTTTTCTGTATATGAATGAATTCCTATCTAAGCTTCTTATCCGATCTTCTGAGGAATGATTACAAAATGATTATGATGATTACTAAGGCTTAGAGACAGGAATTTTTTTTACTAACAGTACTGGGTTTTCAATCAACTTTCAATGCGCTTGCTAAATTCAGTTTCTTCATGAGACCCCTTGTGTTTCAGATACCGTTTTAAGTTTCTATTGAAGTTTTACTTAACATCACTACTTTCCGTATCACAAATAACCCAGTTAACAACCTTCGCTATGATCCAAGTTGGTCGAAACAATTTGACCCCAGACCTAGTATTATATTAGCAGCATCAAATAATCATATAATTATCCATAAGGAAAGAGCTTATGCTTCACAAACAATGTTGTCAAGTACAAGACTGTTTTTATGTTATTATAAGGTCTCTTCTGCTGTTTGAGTTCTATTAAAATCACGCAGCAAATTTCAGTATCACTCACGCGATAAATAAGTGTTATGTTCGCACAACCATTCCCTTAAATGTTATTCTATATATTCGCTGCCCGCTAATGATTTATACACTGCTTTTACGCAATTAGTATTCTGCCAGAGTTACAAGTAGATTTCCAGCTGTTAACGCGCTCGCTTGTTAATTGTTTCGATTACAAATCATGCACACCTTTATTATGCAATGTATGCGCCTTTCGAAGTGCCAACGTGCACACGTTGTTATTTGGATTGTTTTCCCATTTCAATTACAGTAAAAACATAATTCATTCAACGTCAATTAGTTAGTGCGAGTACAGCTATTAAGTTTTTCGCTGCTAATTAAATCAAATGTGTGGCATTTTTTATAGTATTTATAGCATTTTGGAAGAATAGTAACAGTTGTGCCTGCTACTATTGACAATAAAAAATTGTAAATTTTTGATATAATTGCACAAGCGTTAGCTTTCGTCTAACTGAATGCGGTATAATTGCATTTTTTGCCGCATATTTTTTTAATGTAATTAAATGCGCAATTAATTATTAGTTTGGGGATCATATAAAATAAAAAAATCAGTTCACTTTTTTATAAACATTCCATTTTTAATTGCGCCATTAGTATTTAATTGCTTACGCATGTTATAACAAAAAAACACGTTAACTAAATTTGTTTAGGTCTCACAAGCAGCTGTTGTTTGTTTAGATTTCTCTAATGAGAATAACAGTTTAAACGAATAATTGCTAATAGAGTAGTCTGTTAGTATGTCTGAAAGACCAAAGCGCGAATGCATATTTGTTGTAACATATTATGCAATATTGAGCTTGGTATTTTTGCTAACACAAAACACCTGCTTCTATGTCTAAAAATAATATAAAATTGTACTGTCTGTAGGTAAATTACAAAAGTTTTTTGTTACTTTTTATATGTAAAAAAATTGTGGGGTTTCACCATTACTATCTTCCACCGTTGCCTCTGTAGGCTTTAGAAACCAAACTATGTTTCTTTTGGAGCAAACATCAGCTAAAAAAAATGTTTTCGAAACACGAACATATTTATTGCTGAAGTTTGCCATAACCTTTGCTTAATATTTCCGCTCGAATTGACTAACTTTTTCAATTGTCTACTGCTGGTCGCTGGTACTGCAGGTGGAAACTTATAATAAACTTCTGCGAATGTACTTTGTCTGTAAAGTATATACTATAGGTGTATGTATGTTTAGTATTTTATAGCCATATGGCAACCACATCTGAATATATACATATCTCTGTATGGGATATCATTCGTACCTCATATTTATATCTATGCACATTCACCAAAGTCCAACACATTCATACCGCTCTTATATTTATATGTAAAGGTAACAATAGTTACATTTTTGCTCGTTTCGTCGTTTCGCCATAGCTGTGTGCCTTGCATAACATCACTTCGTATATTTATGTTGTAGTTTTCAATCGGAAAAATAATTGCCATGTTGCCATGTCTACTTGCAGCCACCAGTCTGCAATACCGCCATTCGCATTGGCAACTAAAATTTAACACTCGTCATCTGTGATGGTGTAGCTGCCACGAAAATCGCTTAACGGCGTCGCATTTGTGGTTGATGGTGTCATCAGAGGTGCACTTTGAAATGAAATGGCCAACGGTAGTGCGGATGGCGCGCACAGACTTAATGCGGCGCGTCCTTCGGTGACGGAACGATAGCGTGATGGTCGACCGGAGCTGTGGTGAGAGAGAGAAAGAATTAAGAGTTGGAAGAGTGAAATCAGTTTATTTAAATAAAAATTTAAATTTATTTATTTCCATATAAAAACATATGTGCTATGCATATATAACGGTTTCATAACTATAAAATGCAAAATAATTTAATAAAAACTATTCTGCTAGTTTAATAAAAAATAAATTAACAAAGTTGTGAAAATATGTAAAAAGCGCAAGCGCACACATTTCTCTTCTCATTTACACTATTTTTGGTCGCTTTTCCATTATTTTCCATTTCTAAAATAAATTAAAAAAATTATATATAATAAATAAAATATATATGTATTTATAATATATACTACGATTTGATCAATAAAAATATGTTCCTCAGGTCTAAGCAGTCTATTTCAAAATCCGTAACAAGAACTCATCATTTAGATGAATACGTATCGAGGTATCGTATAAGAGGTATTTTTTCGACCAGGGTTTCTGCAGCTCTTCAGTATTAAAAGATATATTGGCTTTTTAACTTCTATTGCAGATTGGCGATCACTTTCGAAAAAAATATGCTAGTAACACCCTATTGGAAACGTTGTATTTGGGCAGAATGACTTTGAATAGGGTTTTAGATACCTTATAAGCTACAGATCTTAGACGAATAATATCTTTCACTATGGAAAGACGTGGGAAGAATACCTTAGACAAAAGGTGTGCTCATCAGCTGAGTTGGTTAAGATCTAGGCTATTACTAGATGTAAATCTTGAGTGCGTTAAAAACCTTTGCTGTCGAAAACAGATGACGTATTGAGGGTTCGAAACCAAAATAGAGAGAAAAATAAGTAAATATAATTTTAATTGAAAATAGGAAATAAGTAATGGGTACAATTTTGAAAATAAGAGAGATAGATATAAGGCAACACTGAGGTGTGTTTTGACGAAGCTTTTTGGTAAGAATTAGCGAAATAAATAAATAAATAAATCATGTATGGAAATAGTAGCTTTAAATGCGTTGCAACTTAAACTCCTACTAAAAAAAACACAAAATCGATTTTTTCGCAATTCCAAATTTAAATGATCATCATTTTCCGCTAAATAGACATTTTTAATTCGAATTTAATTACTATAAAAAACAAAATTGAATTATTCACTTACCGCTCGCAATTGCACTTTAGTAGCCGTATGAAAGCCGCACGAAATATTCGATTGAAAATTGTATAGATAATGGGATTAATGGTTGATGAAACATAACCAAGCCAGAGGCATGTGTCCACAACATGTTCGGGCACTTGACAGGTTGGGCAAACGGCAAAAATGATGTTCAAAACGAAAAACGGTGACCAGCAAAGGACGAAGGTGAAGAAGACTAGACCGAGCACTTTGGTCGCTTTCTGTTCGGTGGCCACTGCATTGGCGGATAAGCTATTGCGTTTGTTGCGATTATTCAGGAAACTACACAATGGCAAAGAGAGAGAGGGAAAGATAGAAAGGGTTAAACGATAGAATTAGAGGATATAGAAATACAAATTCAATAAAGGTTGTTCAATACAATTAGAGGCGCGACGCAAAGGCACCTGCCTATGCGACTAGCTCATGTTGCTCACCGCAAATTCAACGCTGGCGTCGTAACATTATTCAGTGAGAATTTAAATGCTTTTAGCTTGTGGCGTCGCGTCTCACGCATTATTGACTCGGGTGTTTGTGTGCTCTGCTCACAAGTGGCGCCATGCTGCTTTGCTAGCAATGCACTGCTATTGCCATTGTTGTTGGCCGTGATGCCGCTGATGCTGCTAATGACATCCTTTCGCAGACTACTCTCGTTTCCGCCACCTATGTTGATCAGCGCACTTCCCGACGCGCCAGAGTTGCTAGAATAACCTAATTGAGGTTGAGAGGCGCTCACACGTACCGGTACACGTCGATTGGGATGACTGTAAAGGCATAAAATCGAATAAATAAAGAAGTTATATATTAGATTAGAAAATGAATGAGGCTTGTAAATGTATTTATTAGAGTTCGGCGATTGCAAGGCTACTGTTTGACGCGATGTTGCTTGGGTGCTTGGTTGGTTGGAAGGCATTTTTCTGTGGCGTAGTAAAGTAATGATCATATTACCGTTATAATTTTTGCTTTTTTCACTTTAAAAAACTTTTCATCTACCACTAAGAATTTGCATTTAGAGATACATAAAAGTAACTCAACTCGGAATATTGAGTAATTCGATCAGTTGTAGTTATTTAGGCGAAATATTTGGGGTAATTATTTGAGAAATAGGTTTTAGATTGGCAAGTATCTCCCTTCCGCTTTTTTGTATTTGAAATTTTGAGGTTATGTATATATAAAGCGCTACATAAACCAACGTTCCGTGAGATTAATGGTGTTTTGGGGGATGGTACTCTATCACTTCGAACTGCGTAGGAATGGTTTCGACGATTCAGAGCGAGTGAAAACGACACCATGGATAAGCCAGTCGGCGGAAGACCTGTGACGACGAATACCGATTAAATCATGAAAAGCATCGAGTGAGATCGGCATGTGGCAACTCGTGACATCGCCCAGAAGTTGGGAGTTAGTCACCAAACCAAGGCTGGATAAACAAAAAAGCTTGATGTTTGGGATGATTTGACGCAAAATAATCTTTTGGACCGAATCAACGCCTGCGATATGCTGCTGAAACAGAACGAACTCGTCCCATTTTTGAAGTGGATGGTGACAGGCGACGAAAAATGGATCACATACGACAATATCAAGCGAAAACGGTCGTGGTCGAAGGCCGGTGGATCGTCCCAAATAGTGGCCAAGCGGGGATTGACGGGGTGAGGGCTTTATTTATTTATATTTTCTGAGCGGATATAATTTAGAGTTCGTTCAAGCAAGAATGAAATGTATATATATTATTATTCCTCAGCTTCCTTTTTTTTATAGAATTTCGCATTCCAGTGACTTCAAATAACCCTTGGCAGCTAAGATTGTTCTAAAAATATTTGTTTTGCTAAATTTAGAAAATATTATCAAATATTCAAAAGCATGTTTCTAAATACTTGTTCTTTTTCAATCTTCTCCAAAAATCGTAAGTACCTAAGTCTAATTATATTTATTAGTTAGCCACATGCTCCTTCGCACAACCACTATGCTATATCAGCAACATGCCTAGTTTCATTTGCGAGCTTTGCTACGCTTTGCTTCTCGTTCTAAGAACTCAAAAACTTAATTCATTTTATGGCTAAACTACAGAGTGCGATTGAATTATTTTTCATCGAGCGGAAAGCAGCGTATGTCAACTAATACAATTTTGCAAAGATTTAAGTTATTATTTTTGCATGAGTAATTTAGCCGGCAGTGTTGAGCGATGAAATTTGAATGTGTTCAAAGCAACACTTACAATTCTATTGACACACAAGTGTAGTGTCAGCAATAGCTAAATTAGATTATGTGAAATCAAATTTTGCCCGCGGAATGTTATATAAATGTATGCATGTGTGGTTTGCTCTAGTCTATGCTGGCATAATGCGCACTTTAGTAAGGTTCGAGTGAGGGCCGGGGTGTGTCTAAATGTATATAATTTAAAGTGTGCGAGTACGTGTAGTTACACATGGGCTTCCATGGCGTATGAGTAACATTGCAGAGGTTTTTATGCCAGTTTATACCAGTTTAGGAGAGTTAAGATAAAATCGTGTTTCTGTAAGTAAAAATGTCATTTTGAAATTAAAATTGACATTTTCAAATGAAGATTCCTTTAAAAACTATACTCTTCTTGTAGACTTAATATAATTTTTAGTACAGTAACTTTACACCAATTTCGTTGTCGCTATATTCTGGTCTGGTCTTTCTTGCTAAATATCGACGATATGTTAAAAACATTTCTAACAGAAATATAGAGGATTGTTAGATAGTAGATTATATCAAATGGACAAATTGGTGGCCATCGGGAGTCAAATATATTAGACTAGTATCTATAATAAGTTAATTGTGCTTATATGTGGATATTCATTATATAAAAATTTGACATTAATGTAAAAAAATGGTAGCTACAATACTTAAAAGCTGTGAAGTCTTCACGACTCTGTGGCGCCATATAAAAGTGAAAACAAACCCACAAACGACTCATTTAGTGCTTTCGTGTTGAAGTTAAAATTAAACAAGTAAGGAAAGGCTAAGTTCGGGTGCAACTGAACATTTTATACTCTCGCAATATATTGAAGAAATTTTAGTAAGATAACACCCAAATTTACCTATAAATTCGGCACAAAGTTTAATAGAATAACGAAAATCGTCTTATATAGTGTTTGAGGGCTGAGGAAATTCTCTGAACCGATTTCATTCATTTTCACCAGCAAGGTACACTACATCCAAGACTATACCCTCACTTAATTTCGCTAAGATATCTCACATATTAATCAATACATACATATATGCGAAAAAAAGCCCACCGTACTTTTGAAAAACCTATAATTAGGTTAATGGGAGCTAGGAGATGTTATTATCCGATTTTAATAATTTTTGGAATTTTTGGAACCGAGACACACTATTAGAATAAACAATTTCCTCTGAATTACATTAAATTATCAGAGAGATTTATCCGGTAAAATTTCGGTTAAAAATTACCCTTAGGCGCGGATTTCAACATGTTCGATAACAGTGGCCTTGAAAAGTTATAGTATGTTTTCGACAATTTTTGATATGTACTATTTGTGTAAAGTTTTATTCCGCTATCTTCATTGGTTCCTTATGTATACATTATAAAGTGAAGGAATCAGATGGAATTCAAAATTGAGTTATATGGGAAGTTGTCGTGGTTATGAACCGATTTCATTCATTTTTTTTTGCTCGTCATTGTCTCGTCACCCTGATCATTTTGATATATATAACCCTATATCTAACTCGTTTAGTTTTATGACTTACAAACAACCGTTAGGTGAACAAAACTATAATACTCGCTTAGCAACTTTTGTTGCGAGAGTATAAAAACAACAAAACTTTCGAGAGCAAAGTGAAAAACAAAACAACAATTATAAGTGCTTTAGCAGTTTTTTGTTGGTTAACACTTGCCGCAGAGGCGAAAGTTTCAACACAAAGCGGACGCAAGTAGAACTAAAAGCAAGAGGAATCTCGAAGAAAGTCCACAAGTAGTGAGTGCAAGCAAGGCGTGAGGGGCACAGTACAGCATTGCCATGAATTGTTTACAAAAATTTATATGAGTTTACTTGTAAAGCGCTTGGGAAAGGAAGTGCAAAATGCTGGTGCCAAATGGGGGTAGCGCAAGTTTCCGAGCTGCAGCCAGCCCACCAGCCGCTCAGATGGCACAGTCACTTGAATCTGCCTGAATCTGAATGTGCATATCTTGTTGTAGCTATTAAATTGTGGCTGAGTTAACTTAAAGTGTTATGAGTGCTGAAGAGTGGCTAGCCACAAACCTTATATTTCGCCGCAATGGTGAGGATGGATGGAAGCACTTGGCGATTTATGTTGGCAAAATATTAGAAAATGCTTGAAAATAATTACAAGAGCACTGTGGCATTTCAAAGTTTGGCGGAAAAGAATTCGGTAGGGTGGAATTGGGTCAGTGACATTAAGATCATTTGGGTATTGATGCGTTTAAATACCAAAAATTGTATCGGCTGTGAGCAGTCCATTTTTTTAAGACTCCATTATATAAATCATTACCAAAAGTTATATTTCTTATAAATTGTTATAAAATTTTGTAGAAGTAAATATATCCGTTGATTTTTGGATGAAGATTTCATGCTGACAAATCGAACAAACAACTGGTATAAAGAATATAAACTGGCATAATCAAATATAGTTAGATCTACTGCATCGCATTCAACTCGTTAACATTGTGATATAGTTAGCCAGTAAAGAATGGTGAATCGAACGGTTTATATTGATAAAATCTAAAAACTTCGATTCCGCTTATGCGGTTGTGCGTAGGGTTTGGGACCCACCACATAAAAACACCCCCCAATGAAAAATCTACGAAAGCCTCGGATGAGACACCCCCCTTTTGATGACGACCGGAGGATGGGATCATGTGTAGAAGTTCACGCAAGTGAGGAAAGTTTTTGATTGTCACTCACTTGGGAGTGGCCAGAAACGATTCTTCTCCACATGGTTCAAGCAGCTCACGACTTCCGGTTTTAGACCAAGTATCCTCTGGGTAGCCAACAGACATCCGTTTGAAGGCGAGCTAAAGTGAGAAGGCGAAGCCCGCTTATGCGGTTGTGCGTAGGGTTTGGGACCCACCACATAAAAACACCCCCCAATGAAAAATCTACGAAAGCCTCGGATGAGACACCCCCCTTTTGATGACGACCCCTGCAAACGTTTTAAGGAAAAGGATTTAAGGGCATGCACCTGGAATGTCCGGACCCTTAATTGGGAAGGTGCCTCTGCCCAGCTGGTTGATGTCCTCATACGACTTAAGGCTGACATCACCGCCATCCAAGAAGTGCGATGGACGGGACAAGGACGGAAGAAGGTGGGTCCTTGTGACATCTACTACAGCGGCCATATAAAGGAGCGCAAATTTGGTGTTGGATTTGTGGTGGGAGAGAGACTCCGTCGCAGAGTCCTGGCATTCACCCCGGTGGATGAACGTCTAGCCACAATCCGCATCAAAGCGAGGTTCTTCAACATATCGCTGATTTGCGCCCACGCCCCAACGGAAGAGAAGGACGATGTGACCAAAGATGCTTTCTATGAGCGCCTAGAACGCACCTATGAGCGCTGCCCCCGCCACGATGTAAAAGTCGTGCTTGGTGATTTTAACGCCAGGGTGGGTAAAGAAGGTGTCTTTGGCACAACAGTCGGAAAATTCAGCCTCCATGACGAAACATCGCCAAACGGCCTGAGGCTGATCGACTTCGCTGGGGCCCGAAATATGGTCGTCTGTAGTACCAGATTCCAGCATAAGAAAATACATCAAGCTACTTGGCTGTCTCCTGATCGAAACACGCGGAACCAAATCGATCACGTTGTGATAGACGGAAGACATGTCTCCTGTGTTTTAGACGTGCGTACGCTCCGAGGACCAAATATAGACTCGGACCATTATCTGGTCGCAGCGAAGATACGCACCCGCCTCTGTGCAGCAAAGAATGCCCGTCAACAAACACAAGGAAGGTTCGACGTCGAAAAGCTGCAATCGCAACAGACAGCCACGAAATACTCTACTCGACTTGCACTCCTGCTCTCTGAGAGCACTCATCAGCATCTCGGTATAAGGGAACTGTGGAACGGCATCTCAAACTCACTGCGTACCGCTGCAGCCGAAACAATTGGTTTTCGGCAACGACAAAAAACAAGCTGGTACGATGAGGAGTGCCGTCTCGCAGCGGAGAGAAAACAGACTGCCTACCTCGCAACATTGCAAACGACCACAACACGTGCGGGTTGGGATAGATACCGAGAGCTGAAGAGGGAAGCGAGACGCATTTGCAGACAAAAAAGAAAGAGGCCGAAATGCGTGAGTACGAAGAGCTTGAGAAGCTGGCAGACAGAGGGAATGCTCGAAAATTTTATGAAAAAATGAAGCGACTTAACGAAGGTTTCAAGACCGGAGCATCCTCATGTAGAGACCAAGGTGGTAATCTGGTAACCGATGTCCAGGGCATACTGGGATTATGGAGGGAACACTTCTCCGACCTGCTGAATGGCAGTGAGAGTACAACACCAGGAGATGGCGAACCCGATCCCCCAATCGATGACGATGGAACAGATGTTCCATTACCCGACCATGAAGAAATTCGAATAGCAATTACCCGCTTGAAGAACAACAAAGCAGCGGGGGCCGATAGATTACCGGCAGAACTATTCAAATACGGCGGCGAAGAACTGATAAGGTGCATGCATCAGCTTCTTTGCAGAATATGGTCGGAAGAAAGCATGCCTGACGATTGGAATCTCAGTGTGCTCTGCCCAATCCATAAAAAGGGAGATCCCACAATCTGCGCCAATTACCGTGGGATCAGCCTCCTAAATATCGCATACAAGGTTCTATCGAGCGTATTGTCTGAAAGACTAAAGCCCACCGTCAACAAACTGATTGGACCTTATCAGTGTGGCTTTAGACCTGGAAAATCGACAACTGACCAGATATTCACCATGCGCCAAATCTTGGAAAAGACCCGAGAAAAGAGGATCGACACACACCACCTTTTTGTCGATTTTAAAGCTGCTTTCGACAGCACGAAAAGGAGTTGCCTTTACGCCGCGATGTCTGAATTTGGTATCCCCGCAAAACTAATACGGCTGTGTAAATTGACGTTGAGCAACACCAAAAGCTCCGTCATGATTGGGAAGGACCTCTCCGAGCCGTTCGATACCAAACGAGGTTTCAGACAAGGTGACTCACTATCGTGCGACTTCTTTAACCTGATGCTGGAAATAATTATAAGAGCTGCAGAGCTAAACCGAGAAGGTACAATCTTCTACAAGAGTGTACAGCTCCTGGCGTACGCCGATGATATTGATATCATCGGAAGCAACAACCGCGCCGTTTGTTCTGCTTTTTCCCGCATGGATAAGGAGGCGAAGCGAATGGGTCTGGAGGTGAATGAGGACAAGACGAAATATCTCCTGTCATCAAACAAACAGTCGGCGCATTCGCGTCTTGGCTCCCACGTCACTGTTGACAGTCATAACTTCGAGGTCGTAGATAATTTCGTATACCTGGGAACCAGCATCAACAACACGAACAATGTCAGCCTCGAAATCCAGCGCAGAATAACTCTTGCCAACAGGTGCTACTTTGGACTGAGTAGGCAATTGAACAGTAAAGTCCTCTCTCGACGAACCAAAATCAAGCTCTACAAGTCGCTTATCATTCCCGTCCTGCTTTACGGTGCAGAAGCTTGGACGATGTCAACATCAGATGAGACGACACTAGGAGTTTTCGAGAGGAAAATTTTGCGCAAGATTTATGGTCCTCAGAACATTGGCAACGGCGAATACCGCAGACGATGGAACGATGAGCTGTACGAGTTATACGACGACATTGACATAGTTCAGCGAATAAAAAGACAGCGGCTACGCTGGCTAGGTCATGTTGTCCGAATGGACGAAAACACTCCAGCCCTGAAAGTGTTCGATGCAGTACCCGCCGGAGGAAGCCGAGGAAGGGGAAGGCCTCCACTCCGTTGGAGGGACCAGGTGGAGAGCGACCTGGTTACACTTGGGATCTCCAACTGGCGCCGAACTGCGAAGGAGAGAGACAGGTGGCGCACTATCGTCGATTCGGCTATAACCGGCTAAACGGTTGCAACGCCAATCACATACAAATATATCCGTTGATTTTTGGATGAAGATTTCATGCTGACAAATCGAACAAACAACTGGTATAAAGAATATAAACTGGCATAATCAAATATAGTTAGATCTACTGCATCGCATTCAACTCGTTAACATTGTGATATAGTTAGCCAGTAAAGAATGGTGAATCGAACGGTTTATATTGATAAAATCTAAAAACTTCGATAGGGTTATTTAGGTCATATATCTTAATATAATGTAATAAATCTGAAAATATAATAAATGTGGAAACTATTTTTTCTTATTACACAAACCCAGAAAATTCTCAGATTTTAGTGATTAACCTAAATAAATTATTTCTCAATAGGTCTTATAATGATGCCCGCGAATCCTTTGTATGTGCGATAAGCTGATATATTCAACAGAACTGAATCTTTTGCATATGAAGTAGCGAGCAAAAACTGAAAACTAATGGCTTGAGATTTAAATCTGACATGTTGCTTAGTGATATTTTAGGTGGAAAACCAAGGTGGTTCAGAGTAAATCTGGAAAGGATACATAACGATTTGAAAACACCATTGAGTCAATTACTTTTTTTTTCAAGACTAAAGTTCAAGCAGTTTTTACTATATACCAAAACAGACGCTGATGTGTAAACATGTATATGGAAATCCTCTAAATGCACAGTTAGGTCGCCACAAACACTCGGACACACACACATATGGGATTTAACTCCTTTGTAAAGCGATTTAGCTGGAAAATTGTAACAAGCCAAAGCATACAATTACAATAAAAAATGGTGTTTGCATGCAACTGCTTGCTGTTATATAGCTATGTACATGTGCTTCCATGTGCCTCTTTTACAAGCGTTTTATAACTGTTGCTGTTGCTTTTGTTGCATTGTTGTGTAAGTACTCGCAGCTGCTTTGGCGTTTATTTATACGCTTCACGGGAACAGCCGTTTGTCGGCGCAACGCTGTGGTGGTTTTGCAGCACAGTTATGCATTTGTACCTACATACATATGTATATATTTTTATATTTGTTTGTAAATGCATGTAGGTATGAGCATTTCATGGCAAGTCCATTGCTTCAAGAAAAAAATTATTGCCTATTTAAAGGTAATAAAGAAAGTGTGTTGTCCGCACTTGCCATATTTCAACTAAATTGCACTGTAAGTATTTTTTAAGTAATAACTTTATTTTTATTAGAATTGAGAGAACACAATCGTATATATATATACATTATATTTATATATACTATACTCGTATGTACATATGTATATAAATACATCTCCATATAGAAAGTGTAAAAAAACACTTAAAGTGCTATAACTCAGCTATAAATAAAGCTATGGAAATAAAATTTGGTATGAAGGATCACACTATGAAGGGGCATATGTGGATGTAATTTTTTTGAGGAAGTGGGCGTGGCCCCGCCCCATACTAAGTTTTTCGTACATATCTCGCAAACTACTTAAGCTGTATCAAGGAAACTTTCTAGAGTCGTTTATTTTAGGTACTACCTTATACATCCCAAAAATGGAGGAAATCGGATTGTAACCACACCACCTCCCATACAAATGTTATGTTAAAAACTACTAAAAATGGGTTAACTCACTAGCGAAAAACGCCAGAAACACTCAATTTCACATAAGCAATGGCAGATGGAAGCTGCACTCAGATTTTTTTACAAAATGGAAAATGGGCGTGGCATCGGCCACTTATGGGTCAAAAACCATATCTCAGGAACTACTCGACCGATTTCATTGAAACTTGGTTTGTAATAGTTTCCTTACATCCCAATAATATGTTGGGAAAATAGGCCAAATCGCTTTACAACCACGCTTACTTCCTTTATACCAGAACTTTGAAGACAATCTGAATCGTTTACTTTACAATATATAAAGTAAGCACTAGTGAAGATATCGATGCAGAACTTTTCACAAATACTACGTTTATAGTGTGGCAGCCCCATTCTAAAAATCGCCGAATTCGGACCATAGGTTTTCAAGGCCCGATTTTTCCTAATTGGCGGGAAAGATAGGGAAAAAATTAAACGTCCTATCCAAACGAGACAAAATTTATTGTATTCGGGATTAAATTCTCTTCTAGTTGGACCTAAAAACTTTAAGAAAGTTATTATTAGCCCAGTTTTTTAACAATCTAAAGTAAATTTAAAACAAAAAAAATATTTTTTTTTTATTTACGAAAAGTTTGTGAATTTCTCACATTTTGTTTGATTTTCTTGGTTTAACTAGAAGCTATAATATTAAAAATTTAAAATTTTTTTGTTTTTTTTTTCAGTTGGAAATTGCGACCTGCATTTTTCCCGCCGCATAACACATGCACACTTGAGGCGCGCCGGCTAAATGCTTGTACCAGGCATACGACATATATTTAAAAAAAAAATTTGAGAAGACTGTTGAAATATATAATGATAAAACCTGGAAGTTTCGTTTCAATAGAATATTTCTTTCCTTCCCAAAAAAATCCTCGGAAAAATCAAGTTTTTGAAGCTTCTAAAGCAGGCTTAAAAGATCTACTCATCTAGTCAAAATCATGTTTGATATTAGAACTTTTTGCAGTCCAATTTCTGCTGGATTTCAAACTTGCTCATGGACGATTTATCTAAGTCTCAAACTCTTTCAACTAAAATATTAAATGGTCAGTTGGTTTTTTAATTTTTTTGGACAGGCTACATCAAAAATATATACAGTGGAACTTCCATAAGTCGAACTTTTATAACTTGAAGTTCTCCATAACTCGAACTCTTGAAATGGCAATAGAAGTGAAATTTAATACAAATTTCCTTCCATAAATCGAACTTATCGACCACTACATAATACAAAATTTTTTATTTTACTATCGAGGTAGATTTTTAAAGGAGTCATTCTATACCGTATGGAGGCGAACAAAAAATCTGATATTACACTTATGGATTGCATAAATCATGTAACAAAGGCATGGGATACAGACGTCAAGAGCCAAACAATAGCAAACTACAACAAATAAAATTACAGAATATATGTTTTAATGTATGTACATAAAACTTTATGCGAAGTAAATAAATAAGACTATGTATAAATTTATATTTTTCAGCTTTTTGAAAAATTTTATGTTTTAAAGAAAATTCTATAACTTGAAGTCTCTCTAACTCGAAGTTTTTTTGTGGATATTAGGGATTCGAGTTAGAGAAGTTCCACTGTATATATATAAAAGAAAATATTTGACTTTGAGTGGACCTCTTGTTACCTTCCAGTATGTACATTTCTAACAAGAAAAGGATTCTTTAGCTCCTTTTAAATTATGAAATTAAATGCAAATAAAATCTGGTGTAAAATTACGTTCAAGAACAACAAATCTTCTTCAAGAAGTGCATTATTAAGAAAAAAAATCGAAAATGTTCTGAGACAAGATCAAGATGAAATTCCCGGAATGTTATCGAATGAAATCCACATGATAGCCGAAGAAAAGGCCGTTCCGCTCTAAGGAAGAAAACATAAAAACGCTGCGAAAGCCGACGAAAGTTTGGATTCATTTAAAAAGGCTCAGGGTCGTGCTTGCAGGCAAGGCAATCTAACCTTAAGACGTAACCGCACGATGAGCTGATTTTGTCTTATTAATAGAAATCAACAACACATTGACAATATACACATACCTGTGCCCAAAAAATAAGGTGACATTTGAATTTAAACTGCTCGCGTCGAAGGATTTGGAGAATTATTTGTTTTTTAGGTTGGTAGTACTGTCAGTCACATTTATGTATGTCAAATTTCTTGTCAAAATATTCATTAGAGTTTGAGATACGTGTCGTTTTGTGAGCTGCTAAAAGTGAGTTTTTCGTTTTTTTGCGATGTCGAAATTTGTTGAGCAAAGAATTTGCATTAAATTTTGTTTACGGAATCAATTATCTGCTGCGGATACGTGGAGGATGGTGCAGAAAGTCTTTGGTGATGAGGCTATGTCAAAAAAAAAAAAAAATGTTTACAAGTGGTATAGTGAGTTCCAAGCCGGCCGTGAACGTGTCGAAGACGAAGAGCGTCCAGGGCGACCATCAACCTCAACCGACGAAGCTCACGTTCAACAAATCAAAGATTTGGTGTTGAAAACCCGATTAACAATTAGAGACCTTGCTGATGAAGTTGGCATAACGATAGGCTCAGCCAATACCATTTTGAAGGATGTTTTGGGCTTCAAGCGCGTCAAATCTCGACTTTTACCGAAAACATTGAATTTTTTGGAAAAAAAATTCGCCAAAAACTCAACCCATATCGTTCCGCAACCACCGTATTCACCTGATCTGGCGCCGGGCGCCTTCTGGCTGTTCACCAAGCTCAAAAGACCACTCCGGAGACACCGTTTTTATACGATAGAGGAGATTCAAGCCGCAGCGAAGACGGAACTGAATGCCATCCCGGAAAGTGACTACAACCAGTGTTTCCGTTGGCATAAGTGCATTGCATCGAGTGGGGATTACTTTGAAGGGGATGAAATTGATTTGGAAGAATAAATAAAGAATTTTCAAAATAAATACAATGTCACCTTATTTTTTGTGCATAGTATGTAGATGACAACACTTAGTAAAGACTCATCAAAGTACTGACTGACATCATTATCTATTTGTTGATTTTAAACCCAACTACGCTAAAACAAAAGTGATTTTATGCCACCATTTTTACGCCTTTAACTAAGTTCCTTTGTGCAGTAATATTGGTTTTGATCGGCCCTGCAAATCGCCATTTGCCTGTACTTACCTGTCCATGATGTTCGGATTGCCGTGCGCACGCCAGTAGCTGCTCTGCTGTGCCGATTGTGATTGTGTCAGCCGATCCATGCCACTAATATCGCGTGTTGGCGACTTATTGCGCACCGAAGTCGTTGACGTGTGACGTATGGTGCTGCGTCCCAAGCTTGTGCGGCACTTGAAGAGCGTACTGCCGCCAAAGTTATTTCCAGCGCCAACACCAACACCAACCGTTGAATAGTTCGCATTGTTGGCGTGTCTCAAACCATGTGTTTGTGGCTTGTCAAAATCAACATTGCCGGTGGCTGTAATGTCTCCCTCATTGCTGGTGCTGAAATTGCGATTGCTATCGCCGCCACAATATTTGCTGTAGCTGGTATGACTGTTGTTGCTACGACGAAAGCTGCTGCTGTTGGGCAGTTGCAGTTGCTGTTGGTTATGCTGTGGTCGTATAGTGAAACGGCCACCCAATCTGGAGAAAGAAGAAGTATAAGAACGTTTCGTGAAAATGCATAATCTTTACGGGTGCATTCTACAACTATTATTAATTTTGAAGCAGAAACTCTGTGGAAATATTTATTATATTTACAATGACGAGCTGCCAACAACTATTATGACAGAAATTTGATAATGAAAATATTAACTTGCATTAATATTGCAGATTTATTTCTCAATTTAAGCGTTTCTAAAATATATTTGAAATTGTAGGAATATTTCAGGATATGATTAGACGTCTGAAGATTTAAAGAACCAAAAGAAGTGAACTTAAGACAAGCGTCTTTAAGAAGAGCTAATTTATCCTTTTAAAGACGTATAGAGTTGTACTTACCGTCGAAAGAGTTCACTTTCTGGATGCTCAACTGCAAAGCGAGCTTTCTTCCGGAGCAGCGGTATAGTCAGAGCATATGATGTTAGCATTATTAGCATAGGAATGTAGAACGCCACAAGCGAGCCGAATACGAAGAAAGCGCGATTATTTATGACGCAAATATTAGGAGCCGGCATGATATTATGCTTGTTGACGAGGCCTAAAGGAATGGAATAATAAGAGAAATGGTATTTAATGAAAAATTGAACGAAACTTGAAATAAGTTGCAACCACATGCTTTCCAATGCTTACCCAAAACTGTTATCGAGCTGGATACTATCATTGCCATAACCCACACAATGGCGATCTTTATGCCAGCCAAACGCTTAGTCGAACGATGCCGCGTTCCCAACGGATTTCGTATGCCCAAATATCGTCCCAGACTGATGAAACACATATGCAGAATACTCGAGGAGCAGGCCAGCACATCGCATGTCACATAAATATTACACCAAACGAAGCCCAGTGGCCAGTAACCTTGAAAGCAAACAATAAAATAAAGGGAAATATTGTGTTAAATATTTAGCTTTTTTATTATTAAAGAACAAAAACAAGTTAAGTGAGCAGAGACATTTGCAATTCATAGTGCGGAAGTAAATGAGCGCAAACGCATGGGGGAGCGTTAGGTATTAGAAGCGTGAGCAGCAAATGTGCTCAGTCAAAATGAGGTCAATAGGTTGTAGTTGCTATTGTCAATGAAATAATTAATGGCCACAGCTGAAGAACACCCCTGTCTGGGTCAAAAAGTTCAAGGTTATGCTAAAGCGAGCATAGAAACATAGAAATAGAACAAAATTCTGGGGAAAGTAACAGCATGGCAAAGGGAATGACGCCAAATACGCCTCAAACCAGTATAGTCGAGTTAATTGAAAATTCAATGGGATTATTTATCTCGTCGGTTGAGTTGAAAAGTAAAATTGTGTGCCAGCTGGTTTTGCTTTAGTTTGGTGACTGTGTAGCACACTGAACTACCGTTGCAAATGAAGGAAGGCAAATCCAATGATATTTTTTTTTGTCGAATATTTTTTTAGCCACTTTGCTTTGTTGTAAAGTTGCAAAGTAATGTTAAGCTAAATTGAGGTTTTTTGAGTTTAACTAGGATTATTATTTTCGCACAAAACAAAATGGCGGACCTTTGAATTTTTTTTTTGAAAATTGTATTTTTTCATCCACAAATCAAGTTGAAAAGTAAAGAAGATCTTCACCGATTTTATTTATCCTAGTTCATACCATAGCCATACATGTATAGAATAACCTATTAAAATTTGGAAAGGATTGGATTAATAGGTTTTGAGTAAGCTCATTCACCAGTCGTAATAACACTGTTTCGAGAAAAACGCGTTTAAAGTTTTGAGGCTCTTTCGCCGTCGCCTCACGCTTCCACCGTAAATCGGCTATATCATAATGAGTTTTTAGAATTTTCACTTGAAATTTTAAAGGAACATTCTTGAATAGTTACAGGTCGAATTAAATTTAAAAAAATCGATTCTTTGAAACCGAGAATATGGGGTGGTCCCCTTAATTTAAGGACAGCTTAAGGAAAAGACGATCTATTGACGCTACGTCTTTTCTTAAACACATATTGTCCTGATTTCCTATCGACTAGAACTCTAAAGAACCTCAAACCGAACCGAAACTTCGATTGCATAAAGTCTATGAAATTCTTTTCAATTCAAAAAAGTTTTTCTTATGTGAGCTTTTTTCATTCTTGAAAGATATCGCTGTAGTAGTTTTGATCCTTTCTGGATAGTGTTACTCATTTTCTGTCTTCCTTGAACAAAATGTTGTGAATTAGATTAGAATTAGTCATAAATAGCTTTCAAGCTTTCAACTTTAAATAGAAGAATGGAAGTTTTATGAAATCTAGAAAGACTTTAAGACAGATATTAAATTGCAACAAATCCAAATCGTTCTAACTTTTGCTTCTCACTCGACCACTACTCTGAAGAGTACAACTATAAAATAGCAGATTTTGCGTGAGGTGAAAAGGTCATACGCTATCGAAGCACCAGCCATCAAGTTGAACGTCAGCAATTAATCTACATCATAAACTTTGGTAACGGTTACATCACACAGTCGGTCGTAGGTGCATACGTGTATGTGTGTGCTTTTGAATTAAGATGCCTATGTAAAAAAATCGGGTAAACGCATTCCGAAAAGGATTAATGTATCACTTTTGCTTAGTGCGAAAAAGGGGTATCGGATTTCTGAAGCGCATATGTTACTTTACATGTTGTTGTTGTAGGCGTTGTTGGCGAATACATTAAAAGGCTAAAAATATTTCGCCGTAAAAGGTTAGATTGTACGCGTAACAGCTGAAAGGGCGAATAAAACAAACATATTTGCCTTTGCATGGCTACTACTAAAACTCTGTGCGCTATGTGAGAGTGTAATAGCTGAGTTGCATTTGCCAAATTGGTTTGAGAGTGTGTTTTTCTGTGTGTGTGGTGTACATGGCAACATATGTTTTGCGTATAAACATTTCATTGTACAAATGAAATCAGGTTGTTAAATTCCTACAACCTTTTCTTCTACACGTTTGATGCTCTGTGTCAAGCATTGCGATTCCGATACTTTTGCCAGTGGTTTAGAGTCTTTACATATATAATTCATATACATATGCGTAGAACATGAATCTTATATGTTTGTAAATGTTGCTTAAATACCGTAACAATGCAGCAGTCAATTTCGATGGATTATTTAAACAAGAAATAAAGGTATGGAATTCATTTGGGTTCTGAGCATTTTATCACAAAATTTGGAAAATTAAGGCTAAGACAAAGGTGAAACCCTAGTTTGCTTATGTTTTGGAGCATTACAATGCAAGTTAAAAATTGGTTTACGATAAAATTAAACTATAACAAGTAAGGAAGGGCTAAGTTCGGTTGTAACCGAACATTTTATATTCTCGCAATTTATTGACGTAGTTTTATAAAGATAACACAATTCGACCCATATATTTGGTATAAAGTTCAATAGAATAATTAAAATCATCATAAATAGTATATGGGGACTGAGGTAATTCCTAAACCGATTTCACTCGTTTTCACCACCAAGATACAATGTATCGAAGACTATACGCTCCCTTAATTTAATATTACTTATAATTAGGTATATGGGATCTGGGGGAAGTTATGACCCGATTTTTACTATTTCAGGTACAGAGAGAAACTGTTATAAAAAAAAAATTCAGAGGGAATGAATTACATTAAAATATCTGAGGGATTTACCTACATTTTCGGTGAAAAATTACCCTTAGGCTCTGAGTTCATCATGATCGATATCAGGGGCCTTGAAAAGTCATGGTCCGATTTTGACAATTTTTCCACAAGTGATGTCACAGCTCAAATATAGTATTTGTGTAAAGTTTTATTCCGCTATCTTCATTTGTTCCTAATGTATATATGTATTATAAAGTGAACGAATCAAAAGAATTCAAAATTGAGTTATATGGGCAGTAGACGTAGTTGTGAACCGATTTCTCCCATATTCCACCCGTGTCATCAGGGTGTCAAGAAAGTGTTATATACCGAATTTCATTGAAATCGGTCGAATAGTTCTTGAGATATAGTTTTTGACCCATAAGTGGGCGACGCCACGCCCATTTTCCACTTTGTAAAAAAATCTCAGTGCAGCTTTCTTCTGCCATTTCTTATGTAAAATTTGGTGTTTCTGACGTTTTTCGTTAGTGAGTTAACTCACTTTTAGTAAATTTCAACCTAACCTTTGTATGGGAGGTGGGCGTGGTTATTATCCGATTTCTTTCATTTTTGGACTGTATAAGGAAATGGCTAAAATAAGAAAGTTTGGTTTACATAGCTTTATTGGTTTGCGAGTTATATACAAAAAACCTATTTGGGGGCGGGGTCACGCCCACTTTTCAAAATATTACATCCAAATGTGCCCCTCCCTAATGGGATCCTATGTTCTAAATTTAATTTTCATAACTTTATGACGGACAGACGGACGGACAGACATCCGGATTTCAAATCCACTCGTCATCCTGATCATTTATATATATGTATATAACCCCATATCTAACTCTTATATTTCTTGGTGACACAAACAACCGTTATGTGAACAAAACTATAATACCCTGTGCAACAGGTTGCGAGAGTACAAATGTATCAAAGTGCTCTAACGAAACGAATCTGTAGTCTGCAATATTCAAGGACCTTCCTTTCAAAAATCTCCCTAATTGCCTTTTCACACAGGAGCTAATTGATCAATTAAACGGCCGTTCTCGATTAACGCGCTGACTTAGATCGATTTACCTTACAAAATAAAAATCAAATTTTTTACTTTACTTTTTAATCGAGTTGATAATGAAATGCAACTCTGCGACAAAGAACGTATATATTAGTAATACTACATGATGGCAGATGTCGCTGTTGGAAATAATGTGGTTATGGAGAAAACAGTAATCAGGTGTTGAAACTTACTTCTTAAGAAAAGCAAAAACAAATATGTATAACAGATGATCGATTATCGAATAGGCGACAGTGCGAAGGGAAGATTAATTAATGTGGCTGTGCGAAGAGGCTATACAAGTGTTTTCCGAAGTAAGTTAGTTAGGTAAAAGTTACGTTCACCGTAAACAAATATTTAACGTTATTAGTAAGAATTATTTGGTCAAAATGAGATTAGCTTAAGGTCGCAATATATGACAGTCTGTATGTGCACACGAGATTAATCGAGTGGCTATTTACAAGAGCCGATTTGATAAGCAACAAGTCTGCGTTTGTTGCTCCAGATTTGGCGAGCAAGATTAATGAAATTTTGCAAGAAATATTTAACGAAACCCATAACAAAGCACCCGCGCAAAAAAAAATGTTATATGTTATATATGTACTCATAAGAATATCACACACAAAAGTAATGTAATTTCGCCTGCGGATATGTAAATGCATATGTATGTATATGTTTATAGCTATTTTTGCAATATTTACGAGCTTTAACGCGCACGTGTATACATATGTATAGCGGATACTTGTACACTTATGCCACACAGAAGTAGCTTAGTTAGCACTTAAGTGTGTACTCGTAAATTTTATGAAATGACAACTCGACGGTGAAAGTATGTGTGTGTTGGTCAGTAAATAATTATCTGGGTCCCGAAAAGCGCATAACTCATATGGTGTGATATAGTACGTTAACGTAGAACGGGTATATGGAGACTGGCATTGAAAAAAAGCTCATGGTCTTCAACTAATTATTTCTTTGGAAAATATGATGTTTCTTTAAAAATGATGAGCAAACTATTCAACTCCCTTCTAAAAGCTAATTGCTGCAAGCAGATATTTAATGGGTGATCTATCAAGGTGCTTTTTCATGATGTAAGGGTTTGTTGTTATAACAATAACATTGAGAAATGCGCTTAGGTTCAGTAATCTCGACCTTATATATATATATATTTGGCGTAGGAACCGCTTTAAGCGATTATAGCCGAATCCACCAGAGTGCGCCACTCATTCCTCCTTTTTGCTTTTTGGCGCCAACTGGAAACACCAAGTGAAGCCAGGTCACTTTGCACTTGGTCTTTCCACCGGAGTGGAGGTCGTCCTCTTCCGCGGCTTCCTCCAGCGGGTACTGCATCGAATACTTTCAGAGCTGGAGTGTTTTCTTCCATCCGTACAACATGACCTAGCCAGCGTAGCCGCTGTCTTTTTATTCGCTGAACTATGTCAATGTCGTCGTATAAATCGTACAGCTCATCGTTCCATCGTCTGCGGTATTCGCCGTTGCCAATGTTTAGAGGACCATAAATCTTGCGCGAAACCTTTCTCTCGAAAACCCCAAGAGTCGTCTCATCGGATATTGTCATCGTCCACGCTTCAGCGCCATACATCAGGACGGGAATAATGAGCGACTTATAGAGTTTGATTTTGGTTCGTCGAGAGAGGACTTTTCAATTGCCTACTCAGTCCAATGTAGCACCTGTTGGCAAGAGTGATTCTGCGTTGGATTTCAAGGCTGACATTGTTGGTGTTGTTAATGCTGGTACCCAGATAAACGAAATTATCTACAACTTCAAAGTTATGACTGTCAACAGTGACGTGGGAGCCAAGACGCGAGTGCGCTGACTGTTTGTTTGATGACAGGAGATATTTCGTCTTGTCCTCATTCACCACCAGACCCATACGCTTCGCTTCTTTATCTAGTCTGGAAAACGCAGAACAAACGGCGCGGTTGTTGCTTCCGATGATATTAATATCATCGGCATACGCCAGGAGCTGTACACTCTTGTACTCGACCTTAGACCGAGAAAAATGGCGAATCTTCAAACTCTTGCGAGTAGAAAACGGCATTATTATCAAAGAAATGGAGTAACGGTATATGCTAACCATTGGCCATCATTAGATAAATGGAGCACGAATCACACATTTTACTGGTTGTCAATTATTAGGTTCCCAACGAACCCTTGACCATTAGGTTTGGTTTAATACTATACTTCGTAACACCAAGCTTGTTCATGTCTTAAATTCCAAAAGCAAATCAATTTACGTACCACCCTGTATGTGTGCAGATATGAAACACTGCTATGCTATTTGTCGATCGTTGCTGTGTGAACTCTAAGCGCATGCTTGTAATTATCTCTGTAAGTGCATTAAAGTGGTCCAGTGAAAGCAATTATTGCAGCTCCGAGCTATTGACCCTTGGTGATTATTTATTTGTAGCCAATTGGGATACGGTAATTATATGCTTGTGGAAAATAAATGACTACATACAATGTTACCAGATTTTTGTAGTATAATTTCGCAAGAAATTGAGCACCTAAGAAAATGTTGTGCTTTATTATTCACAGTTAGCGAATGCTCTCACACAACTTTGGTATCAGGTGATTGATTGCTTGAAGAAATTTTTCTTTTGCATGGTGAAACCAAAATGAACAAAAGGTGTATAAATATGTAAAATGTGATTACAATTACATATTTTTTGGAACATTTAAGAACAACATTAATACTTCTACAGTCCTCTACTCCACCTAATATTAAACCCATTTATGATTATCATGCTTGAATCTTGAGCTACAGTTTGAATGCTTAAAATCAAATTTACTTTTATTGGCTACCCCTTCATGTTGCCATAATTCATGTTAAACGCTTATGCTTGCGCTTTTACACATAAAATATCATAAAATATCCTTTTGCTATGTAGATACTTATACAGTTACGTGTATAAATTGTAGTAATATTCGTAGCCACAAATCGATTGGCTGACCGTATGCTTGCGGTGTGCGGTTAGCGGTGATATCATTCATTAGTTGGCTCAAATGAGTTTTTGGTTGTTTGGCATCCTTTTTTGTACTGACCATTAACCTGCTGTGTCGCACTTATGGCGTGCGTTGAAAAGCATAAGTTTTTACAGATTCTAGATACAGTAATAAATAGATAAATTAGTTATTTTTGGAGCACTTCAAAGTTTGTTTGACCAACGCTTTGGGTTTCGTGTGTCCCATTTTATGGTTTAAAGTGAGTAATTTTTGTAGCTTTCACTTTTTTCTCCTTTTCTTATCGCTTTTTTTGCTTTTTGTCTACTCTACCAAACTGTTTTTGTGATTTATGTCCAATTCGTGTTGGTCTGTTAAATTTTATCTTCTATGTCTCATTTGCTTGTCTGTTGGACCGAAAAATCACAATGCATGAGCTTCAGAGCAAGAGATGATTTGAATGTAAACGATTTCTTTTCTGCTTAAAATTAAATAATAAAAATTCATTTTAAATGTGTGGTATGCATAAATGATCCTAGACATATATATCACACGAAAAGGAAACTAATTTGTGTAAGATTTGAGCAGTTGAGAGACGTGTTGTGTTGTGTATACATATATTGCCTAAGAGAGCAAGTGGAACTTCTATAACTCGAATCACCATAATCCTTAAAAAAACTCCGAGTTAAAGAGACTTCGAGTTATTGAAATTTTAATTAAGACATGCATTTTTCAAAAAGCTGTAAAATACAGATTTTTAGTTATTTACTTCGCAAAAAGTAAACACATGTATTTTGTAATTTTGTTTGTTGCAGATTGCTATTGTTTGGCTCTTGACGTCTGTATCTCATGCCTTTGTTACACGATTTATGAAATCCATAAGTGTAAGACAGCGGCTACGCTGGCTAGGTCATGTTGTCTGAAAGTGTTCGATGCATTACCCGCCAGAGGAAGCCGAACTGCGAAGGAAAGAGAGGAGTGGCGCGCTCTCATCGATTCGGCTATAACCGGCTAAACGGTTGAACGCCAATCACATACATATATAAGTGTAATATTATTTTTCTTGTTCACCTCTATACGAATATAGTAACTCCTTCAAAATTGTTCCTTGATAGTAAAATAATAAATTTGGTATTATGCCCAGGTCGAAAAGTTCGATTTACGGATGGAAATTTGTATGAAATTTTACTTTTATTGCCACTTCAAGAGTTCGAGTTAGGGAGGATCTTCGAACTTCCATACCACTGTATATATATATATTGATGTACTAGCAGACCCGGTCATACGTTTTTGTGGCTAAGGTATGCATTAAATTAGTAAATTTTTCAATACAGAGAAAAAATTCTTACGCATAAAGACGAAAACGCTGTAAAAGGTAAATTTTAAAATTATTGATATGCATTATTGTAGATCTTGATTAAGAGTCTTGGCATCGGCTTCGGCCGGTATCGGCCACAAAATTCAGCAGCGGTATCGGGCATATTTGGCCGATTCTTCCTAGTTATTTTAAATTACACTTACATTATTTTTTTTTTTTTTACTTTCTTGAATTCTTAAAAGCCTAAAATATACAGTCTTCTTATTCATATCTGCCTCAACCAATCATTCCTCACGATGATAATATTAAGTTGGCAAATATCTCCCTTCCGCCTTTTTAACGTTTCAATTTCGCGGCGATGTATAAAGCGCTACAGAGCTCTTTTGGATATTGGCCTCAAAAGTTATAGACGTGTAAACACGGAGTTCACTAACGCTGAAATTCGCGCTATTTTAAAGTTTTGCTTCGTTAAAGGCAAATCCGCTAAAGAAACGTTCGGTGAGATTAATAGTGTTTTGGGGGATGGTGCGCTATCACTTCGAACTGCGGAGGAATGACTTCGACGATTCAGATCGGGTGAAAACGACACCATGGATAAGCCAGACGGTGGAAGATCTGTGACGACGAATACCAATCAAATCATGAAAAACATCGAGTTAGACCGGCATGTGGCATCTCTTAACATCGCCCAGGAAATGGGCGTAAGTCTGGATACACAAAAAAAGTGAATCATTCACTATGAGCTGCTCCCATATTGTCAGACGTTTAATTCTGCCATCTACTGCGAATAACTGGACAGCTTAAAGCAGGCGATCGACCAGAAGTGTCCAGAATTGGACAACAGAAAGGGTGTAAAGTTTCACCAGGACACCAGACCACACACTTCTTTGATGACTCATTCGAAGCTGCGGGAGCTCGGTTGGTAGGTTTTGTCGCATCCACCAAATAGCCCGGATATAGCGCCAAGTGATTACCACCTGTTCCTGTCCATGGTGAACGCCCTTGGTGGTGTAAAGTTGAACTCAAACGAGGCTTGTGAAAAGTGGCAATCCGAGTTCTTCGCAAATAAGGATGGGGGCCTCTACGAGGTGGGTATTATGAAGTTGCCTAGTTGTCTAGTTGCCTAGTTATTGGCCAACAGGAAGGGTGTAGTGTTCCACCAGGACAACGACAGACCACACACTTCGTTGATGACTCGTCAGAGCTACGCGAGCTCGGATGGGAGGTTTTATCGCATCCACCATATAGCCCGGACATAGCGAATACGTTCCCGTACCCATTCCTGTCCATGGCGAACGCCCTTGATGGTGTAAAGTTGAACGCAAAAGAAGCTTGTGAAAAGTGGCTGTCCGTCTAGATGGAAACAGATTATGGAACGAAACGGCGTATATTTGAACTATGTAATTCCGATCACTGTAAACTTTTTATAAAGCATTGAATAAAGAGCAAAATCGTGGAATGGAGATATTTTTTGCCAATCTAATATTAAGTCTAGTATAAAGAACTTCATTATATTTGTATACAATTTATCATTACATTATTTAGAATGATCCGATTTATTTCAAATATGCACAGTTTTGTTCAACAACTGTTTTTTTATTTAATTTTGAATATAATTTCATAATGTCACTCTTATAGAAATTCTGGTTGCTATGGGCAAAAAACTGGGAGGGTATATTTTTAAAAGTTTCTCTTGAGACAAATTTTCATAATCACACACACAGGCCAACACTCAATTTTGCTGAGTCCCAAAAAAGCTTTATTTCTGACCTTAAAGGAAAAAAGCTATATACTTGTTTTGAGAAAAGGTGATTAACTTATTTTTAATATCTCTATATGTTATAAAAATAAGTTATTTACCAAGGAGAGTTTGTACCCATCAAAGTGGTTTCTGCGTTGACATATCTTCTGGTCCTCCTGCAAGGAGGAAACTCCTACGCCACTGAACGCCACGTCTAGAGGGAAAACTGTCAGCGCCGGAACTAGGCTCGAATGCAGAAGACTAATCACCTGCTCATCTTACCGAAACCGATTAGGTCCTATGTTCCATCTATTAACTATGGGAAAATATATATGTTCATATATAATCAGCTAGGAAGTCAATTTTGTTTTTTCTCTTTTGTTTGCAGCTGTTATTCTTTATTTGAACTAATCGAGTGCGGGTATATTTTACTTCTATTCGACTGTAACAAAAACAAAACTATACTTTTTTTAATTCTGAATTTCTATATTTATTTGTCTTTGCTGGCGCATTTCACTGTTTGGCAAGCAAAGGAAAAATATTTATTTGCAATTGCCATTCCTTGCTGACTTTATGGAGCGAATCGCCTGGTAATTGAATTTTTATTGGATGTTTGTCGTATGCGATTTTGATTACATTTTATTTGATTTGATTTCGATGTGCGAGATGTGCCAGCCAACACGATATACTGCAGCCATTTGTTTAACAAATCAAGTTGTTGGAATCCAATTTGGCAAGATTATATGTTGTGAATAAAGTATTTATTTGAAAAAAAAAAGTTGTAAGTAACTACCAACAAAAAATAAATAATGCAACATGACCAAACCAAAACTCAGTGCAAATTGCATGCAAACAACAATTGGAAAGCATACAGTGGTGTATTGTCTATGAGTAAATTGTCTATGCTGCCAAGTCTACAGCTTTATTTCCGCTCGGTTGTGTACACTTTACTTTTATAACCGCTTCAATGCGATTGTATGTATTACAGTTGTGCGCAGAAAAATGTAGTAATAAGATTTATAAGTATTTTCATCTCACCACACACTGAATATTTTACGCACGCAACTGTATAAAAAACATAACCAAATAATATTGGAAATGTCGACTATTTTATTTGGCCAACCGCCAATAAAATGGCATACTTATATGGATGCATGTTTGCTCTTCTAGAATTGCGATAATATTACTCTTCTGTGCGTTGCTGGTGTAATGGTACCGTGTGTTTGCAAAAAATCATCTCTAGTATCAGACATAGTCAAAATATGAATATCGTTTTTCGATGCCAACAACAATTGAGTAAATGGTTACATAAATTTTATATTGATATGCTCCAGTGTTTTTTAATACGAATCTCAAATAAACGAGGAGCATTCGTTAAACCACTGACATTTTCGACAAAATATGTTTATATTTTTTTGTTGTTGAATGTCTAAATATTCACGAAAGTTTTCTTGAGCTTGTTGCGACTAGATAATAAGAACTCTGAGAAGAGTTTGCTTGAATTCGTGGTATCTTGTTGCGGAATCAGTTTTTCAGTTCCGGTTCCAGTGAAGTTCTCCAACCCTCTTTTCTCTGTCTGCTTCCATATTTTGTCAGAAATTTCTTCTATAAATGTTGAATTTACGTCAAATTGGGTTCTGTAGATGGCAGTTTAGTTTACTCTTCTATTTGTTGAGTTGCTACTTAACCCATTCCTTCCCATTGGACACGCTTGGGTACAAAAAAAATGGTATCTCCAGAAACCCATTCGATCCCTTTGTACTCAATTTGTTAAAAAAAATCATTGATTTCTTGTGAGTACAATGGTAGGGAATGGCTTAATACCACTAAGAGTCGATGACCTGAGTAATGAGTGATGTGGCCTCACACACCAGCACCATAAGGGAAAACGGCTTCGGTTATATATTTCCCACTTTGGCAGGAGGTGTCGTTAATTTTCTCCTACACAGTAGGGATATTAAAGAGGCAAAGAGGCTTAAAAAGTTTGGAAATGTCTCAGTTAGTATACCTTGGTTTAGATTACATGTTAAGAATATTATTGCTTAGTTGCCAGGAGATGGCGAACCCGATTCCCCAATCGATGACGATTTAACAGATGTTCCATTAACCGATGAAGAAATTCGAATAGCGAATCCGCACCAACAAAGCGGCGGGGGCCGATAGATTACCGGTCGTGCTATTCAAATACGGCGGCGAAGAACTGATAAGGTGCATGCATCATAGCAATCATAGCAATCCATAAAAACGGAGATCCCACTATCTGTGCCAATTACCGTGGGATAAGCCTCCTAAATATCGCCTATAATGTTCTATCGAGCGTACTGTGTGAAAGACTAAAGCCCACCGTCAACAAACTGATTGGACCTTATCAGTGTGGCTTTCTTCTTCTTCTTCTTGACTGGCGTAGACACCGCTTACGCGGTTATAGCCGAGTCCAAAACAGCGCGCCACGTATCCCTCCTTCTGGCAGTTTGACGCCAATTGGTTATTCCAAGCGAAGCCAGGTCCCTCTCCACCTGGTCCTTCCATCGGAGTGGAGGTCTCCCTGCTGCTTCCACCAGCGGGTACTGCATCGAATACTTTCAGAGCTGGAGCACCTTCATCCATTCGAACAACATGTCCTAGCCAGCGTAGCCGCTGTTTTTTTATTCGCTGGACTATGTCTATGTCGTCGAATAGCACATACAGCTCATCGTTCCATCGTCTGCGGTATTCGCCGTTGACAATTCTTAAGGGACCATAAATCTTCCGCAAAACCTTTCTCTCGAAAACTCCAAGTGCTGTCTCATCGGATGTTGACATCGTCCACGCTTCTGCACCGTAAAGTAGGACGGGAATGATGAGATACTTCTAGAGTTTGGTTTTTGTTCGTCGAGAGAGGACTTTACTTTTCAATTGCCTACTTAGTCCATAGTAGCACCTGTGGGCAAGAGAATCACGTTGGATTTCCAGGCTGACATTGTTATTGCTGTTAATGCTGGTTCCCAGGTAGACGAAATTATCTACAACTTCAAAGTTATGACTGTCAACAGTGACGTGGGAGCCAAGACGCGAATGCGATGACTGTTTGTTTGACGACAGGAGATATTTCGTCTTGTCCTCGTTCACCACCAGACCCATACGCTTCGCATCCTTATCCAATCTGGAGAAAGCAGAACTAACGGCGCGGGTGTTGTTTCCAATGATATCGATATCATCGGCGTACGCCAGTAGCTGTACATTCTTATAGAAGATTGTACCTTCTCTGTTTAGCTCTGCAGCTCGTATTATTTTCTCCAGCATCAGGTTAAAGAAATCACACGAGGGTGAGTCACCTTGTGGCTTTAGACCTGGAAAATCCACAACTGACCAGATATTCACCATGTGCCAAGTCTTGGAGAAGACCCATGAAAAGAGGATCGACACACACCACCTAAGCGGCTTTCGACAGCACGAAAAGGAGTTGCCTTTACGCCGCGATGTCTGAATTTGGTATTCCCGCAAAACTAATACGGCTATGTAAGTTGACGTTGAGCAACACCAAAAGCTCCGCCATGATTGGGAAGGACCTCTACGAGCCTTTCGATACCAAACGAGGTTTCAGACAAGGTGACTCACTATCGTGTGACTTCTTTAACTTGATGCTGGAACAAATTAAACGAGAGCTAAATAGAGAAGGTACAATCTTATATAAGAGTGTTCAACTGCTGGCGTACGCCGATGAGCAATAACCACGCCGTTTGTTCTGCTTTTTCCCCGCATAGATAAGGAGACGAAGCGAATGAGGACAAGACGACATATCTTCTGTCATGAAGCAAACAGTCGACGCATTCGCGTCTTGGCTCCCACGTCACTGTTGACAGTCATAAATTCGAAGCCGTAGATAATTTTGTATACCTGAGAACCAGCATCAACAACACCAACAATGTCAGCCTCGAAATCCAGCGCAGAATCACTCTTGCCAACAGGTGCTACTTTGGACTGAGTAGGCAATTGAAAAGTAAAGTCCTCTCTCGGCGAACCAAAATCAAACTCTACAAGTCGCTTATCATTCCCGTCGTGCTTTATGGTGCAGAAGCTTGGACGATGTCAACATCAGACGAGACGACACTAAGAGTTTACGAGAGGAAAATTTTGCGCAGGATTTATGGTCCTCAGAACATTGGCAACGGCGAATACCGCAGACGATGGAACGATGAGCTGTATGAGTTATACGACGACATTGACATAGTTCAGCGAATAAAAACACAGCGGCTACGCTCGCTAGGTCATGTTGTCCGAATAGACGAAATCTCTCCAGCCCTGAAAGTGGTCGATGCAGTATCCGCCGGAGGAAGCCGAGGAAGGAGAAGGCCTTCGCTCCGTTGGAGGGACCAGGTGGAGAACTGGAATATCCAACTGGCGCCGAACTGCGCAGGAAAGAGAGGAGTGGCGCGCTCTCTTCGATTCGGCAACGCCAATCACATACGTACAGTTGCCGACAACTCGTCGATGGAGCCAAATTTATAAGACAGTTATGCTTACATAAAACTAGATCTGCGTTGAGCTCCTCAGCGTTTGTGAAATTATTTAGGGTTGATCTAAGATTTGCTTGACATTGTGGTGGAATTAACTGTTAGAGATGAAGCGTTGATAGTTTCCTGAGGTCACGTTAGCACAAATCCAAAAATAAATCCTTAAATAAAGCTTTAATTTTATTTGTATAGTTTTTTAATGCGTATCCCCTCCACCTGCAAGCGCTAAATTTATAATATAACGTAATTTTATATAGCAAAATAATGCCAAAAAGTTACTTTGTGCATGGAAACCTAAAAAACAATATTGTTTTTGTAAGTTTGGCCAGTCACTTCGTCTGCCAATCCATTAAGAATGTCGAAAACGTTTTTTATCTGTATTGGCTTCTTAAAGCTTTAATGTATAGGGTGTGTGTGTATAACCAAATAAAATTAAGGTTCAACTGCTTTTAAATATACTATATAAGCTTTGATACACTTTAGTGCAAAATCACATTGTTTGTTGTGTTTTCGATAAACTTTTAACTCTGACTACTTAAGTAAGTAAAATACTTTGCTTACAAACTTGGCAGAGAACAAAACAACAAACACAAACAACACCAAAAAAATGTGCCACGTTTCGTCGTTTTTCTATGTTTTTTCGCCCCAAACATTACTTAGTTTTCCCACTTTTACTTTCGTTCGATAGTAAAATAAATAAAAGATAAACTGTTTGTTAAAGATTTTTATGAACAAAAAGGGTATTATGGGCCAAAAGGGCATACTAAAGTACGAAATCTTCGGTCTCAAGGGAAAACAGCTTAAGTTGATTTTAAGTAATTTCGCTTAAAGCGTTAATTCTTGTACTCTTAAATTTTAAATTAAATTTATCTCAATAGTTGCGAAATAAAAGCTCAAAGTTGTACATTTTCATAGCGGAATTGAGTGTGCGTAAACGCCACTGCTGCATCTTACCTCGATTTAAGTTTTTTTTTGTCATATAGACAGGGATTTGTATTATATTGTATGAAAATAAAAAATCAAAGTAGAAAAATAAAATGCTTTTGGCTAGTCAGAAACAAAAGAAATAAACGGAATTTGGCAGCCACTGGTTGGAAAAGAGTGCTGTTTGCAGTTCTGTAAGTTTTAATTTGAAAATGTCCATTGAAGTTTTTACTCGAATTTATTGAGGTGCATATGGACAAACAGACGTACGAGTATACATGATTATACATACATATGTATGATGCAAAGGGACAATCATACCGCTTCAGAGGTTTTAATTACAATTACAGGTGTATATATGTACGTGATTGGTGTAGGAACCGTTTAGCCGGTTATAGCCGAGTCGATGATAGCACGGTACTTCTCTCTTCTCTTCGCAGTTCGGCGCCAGTTGGAGATCCCAAGTTTTACCAGGTTGCTGTTATAGTAAGCGCGAAGACTCAATAGCTGACATCCTGGCAGCTAATATGAATAATCTCCTAATTACTAAGGGCAACATTAATGAATAACGAGAATCAAATTCCGAACCCGAAAGACTTATTCAATTTTTTTTATTTGTTATACTAAAACTACTTACCCAAAAATGCCGGTATCGCACCCAACGGCATCACAAACAAGCTGACCAACAAATCGGCTATTGCCAGCGAGAAAAGAAAATAGTTGGTGACATTTTGTAATTTCTTATCGCGTGCCACCGCCAAACAGACTAGCATATTGCCAAGACCACCGGCGAATATGAAGAATATGACACAAAGAAATATCCACTCATAATCATGATGGTGCGTTAGCTTATTACCCAATGAATAGTCATTGCTGAGTTTACGTGGACCCCACAGCGACGATAGTGATGTGCTGCCACTGTCGCTGGTTGTGCTGTCACCGATGCTGCTGCTGATATCACTAACCGGCGCGGACGCATTGTCAGCGTTGAGCTCATCAAAGGCATTCCACGACCAGAACGCATCATCATAAGCGCCCGCCAACCAACTGTAGTTCGCTTGCATTGCTGTTGAATTGACCAACTGAGCGCCGAGTTGTGGCAATAAATCACTGGCATTCCATCTACTACGGTTGCTGTTAATAAAATGCTGCCAAGCGTTATTCAGTGGATTACCACTGATTCCAGCGCTGGCGCTTAAGCTATCAGTCAAATTATGTTGCAACAAACCGTCTAATGCCGCGGTGGTCGGCGTTGCTTGTTGGGCGGGTGGTGGTGAGAGTGAGGCGGTTAGGTCCTCGTATTGTATGCGCAGGTAACAAATGAAATCATCTACTATGGACGCATTACCGCCGCCATTTACATTTTTTGTTGTGGCCGCCGTGGCTGCCGTGGCAACATCTGCGTCCGTTAATCGTATATCGTTATCGAAAAAGTCATTCGGTGCCGTCGACTCATCACAGTATAGTAACTGTCTTTGTACTACTTTACATTGTGCATTTGCTGTGTCACTAATATTACTACTATTGACTAAATGACTAATATGCTGATCACCCTGTAATGGTTGGTGCTGCGCTAGTGCCAAATTGAAATTGACCACTGGTTGCCGCAGCTGTTGCACTACTACTTCGGTATTTATTGCGCAATTGACTGCGTCCGCGCGGACACTGTCGGACATTGTCGCCGCAAATCCTTCACCAAGGTCATTCTCCGCCACCCCATTAGCCCCTGCCGTCGTGTACTTCGGAATTGGTTGACATTTGTAGCGTGCTCTCTGCACTGCCGCATCGAATTGCTCGAGCATACAGCGGTAGGACTGATTGAGCGCAGATGCCGCTGTTGTTGTTGCGTCGGTGTTGTTAGCTTCATTTGCGGTCGCATCTGTTGTATTTGTTGTATACGCATTCGGTGTTGTTTGAGCGTTGCCATCGTCCACGTTGCTGCCGTTGACATTGTCGTTGAGATTTGTTTGCGGCTGGCACCAGATGTCTGCTTTCCAGAGTTGCGTCCATGGCGCATTTGCAAGTCGACAACTGTATGGTTGGGTGATATTCGCATTTGTTGCTGTAGTTGCCGGTAATGTTCTTCTTGGTCCATGACCAAATATTTGTTGTACACCCATTTCATTCTAAAGCAGTAAAAGTGCGTTACATGACATCAGCTCTCACTGTCTCACTGTCTCGGTGTGAAGTGTGACTGTGGAGGTCTTCATTGCGCAGCAATTACTGTCTTATAAATTGAGTCTGCAAAAAAAAAAATAATAATGAAATAAAAGAATATAATATAATTGGTGTAATTAAAATCATAATTAATGTAATTAAAAAACTAATTATAGTTATATATTCTATATTATATATATACTAACTATATATATATATATATATATATATTCCTAGATATACTCAAAAATTTAGTATTCTACTAGTTTCTATCTAGAGGTTTATAGCATTATTTCATTATTATGAACTAGCACATTCTGAAGTGGAAATATGGTCATAAAGTACCCTCAATATTGGTAAAAAACCATTTCGGGCTTATATGTCTGTTCTAATTGTTTCCGATTTTCAAAATTTATAACAATCAGTTTTTGAATGAATGCATTTTGAAATAAAATGAAAATAAATAGACAATTTGTTTGCCCATTACATTTCTACAATAAAAAAACTGTAAAACTTCCAGCTACCAAACCTACAAATGCTCATATGTATGTAGAAACCATCCTACAAAAAGCATGAAGTGTTGAGGTGAAAACTAAATATTATTTCAATATTTTTACTCCAAAAAAACACAAAACGCATATTTTGATTAGCCATACCCGTGTTTTAGTGAGTAAAAACACACCCTCCAGGAAATGAAATGTATGATGTTGTGAGAATTTTAAACTTAAACAAGTAAGAAAGGGTGTAACCGAACATTTTATACTCTAGCAATTTATTTATTTAATTTTATTAATATAACACACAATTTTACTCACATATTCGGCATATACATACATATATGCTATAAAGTCCATTGAAAGTTTGAAAAGATCGACTTCAAAGTTCTGGTTTGAGCTATTTTAAGAACATATCATTGGGAAGCCAGGAAGATATTATGAACCGAATTTTATTGAAATTGGTTGATTAGTTTCGGAAATATGGTTTTTGACCCATAAGTGGGCGGAACCACTCCCATTTAAAATTTTTTATACCATTTTGAGTGCCGCTCTCCTATACCATCTTTATAATGAAAATTAATGTTTCTGGTGGTTTTCTTTACTGAATTAACGCATTTTTAGCAGGTTAGAATCCGATTACCGCCATTTTTATACTGTATAAGGAAGAGACTGAAGAAAATGACTCCTGAGAGTTTCGTTGATATAGCTTTAGTAGTTTACGAGATATGTACAAAAAACTTAGTCGGGGCGGGGTCACGCCCACTTTCCCAAAAAAAAAAAAAAAAAAATACATTCAAATATGCCCCTTCTTAGAATTGACAGGTTCTCGGTTATCACCATTTTGTGGGGGTGGCTGTGGTCCGATTTCGCCCATCTTTTCTGGTGCGAAGAAATATGTGTAACAAGTTTCAGCAAGATATCTTAATTTTTACTCAAGTTACAGCTTGCACGGACGGACGGAGAGACAGACATCCGGATTTCAACTCTATTCGTCACCCTGATCACTTTGGTATATATAACCCTATACCTGACTCTTAGTTTTCGGACTTACAAACAACCGTAAAAACAGAAGATCTCACTTAGACAGCATGGCGCTATCCATTGTGGCACCAATAGAACTCCCTGTGGATCAAAGACCTTTAGGATTCAGCAAAACGCTTGGAATCCGTTACAAATTTCTTAAGGCGGCTAATATCGATTCTAGCCAATTCGCTAGGATCGCCGAAAAAGGGCCTTCCGAGGTGCTTCAACGTCAGTCTGGCAAAAGCTGGACAATGAAGAAGGAAACGCTTAGATGATTCCATCTCGCCTTCCTCCATACAGCTTTGGCAACTTGCATCTGTCACGATCCCAAGTCTCACCGCATGGGTAACCATTGGACAATGTTCAGTAAGTACACTCATGATGACGCTGAGATGGACCCTGTCCAGAGAAAGCAGTTGAAACGACCGCTTACGCTCTACAGAGGGCCAAAAGGACCTCGCCACTGCACAAGTACTGGTAGTTGACCAGCGTTTGACGAGCTCATGCGTAGTCCGCATGTCCAGCGCTCTTGCGCAGACTACCAATGCGCTCCCATTCCGACTTCAATGTAGCTAGGGTACCCTCCCTTGCAAGCTTGTCCGCTATACAGTTACCAAAGATCCCGCGGTGACCACAGAGCGTACTGTCATCGAATCCAATGCCAGTATTGCCGCCCTGCTGTCGGAGTGAATACATACCTCTCTAAAAGAGGTCACCATACGGAGCAGTGCGTCCACTGCCACTTTAATCGCAGCGACCTCTGCTTGGAAGACATTACAGTGGTCAGGTAGCCTAAAGCTGGTATTGATAGAGAGCTTTCTGCAGAAAACTCCCCCACCCACCTTTCCCCTTAGCTTCGATCCATCCGTGAAAAAGCTGACTGCACTTCTCCTCGTAGGTACATGTGCAGAGAAGAAACCTCTCGGGGACGGTTCCGCGGTGCAGTGGTCCAAGTAGTCAGGGATGCAATCGAACCGACGGAGAATTTCAGAATGCCCCTGCTTGGGACCGATCATGTACCCAGCGTCTCTGAGTCTGACAGCGACCTTTGCCGCAGTGCATCTACCAGCAATTTCAACAGGTGCGACGTGTAAGATAGCATTCAGAGCCATAGTTGGTGTTGTTCTTAGCGTTCCGCTGATTCCAATGAGAGCCGCTCTTTGGACACGCTCCAGCTGCTTAGCTAGTGTGACTTTCACTTTGTAGGGACAGTATAAACAAATTATTCATGAAATCATAAGCTCGACATATAATAAAGTAAATTACCGATTTGACGAAATCGGCTTTGATGATATCTGCTTCGTTTGGCTATAAAAAAGTATGCCAATATCTGTCGTCCACATATTAGTTTTCAGAAAAGAATAACAAAAAATAAAAGCTAGATTTTGATTGGCTTGTTTCTCTTGAAATTTTGCTACTTATTATGCTTTATTTAAGGCTTTATCAGTAGTCGCCAAAGTTCTCGCCTAGTTTAGTCGAAGGAACTTCGATTCTTGATATTCTGTTTTTTTATAAACTGTTTATTTCTTATTCACACTGCTTCATGTTCAGTTGAAAAAACATTATTTTGAGGGTCTTTATTGTGTGATTTGAGAAGTTTTTTGCCTTCATTACATTCATACACGGATTCAGCACGGTTTTAAATTATTTCGTTAGTAACCATTATTTCTGTTATAAGAACTGTTTTTATTTTACAATTATATCAGCAATTTTACTATACTCTTAGGGGCCTGCTACACGTTCAATATTTATCGTGATATTTGGATCGCGATCTATATTGAATATTGACGAATTCTCGACTGCTAGACGTTCAAAATATATTACGTCAATTTATACGATGCTAGTTGTGTTTTCACTAGAAAAAATATTTTAAAAAATTATATGTTTATTGTTTTGTTAATTTTTGTAAAAAATGTCAGAAGAAAACCAAAGAAAATCATGTTTGGTTCTTTTTCTTGATCCCACAGCAATTCATTATATGCATCCAATACTTGATTGATGCCCAAACGGGCATGGATGTTGACTCATCCCACTCGGACATGGCGATAATTGGAGATGGATCCGTCTTCAATCTCGGCAAACTGTTCGATGAGGATCGAGCCGAGTGTATGGAGAGTGCGGAACTCGCACTGTTGGAGAAGAGTTTGGAGGATGAAGATCCTGCAAATTAATCTCCAACACGCAAAGGCGGCATCCGCCAACTTATTGCTTCGTCTAGGATTGGACGAGGCCGACGTCGTCCTGATCCAGGAGCCGTGGCTAAGCAGCAACGGTGTATCGGGTTTAAGGACGAAGAGCCACAAGCTAATGACAGCTAGCTGCGCAGGTAAAATCAGAGCTTGCATGCTTGTCCGTAATGAACTTAACGTTTTCCTTTTACCCAATTACAGTAGCGGAGACGTTGTGACCACCAGATTGGAGGGTGATGCCGGAGAACTCTGGCTAATCTCGGCCTATATGCCGCACGACAACGAGGTGGAACCACCTCCCGCTATACTGAGAAAGGCTCTCTGGGAGGCCAGGCGGAGGAAAGTCAACGCCATCATTGGCTCGGACGCCAACGCAAGACATACTGTCTGGGGAAGCTCGGACATAAACGTTAGAGGTGAGTCGCTCTTTGATTTTATAAGTAGCGTCTTTGGTGGACGCCGGAACTTTCGGAGCTCAGATCTTCTAGTCGAAGGTTCTTCAATAAAGCCCGTAGAAGTGGTCTAGGTGACGATTGGGCTTTGTATAAGGTGGGACTTGCCATTTTTAAATCTGAAGTGAAGAAGGCCAAACGGTCTTCTTGGAGAGCCTACTGCGAAAGCGTGGAAGGCTGCCAGGAGTCCTCGAGATTTAGGCGTATTCTGTCCAAGAGCCCAATATCCGTGGGTTACTTGAGAGATGGTGCTGGAGAGTGGACCTCGAGCAGTGAGGAGTCACTAAAGCTACTTTTGGATGCTCATTTCCCAAAAAACCAATCTGTGGAAAGAGCTTCTCTCGGAGAGCTTCAAGGGGGCGAAAGCGCCTTCGTAAACCTTCTGGATGATCGCCACCTAACCTGGTCGTTGAATTCTTTCAAACCTTTCAAGTCCCCCGGACTAGACGGCATTATACCTGCGCAGCTACAGCGAGCTGCCAAGGTATCATGCAGCTGGTTGGCACCGATCTACGCGAACTGCGTCAGACTGGGTCATATTCCGGAGGCTTGGAGACAGGTTAAGGTGTCTTTCATCCCAAAAGCTGGTAAAAGCTCTCATGTTACTGCAAAAGATTTCAGGCCAATTAGCCTCTCCTCGTTCCTCTTGAAGACGCTGGAGAGGCTCATGGATCTGTACATCAGGAACAAAATTCCTAGAAATAAGCTTATTAAAGCTCAACACGCCTACTGTAAGGGCAGGTCGGTGGACACCGCCTTGCACTCTGTAGTGTCGTGGATAGAGGAAGCCCTTTTAAATAATGATTACGCGGTAGGTACCTTCCTCGATATCGAGGGGGCCTTTAACAATGTAAGACCGGAAGCGGTCATTGCTGCATTAAACGATTTTGGGGTAGAAGCGAACCTTAAGCACCTCATTTACGGTCTGCTCAGCGACAGAACTGTCTTTGCGGAGTGGGGAAGCGTAAATGCGCTCCGGACTGTAAATAGGGGTACCCCGCAAGGTGGCGTTCTCTCCCCTTTGCTTTGGATCCTGGTGGTGAACGACCTACTGGAGGAACTTGAAAATCAAGGCTGTCGAGTGACGGCCTATGCTGACGATGTAGCCCTTTTGGTCAAAGGAAAGTTCCTAAATACCGTATATGAAATGACCCAAGGTTACCTAGAAATGGTAACCCGCTGGGCGCATAGAAGTGGATTAGCCATAAACCCGAGTAAAACGGAACTCGTCTTATTCACAAGAAGATACAAAATTCCAAATGTTACTCTCCCCTCATTGGGAGGCTCCAGTCTGCAACCTGCGGATAAGGTGAAATACCTGGGGCTTATTCTTGATAGGAAGCTCTCATGGAAGCCAAACATCGAGGAGAGGGTAAGAAAGGCTTCGGTAGCTCTTTACTGTTGTAGAGGGGCTATTGGAAAAAGGTGGGGTCTCTCACCGAAAGTGGTTTTATGGTTGTATGAGACCATTATTAAACCTATAATGTTCTATGGCGTTGTGGTCTGGTGGAGGGCACTCGAGAAAGTCACACTAGCTAAGCAGCTGGAGCGTGTCCAAAGAGCGGCTCTCATTGGAATCAGCGGAGCGCTAAGAACAACACCAACAATGGCTCTAAATGCCATTTTACACGTCGCACCTGTTGATATCGCCGGTAGGTGCACTGCGGCAAAAGTCGCTGTCAGACTCAGAGACGCTGGGTACATGATCGGTCCCAAGCAGGGGCATTCTGAGATTCTCCGTCGGTTCGATTGCATCCCTGACAACTTGGACCACTGCACTGCGGAACCGTCCCCTAGAGGCTTCTTCTCTACACATGTACCTACGAGGGATATGTGGGTGGGTAGAAGTCAATGGAGGAAAAGTGCAGTCAGCTTTTTCACGGATGGATCGAAGCTTAGGGGAAAGGTGGGAGGGGGAGTTTTCTGCAGAAAGCTTTCTATCAATACCAACTTTAGGCTACCTGACCACTGTAGTGTCTTCCAAGCAGAGGTCGCTGCGATCAAAGTAGCAGTGGACGCACTGCTTCGTATGGTGACCTCTTTTAGAGAGGTATGTATTCACTCCGACAGCAGGGCGGCAATACTGGCATTGGAATCGATGACGGTACGCTCTGTGCTAGTTAAGGAGTGTCTTAGATCCTTATCAATAGCCTCCAGCTATTTTGCAATCCGACTAGTGTGGGTACCCGGTCACCGCGGGATCGCTGGTAACTGCATAGCGGACAAGCTTGCAAGGGAGGGCACCCTAGCTACATTGACATCGGAATGGGAGTGCATTGGTAGTCCATGGTCCACCTGCGCAAGAGCTCTGGACATGCAGACTACGCATGAGCTCGTCAAGCGCTGGTCAACTACCAATACTTGTGCAGTGGCGAGGCCTTCTTCCTTTTGGCCCTCTGTAGAGCGTAAGCGGTCCTTTCAACTGCTTTCTCTGGGCAAGGTCCATCTCAGCGCAATCATAGGGGTACTTACTGGACATTGTCCAATGGGTACCCATGCGGTTAGACTTGGGATCGTGGCAGATGCTAGTTGCCAAAGCTGTATAGAGGAAGGCGAGATGGAATCATCTAAGCATTTCCTACTGCACTGTCCAGCTTTTGCCAGACTGAGGTTGAAACACCTCCGAAAGCCCTTTTTCGACGATCCTAGCGAATTGGCTAGAATCGATATTACCAGTCTTAAGAAATTTATAACGGATTCCAAGCGGTTTGCTGAATCTTAAAGGTCTTTGATCCACGGGGAGTTTTATTGGTACCACAATGGACAGCGCCAGGCTGTCTAAGTGAGATCTTTCTGTTTTGCAGAGATCTGCCTACAAACCTAACCTAACCTAACCTAACTTGGACGTTATGAAAAAAACCTTTGGCAGATGAGTTGCATAGCTCTGGCAAAGATTCTACCAAATATATTATAATTCATGTTCGTTTTATTAGAATATTGTTGATTTTAAAATTTTGGCACTATTGTCTTTCACCAATTCGGACTTGTAAATCGTAAAATATGCTACATGGTCAATATTTATCACGCGATCCGCGATCCATTATCTAGTTTTTAAAATATTTATATATTTTGTGATATGGATCGTAATCCATCAATATTGCATGCTAAACTAGTGAACGTGTGAACGTCTTACGGAGTATATTCAATTGAAAATTTATTTGTAAACAGTTATTTCAAATATTTTATGCTCTTTCTGTTAGATGCCTCTTATTAATTGCAATTCAAATGAGTACGAGAGAGTTAATTTAGATATTTGGGATATTTTTGTGACATCAAAATGTTAGTAATTACATTACAATAGAATATTTTGAAATTAAATAAATGTTTAACAAAACCAACAAATTTTCTAAAATTTAATTGATTTAATTAACAAACCAACAAATTCCAAAAAATTAATTGAATTAATAATGTATTCAATTTAATTTGTAATGAAGTAGCTAATAGCACTAAAACACAGTATAGCATACGATAATATGAACATTGTTCGAATGTCAAGCCACTGAGTGAATTTTACATTCACAACTGCATACGCTCACTTAAGTGCTCATGTATGATAACTTATTCAAATAATATGTTCAGTTATAGTTGTGGATACACTTAATGATTACATGAGTACAATAAGGGGTTATGGTATTCATATCTCTTCTAATGTCCATATATTTCTGTCAACACTTACGCATTGGCATTGCCATGCAGAATATTGGCATGTTATTAAATATTATATGTGCATATACATATGCATTAGTTCATATAATATACTCCTATATAACTAAATAACAAGCCATTATACTTGTGTGCTCTTAGATATATAGTTTGAAAGTAATTGTGTCGACAATAAATGTGCATAAATGGCTAAAAACATCACTAATTTTATGTTCGACAGTACGAAATTTTTATTCATGTTTATGTATGCTAAAAGCAATTTGTTGTTGTTATTGTTGTGGGTAATAGAACAATTATATGAAAATCCATTACCGTTTTTATGTTCCCTTCTCCGAATTTAATATTCGGAATCAGTGTGTAATAGATATTTATTACAGGCATTATGGCAATCTGTGGCTGAATGCCGAATAAAAGTCTATAACTATCTGTATGAAAAGTGAGGTTATGTACTCCATTACAGTTGCGTAGCTTCTAACGAGTCATCAACGAAATGTGTGGTCTGGCGTTGTCTTGGTGGAAAACTACAACCTTCCTGTTGGCTAATTCTGGACGCTTCTTGTCGATCGCCAACTTTAAGCGGTCTAGTTGTTCACAGTAGATGGTAGAATTAAGCGTCTGGCTATATGGGAGCAGCCCATAGTGGATGATTCCCTTCCAATCCCACAGCAAAACCTTCCTGGCCGTTATTCCCGGCTTGTCCATTGTTTGGGACGATTCACGGGTCTTCGACCACGACCGTTTTCGCTTGATATTATCGTATGTGATCCATTTTTCGTCGCCAGTCACCATCCGCTTCAAAAATGGGTCGAGTTCGTTCCGTTTCAGCAGCATATCGCAGGCGTTGATTCGGTCCAGAAGGTTTTTTTGCGTCAAATCATGAGTCACCCAAACATCAAGCTTTTTTGTGTATCCAGGCTTCTGCAGATGGTTTAAAATGGTTTGGTGACTAACTCCAATCTCATGGGCGATGTCACGAGATGCCACATGCCGGTCTAACTCAATGTTTTCCATCGGTTTTCACACGATCGTCGAAACCATTCCTCCACAGTTCGAAGTGATAGAGTACCATACCCAAAAACTCCATTCATCTTACGGAACGTTTCTCTAGTGGATTTGCCTTTAACGAAGGAAAACTTTAAAATAGCGCCAATTTCGGCGTTAGTGAACTCGTTTACACGTCTATTACTGTTGAACGTAATATCCAAACTAATCATGCATAGCGCGTTTTTGTAGGGGTTATGTCAAGACCTTTCACAGATGTATAGTATTGCCAGATACGTAGCCCTTTATACATAGCCGCGAATTTCAAAACCAAAATGGCGGAAGGGAGATATTTGACCACCTTATATTATAACATTTAGAATATGCAATAAACTTCTTGAATTAGGAAGCTTGTAGTTGCTTTAATTACAAACAGCTGACCCGGCGAAATTTGTATGATCTAACAAAAGAATTAATAAGTGTGTTTCTCAATTTCTAGCTAGTGAAATCTAGCCAAGTTTCTGCTGGAAAAACGTTTCTTAAACCAAAAAACTAGCAGAAAATAACGTCAGCTGATCGCATCAGAGCTGCTAGTTTCTGTTGGTTATTTTGTCTATTTTCGCTGAAAAAATAGGGTGTACGAATACGGATTTTGCATACTGTATGTATATATTTATTAAAGTTTGTACATTTACTCAACAACCCATTTAAATATGTAAACTGAAATATGTCAATAATATTCGACGCAAACTTATGCACTTATAAAGCAGTTTTAATTGGTATTTGGCGTGCTTAGCTGACCATATATGGAGCGTTTCGTAGTAAAGGAAGTTGGTACTCATGCATACTTGCGACGAGGGCGGCAGATGTTGCCGCTGTCAATTGCATCTAAAACAATGGCATCAACGATATGTAGACTTAACATCAGTAACAGCATCAGCAGCATTCGCAGCTCTTCAAACACGATTCTCAACAGCCACTTCTAATTGTAATGCCAATCAAATTTGATATTTTTTCTACAACAACAATTTTCTACGTTAAACTAAAGCTAAGCGTGAATATACACATATGTATGTGAAGAAAAATATTTTGCTTTGTCTACACCATCCAGTTGTAGTATTATATTTAATTGGAAATTTGAGACATTTATGAACATAAACAAACAAATTTTAGCACATATGTAGAAATACAGACACTTTTGGATTGCATATACATATAGTCTGCATGAGAACTGGCAGTATAACTAGTAGCGCATTTGTGATTTTTAAGAAAACTGAAATTGCTCCCTGAGATATTTAGTTGAGTAATTTTTTACCAAATGATTCTTAAGATTGCAAAAGCACTCTAGAATATTAAATTTGGGAGAGATTTCTAAATGTTTTGGAATAAATTTAGAATAACTCGATTTTTTCATGTCCAAGTCTCAAGATATAATATTATTAACTACAATCTTTACAAAAGTCTTACCGTCAGAGAGTGTTGTTAATTATCACTTGTTATGTATCTAAAGTCATCCAATGTAAATCGTGAGATTAATAAATAAACTTAATACCCGAACTAGTTCCAAAGTAGTAACTTTCACTACAGTCTGCTTGTTCAGCTATTCTGTGGTTATGTGGCTACTACACTTCAAATAGCCTTTACGCCATTTTCTAGCTTATTTGAGCGCATCAGACACGAATATGTTCAGACTGCCAACCAACAGGTAATATTGTTATACGTAGCTACGAACATCCATACAGTTATGTACAAATGTATTTATATATTCTGTGTATATATGTAAACATGTGGTTAGTAAATCTTTCTCCATTGGCATTAGGGCGATTATATAATGTTACATATTTGTGGTTAAATCTGGATTTAACTTTGCTACATCGGCTTAAAGTCCGTACATTCTCGCACCGGTTAAGCTGCTCATATCACCAGCCAGTTGAAATCTTGGCTGTGTAATGGCTAGTAGTTGTGCACATTTGCGGCTTTGTTGTCTACAAATTTGGCAGCTATATCGGATTCATTCGTACCTTTTGTACACATTGGTTCATAATAATGGAAATTTAATATTCTATTAAATTGCATACTCATACGAGTCCAAGAAAAAATAGTTACATATGTGTATTTAGAGATGTTATTTCATATGCACTGTAGGTTTCTGGTGTCAGCTGTTTGTTCATTTTATTCATATTGTATAACCACAAAATGCTGCTACTGGATTTTATTTGAATTTGTATACAATATAGTAATGCCTGCGTAGTATATATATATATTTTCAATTCTCCGTTAAGCATTAGAAAGCATCTTTTAATGAACTCTTTAATTCATTTTCATATATTTCTGTGCTGTCGCTTACCACCTTTTCACTTTAGTCGACTGGATACTGCCCGTCTATTCTACACTAACGTGCGTTGAAATCTAATATTTTTCAAAGTTTGTTCTATACTGAAGTGAACGTATAGGTGAAATCCTTCCTTTAAATATTTTTAACCTTTATTAGAGATCAAAGTGTGTATTGTCTTGTGGATGAAACCTCTAACTCTTGATTTTTAATAGTTTTCGCTGTTTTGTTTCTTATCTATACTATTATTATAAAGAGGAAAGATGTGTATACACATATGTTTGTAATGAATAAACTCAAAAACTACTGTGCTGATTTCAAAAATTCTTTCACCATTGGAAAGCTACATTCACCCCTTGTAACATAGACTATATTTATTGCTAGAATCTCAACATTCTGGAAATAGTTCCCAGGTGAGGGTGTCAAAAAGACTCCGTGATGGAGAATCTTAATCTGAAACTGAAAATCGCCTTGCAAGTCATTCTCTTCGCATCGCAATCGCGCGCCAAAGTGTCGAGTTCGCAGCTGCTTGCCGAACAAAATTTCAAAACCTCTCAGGTATGCGCTTGAGAGTGGAGTACGAGGCGTGTGCAGCGGCTTGAAGAACAAAACATCAGAAATATACCAGCTCGCACTAGGGCGTCGAACTCTGAGCATACCAAACGCTTTCATATTCAGAGAGAAAGACAGCGTACATCAAACAGGACATCGGTAAAATCTTTTTTTAGGTTAAATATCATTAATCATTATTGCAGATCAAATTGCATTTAGTCTAATGGAAGAAACTCTCTGCCACTACTATTCTAACACATGTATCTCAACCGTTTAATCACTTTAACAGTAACGTTTGATCACATAGAGAATAATTCAACTAAGATTTTGAACACAATAATTTCTAATAAAAGTTACCCTCTCATCTACAGTTGCTTTGAAAAGGCATTCCTTTTTGAAGTTACTCAAGAGCATCTACATTTAATTTGTACCATGGAAAGCTAAAGCGAAGACATATCTACTATTAAATAGCGGTATTCTTACATTAATACATATGCACATATGAGATTTCATAGTTGAGTTATATTTGTTGTTATGATACCATTTCTGTTATTGAAAGGTGTTTCGACTTTGAAGACCATTGTTATGGCGTTTGCAACAAATACAAACGTTTCAGTTATAAATAACCGTGAACTTATAAAAACGCTTGGCATATGCTTTGTACGATACGTATACTCGCACGTATTTTAAACAAAATAACACTTCAAAGCAATTGAATGTCGAATTGGATTCTGCCAGCGACCGATAACCGAGTTAAGGCTCAGAAAAAATGGAAATCTAAAATGCACAAAGCGTCTATTGTGTTAATAGATTCCGAGTTTAATACTGAAATAGATAGATAGAGGATTGAATTCGCACAAGACTACAGGGGGTTTCAATTGGGACGAGGCGGTTTTTATTGGAGGAGCGGACCCGAATGCGTATGTGGCCTAGAACAGTTGGCCCAGTAGTATTCATAAAAATTATTTGACGAATGTTTTCTACTGTTTAATAAAAATAAAGAATAAAAATTACGATTTTCGGGAAGTATTATTCAAAATTTTTAGCTTATAATTGTTTTTTGATAAAGTAGCTCATTTTTAAGATACTCATAATCGAAATAATAGAGTGTAGGTCAACGATGCCAGTTAATGATTTGTTCATGTGGGAAAATATTCCCACAAAAAAAATTTAAATCATTTAAACTAGACTACACTCCAGTGGTGTTCACCCCTTTACTTGCCGATAGTTTCTTCCGTTTTCATTCGTAGCTGATTCCTGACTGTTGACAGGGAAGTCAATCGTTACAGTTATTTCCTATTGGGTATCTTTTCATTTTTTATACTTGCAACGAGCAAAGGCTGAATGAGTAAATATTACAGCCGCTTGCTGTATATGAGCCACTTTTTATGCGACGAATAAAAAAATGCTTTTTTTTTGCCACAGCATCATTTCTGTTTGGTGCGAAAAGTGGCTAATTGCTTTAGAGGTATTGTTTTTCAGCCTAGCATTGACTTTAGTGATCCCATATTGTGTTGGCAAATATACAGGAAGTGTTCGTTGTTGATAAGGATTTTTTGTGATTCTATTGGATAGTAGAGACCTAATCTTTGTTGGTATAAAATTGCTGTTTTTTCCGAATAACCAATAGTATAGAGCAAGCTTGATCCAGTGCTTCAAATTTTGTTCCAATTTCTGTGAGTATTGCAATTCATCTTCGAATTATGAAGCAAAAGCCACTTAAAATTTCTAATGAATTTAGTTGTTTGCTTAAAAAAATGCATGTAACGGTATTTGCAAGCATTTTAAATTTAAATCCACACACACACACACAACACAACAAACTAATTAAACTTGATTTTGCGTAATCAAGTCCAATTACAACTAGTAATTAATGAGTATGCAGTTGATATACTCTGTTGAATATTAATTTGTAATTAAATAAATATTTGGCTTGAATTGAACATCACACGTTGTTTGTTTGGAGGATGGAGTCATATGTAGAAGTTCACGTAAGTGAGGAAAGTTTCTGACTGTCATTCACTTGGGAGTGGCCAGGAACGATTCTTTTACATGTGGCTCAAGCAGCTCACGACTTCCGGTCTTAGACCAAGTATCCTCTGGGTAGCCAACAGACATCCGTTTGGAGGCGAGCTAAAGTGAGAAGGCGAAAATCGCCTATGCGGTTGTGCGTAGGGTTTGGGACCCACCACATAAAAACACCCCCCAATGAAAAAGAAAAAACAGCCTCGGATGAGAGACCCCAATTTTGATTACGACCACTGCAAACGTTTAAAGGACTACGAAATAAGGTCATGCACCTGGAATGTCCGGACCCTTAATTGGGAAGGTGCCTCTGCCCAGCTGGTTGATGTCCTCGTAAGAGTAAAGGCTGACATCACCGCAATCCAAGAAATGCGATGGACGGGACAAGGACGGAAGAAGGTGGGTCCTTGTGACATCTACTACAGCGGCCATATAAAGGAGCGCAAATTCGGTGTGGGATTCGTGGTGGGAGAGAGACTCCGTCGTCGAGTCCTGGCATTCACTCCGGTGGATGAACGTCTAGCCACAATCCGCATCAAAGCGAGGTTCTTCAACATATCGCTGATTTGCGCCCACGCCCCGACGGAAGAGAAGGACGAAGTGATCAAAGATACCTTCTATGAGAACGTACCTATGAGCGCTGCCCCCGCCACGATGTCAAAATCGCGCTTGGCGATTTCAACGCTAGGGTGGGTAAAGAAGGTGTCTTTGGCACAACAGTCGGAAAATTCAGCCTCCATGACGAAACATCACCAAACGGTCTGAGGCTGATCGACTTCGCCGGGGCCCGAAATATGGTCGTCTGTAGTACTAGATTCCAGCATAAGAAAATCCATCAAGCTACTTGGCTGTCCCCGGATCGAATCACTCGCTACCAGATCGATCATGTTGTGATAGATGGACGACATGTCTCCAGTGTTTTTGATGTGCGTACGCTTCGTGGTCCCAAAATCGACTCGGACCACTATCTTGTAGCAGCGAAGATACGCACCCGCCTCTGTGTAGAAAAGCGCACACGTCAACAAACACAAGGAAGGTTCGACATCGAGAAGCTGCAATCACAACCGACAGCAGAACGATTTTCTACTCGACTTGCACTCCTGCTCTCTGAGAGCACTCATCAGCATCTCGGTATAAGGGAGCTGTGGGACGGCATATCAAACTCCTTACGTACAGCTGCAACCGAAACCATTGGTTTTCGGAAAAGTCAAAAAAACAGCTGGTATGACGAGGATTGTCGACTCGCAGTGGAGAGAAAACAGACTGCCTACCTCGCAATGTTGCGATCGACCGCAACACGAGCGGGATGGGAAAGATACCGAGAGCTGAAGAGGGAAGCTAGACGCATTTGCAGACAAAAAAAGAAAGAGGCCGAAATGCGTGAGTATGAAGAGCTTGACAAGCTGGCCGACAGGGGTAATGCTCGAAAATTTTACGAAAAGATGAGGCGATTTACAGAAGGTTTCAAGACCGGAGCATTATCATGTAGGGACCGAGGAGGTAATCTGGTAACGGATGTCCAGAGCATACTGGGATTATGAAGGGAACACTTCTCCGACCTGCTGAATGGCAGTGAAAGTACAACACCAGGAGATGGCGAACCCGATTTCCCAATCGACGACGATGGAGCAGATGTTCCATTGCCCGACCGTGAAGAAATTCGAATAGCAATTACCCGCCTGAAGAACGATAAGGCGGCGGGTGCCGATGGATTACCGGCCGAGCTATTCAAATACGGGGGCGAAGAGCTGATAAGGTGCTTGCATCAGCTTCTTTGCAGAATATGGTCGGAAGAAAGCATGCCTGACGATTGGAATCTCAGTGTGCTCTGCCCAATACACAAAAAGGGAGACCCCACAATTTGCGCCAATTACCGTGGGATAAGCCTCCTCAACATCGCGTATAAGGTTCTGTCGAGCGTATTGTGTGAAAGACTAAAGCCCACCGTCAACAAACTGATTGGACCTTATCAGTGTGGCTTTAGACCTGGAAAATCAACAACGGACCAGATATTCACCATGCGCCAAATTTTGGAGAAGACCCGTGAAAATAGGATCGACACACACCATCTCTTTGTCGACTTTAAAGCTGCTTTCGACAGCACGAAAAGGAGCTGCCTTTATGCCGCGATGTCTGAATTTGGTATCCCCGCAAAACTAATACGGCTGTGTAAGCTGACGTTGAGCAACACCAAAAGCTCCGTCAGGATCGGGAAGGACCTCTCCGAGCCGTTCGATACCAGACGAGGTTTCAGACAAGGTGACTCACTCTCGTGTGATTTCTTTAACCTGATGCTGGAGAAAATAATACGAGCTGCAGAGCTAAACAGAGAAGGTACAATCTTCTATAAGAGTGTACAGCTACTGGCGTACGCCGATAATATCGATATCATTGGAAACAACACCCGCGCCGTTAGTTCTGCTTTCTCCAGACTGGATAAGGAGGCGAAGCGTATGGGTCTGGTGGTGAACGAGGACAAGACGAAATATCTCCTGTCGTCAAACAAACAGTCAGCGCATTCGCGTCTTGGCTCCCACGTCACTGTTGACAGTCATAACTTTGAAGTTGTAGATAATTTCGTCTATCTGGGAACCAGAATTAACAGCAATAACAATGTCAGCCTGGAAATCCAACGCAGAATCACTCTTGCCAACAGGTGCTACTATGGACTAAGTAGGCAATTGAAAAGTAAAGTCCTCTCTCGACAAACAAAAACCAAATTCTACAAGTCTCTCATCATTCCCGTCCTACTTTACGGTACAGAAGCGTGGACGATGTCAACATCCGATGAGACGGCACTAGGAGTTTTCGAGAGAAAGGTTTTGCGGAAGATTTATGGTCCCTTAAGAATTGGCAACGGCGAATACCGCAGACGATGGAACGATGAGCTGTATGTGTTATTCGACGACATAGACATAGTCCAGCGAATAAAAAAACAGCGGCTAGGACATGTTGTTCGAATGGATGAAGGTGCTCAAGCGCTGAAAGTATTCGATGCAGTACCCGCTGGTGGAAGCAGAGGAAGAGGGAGACCTCCACTCCGATGGAAGGACCAGGTGGAGAGGGACCTGGCTTCGCTTGGAATAACCAATTGGCGCCAAACTGCCAGAAGGAGAGATGCGTGGCGCGCTGTTTTGGACTCGGCTATAACCGCGTAAGCGGTGTCTACGCCAGTCAAGAAGAAGAAGCTCATTTTTAAGATACTCATAATCGAAATAATAGAGTGTAGGTCAACGATGCCAGTTAATGACTTGTTCATGTGGGAAAATATTCCCACAAAAAAAATTTAAATCATTTAAACTAGACTCCAGTGGTGTTCACCCCTTTACTTGCCGATAGTTTCTTCCGTTTTCATTCGTAGCTGATTCCTGACTGTTGACAGGGAAGTCAATCGTTACAGTTATTTCCTATTGGGTATCTTTTCATTTTTTATACTTGCAACGAGCAAAGGCTGAATGAGTAAATATTCCAGCCGCATGCTGTATATGAGCCAGTTTTTATGCGACGAATAAAAAAATGCAATTTTTTTTGCCACAGCATCATTTCTGTTTGGTGCGAAAAGTGGCTAATTGCTTTAGAGGTATTGTTTTCAGCCTAGCATTGACTTTAGTGATCCCATATTGTGTTGGCAAATATACAGGAAGTGTTCGTTGTTGATATCGATTTTTTGTGATTCTATTGGATAGTAGAGACCTAATCTTTGTTGGTATAAAATTGCTGTTTTTTCCGAATAACCAATAGTATAGAGCAAGCTTGATCCAGTGCTTCAAATTTTGTTCCAATTTCTGTGAGTATTGAAGTTCTTCGAAGTATGAAGCCAACGTCACTTTAAATTTCTGATGAATTTAGTTTTTTGCTGCTGAAAATCCATGTAACGGTATTTGCAAGCATTTTAAATTTAAATCCACACACACATACACAACACAACAAACTAATTAAACTTGATTTTGCGTAATCAAGTCCAATTACAACTAGTAATTAATGAGTATGCAGTTGATATACTCTGTTGAATATTAATTTGTAATTAAATAAATATTTGGCTTGAATTGAACATCACACGTTGGTTGTTTGTCAACTGTGTACAATAACAACAATAATTATTATACTTTATGTATCGCAATTTCCCCTAAACACATATGTATATAAATTGTGTAGAAATTGCATTGAACTTTAATTAGCCACCAGAGACGTGAGTACTCTTTTATGCTCACAATGTTGAAACAAATCCCATTTGCCCGCATGTCGAAAATTGATTGATGTGGGCATTGCGTGCTGCTCTTTCGAAAACAACAATGATGTATCAATAAATTTGACTAACTCTCTCACATGCACCGAACTAATAAATCTACTCTTGTGGAATTGAAATATTTTACGGGTTCTTTGTTGGCATGTAGTTTTTTAGCGGCAGCGGATTTCCTAGAGTGATAGCTGTCAAAGCAGCTGTCAAAATGAAGTCATTTGTTTGACTTTTAATTCTGATTCCAATGCAAAGTCTAAGACCCGAAAAGGCTCATTGTTGGTTACGCTACCGTTTAGCTTTAGTTTCACGAAGTTTCAGACTTGGCTTGTTCTTCTCTTGAGTGAAAGACATCGTACAATCGCAGGAATTTGCTAAGTGTGAGTATTAGAGAGATGGGTCTCAATACACTTTCTGAAACGCCTAATTTTATGATTAATTTTTTCGGTATATTGCCGACGGACTTGTACAAAATAAATTAAATTTAGGGCAAAGCGAACAAGTCGTTTTCACCAATCTAATCACTTCGATTTTCAATTGAGATTATTGACACTAGAAAGCTTTAAAGACTAAGACCGTTTCGTCCAAAGCCCTGACCTTCAACTCGAAAGATGCCGATTTTAAAAGCTAAGTTTTGAATTGAAAAATATAAAAATATTTTTTATTAAACAGTTCATATAACGTTGATATTTAGAACCGGTTAAGGTGCCTTAAATATGACGACTGTAACTTCAATATGCCAATTATGATAGTAGCAATATTCATATCATAACTAACTTAAAAAGATTGCGATTCATACTGATCATGTTAAAGAAGGTAAGTTGAATCATGTCGCAAGATAAAGACTCATACGTGTCTGTAAGACAAATGAAATGAAGAGGATTAATTTAAGTAAGAAGTATTATTAAAAATATTTAAATTTTTATGTTAATTTAACATTTAATCAATATACTTTTTTAGTTTTCAACAATGTTACATTTTCTCAACCCCCACTTTCCTGCTATAAATAATAACATGTGTTTTTTCTTAGCTTTTGCGCTGTATTTCCATTAATAATAGTTTGAAATTTTCATTTACTGTAATAAGCTAAATTGAGTTTGTGTGACATTGGCACTCAACAGAGAAACAGCTGTCTTTTAAATGAATACAATGTGCTGTAGACGGAAAACAACTTTGCTTCCTATTCAGATATTCAGGTTCCCCAATACATCACATGTCAATCCAACTATTTCATGTATTTTTTTGCAATTGAAGAAAAACACATTTCAATTAAAAACTTCGAGTTTTAAATGAAAATACAAAAACAAAAAAAAACAAGTAAGGAAAGGCTAAGTTCGGGTGCAACCGAACATTTTATACTCTCGCAATTTATTTAGAGACTAGCAGACACGACCACACGTTTTTGTGGCTAAGGTATACATTAAATTAGTAAATTTTTGAATATAGTAAAAACAATCTTACGCATAAAGAAGAAAACGTTATAGCCGGTATATTGATTGATATACATTATTGTGAATCTGTATTAAACGTAAATCATCATAGTTTGTTAAACCTAAATTTTTTTTAATCGCATATTGAAATGAGTATGTAACAAATGAGCAAATTTCATAGTTGGCTCAATCTTGGCTTCGATGACGATATTGATTACCTTAATCGCAGCCAGTTTTGTTTTATTGCAAAGTCGAGGTTAATTTATGTTACGAAGCATGATGACAGCTCACACTAATTCTAATTGCAAAGTGAGTGTTGATAGTTCAGGCAATTTTAAATAGTCTGTGGGAGAATTGACTACGTCATATTGGTTTGTAGCTGTGTCAACTCTCCTGGAACGAAATTCTAAATTATCACATTGAGATCATTGACATCTTTGTTTTTTTACCACCAAAATAGGTCATTCAATCAGCCATTTATGGTTATTATATTGTGATTATTTATAGCCTTTGACCATTTCTAGGTTATCATCTATCACCATTCCAAAGTTCATCAAAATCCGTTCAGCTGTTTAGGCGTGAAAGAGTAACAGACAGACAGAGTTACTTTCGCATTCATAATATTAATATGGATTTACCTATATTTTCGGTGAAAAATTACCCTTAGGCACTGAGTTCTTCATGTTTGATATCAGGGGCCTTGAAAAGTTATGGTTCGATTTTGACAATTTTTTCACGATGTTACAGCTCAAATACAGTATACAGAATACAGAACGAATCAGAAGGATTCAAAATTGAGTTATGTGGGAAGTAGGCGTAGGTGTGAACCATATTCCACCAGTGTCATCAGGGTGTCAAGAAAATATTATATACCGAATTTCATTGAAATCTGTCGAGTAGTTCTTGAGATATGGTTTTTGACCCATAAGTGGGCGACGCCACGCCCATTTTTCATTATATAAAAAAATCTCAGTGCATCTTCCTTCTGCCATTTCTTATGTAAAATTTGGTGTTTCTGACACTTCTCGTTAGTGAGTTAACGCGCTTTTAGTCATTTTCAACCTAACCTTTGTATGGGAAGTGGGCGGGGTTATTATCCGATTTCTTTCATTTTTGGATTATATAAGGAAACGGCTAAAAGAAACGACTGCAGAAAGTTTGGTTTATATAGCTTTATTGGTGTGCAAGATATATACAAAAAACCTATTTGGAGGCGGAGTCACGCCCATTTTTCCAAAAAATTACATTCAAATATGCCCCTCCCTAATGCGATCCTATGTTCCAAATTTTATTTTCATAACTTTATTCATGGCTTAGTTATAGCTCTTTATGTGTTTTCAGTTTTCGCCATTTTGTGGGCCTGGCAGTGGTCCGATTTTCCATTTTCGAAAGCAACCCTCTCACGGTCCCAAGGAACATGTGTTCCAAGTTTCATCAAGATATCTCAATTTTTACTCAAGTTATCCGTTGCACGGACGGACGGACGGACAGATAGACATTCGGATTTTGACTCGTCTCGTCACCCTGATCATTTTCATACATATAACCCTATATCTAACTCGTTAAGTTTTATGACTTACAAACAACCGTTATGTGAACAAAACTATAATACTCTCTTAGCAACTTTAGTTGCGAGAGTATAACAACAACAAATAAATAGTGCAATAAGCTGAACAACAATTTGTGCTGTAAACAAGCACATATGTCTATATATATATATGACGTATATGTATACGTATACATTTGATCCCTTTGTAGCTTAGTAAATGAAATAGCTATTGGATCTAATCGTCAATAGCGACTAATTGTCGTTTAACTGTAATGCGTGTTACTTCATTTATTTGGAATTTTTATTCAACTCAAAAGAGAATTGTTTTTTGTTTAAAGCTTCTTTGTTAAAGTTGAACTTGTTAAAGCTTATGAATTAACAAGGATAAAAGGTATTTTACTGTGGTAAGCGTAACTGTTCAAAGGAGGTTTTAAGAACGTTGAAACAATTGCCCTTGCAGTTTCAGAGACCCTCAATTCCTCACGCTCTCTCAAAATTGTACATTACAGGGATTTTACTTTCGCTCTGCACAAGGTGTTATTACTTCGTCTGCCAAATGGTTCCTTGTGAATGAAGTAGTATTGGGTATTTTGTGAGAACAATCGTTACTGTTTTAAACAAGTTTATCTATGCATTTTGCTAAAATATGCAAGTACTTCAGAATATAAAGAAATAGAAAAGGTATTTCCACAATTTTTATTCTTATTCATTTTAGTACAGTCTATTTCTAATTTAGTATCTCCAATGCGTTTCAAAGATTTACTCGAAAGCGTCTACCGAAGTACTACATTATGATTTTATTTAATCTATTTCAATCGCACCTATTAGCGAACAGCTACATGATTTCAAAACTTATTGCCACTCGAATACGCCACTCACTTAGATAAAACTCGAAAACAACAGAACACTGGTCAACACACTGGACATTACCAAGAAGTAACCGCTTAAAGATCGCCAAACGGCCTGAGGCTGATCGACTTCGCTGGGGCCCGAAATATGGTTGTCTGTAGTACCAGATTCCAGCATAAAAAAATTCATCAAGCAACGTGGCTGTCCCCTGATCGAAACACGCGCAATCAAATCGATCACGTTGTGATAGACGGAAGACATGTCTCCAGTGTTTTAGACGTGCGTACGCTCCGAGGACCAAACATTGACTCGGACCATTATCTAGTAGCAGCAAAGATACGCACTCGCCTCTGTGCAGCAAAGAACGCCCGTCAACAAACACAAGGAAGGTTCGACGTCGAAAAGCTGCAATCACAACCGACAGCCGAACGATTTTCTACTCGACTTGCACTCCTGCTCTCTGAGAGCACTCATCAGCATCTCGATATAAGGGAGCTGTGGAACGGCATCTCAAACTCATTGCATACCGCTGCAGCCGAAACAATTGGTCTCCGGCAACGCAAAAAAACCAGTTGGTACGATGAGAATTGTCGTACCGCAGTGGAGAGAAAACAGACTGCCTACCTCGCAACGTTGCGATCGACCACAACACGTTCGGGGTGGGATAGATATCGAGAACTGAAGAGGGAAGCGAGACGCATTTGCAGACGTAAAAAGAAAGAGGCCGAAATGCGTGAGTATGAAAAGCTTGAAAAGCTGGCCAACATGGGTAATGCTCGAAAATTTTATGAAAAGATGAGGCGATTAACAGAAGGTTTCAAGACCGGAGCATTATCATGTAGGGACCGAGAAGGTAATCTGGTAACGGATGTCCAGAGCACACTGGGATTATGGAGGGAACACTTCTCCGACCTGCTCAATGGCAGTGAAAGTACAACACCAGGAGATGGCGAACCCGATTCCCCAATCGATGACGATGGAATAGATGTTCCATTACCCGACCATGAAGAAATTCGAATAGCAATTACCCGCTTGAAGAACAACAAAGCGGCGGGGGCCGATGGATTACCGGCAGAGCTATTCAAATACGGCGGCGAAGAACTGATAAGGTGCATGCATCAGCTTCTTTGTAGAATATGGTCGGAAGAAAGCATGCCTGACGATTGGAATCTTAGTGTGCTCTGCCCAATCCATAAGAAGGGAGACCCCACAATCTGCGCCAACTACCGTGGTATAAGTCTCCTCAATATCGCATATAAGGTTTTGTCGAGCGTATTGTGTGAAAGACTAAAGCCCACCGTAAACGAACTGATTGGACCTTATCAGTGTGGCTTTAGACCTGGAAAATCCACAATGGACCAGATATTCACCATGCGCCAAATCTTGGAAAAGACCCGAGAGAGAAGAATCGATACTCACCATCTTTTTTTCGATTTTAAAGCTGCCTTCGATAGCACGAAAAGGAGCTGCCTTTATGCCGCGATGTCTGAATTTGGTATCCCTGCAAAACTAATACGGCTATGTAAGCTGACGTTGAGCAACACCAAAAGCTCCGTCAGGATCGGGAAGGACCTCTCCGAGCCGTTCGATGCCAAACGAGGCTTCAGACAGGGTGACTCACTATCGTGCGACTTCTTTAATCTATTGCTGGAAAAAATAATACGAGCTGCAGAACTAAATAGAGAGGGTACAATCTTCTACAAGAGTGTACAGCTCCTGGCGTATGCCGATGATATTGATATCATCGGAAGCAACAACCGCACCGTTTGTTCTGCGTTTTCCAGACTAGATAAAGAAGCGAAGCGTATGGGTCTGGTGGTGAATGAGGACAAGACGAAATATCTCCTGTCATCAAACAAACAGTCGGCGCACTCGCGTCTTGGCTCCCACGTCACTGTTGACAGTCATAACTTTGAAGTTGTAGATAATTTCGTTTATCTGGGAACCAGCATTAACAACACCAACAATGTCAGCCTTGAAATCCAACGCAGAATCACTCTTGCCAACAGGTGCTACTTTGGACTGAGTAGGCAATTGAAAAGTAAAGTCCTCTCTCGACGAACCAAAATCAAACTCTATAAGTCGCTCATTATTCCCGTCCTGATGTATGGCGCTGAAGCGTGGACAATGACAACATCCGATGAGACGACTCTTGGGGTTTTCGAGAGAAAGGTTTTGCGCAAGATTTATGGTCCTCTAAACATTGGCAACGGCGAATACCGCAGACGATGGAACGATGAGCTGTACGATTTATACGACGACATTGACATAGTTCAGCGAATAAAAAGACAGCGGCTACGCTGGCTAGGTCTTGTTGTACGGATGGAAGAAAACACTCCAGCTCTGAAAGTATTCGATGCAGTACCCGCTGGAGGAAGCCGCGGAAGAGGACGACCTCCACTCCGGTGGAAAGACCAAGTGCAAAGTGACCTGGCTTCACTTGGTGTTTCCAGTTATATATATATATATATATATATAGATATCTATATATAACCGCTTAAAGAAGCAACGTAAAGCAGAGAGCGTAACAGTTTAAGTAACAATACTAAGAGCCGGTTTCACGAAATTTTTTAATTGAAAATTAAGTTCCATTTAATTTTAATTTTTATTTTTATTTAACTTTGCACTTAAGTTTCCTGCGTTTCACCATTATTGACATTTGGCATCCAAAAAATTAAAAGGCAGGGATGCTAGTAAGAAAAACAGCTGATTTATGTAAACAAATAAATTGTATTTCTGTGTCAAAATGGTAAACAAATGGGAATTCAGCTAATAGAAAAGCGTAACCATGGTTACATATGACATTATTTAAATAATATTTAAATGGCAAAGCGTGACCATTTAAATAAAAATTAAATCAAATGGGGAAACTGAAATTATTTATTTTTCACTTAAATTTGTTTCGTGAAACCGGCTGTAAGAGCGTAAAAACACAACACAAAATCAAATAGCAAAGTCGCCCACACAGTGCCTTACTGCCGATCAGCTGAGCCACTTAATTCTTTTAGTCGTCTGGAGTTTTTTAATTTTCTTGAAACTCGTGTTGCTGTAGTACATGGGCACATATTCTATATGCAAGTACACATGTACTTGTATATATACATGAGTCTACAATTTCACGCTTGACCTTATCAAATCAGTTTGATATGTTTCAAATCAGTTTTTATGGCGTAGCTTAAAGTTATATTTATTTTAAGTTACTTTAACTTTTCTTATTAACAAATGGGATTTTCGTTCGCGCTCGACAGAAAAGTTATTTTTAACTTTCAAAGTTATTTAGGTTACTGAGAGATTTAAAATATTTACCAAACATGCTGTTACTATTTTAAGAATTTTCTCAAATTATAGAAGCACAAGTATTATTAGAATGTAAATATTTATTAAAAAGAGAACATTGTACAAAATATATGTAATAAAAAATATTATGCTATTATCTTTGGGTCTGTGTTGTGTTCTGAAGTGACCGATATTTAATCTCCTCAAGGGAGGTTAGATTGTACCAAAACACCTATAAAATTTAGGTAGTTGATTTCTATTACCCTTGAAGTCTTAGTAACCAAGACTGTTTCTCATATAGATCAAATATCATACAAGATGTGATCGTGATCTATATGAGATTAACTGAGGAGATTTCATTATTAACGTTGTCACTTGAAAACGATGACTTGTTTTTCTCCATCATTCTATACTCATCCCTATGCTCTCAAGCCACTATCAATTATAAAAAATAAGAAAAATTTTAAATATATTCATATATGTATGTTTATATGGATTACTGATAGCTACAACCACACATAACCGCGATGTGACCAATGCTAACCACTAACCACCGTCAATATCGATGTCAATAATTGGCAAATAAAAAATAAAATATTGGAAATAACGCGCGTATTAATGCTGTTGCAAATGTTTGACATTGCTGCGGGGAATTTGACAAAAAATAATTGGCACTGATGCATTCGAGTGGTCAACAGCATGTCAATTATTTACGGTTATCCGTATATATTTTTTTATTATTGTGTAAACATATGTATGTGTTTGCATAATTTATATACATTAATTACACAACAAAAATGCCTTATGCATGTGTGCTGTTTGGAAAAAATAAAAAAGTGTGTACATTTTGAGTTAAGTTTATAATATTCATATGAGCTTATACAAGGTGCCACCAAACTCAAATTTAAATTACATTTATCAGTCTTACTTGAAGAATTTATATACTTAATCAAATAAAAAATAAATATTCTAATTTTAAAAAATATATATTGTTTACAAAAATTAAATTTTTAGCCTATATATACGATTTAACTATTTTAAATTAAAATATTTCTTCTTCTAATTATTATGTACCCTGTTTACTCTGAAAAGCAAATACTGTTGCCACTTTTTGTACAAAATTGTTGACATATCAATGCAATTGATCATCAAATCAAATGAAGTTGACATAGATGTTTGTTTTCCGAACCTGAATGCTAAATGGAAATATTTTGTGCGCTTTGATTATTGCAGTATTTTAGGTATTAACATGTAAATGATTGAAAAAGTAATCATATTTAAGAATTTATATTTCCAATCAAATATTATGCTTCATTAAGCAATTACTAATAGTATTACAAATTTATAAAAAAATGTGAGTTCAGACGCTAATATATAGAAATTATTTTATTAAGTGCAAAAATGTGTATGCTTAATCTCAAAATCAGGTATAATATTATAGAAATACCTGAGACTTCGCTTAGCCAAACGAAAAATGAACTTATAAAGCAAATAAAATAATATTTGAGTTTTTTGACGAAGTCGTGTCATATTTGTGCCTTTATTACAGTAAAGCTTTCTTTCTCCTTTATTTTAAGGTGTAACATTCAATACACATATATTTACATATGTGCACTTAAGATCTCAGTACAGTATTGTAGTCTGTTTAAAATGTGTCGTTTTCACTGCGTCAAATTCAATGAAAGTCGCTGACTAAATGACTAAAATGAAGAATATTACTATTTTACTTTCTCAGCAAATAATTACAAAACTTTTGAAACCGAAATTGAAATTTACAAATAAATAATATCATCGATGCTGGGGAAATATATGCTAACAAAATTGTACTATTGTCAATTTAGTGTCATTAAACTTGTCATATTGAAAACCTCGCATTAGAGTTTAATTTACATATACAACTTATTGTATATGAATTTATGGTCAAATCAAGGTATATTAAAACCACCGCAAGAAAATTTTTATGTGATTATTATTAGGAATTGCTATAGGGGCTATACCTGTGTAACCCATGAAAAATTAGGTTTTTTTTGGCTTATGCCAGCGAGCGGTCGCTCTTTACAACGCTGCCATTCAAAAACTATTCAAGATACGACCTTACCGCTTTCACAGGATATTTTTGAAAGTATTAACTTTCAAATAAGCCAAAAATAAAAAAAAATCGATTTTTTGAAAATGTCACACCGGTATAGCCCCTTAAAAATTTATGGAAGCTCCACAACAGACTCACAGCAGGTAAAATAATCTGGGACTCATACAACTTCCAGGACTTATTACTACTATATTTTTGATTCACAATGAGGGATATCTATACAAAATATAATTTAGGAAATTCAGTTAAATGATATACATATATTATTATAATCTTGAGACAGATTGCAGAAGAACAACACATGACAAATGTTATTATCGTATAGATGATTGAGCGCCAAGGTCATGGAGTTTTCTAGTTACACTAACTTTAGAAGTTGAGTAATTGGTGAAATTTGTTTTAATACTATTTACCGAGTTTTCTTGTTTTTTTATACTCTCGCAACAAAGTTGCTACGAGAGTATTATAGTTTTGGCCAGATACAGGTTGGTTGTTAGCGACATAATAAAACTAAGCGAGTTAGATATAGGGTTATATATATCAAAATGGGCAGGGTGACGAGTAAAGTTCAAATCCGGATGTCCGTCCGTCTGTCCGTCCGTCCGTGCAAGCTGTAACTTGAATAAAAATTGAGATATCTTGACGAAACTTGGCCGTAATCGGACCTCTGCCACGCCCACAAAATGGTAATAACCGAAAATACTTAAAAAGCTATAACTAAGGCATATATTAAGCTATTGAAAATTTTGTATGAAGCATGATATGAAGTATGATAGCACTATGAAGAGGCATACGTGGATGTAATTTTTTTGAGGAAGTGGGCATAAACTACTAAAGCTAAATCAATGAAACTTACTAGAGTCGTTTCTTTTAGGTAATGGACGAAATCGGATTATAACCACGCCCACCTCCCATACAAAGGTAGTGTTGAAAACTACTAAAAATGCTTTAATTGAGTAAGGAAAGCCATCAGAAGCCTTAAATCTCATTATAAAGATGGTACAGAAGTGCTGCACTCAAAATGGTATACAAAATTTTAAATGAGCGTGGTTCCGCCTACTTATGGGTCAAAAACCATATCTCCGAAACTATTCAACCAATTTCAATGAAATTCGGTTCAGAATATCTTACTAGCTTCCTAATGATATGATGTAAAAATAGTTCAAATCGGTTCACAACCACGCCTACTTCCCATATAACAGAACTTTGAAGTCGGTCTGAATAGTTTACTTTACAATATATAAAGTTAGTACTAGTGAAGATATCGGAACAGAACTTTGCTCAAATAAAGCACTTCTAAAAATCGTCCAAATCGGTCCATAAGTTTTCAAGACCCTATGTATCGAATATGAGGACCTCAGTACTTCTAACAAATTTTTTACCGAAATTATAGTTAAGTCTCTCAGATATTTTGAAGAAATTTTGAGGGAATATGTTTCTTCTAATAATATGCCTAAGTGCCAAAAATGAGTGAAATCGGGTCATAACTTCATCTATTTCCCATATACTTAATATTAGGGTTTTCAAACTTTCAATGTATATCATATATATGCCGAATATGTGAGTCAAATATATATATATAGTTTGTTATATTAATAAATTTAAATAAATAAGTTGCAAGAGTATAAAATGTTCGGTGACACCCCAACTTAGCCCTTCCTTACTTGTTTTTTGTTGTAATTTTAGCAGATATATATGTACATATCGTCACCTAAAATGCAAAAGGCCGTAACTAACATTTTTAGTATTTTACAGGAGAAGCAAAAAACGTTATAGATTAAAGACTACTTAAAGCTAAATATCCAAATTGTAGATTTAAGCTTAGAAAACAAAGACGGATTTGTTTCTGAAAACCAAATTAATGGAGAAAAAACAGTTTTTAAGAAATGTTAGTTACGGCCTTTTGCACTCTATTTTTCTGAAACCAAAAAGCCGTAACTACTTGAAAAAAATTGTGTATAAAATGAAAGAAATGGTTAAAATAAGAAAATGTGATTTTAGGCTGTAACTAAAAAAGCGTTTAACAAGTTATGTCTTTTTGTATCTATTTATTGTAAGTATTTTAACACAAAAGAAATTATTTAATTAAACTGCTTAAGAAAAACAAAATAATTCATTTGAAAACAACAAAACCTGCAATGCAAATTAGAATAGGTTTAAGATGTAAATGGTATATTATCATAAAAGCTGTGGCAGTCAGCCGGAAGTGAAAATTTAAGTTCCTGCAGGTGTTCCCATTTCTTTTTGGATTTTGATATTCTTTCGGTATGTAACTGTGAAGGTTCGATGTCCCTAAATTTTTGTTGTGTACGTTTTGGCAAAACGTTATAATCGTCGTTGATATTTGTTTTATAATAAATTATTCCAGATGGATCATATGCCAAGGCACGGATCATATTAACAGTTGGCTCTCCGGATTTTTTGTCTGTATTGAAGAATGGCAAAACACAATAACACAATTTGATAAAGAATGAAAGATAATGAAAACAACTGTAATTACGGCTAACACAATGTTTCACTTTGAAATTGAATCAAAGAGAATGAAAAAAGGGTAGTTACGGCTTTTTGGTTTATGAAATTGTTGAAGTTGTAGTTGCGGCCTTCCGATTCTCGCCTATAAAGTCGTTATTTTTGGACGTATGCATGTAAAATTTGCTGTGTCCACGTGTTTCGGTTAAGTACTTCATAATCAATCAAAAAGTCAATTTTGAATTTTTTGTTAGTTACGGCCTTTTGCATTTTAGGTGACGATATATACATGTAGATATTTTATTTAACAGTTTCTTTCGAACCAAACTATTTAAGTTACACATATCTTTTCGATTATCTATTTGTTTTCCATAACTAAAGTATCGAGGCAACACTGTACTGCTTAATGTTAAATTTATACATTTTTTTGAACTATTTTACGATTTTGATGAAAAATGAAATAAATTTAAAAACACAACACAAATTGAAATTTATATATTTTATAATAAACAAAAATAAGCTAACATTTACAATGAAATGTATGAAAAAATAAACAATTTGATTAAGTGCAGCCGCGGATTGATTGATCGGCTCACAAATCGTATGAATCACACATAATTTCAGTTTTCCACGCGAAGAAAGCAACTATAAATAAACAAGCTTAAAAATTTGTTTAATGTGCATGAACACAAATACACGTAAGCTCTTTTGTATGTAAAAATGTACACATACATATATGTAAGTTGGAAACGATACGTTTAAATTAAAGCTTCTATGTGCTTGTTGACTTGGCGCTAATGAAATTTTGCATGTAAATAAACACACACACGAATATTTATTTACATTTATAATAATATATTCATATTTATTTACATTTATAATAATGTGAATATTTATTCACATTTATAAACAAACAACTGTCGTAACGGACAGCGCCGTCCAAATTTCACACCTTTATCGTTACAAGTGTACATTTCATCTCAATTTCGAGCACTTTATGCTTTCCTTTTCCTGTTATTTCTTCTCAAAAATTTAATAAGCGTGAAAATGCTTTAATATTTTAAAATTTGTTAGTTCTAATAATTTTATTTCCACACAGCTAAAAAATTAGCAAAATAAGCAAAGCAAAAGTTCTAACAACAACATAAATTCAAAATTGCAAGTAAATAAGGGAATAAAAGCGTAGTAGTACAGTGACTAATGGACGAAATACCTTTACACTTGAATAGCGTAACAAATACGCTGATGTCTGCCCGTAACGGTAAATGTGTAGATTTTGTTGAAAGCAAAGCAATTGTGGCGCTGAAAAATACATTCAAAAATTTACTTTGTGTTTTGAATGTGTTTATGTTCTTGGTGTTGTTGTAAATACGTTACTACTATTCGATATTGCATGGCGCTTCACGATTTTATCGCTTTTGTGCAGCTGAAATTCATATCTGCCATCTCCTTGACACTGACACACTTCTGTTGTTGGCGCTCATTGAACTTGAACTCTGTGGCAGTGTGTGCGACTGGACCGTTAAGTAAAACTTTATATTTTGTACACGTGCGGCGTGTATTTTTGGTAGTAATATATAAATAGTTTCTATTTCAGCGTACAGCTGATGAAAGTTCGAGGCTTTTGTTTTGTTAGCTAAATAAAATATCTCGCCAATTGCAACGCTGCGATTTAAAGTGCACGAACATTAATTTTTGTTGTTAAGAAGAAGCTTGAAATTATGGTTTTGTAGTGCACTGCTATACAAAAATTAGAGCGCTTACATATTAATCAAGTTTGTTTTATGAGGATTGCCACCAGTTTTAAATATTTTGTTTTTGTTTGAATAATTGCCTAATTCTTCATCAAATTAAGTTAATTTTTAGGGCTGTTATCTAGTTAAAAGAGATTTAGTTTAATTTTCCAGAATAAGCCCACCATTAAGTTTCTTTGACTTGAATAAGTATATGTCATCATGTAGCGGTGCCGTTGCAGCTCTCACGTCTTTATAACATAAATATTTTTTATACTCTCGCAACCAAGTTGCTAAAGAGAGTATTGTAGTTTTTTTCACATAACGGTTGTTTGTGTCACCAAGAAATAAAAGAGTTAGATATAGGGTCATACATATATAAATGATCAGGATGACGAGTGGAGTTGTTCGTCCGTCTGTCGGTGCAAACGATAACTTGAGTAAAAATTAAGATATCTTAATGAAACTTGGAACACATATTCCTTGGCACCCTGAAACCGAAAACCTATACAGTGTCATAAAATTTGGTACAGGGGATCCGCCCACAGATAGGTTTTGTGTATATATATGGACGAAATCGGTTCAGAACCACGCCTACTTCCCATATAACTCAATTTTGAATTCCATCTCATTCGTTCACTTTATAATATACACATTAGGAACCAATGAAGATAGCGGAATAAAACTTTACACAAATACTCTATTTGAGCTGTGACAACACTTGTGGAAAAGTTGTCGAAATCGGACTATAACTTTTTAATGCCCCGGATATCGAATATGAAGAACTCAGTTACTAACGGTAATTTTTCACCGAAAATATAGGTAAATCTCTCAGATATTTTAATGTAATTCAGAGGGAATTTTTTTCTTATAAAAGTTTGTCTCTGTACCAAAAATGGTTGAATCGTGTCATATCTTCCCCAGGATCCCATATGCCTAATTATAGGTAATATAAAATTAAGTGAGCGTATAGTCTTCGATATATTGTATCTTGGTGGTGAAAATAAGTGAAATCGGTTCAGGAATTACCTCAGTCCCCATGTACTATTATGATGATTTTCCTTATCTATTGTACTTTATGCCGAATATACTTATGGGTCGAATTGTGTTATGTTTATAAAATTACATCAATAAATTGCGAGAGTATAAAATGTTCATTTGCACCCGAAATTAGCCTATCCTTACTCGTTTTCAATTTGTTTCTTACATTTATCAGCAGGTGTAGAAACACTTTAGCTGAATTTTAATGTGGCGCCAAATCTTCACTGTAATGCAAATATATATATATTTGGCGTAGGAACCGCTTTAAGCGATTATAGCCGAATCCACAACAGCGCGCCACTCATTCCTCCTTTTTGATTTTTGGCGCCAATTGGAAACACCAAGTGAAGCCAGGTCACTTTGCACTTGGTCTTTCCACCGGAGTGGAGGTCGTCCTCTTCCGCGGCTTCCTCCAGCGGGTACTGCATCGAATACTTTCAGAGCTGGAGTGTTTTCTTCCATCCGTACAACATGACCTAGCCAGCGTAGCCGCTGTCTTTTTATTCGCTGAACTATGTCAATGTCGTCGTATAAATCGTACAGCTCATCGTTCCATCGTCTGCGGTATTCGCCGTTGCCAATGTTTAGAGGACCATAAATCTTGCGCAAAACCTTTCTCTCGAAAACCCCAAGAGTCGTCTCATCGGATGTTGTCATCGTCCAGGCTTCAGCGCCATACATCAGGACGGGAATAATGAGCGACTTATAGAGTTTGATTTTGGTTCGTCGAGAGAGGACTTTACTTTTCAATTGCCTACTCAGTCCAAAGTAGCACCTGTTGGCAAGAGTGATTCTGCATTGGCTTTCAAGGCTGACATTGTTGGTGTTGTTAGTGCTGGTTCCCAGATAAACGAAATTATCTACAACTTCAAATGACTGTCAACAGTGACGTGGGAGCCAAGACGCGAGTGCGCTGACTGTTTGTTTGATGACAGGAGATATTTCGTCTTGTGCTCATTCACCACCAGACCCATACGCTTCGCTTCTTTATCTAGTCTGAAAAACGCAGAACAAACGGCGCGGTTGTTGCTTCCGATGATATCAATATCATCGGCATACGCCAGGAGCTGTGTAATGTGTAATGCAAATGCCGCCATTTAAATAAACTGAATCTGTGTAACATGCATATTCCTTCCAATTTCTTTGCCATTTTTAATGAGATCACTTCCGTAAAAAGTTGAATGTACAAAAAGAGAGATAAGTCAAATATAATATTTTGGAATCTTTCTCAAGCAAAGAGAAGATCTAAATTTATGCAAAGCAAAAACTCTTTCATTTTTACTTTTTACTAAAGCGTTTATATTAGGGCTCTTAAAAAGATTCGAATAACTTGAAAAGTGATTATTCTGCTGCGACTATTCGATAAGTTGCACTGTTGCGAGTACTTGAATAGGTTAGGTTATGTTTGCCTGGTGGGCTCGCATAGACCAGTTGCGGTCCTTAGCGATACCAGATGGAAGTATTCCTTAAGTAGTAGTCATCGGTTAGGATGCCAGCGCTTGAGGCGAATTTTAATACATTATCAGGCCTCACTGACGATATCTCCTCCAACTTATCGTACAGTAGGGTCCCTAGATACCTGAAGCGAGTATTTGAATAAATGAAATTTGTTTAAAATCCAAGCAGCCTTTGATTTTTGTTTGTTTTTATTTTTTGTGCGCTTTTTTCGAGAGTTTCACTTTTTTCACCAAAAATATAAATTTAATGAAATTGCACTATTTGAATAGTCGACAACGAACGGTTAATCGGATAGTCGGAAATGAGTCGGCAACTTACGACTATCCCTACAATGCCCTATATGGTTAATTCGGTTAGTCAATTAGTCGAATACCAAGAGCTCAAGTTTATATTTATATTTTACACGATCGATTTCGATTGCAAGCGATTGGAACAAACTATTATGGTATCTCTGTCGCTTTGGAAGTATATAAACTGCAGAAATACAGTTTATATTGAATTTAAATATTATTTATTATTGATAATAATATTAAACTTGTTTAAAAGAAATTTTTGAAAATGCTGAAAAACAACCGTTCTCAAGGGAGAACAATAGGTAAGCATACAACCCTAACACTAATATAGAACACTTAAATAAAATATATTTTTTGCATACATAAAATATAAGTACACTCAAATGTAATTATGGACCCGCCAACAAAAAGGCGGAAATTTAGAAAATTGAATTTAGCTTTGAATATGATTTTCAGTGTGGCGTCTCGACTGAGTGTGAGTCATGCAGTAATTGACAAATACGCCACTTTTATGCAAACTCCACTTCCACGGCCATTTTATCGCAGGTTGGAAATTGGCTAAATAAAGTGGCAACACCCATACTTACTCACTTATACTAAGTAAGAAAAATTAATATATGTTGTTGTGTTCGCTTGTGTTTAAGATGACAGACTGTCTGCTCGAAAAGCATGTGTAAATTTGCCTCGAAAGGCTGCACAATTACCAACAACATAGCGTGGCAAAGTGGCACAAATATAAAAAGTAAATATTTAGGCCTGCCAACAAGCAGCCAAGCGGAAGCGCCGAAAAATAGGTAAACAAAGCAACCAAGTATAATGAAATTTGGTTAAGAATGAACACACATAAATTGTGCTTAGTTCGGTTGGCGCACATACACACACTTGCGAAGTCAATGCCAGGGGTAGCTACACATTCTTTGTAAATGAAGGTAATATGTATATGAGTAGTTATATAAGTTTATGTGCTGCATTAATGTAGTGATAAAATGAAAGGCGTTTAGTTGGCATCTGTCTGAGTGGAAATATTTTCATTTAGGGACCGTTGATAAGCGAAACAAATGCGAACTGTGAATTTAAAATGTTTGCGAGTTTATTTCAGCTTTTACTTAAAGTCGTTTCAATGTAAATTTGTGTTGTAAACATGTTGTATGTGCTAAATCTTATTTTTATGGTTTAAATATAATACAAAAATATATATATTTGAAAATAATAATATTTTAAATTTCTTTTCAGTAATTTTTTTTTCAATATTTCCTTATTTATTGAATCTGCTTGTTTTTAAGTCTAACAACAAGTTATAAAATCTTAAATCTATTTAAAAACTAGACAAGCTCAACCAAGTGATTGAGCTGTATTGGTGAAACGCTGCTCTTTAGTACGCAGGCATATCCCTTCTTTTTAGGCGTGTTTGATCACAGGAATGTACTAAAGCATTAGCCAATGGGTTTGGGTGATCACGGAGTTTAGATAAATATTTCAATCTGCTTTCCTCTACTTCTTTCTTTACCATAGGGATACCAAGATCTTTATGGATATTTTCATTGCGCATGCACCATGATGAGCACGTGATTGATCTAAGCATTTTCGATTGGAACCTTTGTATTATATCAATATTAGTTGCACAGGTCGTGCGCCACAGTTGAATGCCATACATCCAAATCGGCTTTATGACCGCATTGTATAAAAGCACTTTGTTGTCTGAGCTAAGTTTAGAGTTTTTATTTAAAAGCCAATTTAAATTTGCAGCTCTTATCTTCATGCACGTTATTTTACTAGATATATGTTTTCTTCATGTAAGCCTTCTATCTAGGTGAATACCAAGATAGGTAACTTCATTCGCTTGAGGCACTAGAATATTGTTCATTTTTACTGCCGGGCACATTTTTGGTCTTAGGGAAAATGTAACATGCTTGCATTTTTGTTCATTTACATTTCTACGTCAGTTTGCTAGCCATTCTTCGACAGAACTTAAGTGCTTCGCTAATATTCTTGATGCTATAATGGGGCATTTGTTACGACTCACTAAAGCTGTGTCATCCGCCAAAGTTGATGTCAAAACATTATTAGCAGTTGGAAGATCAGCTGTATATATGATGTATAGAGTTGGGCCTTAAACACTGCCCTGTGGTACTCCAGCCCTTATTGAACGTTCATCAGATATAAAATCACCTATTTTTACAGCAAATTTTCTATTTTTTAAATAGAACTCCAAGGTCTTATGTAATTGGAATGGTAAACTTTTTTAATCTTATAAAAAAGTCCTTCATGCCACACTTTATCAAACGCCTGAGCCACATCTAGAAATGTAGCAGAACAGTACTCTCTATGTTCGAATGCCTTCCTAATTTCGTTAGTTATTTACTTGCTCTACAGTGCCACTACGAAGGGGCATATTTGGATGTAATATTTTTCGGAAAGTGTGCGTGGCTTCGCCCTTACTAAGTTTTTTGAACATATCTTGTAAACCTCTCCAGTAAAATTAAGAATTCTACTTTTTATTTGCACTCACTAAATGAAGTGAAAGCTCATCGAATGTGTAAACAAAGAATGTGTAAAGTTAGTAGTACATTGATGGTTAATATAAGGGAAACATAAGGGAAATTAAAGTTTGACATATGCTGTCAAAAGGTAAAAAAATTAGTACTGAAGTAAATTAAAGTTCAAGTTCAGGGCTCATACATATGTATTTCGAATAATTTTTTTTGGCATTTACGTAATCTTTTCTTTTCCATTCGCAAATCGAAATTTAACAGATAAAATTAGGTAAATGCTTCAAAGGAGTAACTTTTTATTCGATTCGATCCCAAGTAATCTGTGAGCCAGCGTAAATTTATTGCCTGCGTGTAGCTTAGAGTCAAATTGCCGCGGCAACTACATATCCACTATTTTTGGCTGGTCCCCACCTGACCATCACACCTATCAATGGTAGATATTTTTGTAACCAACCAAACGAATGTCGACTTAAGCGACAATAATCCGAATCATTAGCATACAAAATCCGCCTGGCAAAAGGCGACACAACGTTACATGCTGCCGAAATATGACGGGCCGAATTTGCCGTTATTATGGTGTGCAGACTGTAACGAAAAACACTGTAACGAAAAACACTGTAAATAGGCATATCATATGAGCGCTGTTATTTGTGCTGCAACGTTTGACTTCAAGATAATCCTTAAATTCCCTGACAGCAAATATCAGACAGGCGTTTGATACTCTTTGAGGATAAGAAAATATTAATAAAAAATTAGTTTCACAACATACTATATACATCTGTATGTATTTGGTATAAAGTATTTTGTAATAAATATAGTTAAACTTAACTTATATAAAGTTTGAAGCAATACTATGAGAGATTAGAACTTTTGGAGAATAAAAGAGACGAAAAGGAGAAAGTTATACTGAGTAAATTGTTCATCCATTCAACTCTGTTTTCTTTAACTAAAAAAAATTGGAATGGCAAATACAATTTTCAAGAATATTCTAATAACTTATTATCCTAGTCGATCAATTTGAATGTTTGCTGTTGTTTTTTAAGTTAAACTGAACCCGTCGGATTTCTAAAGCTTTAGGTAATTTCAACAGATCTCAACGAAAAGGGTTGACAGTATTGAAATTTTTGTTTGTAATTTCTTCTTGACTGTCATAAATTATTCTCTAAATCTGGCTAGTAAGTAAAAATAAAAATTATTCTTTAGGTCTATAATCAGATTTTATTTTGCTATAGAGTTGCCAACTAGCAAAAAGATGACAGCTAAGCAAAATAACAAATAAGTGTACTAAACTGAAGGCGTTGATAAAAACTTAACCCAAAGTAATGGTAACTACTTTGCAAATAGAGTTGTTAACTGTTTCCAACTTAAAATAATATTAATATTAAAAATCTTTCAAAACGTTTAAAGAGAGAAGATGAAGTGCTCTCAGTTCTCTCTTCTTAGTTTTGGCTGGAGAGCAGAGTTCAAACTTGACGCCCAGAGCAGTGGTGAATAGAAGACGATTTATGGACTCATATATGATTATTTTTCTTATGTTAAGTTACTTACGTAGTGAACTATAAATCCAATGATGCTGCTGCATTCTAAAATGTTTGTAGTCTGGTATATGTATATGATTTAATATTTTCACAACAAATTCAATTTAATTAAAATTTATACATGCTCTACTTGCACATTTTATTTGAAAATGTTACACATGAAAACACACTTAAGTTTTATTTGTTTTGCTACACAATTTGTTTGCCTCAATAAGGAGTAGTCAGCAAGTTGGCTCATCTGCTCGCAAATTCATTGATAACATTTTTCTTTTCGATTTTTTCACGGAATTTTTGAAACTTTCCCGTTAAATCTCTTTAATCGTTTTTTGTTTGATTTTTTTTTGTTTTAGCGTAATTTTTGCCAAGCGATGATGATGCGTTCGTCCGCTAAGAGTTCGTTAACCGGCCGCGCGAGTCAAGCAGCTACTTTGGCGCGATTACTTATCGGCATTTTGCTTAAAGTTGCGTATTTGTTTGATTTAGCTTAAATTTCTGCTTACACACTGTATTTTTATTTTTTTTTCTATTTTTTGTTTGCTTGTTTGTAATGCGCGTCTGTTGATGCAGACGACTGTATACTCAATGACTGTGCGTATATTTTTTTCTAAGTGTAATTGTTATTGTTATTGTTGAGCGTTTTGTAGCATTTTGTTATGCGTGACTGTTGCTATTCTTCTATTATTACAATTCAATTGTTGTAACACTTTTGCTTTTATTTCATTTCTTTTAAATCTAATATTCAGGTGCTGAAATACTTTTTGTATTTTCGCAAATCTGCTTACTGTATTGTGTTGTTTGTTTGTTTTTTTTTTTTTGCGGTGACTACTGTACTGTGGTTTGTTGGTACTGGTTATTGGTATGTTAGATTCACTGTGTATTTTTAATAATTTCAAAGTTTTGCTTCGATCTTTAAAAAACTACTTTGTAGCATTTATGTATTATTATTTAACTTATTTTCACAACATTTTGTAATTTTGTTTTAAAACACATTTATTAAGTTATATTATAATACAACAATACAAGAAATTTTATTTTACAAAATGTAAACAAGCACACTGTTACATCTATTTGCTGACAAATTTCTGCTGCCTTGCACTTGTTCTTTTGTTATTCACTTACACAAAAATTAAATTGTTTTTTTTTTTGTAACTTTTTTTTTTCATTGTCTGCCGTGAAGTGTCTGCTTGTTGGATGCTTTCACTGATTTCATAGGATTAATCTTTTTACTCCACGTTTTTCTTTCATTCTTCGAATTTGGATCAGCAACAACGTTATTCTGAAAATGAAAATGCATTAATTTGAGATGTGAAATATATATTTATACATTTGTGTCCAGTTCATAATAATTGCATATGTAGTACGTAATTAGTTTTGTTAATGGGTGACCAACATTTAGTTCCGTAGCGAGTTTAATTTTGACATTGAATGGTCAGTAAGTTAACTTATTATTATGCTTAAGTAAAAGTAACAATTTAATTTCTTCTCATATATTGAAATATATGAAAAATATAGTTTTCCACCTTAACGATACTCAAAAATTGACCACTCATATTTCTTAGCTAATTTAAAAATTGTCGAAATCGGACAATAAGTTTTCAAGGCCCTACATATCGACCATGAAGATCTCAGTGGATAATGTTTTACTAAAAATATCGGTAAATGCCTCAAATATTTTATTGAAATGTAGAGGGACTTTTTTCACTTTTTATAGTGGGTATCTGTACCATAAATGAGTAAAATCGGGTCACTACTTCCCCTAACACCTATATACCAATTTTAAGGATTTCACGTATATATCGGTTAGTATGTGAGATATTTTAAAAAAATTAAGCGAACATACGTTCTTGTATATAATATAACTTGGTGGCGAAAATTAGTGAAATTGCACCAGGAATTATACCAGCTTCTATATACTAAAAATAAAGAGTTTTTAGTTTCTAATGGACTTTATGTCGAATATCTGAGTAGAATTGTGAATTATTTTAATAACATTAAATAAAAAAATAAATCTCGAGAGTATAAATGTTCGGCTACATCCGATTTTAGTTCTTGCTTTACTGTTGTTTCTCTCTTCAAATTAAATGAGATTTATTTGTAGCTAGCTTCACTAGTTAATACTGATATATTATATGTATATATATAAAGGCTTAATTAAAATTAAAACAATTAAACAAATTGAAAGTCAGTTTTTAGCAAATACTTACAATTGAAATACAGTGGAACTTCTATAACTCGATTCACCATAATCCACAAAAAAACTTCGAGTTATTGAATTTTCATTAAAACATAAATTTTTCAAAAAGCTATATTTTACAGATTTGTACAGAGTTTTATTTATTTACTTCGCATAATGTTTTATTTAAATACGTTGAAACATGTATTCTGTAATTTTCATGGTTGCATTTTGCTATTGTTTGGCTTTTGAAGTCTGTTTCCTAAGCCTTTGTTACATGATTTATGCAATCTATAAGTGTAATATCAGATTTTTTGTTCGCCTCCATACGATATAGAATGACTCTTTTAAAAATCTGCCTCGATAGCAAAATTTTAAATTAGGCATTATGCCCTGGTCGAAAAGTTCGATTTATGGAAGGAATCCGTATGAAATTTGACTTCTATTGCCAATTCAAAAGTTTGAGTTATAGAGATCTTCGAGCTATAGAAGTTCGAATTTTGGAAGTTCCACTGTCTTAATATTGTTAATAACAAAAATACAAAATTACAAATAAAATATTAGATTTCAATATTTTTCTTTAGCTTCAATTCATGAATTCGTAACTTTAAAATTTAAAAATTTAAATTTAAATTTAAAATTTTATTAAAATTATTTTCATATTTTTTAGTATGTATTTATTGATATTTTTCAGAATGGACGTTAAAAGCTTTTTTTTTTATAAAAAAATCAATATTGTCATTAATTAGATATTAATATTGTCAGAAATTAAGTTTATACACCGGAACGTCACACACTTTTCTCTTGAAAATATTAGATTATTTAAAAAACAGATTGAGAATTAATAGTACACAAAACTGAATTTTAATTTACTATATTTTTGTGCCATAAAAACCCTACACTCAAAAAAAAAATATTTTTTATCTATTTAAAAATATTATTTAATAACTATAGTGGTTATCTGACGACGCACCTAGGCATATTATTATATAACGATCTGACAATAATAAAATATTTACACATTTAATTGTTCAAAAATTATACGCTACATTAATTTTTTTCATGCAACTGAAAATTTTATTCAAGCTGTGGTGTACACAGAATGAAATAGAGTATTAACAGATAAAATTTTAATATTTAATAATTTAATATTTTAATATATTTATTTTTTTTGTTTCTTTGCCGCTTTTTAGCTCGATACGCTGCTACTCACTTCAATTTATGTTGTTGATTGTCCACTTGAAAATTTTCTTTGTTTTTGTTTCTTTATCGAACTTAGCAGCTTACACAATTGAAATTTCGGCGATTCTGCACACACACATATATATGTATGTATGTTTTTATGTTTGTTTCAACTGAAACCCGATTTGTGGCTCAATTGCTATTACTGGTGCACATGAATAAATACACAAAATCACAATTATATTTATTTTTCCTTTTCGTAACACTGTACATACAATTGTTGCTTATATATGTAAATATTTGTATATTTATAATTTTAATATTTTATTTTTAATAACAACAACAATGCTTTTAAACGTTTTGGCTTTTAAACAACTATGCACAACTCGCGACGATGATCAATCAATTGGAATTATTTGGCAATTCTTTATTATTAATATGATGGAATATTTGCCTTGGCCACTTTAATTGCTTTTTGTCCGCGCTTACCAAACGTCTCGCGGCAAATTTCAAAACAAACTGACTATGCGATTTTCCAACTGGTCCAGCAGCAGCATGCCGTGTAGCAACGTAGCAGTGGCAGTGGCAGCAGCCGAATCAAGCAGCAACGAAAACGAAGACAACAACATTTCCGATAGCAACAACAATGAAAACAGCTGACTGTAAAAGCATCTTCAAAAGGTAGCAGTAGAAAAGTGCATGTTATAGCATGCAAAGCCCACCCTGCGCCCACAGTAGCAATATTCAAGACCAATGAAGCTTTCGCAAAGCTCATTTTCTCCCACATACACTCTCTCTCACACACATTTACTCTCTGTTAATGCACAAAATAGTGGGTTTTCTCATTTGCCCGGCGCTCTCAAAACGCTATCGTTTGTTTTGGGTAATTTTTCCCTCCAAGACAGAGGTTAAGGCCAAGTGTACATGGTAGGACGGCTCTCGTAGAACACGTGCTTGTTTGGCGTACAAGCAGTCATACCACTTACCAACTTACATACATACTTACACATTCATTTGTTACAAGTGTAAACATTCATGGCTATTGTGGTTGTTGTTGCCGTAATGTTGAAAGAGTATTTTGCTGTTCACTGCTTTGGTTGTAATTGTTGTGTTTCGCTATGTGTGGCTCATGGCTTGCCATTCATGGCATTCTTCTCATAGTAATTTGTATATGTATATGTGTTTGTAGGTAAGTATATATGTGTTTTTGTAATTCATGTTTGCTAGTGCTCAATGGTTTTTGGTGGCGTTTAGACAATTATGAATGACATAAAAAGCGGGAAATTATTGGGCGGCATCGAATTGCGCATTTCGGCTAAACTGTCTAATTAATGATTATTTGATAACTGTTATTATAATTAGTACTGTTGAAGACAGTGACATATTGACAAATTAGCCAAATACTAAGATTGTTTCAACGCATACTAATAATACAGTATACAGTTCTCTTTAACTTTTGATGCATGACGTTACAGGCAGACAAGTTCACAAGTTTTTTCTGGAAATTATAGACATTTGATTATTATGAGGATTTTAGTATTTATGTAATAATTGTTAAAAAGAGTCAAAAATTCGTATATCATCAAATGGCTCGGAGAGAGAGGATCGTCTCAAAAATATCAAATTCAGTTTGATAAAGGCACATTTTTGCATGCTCTCAAAGGCAGTTTAAAAGAGTTTCTATAATTATATACAGTAGTTAGGGGACACATACATTAATGAATTGGACAAACAACTACAATTTATTTCTAGGGAGTATAGCAGCGAGTAAGTAGCACAACTGTTCATTCGAAAACTCTTCGTCCTGTGAAAAAAAGAGCAATTATTTTCATTAAAGAAACTGAATATCAAGTAATCAATTGTTTTTTTAGCAAAATTTGAAACAAAAATCAGAAAAGCAAATATTTTGAGCCTATTAAAACGCCTAAAAATATACTTCTTTCGTTTACAAGGACTATGAAATCGAATAAAGTGCTGATCCACATCTGTTGATATATATAAAAACGTTATTATTTTGACTTGACCATCATATTTTCCGGATCTTGAGGTAATATTTTATATATTGTCCCTAAAATATCATTGAATAACCAAGACTTATTCATATAAACTGTGTTTTAATTGAATCTATAATATAAGTTCTAAGCAGATACTACTGTATTGTATTGTAAATACGAGTACGTCTAACATATGCGTAGGAGTGCATAATTAAATATAATCAACAGTTTTAAAAGTATACTTCCGTTATACTTCCGTTATGATTTCTTTACTTTTATTCAAGTGTTTCTTAAGAAATTTAACACTCTCTTTCAAGAATGATAGAAGACAAGATTACGACAGGCTGAGCGTTCACGACCAACGAATGGGAATAGGCAACAGAAGAATTGTCAAATGGAAAACGGAAATGTGAAACATAGTGAACCAAATTGAATAATGTGCAGATAAAATATAACAATGAACGTTATTCTTAAAATCTTCATTTATAAAATGATCTAATATAATCATGCATATTTATAATTAAAATTATATGTTTTGTTACAAAAAGTTCGCCATTTTGCCAACTTTTTTGTCGGTTGGAAAAGTGAGAAAAAAATCTTTATAAACGACTTTTTTGTACTATTGTTGTTTAATTCCGCCATTGCGGACTTCTTTTTCAAATTAATACATTTTTCTCTTAAAATTTTAAATAATAATTAAGCACAAGCCTTGACTTCAGCTCTTTGTTTTGGTTATATTGTTTTGTACCACCGTGCAATTTTGTTTTGCTCGCGTGTTCGTGGTCGTGAAACTTGTCACTCAACAGGAACTCAAAACTCAAAATAACTAACTGTAAACGCCTGTCGTAATCTTGTCTTCTATCATTCTTGACTCTCTTTACAGAAAGTTTAGCATGTTATTTATTTTAAAAGTGATTGTTTGTTATGTTCTTAAATAGATGTGTCAAATTATGCAGAATTAAATATTCCTGTTAATATTAATGTATGCTTTGTACATAAAAGTTTAATGTTTAACATAAAATATTTTCTTTGTTTGTTTATCGTAATTAACTTCATTAGCAATTTGTGAGTAGGCATATGAGTATGCGTGTGTAAATAGTTACCCAGTAGTAAATTGTGTGGGAAGGGAACTAAACAAGAGAGTTTTTATACTCTCGACAAAGTTGCTACGAGAGTATTATAGTTTTGTTCACATAACGGTCTGTTGTAAGCCCTAAAACTAAACGAGTTGGATATAGGGTTGTATATATCAAAATGATCAGGGTGACGAGTAATTTCAAATCCGGATGTCTGTCTGCCCGTCCGTCCGTGCAAGCTGTAACTTGAGCAAAAATCAAGATATCTTGATGAAACTTGGAAGACGTATTTCTTGTCACCATAAGAAGGTTAAGTTCGAAGATGGGCGTAATCGGACCACTGACAAAACCAAAAACATATAAAGTGTAATAACTAAGCTATAAATAAAGCTATAAAAGTACAATTTAGAATAAAGGATCGCACTAGTAAGGGGCATATTTGGATGTAATTTTTTGGGTAAGTGGGCGTGGCCCCTCCCCCAAATCAGTTATTTGTATATATCTCGCAAACCAATAAAGCTATATAAACTAAACTGTCTGCAGTCGTTTCTTTTAGCCACTTCTTAATACAGCCCAAAAGTGAAAGAAATCGGATAATAACCACGCCCACCTCCCAAAGGTTAGGTTGAAAATTACTAAAAGTGCGCTAACTCACTAACGAACAAGTAAGGAAAGGCTAAGTTCGGGTGCAACCGAACATTTTATACTCTCGCAATTTATTGAAGAAATTTAACCAATACATATATGCGGAATAAAGCTCACCGTATTTTTGAAAAACCTATAATTAGGTATATGGAAATGTTATGACCCGATTTTAATAATTTTTGGAACAGAGACACACTATTAGAAGAAAACAATTTCCTCTGAATTAAATTGAGATATCTGAGAGATTTACCCATATTTTCGGTTAAAATTTATCCTTAGGCGCTGAGTTCAACATGTTCGATATCTGGGGCCTTGAAAAGTTATGGTCCGTTTTCGACAATTTTTTCACAAGTGAAGCCACAGATGATATGCACTAATTGTTTAAAGTTATATTCCGTTATCTTCACTTCACTTCTGTTTGTGTGGTTGTCTATAGCTGTGTTCTATGTATGCAAATGTATAAGTCTGCCACGTGACATATTAAATTTATCTTAAGTGAACGTAATTGATGTGCGATAATTTAATCATATTTATGTGTTTATACTACTGATGTACGCTTGATTTGTTTATAAATATAAGAGATATATATAGATATAAATATCATTAAATCAATGAAATGAACTTTGAAGTTTAGTAGTCGTGAGGTAGTTCCAACCAAAGTTGTTAAGCAGAAATTAATAGCTTTTGATTTAGATTTAATTACATAATTTGCAGAAATAATTTTATGTAGATTAAAGAAGGCTAAAATTGTATTTTTTACGGTTATACATATAATATAGTACTACATCTATAGAAATTCCGCCTTCTTCTTTATTGGCTTTGGAGGTATCTAAGCAGTTGAAGTAAGTTCCCAATGAGGCGTTAGCGGTTTTTCGTTCGCTTTAACTTCTTCCAAACACAGAGCAGATCTTTCTATTATAGAGTTGTAGATAATTTCGGGCTTAATTCAGTGAACTATTTCCATATTGTCTAAAAGAAACCCAGGTCATAGTTTAAAACCTCCAGAACGAATCTAGCCCAAAGTAACATAATTAAATTGATTATAAGTATTTACTGACGATAGTTTATAGTTTTTCAGCGATTTATACTACGTTCGGACTGACATTGAAAACCTCTTGAGAACACAATTTGTGGATTGTGGAACCAAAGTCCTTCTGACCGACATTTTGTGTTTTCGATGCGTTTTCATTGACAATTCACAAATTTGTTTGTTTGATTACATTTGAGCATTTTTGTACTCCCTCAACGTGTTGATAAAAAAGTATCAAAGTTTTGTTCACATTGTAAGTCATTAAACTAAACGATATAGGGTTATAAATATCAAAATGATCAGGATGACGAGACGAGTAAAAATCCGTCTGTCCATACAAGCGTTTACTTGAGTAAAACTTCTGATATATTAATGAAACTTCAGGAATTACACCATCTTTCATATAATGATTTTTGTTTTCTAGTGGACTTTGTGTCCAATACATGAGTCGAGTTGCATGTAATTTTAAAGCGCTTTTTTCTCAAAAAATTTTTAAATTTATTCTGCCCTGTACCCTAGTTATCAAATCGTCAGTGAGAGATGACCAGCATAATAGGGTGACATTTTTTTGTTCTTTAATCAAGTAAAAAATGGAGCACATTCAAAAAGCTAATGCAGTATGTGTATAATGTTGAAATATAAAAAGTCACCATTCGAGAAAAGAAAAGAAAAGAAAACGCGCTTAATAACATTAAACAAATAAATTGCGAGAGTATAAAATGTTCGGTCACACGCGAACTAAGCTCTCTCATATTTTTATTTCAGTTTCTGCATTATTTCGACAAAGTAGTGGAATTTGTTTACAATATCAAATGACAATTTAGAGCTGGCAAAATATGTCTTCCAATAATATCGTCTAAACTAGAGTAGACATCGATTATAATGAGTGGAATGTTAGTTTTCAAGAAGTTTTCAGCGAAAACTTTGTGACAGTTTTTGCATGGATGAAAACACAAGTTTTCGAACGAAACCCCATTTTTTCAATGAAAAAATGTTTTCAATGTCGGTCCGAACGTAGTATTAAATAGTAGGTATGATTTTAATAGTAAATAGATAAATATTGATGATATTACTTTGCTCTTTCTTAGGTTATATGGCTCTTAATTCACTGAAAAGTTCGATGCTGTACCCTCCGGGTGAAGCCGAGGAAGGGGAAGGCCTGTACTCCGTTGGAGGGACCAGGTGGAGAGCGACCTGGTTACATTGGGATCACCAACTGGCGCCGAACTGCGAAGGAGAGATATAAGTGGCGCACTATCGTCGATTCGGCTATAACCGGCTAAACGGTTGCAACGCCAATCACATACATACATACATACATATCTTAATAAAATTTCATCAATAATTTGCGAGATTATAAAATGTTCGGTTGCACCCGAACTTAGGCTTTCATTACTTGTTTATAATTAATTTTGAATTTTTTTGCCATCAGAATTGTTTTTCCAAATATAAACATTTATGTGACAATAATTTGCCGCAAACAAAAACATCAGCAAGTGCTACCAGAATCAATTGTATAAGCGTAAAATGAGTAAACCACTTGAAAACAAACTGTGTCCAAAATATAATAGAGTTATGTACCCTACACAAATGTGAATAAATGTATGGAATGCTCCTTGCTGCGGTTGCTGCGCACGGACCAACACATCTGCCATTTATAACGATCCTACATTGTTTTTTTTCTCAGAAAACATAATTTGCATTTTATATAAGGCAGGTAAATATTTTTGCTTTCAGCTGACGCACCGTAATAAATTTTAATCTATAGACCAAGCAAAATGTATTAGACTACGCACCAAACCAAAAAGAAATTTAAATAAAACTGTTGGCAAACAGAATAAGCAATGCGTTGTAATAAAGCGAACTTCTGCAGTCGGTTGCTGGAAAAATTACAAAAGTTTTTTCAAAATATTGACACAATTTAGGTAGAATAACGGTTGAGATTGCGCTGGAAATGCGCAAATACCAGTTTGTGTTAATTTTGAGAACTGTTAATATGCAGTTTTATGTTATTTTTTTGCTTAGTAGATTCTGGATAGATGGCTGACTTCTTTCTTCTTCTTAAAATTAGCTAGTAAAGATGCGTTTAACTACCCATTTCTATTTTATTAAAAAGGGATTTAGTGTAAGTTCACACTTGTAAATTATGTATAGCACTTTACTCGAACAATTTTACAACAAATACTTAAACCTGTGCAAACATCTAGCGTATTTTCTCAAAATTAACTTGCTAACAAAAAACACTTCTTACTTACAAACAACCGCTGCCTCATTAACTTGAGATAAACAAAATTAACGGTATGCAGTAAGCGTAGCTATAGCTGTGAAACACGAACAGCTCGCAGGTAAATATCGCACAGTAAAAAAAAAGCGCTCGCAGTGGAGAGAAAACAGACTGCCTACCTCGCAATGTTGCGATCGACCGCAACACGAGCGGGATGGGAAAGATACCGAGAGCTGAAGAGGGAAGCGAGACGCATTTGCAGAAAAAGAAAGAAAGAGGCAGAAATGCGTGAGTATGAAGAGCTTGACAAGCTGGCCGACAGGGGTAATGCTCGAAAATTTTACGAAAAGATCCGGCGACTAACTGAAGGTTTCAAGACCGGAGCACACTCCTGTAGGACCCCCAGCGGTGATCTAGTGGTTGATGACCAGAGTATACTGTGTTTGTGGAGGGAACACTTCTCCAGCCTGCTGAATGGCAGTGAAAGTACAACACCAGGAGATGGCGAACCCGATTCCCCAATCGACGACGATGGAACAGATGTTCCATTGCCCGACCGTGAAGAAATTAGAATAGCAATTACCCGCTTGAAGAACAACAAGGCGGCGGGGGCCGATGGATTGCCGGCCGAGCTATTCAAATACGGCGGCGAAGAGCTGATAAGGTGCATGCATCAGCTTCTTTGCGAAATATGGTCGGAAGAAAGCATGCCCGACGATTGGAATCTCAGTGTACTCTGCCCAATCCACAAAAAGGGAGACCCCACAATCTGCGCCAACTATCGTGGGATAAGCCTCCTTAACATCGCTTATAAGGTTCTATCGAGCGTACTGTGTGAAAGACTAAAGCCCACCGTCAACAAACTGATTGGACCTTATCAGTGTGGCTTTAGACCTGGAAAATCAACAACTGACCAGATATTCACCATGCGCCAAATCTTGGAGAAGACCCGTGAAAAAAGGATCGACACACACCATCTATTTGTCGACTTTAAAACTGCTTTCGACAGCACGAAAAGGAGCTGCCTTTATGCCGCGATGTCTGAATTTGGTATCCCCGCAAAACTAATACGGCTGTGTAAGTTGACGTTGAGCAACACCAAAAGCTCCGTCAGGATCGGGAAGGACCTCTCCGAGCCGTTCGATACCAAACGAGGTTTCAGACAAGGTGACTCGCTATCGTGCGACTTCTTTAACTTGATGCTGGAGAAAATTATAAGAGCTGCAGAGCTAAATAGAGAAGGTACAATCTTCTACAAGAGTGTACAGCTCCTGGCGTACGCCGATGATATTGATATCATCGGAAACAACACCCGCGCCGTTAGTTCTGCTTTTTCCCGCCTGGATAAGGAAGCGAAGCGAATGGGTCTGGTGGTGAACGAGGACAAGACGAAATATCTCCTGTCATCAAACAAACAGTCAGCGCATTCGCGTCTTGGCTCCCACGTCACTGTTGACAGTCATAACTTTGAAGTTGTAGATAATTTCGTATACCTAGGAACCAACATTAACACCGATAATAATGTCAGCCTTGAAATCCAACGCAGAATCACTCTTGCCAACAGGTGCTACTATGGACTGAGTAGGCAATTGAAAAGTAAAGTCCTCTCTCGACGAACAAAAACTAAACTCTACAAGTCCCTCATCATTCCCGTCCTACTTTATGGTGCAGAAGCGTGGACGGTGTCAACATCCGATGAGACGGCACTAGGAGTTTTCGAGAGAAAGGTTTTGCGGAAGATTTACGGTCCCTTAAACATTGGCAACGGCGAATACCGCAGAAGATGGAATGATGAGCTGTATGTGTTGTTCGACGACATAGACATAGTCCAGCGAATAAAAAGACAGCGGCTACGCTGGCTGGGTCATGTTGTTCGAATGGATGAAAGTGCCCCAGCTCTGAAAGTTTTCGATGCAGTACCCGCTGGTGGAAGCCGAGGAAGAGGGAGACCTCCACTCCGGTGGAAGGACCAGGTGGAGAAGGACCTGTCTTCACTTGGTATTACCAATTGGCGCCAAACCGCCAAAAGGAGAGATGCGTGGCGCACTGTTGTGGACTCGGCTATAACCGCGTAAGCGGTTTCTACGCCAGTTAAGAAGAAGAAGAAAAAAAAAGCGCTGCTACATGTGCATATGATTATGCTGATACATCCTGAAGTGTATTTCATTACCAATGCTCATACAAGCGTACATATTTCTTAGTAAACTCACTTACAGACTTATAAGCTCAACATGTCTTCTGTACCGGTCGGGCGCTAAAATATCTCTAGCGAGTTGCCACTGTATACATATGTATGTGTAAAGTTGAAATGCGGCAGCTAGAAACTTTTTGAAATTTCTGCATTTGCTTATTATTGAAATTGTCAGATTAAATGTTGCGTATACCCAAGGGTGCACCCACTTTTAAACGGTTTTATACCGCAATAATGCTTCCAACGTGAATAATAACACCAGCTGTTAGCGAGTTGAGAAAGTTTCTCTCGATTTGTTAAATTGTACACAAATGTTGAAATACTAAAGATATATTTACAAGCAAAAAAAATAAATAAATCAAAAGGAAAATGAAAATTCTTCACTTTTATTGGCATAAACATAAAAGGCAAAGTCGGTTGGGAGTAAAATAGAAAAAGGAATTTAATAAAAAAAAATCTTCGAATTGAAATATGATTTTTTATTATAGAGATAAGAATTCTATGGCAATTTTTGCTACAGTGCGAAATACCTAAATCCGATTAAATGCAATGTAAATATCGGTCTTAGGTTTAAATCATCCTTAAGACTCATTCCAAATTTGATGCATAAAGATATGGTCACCCAAATAGCACACTGAACCATACTATTCAATAAGTGCTTATATATTTGAAAATGTTTTCTGACAGATTGCAATGGACTTAAATAGTTTTTACTTATTTATTAGTTCAACTATTTAAGTAAAAAAAAAATAAAAAGTACTAATTTTTTATATTACTTAAAAAACTTAAACTTCCCCGAAAACGCATCTCCAATGGAATGGATTGGCACCCACTTAACACTTCATTATAAATCCACAAAATTCTTGTAATTGCAGCAGAATTTTTAAGTTGCACATCGCTCCATAATTTTTCTATGGGATTAATGTCATAGCAATGCACTGATCAATCCAAAATAATTATTTGTTTTGTCACAATCCAATATTTTGTGTCCTTTATTGTGTGCTTAAGGTCGTTATCATGCATAGAAGTCCATCGGAGTGGCAATCAATTCAAAACAAATGATTCCATTTCGTTTCTTTATATGTCTAAATATTAAAACCAATCGATTCTCTCATTTATTCGAAAATCTTGGCCAACTCTGAGCCAGGCAAGAGCACCCAATTACATAACATTTACGTCTGTATATTTTACTGTCGTTTTTGTGTATAGTATTTGACCTTTAGGACGATGAACATTACATTTCCTATCACAATTCATAGCACATTTTTTCCAAACAATTAGGTCCTGATCCTTATGCCCCCTCGTGAAGTGTACAAGATCTTGGTTGTGTCTTTTGGGCAGGCGTGGTATTTTTCTACTCAGGCTTCTAAAAAGTTATGGGCTATATATAATATTTAGCCCATATTATTAAATAAGTTCTTTAATTTTTTGTTCTCCAGACTTAAATGGATTGACCTCGCCTTTCAGAAATTATTGCTTTTCGCGTTTATTGTGTTTTTTTATTTATGTTTTTATCCAAATAGGACTCGTCGATGTTTACAATTTTAAGGGGATTATAATCCATTTTCCGAGAACAATTCGATAAAGAAGAAGGCCCATATTAAAAAATAAATCTGATGATTTATTCTTATTGTATAAAAAAATAATCTAATATAAAAATCTTTCTAAAAATATGCTATTTGGGTGACCACCTCAAAACCGAGAAATATTAACCTATATACAAAATATATGCTGAAAGATAACGGGACATATTGAACGGTTATTATAACTAGATATAAAATATTGGTTAAAAAAATAAGCACAAATAGTTAATGAAGAGTTCGGGTTTTCGCAAAAAAATATTTTTTTTCAGTTGTCACATTCTTTGTGCTGTTTGCGTGACCATGGCTGTATGTACGTATGTGTGTCCATATAAAATACTTTAAACTCAAAAAGTCATAAAAACATCTTTATTTTCATTTAATCATGCAGCTGTTTGTAAATTAAATTTATATGTCCTTAATGCATATTCTCATAAACAATTTACTCCATTTAAAAGTAATCTGATTCTAAATAGATTACACCTGTCACCGTTATATAATTGTATTGTGTCTGCGCACATTATTAAAAAAAAGTAATCTGGCAACATAATAAATATCACATTTTAATGTAATTTACATTAACAACATAATGCGACTACTTTACACTCACAAACACACCCGTATATCATCCATACATACCTGCTTGTATTCAAAGATAATGCCATGAATGCAAAGAACAAATTATATACAGTATAAACTCGGTAACCGCAACCCTCGATAGACGCAACTCCTCGATTCATGCAATACTATAAAACATAGCATTGTAACCTTTATAAGTGCAACTACTCAAAAATATTGTCCTCAATAACTGCAACTTTACATCTAAATATGTTTTGCTTCAGTTCTTTTTTCGTCGGTTTCTTCTTATGGCATTTTTTTGCATGTATTCACAAACTGATCGTTATTTTACCGTTGCTCTGTCGACTTTACTGTTTTTGTGTGTGTGTTAAGAGCAATTGTCAACAAATGACTTTCATTATCAGTTTATTTTGCAACGCGCCAGTAGTGTTTTATGTGTAAAAGTCATGGTGGTCACAAAAAAATTAATAAAACTAACAATTAAAGAAATAACTGAAATTTTGGATAAACTAGAAAGTGGTGTATCGACAAAAGCTCTTTGTATTGATTATAAAGTTCACAAGTCGACAATAAACGAGAAGAAGAAAAAAACTTGTATACTTAAATATGCCACAAATATGGAAGCTGGGCCAGGAAAACGGCAAACCTAAAAATCTTGTGAATACCCAAGAATGGAAAAGGCTCTCTACAAGTGGTTTTTGAAATAAAGGTGTTTTGAATCAAAGGATGTTTTCATGCAAGTAATGGTTGGGTATCTAATTTCAAAAAGCGATATGGCCTCCGCCACATAAAAAAGAAGCTTTCCGCTTTCTAATAAGACAGCGTCCGTCGACCCATTTGTAATACGTTTTAGAATTAAAATCAAGGAGCTTGATCTTTCTGCAGAACAAATTTATAATGCCGACGAGTCCGGATTGTTTTTCAGGCAGATACCAGATAAAACGTTGGTGAGCTTCAAGGAATCATCTGCTCCTGGTCGGAAAGTTAGTAAGGAAAGAATAACATTTCTCGCAAGTTAAGCTCTTTATCATTGGAAAAGCAAAAAACCCTAGAGCATTCAAAAATTTTCAAAAAAAGCTCGTTGTCTACAAGGCTAACGAGAACTCGTGGATGACTTATTTGTTTTTCGAAGACTGGTTTCATCATACGTTTGTTCCTGATGTGAGAAATACGAAATGTATTGAATTTTTGTTTAAAATTTATGTGTATTTTTTTGGATTGTTATAGGTACGCGAATTTCTAGAATCCAAGAGACTTCCCAAAACAGCCCTATTGGTCTTAGATAACTCCCCGTGTCATCCTAAAGACAATGAAATGAAAAGTGATGATGAAATTATATCCGTTATGTGTCTTCCACCTAACTGTACCGCGATCTCCAATCAATGGACCAAAATGTTATTAACTTAACAAAAATCTATTACAAAAAAAGTCTTTTGGAGCTTAGGGAATAAAACCCGATATGTTTAAAAAATAAAATTTTTAATAAAAAAATAAGCTTTCTATATCATAAAACGATTTTCATTTGTCATATTTCTTGTCATATATTTTTCCTCGCTGGGTGCAACAAACTCAATAAGTACAACTACCTAGATTTCTATTAGTTGCGATTACCGAGTTCGTACTGTACTGTATAAATAAATATGTGTGTATTTCGTGAGTAGGTGATTGTTATGTCATATACGAGGCAAGCTTTTCTGCAGCTTGTCTGTCAGCTTTAGGCGTTGTGCCCGTTGTTAACCAAATGTAACTAATTCTTTTCATCATATTATACTATACATACATACATTTATATGAAATGAGAAAGCGAAAAAAATTGTCATTATAAAATAACATAATTCACCGCAGTACATTACAATAGAAATATGTAACGTTACAAAAGTAAGCTGATTTCTTTTGTAAAGCACAATTTTTTATTATTTCACACATACACCTACAAAAGGCATATAGGCAGGAGTTGAAAACAGTTATTTCAAATGCGCACCTACCCAGTAGGAATGTTGGGAAATTTGTATAAATAAATAATTTTCCAGTCGATATGTAGACATATTTATTAGAGTTATTATAACGACGAAATTAGTGCAAGCATTATTTATTTTTATTATACACTCGCAACAAAGTCGCTAATCGTATGCTACAATATTTGGAACTATTTGGGCATATTTGCAACTATTTTTTTGGGGAAGTCGGCGTGGTCCCGGCCCTACTAAGCTTTTTGTAAAACACATACATATCTCGTAAACTACTAAAGCTATAGCAACGAAACCCTGAGGAGTCCTTTCTTTTAGGTACTTTCTTATACAGTCCAAAACTACTAAAAATGCTTTAATTCAGTAAGGAAAAACACCAGAAACCTTACGTTTCATTATACAGGTACAGGTATCGGTACAGGTACACCAGGGCTGCACACAAATTGGTATACAAAATTTTAAATGGGCGTGGTTCCGCCCACTTAGGGGTCAAAACCCATATCCCGAAACTGCTCGACCAATTTCAATGAAATTGGGTCTGTAATATTTTCCTTGCATCCCAATGAAATCTTGTGAAAATAGGCCAAATCGGTTTACAACCACGCATTCTTCCTATATACCAGAACTTTGAAGACGATCTGAATCGTTTAAATTAGAATTTATAAAGTAAGCACTAACGAAGATATCGGTACAGAACTTTGTATAAATCCTGCATTTATAGTGTGGCATCGACCTTCTAAAACCGAAATCGGACCATTGGTTTTGAAGGCCCATATATCGAACATGAGGTCCTCAGTGCTTCCAATCTTTTTTTACCGAAAATATAGGTAAGTCTATCAGATATTTGATGAAATTCATAGGGAATATTTGTCTTCTAATATTATGCCCCTGCCGAAAATGGGTAAAGGTCATAGGTCATAACTTCACCTAGGTTTCCAACTTTCGATGGACTTTACACCATATGTGTGTCAAATTGTGAGTTATATTAATAAAATTAAAAAAAAAAACAAGTAAGGAAGGGCTAAGTTCGGGTGTAACCGAACATTTTATACTCTCGCAATTTATTGATGTAATTTTATAAAGACAACACAATTCGACCCATATATTCGGCATAAAGTTCAATAGAATAACGAATCATCATAAATAGTATATGGGGACTGAGGTAATTCCTAAACCGATTTCACTCGTTTTCACCACCAAGATACAACGTATCGAAGACTATACGCTCACTTAATTTAATATTACTTATAATTAGGTATATGGGATCTGGGGGAAGTTATGACCCAATTTTTACCATTTCAGGTACAGAGAGAAACTGTTATAAGAAAAAAATTCAGAGGGAATGAATTACATTAAAATATCTGAGGGATTTACCTATATTTTCGGTGAAAAATTAACCTTAGGCACTGAGTTCTTCATGTTTGATATCAGGGGCCTTGAAAAGTCATGGTTCGATTTTGACAATTTTTCCACAAGTGATGTCACAGCTCAAATACAGTATTTGTGTAGAGTTTTATTCCGCTAGCTTCATTGGTTCCTTATGAATACATTATAAAGTGAACGAATCAGATGGAATTCAAAATTGGGTTATATGGGAAGTAGACGTAGTTGGGAACCGATTTCGCCCATATTCCACCCGTGTCATCAGGGTGTCAAGAAAGTGTTATGTACCGAATTTCATTGAAATCGGTCGAATAGTTCTTGAGATATGGTTTTTGACCCATAACTGGGCGACGCCACGCCCATTTTCCATTTTGTAAAAAAATCTCAGTGCAGCTTTCTTTTGCCTTTTCTTATGTAAAATTTGGTGTTTCTGACGTTTTTCGTTAGGGAGTTAACCCTCTTTTAGTAATTTTCAACCTAACCTTTGTATGGGAGGTGGGCGTGGTTATTATCCGATTTCTTTCATTTTTGGACTGTATAAGGAAATGGCTAAAAGAAACGACTGCAGAAAGTTTGGCTTATATAGCTTTATTGGTTTGCGAGTTATATACAAAAAACCTATTTGGGGGCGGGGTCACGCCCACTTTTCCAAAAAAATTACATCCAAATGTGCCCCTCCCTAATGGGATCCTATGTTCCAAATTTCATTTTCATAACTTTATTTATGGCTTAGTTATGACACTGTATAGGTTTTCGGTTTCCTCCACGGACAGACATCCGGATTTCAAATCTACTCGTCATCCTGATCACTTATGTATATATAACCCCATATCTAACTCTTATATTTCTTGGTGACACAAACAACCGTTATGTGAACAAAACTATGATACTCTGTGCAACAGGTGGCGAGAGTATAATAAATAGCGGGAGTATAAAATGTTCGGTTACACCCGAACTTAGCCCATCCTTACATGATATTTTGTAATTTTCGTCAGTACCAGGTTGCCAGGCTAGTTTAGATTATATGGTCTTCGGAATTTTATTCTGGTATTGAATGTTCAAACGCACTCAAACATAAGCGCCTTTAGAAATTGTTTATGCATGGGCTCTATAACAGTGATTCTAAAAAATATTTATCTGCGAAATGTTATCAAGCATTTCGTATTCTGTGTCTAAAATAAAAAGCTCTTTTCTTTATAAGTTGTTAAGAAGTAAAATGCTCTTGACAAATAAAATATCTCGCTGTGGATAGTTGTGAAAGTGAATTTGTTGCAATGGAGATATTTTACTTTTGTCGTTAGTTTTATACAAAGAGGAAAAATATGAACATGTGGATGGCTCGCGATATTGAGCCGTTTTTATAATATATTAAGAAGTTTATTTTTCCGTTTTTTGTATAAAAATGAGGATCATAAGGGTAACATTGACGAAATTGTTTTCTATATATTGCATGCGATTCCAGCTTAGCAAATTTTTGTCAACAAAGAACAAAGTTTAGATTTCGTAGTCCCCAAGGAACTTTTCTGAAGCTAAACATAACAACCAACTAAATCAAAATTGCATTCCAAACAGTTTTAAATATATTATAAAGGACATATGTATATGTATTATATTATGAGGTATTGTACGGCTTTGCGGGGGAGCAAAAGACTATGGAGGATCTGGGATGGAAAAGTGAATATATAGGCTCTGCCATTTGATTATCAATCAACTTTATTTACGCGCGGCACTCCCTGTTTGGTTAGGTATAACCCTGTCATCTATATAGAGTAAATGGAGTTGTGAAACCAAACCAAATACTTTGCATCAGGTCTGAAAAGCTTCAGTCGATATCTCGACAACAGAATCGGATAGATAGGCTGATAACTCTTTGGTCAATCATAAACCAAACTTATCAACGAAACCATACTGAAAAAGGCTCGGTTAAAACAAACACTCATCCAAATAACGGCCTTTTGCATGAAAAATAGTGCCAGGTTCGGAGCATGGAATATTTGCGCACCCTAAGAAAAGTCTAGACCAAAAGCAATGGGTTTATTGTGAAATTGAAGTTAAATTATTAACTATTTTGCAACAAATATTGAAATATAATTGAAAACTTACCTTAAAATATAATTCAATTCAATTTTTCAATTCAATTCGAATATAATTGGACAGAATCAGCTGTTTCTGTTTACATTATTTTGTTTCCCACACATGTGGGGAAGAGCTATGCGTACTGAAGCTTTTTACTTTATCAAAATTGTCACAGAATACCAAAAAAGTTCTTACTTGATAAAAATCTGAAAAAATTTTAAACTTTTTTGTTATTTTGTCAAGTGCACAGAATAGGGCTGTAAGTCTTGAATCAGAACGCTGACAGTAAATAAATCGCGTATACGCCATGTCAAACCAACAACTCAATTTGTGCGGTGAGTTCGTGTGACAATGTGTGAATGTTTCTTTAGCTGCTGGAATGTGGGAAACCACAAGCAGTATTCAATTATAAGTCATACTGGATTCCATGGAGTTACAGTTTGCTGTTTGAAAATGAAGATGGGTAGCAGTGTTAGCTTGCGGTTTGTTATTGTCGTGGTTTTGTTGTAATTCCTGCTGAAATGTTGCTATTATTTAATATACGTCTTTAATTTTATATTTTACAGAATTAATATTATGCTGATAGAAGTGGCAACACTTTCTAAAACAAAAAAGTATCAAGTGTAGAGTGCGTGAAATAAATCTTCAACATTCAACAAATAAAACCATTTTTTTAGGTCGAAAATTTACTTATATTTCTCTGTTTGTTTTTTTTTTTATATATTCATTTAATTGTTTAGGTTATGCCAGTTTTATTTGTGAAGATGTGTATCTTTCATGTGTTGATTGTTTTTTGTATACTTGAAAGTTCTGTTGATGGCCAACCAGCTGCAAGCACATTGCTATTCATTCATGAAACCCATTGTTTTGGTTAAAATATAACCGTATTTCTTTTAATATTTTTTTTTCGATTTTACGGTGAATTGGTATGTCGAAACTATAAACGAAAGTAAATAAGCAAATGGAAAATACAAAAAAATGTTCAGCAAATCTTTTATTGCCTGGATATGAACTCGTGTGTATTGTGGCAATTAGAGACGGAAGAGTATTTCTTTCTATTATCATGTACTATTGCAATCAACAGATGTCAAGCATAGACTTGCCTATCCGGCAGTGTTTCCGTATATAAACTCTTCTGTTAACGAACTTTATGTATTTCGAATGCTAAGCATACTATAAATCAAGCATTTGCCTATGTAAAGCTGAAAAGGAAACGGATACACAAGTTAACAATAGTAAACAGTTTTAGAGTAAATAGCCAACACAGTTGGTAGACATTTTTTTTTTGTTTTTTCCTCGCATATACCTATTTATTTATTGTAAATATGTATATGTTTTTGGACTATATATGCACACTGACATCATTTTTGCTCAATTTAAACTGTTGCCCACCAATTAAGCGGCAAATTCATTTCACTCTATGTATATTCATTGCTATTTTAATTTGAGAGCATATTTTTGTTGAATATGATTTATTTAGATTTAGTTTTAAGTGTGAGTAGAGACCTCACATATGCATTTTGGTATTGTTATTATACGCAGCTGGGAAATAAAAGAATATGCCAACTTAATATATACAGTAGTATTTATATATATTTATAGACAAACATGTGTACAATATTTACTTAACATAATCTAAACTAATATATAGAGATATGATAACCAACTGTTGATCACTCAATTGAACAGATTTTTGTTTTTGATTTCGACAGTTTTCACTATTAATTTGTTATTCTTGTAGTTTTTTTTGTACATCTGTTTTGGCTGCTTTTTAATATTCAAGGCAAACAAATATTTTTTTTTCATTTTATTGCTTAATTACTTAGAGCATAATTGCTCGCTTACTAATGCAGTTAACTTATTACAAATAAGAGCAACAAAAAATTTGAATGAGTTAAAAAGCTTTTTGTAGAGAAAAAACTCTTTTAATACTCAAGAATATATAGAGTTTGGTTCACATAACGGTTTGTAAGTCATAAAATGAAACTAGTTAGATATATATCAAAGCTTGAGTAAAAATAAAGAAACCTTGACTTGCTACAAATGTTCAAGAAGCTGAACCACTTCTTGGTCAAAACCCATATCTCAGAAACTACTTGAAATTACTTGACCGATTTCAATGAAATTGGGTATATGAAATTTTATTGTTATCCTAATGACATGGATGGGCGAAATCGGTTCACAGCCACGCCAACTTTTCATACAACTCCATCTCATTCCTTCAGTTTATACTATATACATTAGGAACCAATGAATATGGCTGAATAAAACTTTTCAAAAATACTATATATGAGCTGTGACATCACTTGTGGAAAAATTGTCAAAATCGGACCATGACTTTTCAAGGACCTTGATATCGAACATGAAGAACTCAGGGCCTAATGGTAATTATTCACCGAAAAAATCGGTGAATTTCTCAGCAATTATATTTTTTTCTAATAGTGTGCTTCTGTATGGTTAAAATCGGGCAATAACTTCCCGTACCACCCACATACCAGGAATTACTTCAGCCCTCATATACTATATATGATATTTTCCTTACTTGTTTTTGTATAGGTTATGGCGTCATTAGTAAAGTGAGTTCCGTCTTACAATATTCTAAAGCTGTTCCTACACTCAAAAATATGTCTGATTTTTTCGTCTAAAAGCCCATAATTTTTGAATTCCCTTATTCGAATATGATGATGAGGTATCCTAATCACATTAGGTGGCTATATTTTAATTTGGGTAATACGAATGAATGAGATTAGCTAATATATACCAAGTAAGGAAGAGCTAAGATCGGGTGTAACCGAACATTTTATACTCTCGCAATTTTTTATTTAAGTTTATTAATATAACACACAATATTCGTCATATATATGGTATGAAGTGCATTGAAAGTTGGGAACCCCTAACATTAGGTATATGGGAACTAGGGGAAGTTAAGACTCGATATCACTCATTTTTGGCACGGAGACATATTATTAGAAGCAAAATATCCCCTCTGAATTTCTTTAAAATATCTGGGAGACTTATCGATATTTTCGGTAAATTGATTAGATGCACTGAGGTCCTCATGGTCGCTATATAGGGTCTTGACATCTTATTATCCGATTTCGACGATTTTAGAAAGGCGACCCCACTCTATAGATGCAGTATTTGTGAAAAGTTCTGTTCCGATATCTTCACTAACGCTTAACTTATGTATTGTAAAGTAAACGATTCAGATCGACTTTAAAGTTCTGGTATATGGGAAGTAGGCGTGGTTGTGAACCGATTTTGACTATTTTCAAAATTTTCATAACATATTATTGGGATGCCAGGAGAATGTTATGAACCGAATTTCATTGAAATTGGGAGATTAGTTTCGGAGATATGATTTTTGACCCATAAGTGAGCGGACCACGCCCATTTCAAACTTTGAGTGCAGCTTTTCTGTACCATTTTTACCATGAAATTTACCGTTTCTAGTGTTTTTCCTTAGTGAATTAAAGCATTTTTAGTAGTTTTCTACATAATCTTTGTATGGGAAGTAAGCGTGGTTTTAATCCGATTGCCTCCATTTATAAGGAGGTGGCTAAAAGAAACGACACTAGAGAGTTTGCTTGATATAGCTTTAGTAGTTTACGAAATATGTTCAAAAAACTTAGTATACACCTTGCTAGTGCGATCCTTTGTACCAAATTTTTCTTTCATAGTTTTATATATGGCTTATGTGTTTTCCGTTTTCGCCATTTTGTGGGCGTAGCAGTGGTCCGATTTTTGTATACCAAGTTTCATTAACATATTTAAATTTTTACTCACGTTATCGCTTACACGGATAGACGGACGGACAAACGGACTGACGGACGGACATACATGCGGATTTCATTTAAATATATAAAGCCATATCTAACTCTTTTATTTCTTGGTGACACAAACAACCGTTATGTGAACGAAACTTTAATACTCTCTTTAGCAACTTTGTTGCGAGTATCGTACCTCTTGATGATTTCGATATCCTTATTAGAAAGCTATAACAATTTTAAATTAACTAATTTTTCAACTCAAAGGTAATTTGCAACATCTTATATTGATAAAAGATCAGCGAGTTCATCAGTTCAGTTCGGTCAGTTACGGGCGTATCTAAAGCTACTAATATATTTGCTTGACCTTTTTATTATTAAATCTCATTATATCAAGTTAAAAAGTTCTCGGTATCTATGACCGTTCTCAATACTACAACAAGAATAGAAATGTTAAACTGCAGATGTGCACACACATTCTCGCAAAGTGCCGTTAGTATATATTTCCTATTCTACACCAAGTCACTTAAAGTAGCGCCTAATGAATAGAATGTAGATACCACCGGCATAGGTGATAGATGTGTGCATGTGTGAATGCGTACGCTATAAGAGCTAGGCAATTCAAAAGATTAACACGTACAAATGTCAATATTTATTATGGAAAATGCGTGACTCTGCTGACATGTGCAGATTTTCAACAACTTTTATATGTGCACATACATACGTATTTACATATATAAGCAGGCCTGTGCCTTTCATATACCGTGTGACACACCTGCATGATGAAAGTGAAAATTGTCGCCTTTATTTGCTTTGCGTTAATTGGAGATGAAATTTGCGTTTATATTGAAATGAAACGACACTGAGCGTGTGGCAAGAGAGTTGCTTGAAGCACATAATTAATATGCGCACATTACGGGATCAACGAACAAAAGGTTGAACTACCTTAGCATAGAGACAGGTTAATCAGCAAAAAACTGCTGTGAACTAGACTTAAAGTAAATAAAGAAAATTGAGATGAGCTTTCAGGTTCACTTTACTCTCCGCTTATACTTTACGCTAACAATTTTCACATTTGTCATACCCATTTTCATTGTCAATGTCGGTATACAAGACTAAAATGGGTGAATGGGATAAACTTGATATAAAGCAAGAGTCATTGGCTTAAATCGAGCGGTGGTCTTTATTTTGTCATTGTAAATGATTTTGTAATTTTTTCCAATTAATCGCTGGCCCCAATTTCATTATATACGGCGCCATTCAGCTGTTTCCATTATGGCTTAAGGATTACAAGCGCACGTGCCCAGTAACAAAGCTTCAATGTACACTTGAAAGGTGCTATTGTGTATATCATCAATAAGGAGTAGACAAATCGACTTTAAAACCATAAATGTCTATTTTATTGATATTTGCAGCAAAGCACTCACAATCAATATAAAGAAACACAATATATCATTCGCAATGTTCTTTTAGAAACTGCTTGCCCGGCAGTGCAACTCCAAATTTAACTGACACTAAATTATATTATAACTCGGTACAAAACACTACCTATCATGGTCCTCCCTGAAGATATTAACTGTGTGAATAACTCAAGATGCTTTTGTTCTTACTAAAAAAAATGAAAATGGGCGTGACGTTGCCCACTTCTGGGTCAAAAACCATATCTCAAGAACTACTCGACAGATTTCAATGAAAATCGGCGTATAATATTTTCTTGACATCCTGATAACATGGATGAAAAACCACATCCACGCCTACTTCCCATATAACTCAATTTTGATCTGATTCGTTCATTTTATAATATATCTATTAGTAACCAATGATGATAGCGGAATAAACCTTTACATAAATACTGTATTTGAGCTGAGGCATCACTTGTGGAACAATTGTCGAAATCGGAGTATAACTTTTCAAGGCCTCGAATATCGAACATGAAGAACTCAGTGCTTAAGGGTAATTTTCACTGAAAATATCGGTAAATCCTAATTCAGAGAGAATCGTTTTCTTCTAACAGTGTGTCTCAGTACCAAAAATTATTAAAATCGGGTCATAGCTATCTCTAGCTCCCATATACCTTATATTGGGATTTTCAAACTTCTAGTGGGATTTATACTGCATATATCGCTTAATATGTGAAATTTCTTAGTCAAATTAAGTGAGCATATATGTAGGTTCGCATACAATTTACCTTGGTGGTGAAAATGAGTGAAATCGATTCTGGAATTACATCAGCCTATTTATGATGATTTTCATTATTCTATTGGCCGAATATATGGGTAAAATTATGTTATCTTAATAAAGTTTCATCAACAAATTACGAGAGTATAAAATGTTCGGTTGCACCTGAAATTAGCCTTTCCTTATTTGTCTTTCATATATTTAATCGATCCATACTTCATCCATACTTACGGAGCAAAAAAAGTAATTAGCTATACGTGTACATCCTTAAAGTCGGTTTTTGTTGTCACATAATGGCAGTATTCATATATTTAGAGTAAATACAAATATATCAGCTAATATTTACGGTAAAAACACTATCAGCGATCATTCCTATTCCCACTCTTCATTAAATCACCAAGTTATGTGCAGTTATTGAAACTAATACAATCGTTTCCGGGTACTCATTCTGCTTTAAGGTAATAACAGTGGTAACCAGATTAATATAATAATAATTGCATACACATATTGTAACTGAAGCATATGATATTAGTACAAAATCCAATTATGTGCAACATTAGATATTCGCATTTCCTAGATTTGCATATCTTCACCTTGGCACTAGGTGACCATGAATGCGGATTAATTGATACAAGTTTTGGGTACGAAAGCAAATATCTGTATGCGCTAATTATGCAAATACACTCATAGTTTTAACAGCATCTATTGTATATAGCTTAAAGGCATTTCAATTGATTGGTTTCAAATTATTAGTTTCATATCGAATTAATTGACACATATGCGTATATGTATGTTGAATCGATTTCTGTTCAATTGATTATATACCACAAGTATTCGTACAGAAATTAGGTGAGTTTTTCGTTAGAAATTTGGCTTGTAGCTGCAGATGAACATATTAAAAATTTCTATAATTTTGTATTACTCTATTACATAAGCATGACATAAATGTAATTGAGTAATATAAAAATGTGGAAATTTTTATTGAACTTAAATGTTAAACCACCGGTTTATGGTATATACAATGTTCGACAAAATTATGTATACCCTATGCGGTTAAAGCCAGCACTAAAATGATTTTTCTTGGATATATTGCATTAATATTCTACAGTGATTGTGGTATGTTTTGCAAGGAGTCCTTCAATCAAGACGAGGTTATCATTCAAATTTTGATATAAACACTTAATAGGATTTAAGTCAGAGGTTTTGGCATGCCATAGTAGGAGCTCTATCGATTTTTGATCTTTCTTCTTCTTTCGTAACCCGACTTGTATGTTAGGGCTCATTGTCCTGCTGGTATATGGAGTTATCTTCTAATTACATTTTTTGTGCTGCCAGATACCAGATTTTATAATATACTTTAGCTACAGCAACTCCAAACTAAAACATTTCCACCTCCGAAGTTAATGGTGCCTTGGATGTACTTACTTTACTCTTTCATCTATCTTTTTAACTGTCTTTCGTATTTTTCAATTAAAGCTAACTCCCATTGCTCCAAGTTAGTATTTTCTAAACATTTGGCGGCATTTGATAATACTTTTTGGCAAATTAAAATGAGGAAATATTCAAATAATAGTAAAAAATGCGGAGGGGTATCCATAATTTTGTCGGATAATGTATGTATGAAATCTTTTATAAGTCCAGCTGTGACAATCACGTAATTTCATTTCGCCTAAACTGCACATTTTACTTGAACTAAAATGTTACCAAAAATTCAATGAACCGGTAGAACACAGTTGCAAAAGTCCAAGGCCAACAAAAGTGCGGCAAAATCTAGTCAGTCACATTAAAAACTTTTCCAATTACCAATAATAATTGTTGCGTACGCATATAAATGGTCAATAAGTGCACAACTCAATGAGCATCAATAAGAAATCCAAATTAATTGGCAACAACAATTTGCCGCTTACACAAATTAGTGAAGTTCAACAAACTGAATACAAAGACTTATCTCAAGGTTTATTAAGTTGGCAAGCAGAGAAGCTAAAACGCAGTAATGCACTTGTTAAACAACGTAGTAAAGCAAGCCTCATTATTGTACGCATCGAGAGCGTGAACTAGATTTGGAGTAGTATACTTCTGTTGACAAAGGAAGAAACACTTTCTATTTTCATCTCCAATTTTTTTGTGATAACCTATGGAATGTAAGTTAGTTTATCACCCTGTAAATGTATATCTGCTTATATTCATCTCAGTACAATTATTTAAAATGAAATAACAACCCTTTTATAAAGCAGGTGCATAAACTAAATAGCAAATCATTCAGAAAATAACAATGTAAAAAAGTCAACAATGAATTAATTGAAAACAATTAATATAAAGCGGCAACACTTTCATTACATAAATTTTTTTGGCACATACATACAAAGCAAGCAAAGAACCCAAAAACCGAATAAATCCATAAAAAGTGAAAGTTATTTGCGCAACAAACGTTTCTTTTTTGCCTTTTGTATGTGTTGATATAATTTCCATATGTATGTATGTATATATAAACACACATACATACTCATTTTTAACACACTTAAATTTTTTCAAACCAATTTCGAAAGTTTTCCCGTTGCCAGCAACGAAAAATGCCTTCAGCTCCACAGCTGCTGGCGCTGCTTTGAAATCCGCCGCTCCATCAGAGGTGTGCTTTGCCTGTGCAGGTGTGTGGTACCGTAGCACAGTGTGAGATTTGGTCAATCTAGCATCTCGAAATTACAAAAAAAAATGTTTTCGTAACTCGCTCATATTTTTTTTTACGTGAGAAGAGACCCCAATTGTTACGAAAACAAACACAAAATAGAATAAAAAAATGTTATTAGCGTGATAACAGCTATCAGACACATACAATTGCATAGCATGCTACAATTGATTTGCAAGCTTGCATTGATCACAAAAGTTTGAGTGATCAGGTCGAAGTTGTGAGTGGTTATTTTGGCCTAAAATATTTTTTGTATTGAAGGTTATTACTTAAACTTAAAATTTTTGTTTTATACAATATTTATTTTTGCACTCAAGTATTTTGAAAAAATTGTTTTATAACCACCTGAAAGGTAAGACAAATTTTAAAGTTTTCAAATATTTGATAGACTAGAACTTCCAAGTCCCATGGAGTTCCGTGATGGGAATGCCAGCATAATCTTTGTTAATGTGCCCAAAACAAATTTAAAAAATAAAATCCTGCCCATTTTTTGCCTTTTTTTAGTATGAGTGAAATATCGCGAGAGGAGCTATTTTGGATTTGGTTGAACAAGGTGAAAAGCGACAAAACAGAAGCGGTCGAAAAGCACGTTATATCAATTTTTGGACCAGATGTTGACGATACCAAAATTAAAGATCGTATGAAAAAGCTTTGCTTCCAATTTCAATCGCGATGGAGTAAATCTTACCGTGATAAAGCAAGATTTATGCATGACAATGCTATTTGGCTAAGTTCAAAAATTTCTGCTGTTGATTTTGCTCTTGATCACGCACCATCAGCTTCAAAACAAATACCTCAACGCGGAAGGCGAGAAAAAGAGTTTGCTGAAAGTGCTTCGAGTACACAAAAACGGAAATGCATAGAGTTAATATCAAATGTAGCTTCGGAACAATTAACTATGGCTACCGCAATGTATCTGAGATCCTGTAGAAAAAGAGACTCAGCAAATATTAAAATCTTATTTTGAATATTTTCCATTCTTTTAAGAACTTTCGTTGGATGTTTTAGTTTTCCCTTTTTATTATGTTTTAGATATCAATAAATTTAACATTGAAACAACATTAACCTTTTATTTTTCTCTTTTGCAAAGAATCATCGAAAACTAAAGTTCGAAACTTGAAGAATTTTATAGAAATGGTTGTATGTGGGTGCTTATATCAATATAACGAAAAGTTTTAGTTAGAAGAGAAAAAAAGAAGAAATTTGGATATAAATATGTAAAAAAAAATTGTTCCCAACTAGTGTTTTTGAGGATAGTTCGGAACTAGTCCCCTTTGACACTAGTTGGAACTAGTTGTCTTTCACCATATTGAAGCTTACAATCTCCTTAACCATCGTGCCAAATTTCAAGTTTATATCTCTACAACTTCATATAAAAATTAATTTTGAGATGCTAGATTGACTAAATCTCACACTGTGCGTAGGCTGCCTTTGTTGAACAATGAGACAATATTATCAGTGTGAACATTATTTGCAGCAACAAAAGCCAACATCCCGCTTTAACACCAATACAGACATCAACTCCTCGTCAGCGGTATACTATTGTTCTTTGAGAATTTGAATATACGAGTACATTTACAAATGTAAACTTGTAGGTGTTGCCAGCGGTTGGGCTGCTGGCTGCCTTTTGTTCAGTTAACATAATAATCATGTCTTTCAAGGCCCCCAAACCGCACATTTTGAGAGGAGCAAAGCAAAATAAAACAAATAAGGAAGGGCTATGATCGGGTGTAACCGAACATTTTATACTCTCGCAATTTATTTATTTAACTTTATTTATATTATATAATACACAATTTGACCCACATATTCGTCATTTATATTGTATAAAGCCCATTGAAAGTTGGAAACCATAATATTAGGTTAGAAGCACCGAGGCCCTCGTGTTCGATAAATGGGGCCTTAAAAACCTATGGCCCGATTTCGGCGATTTTTAGAATGAGGCTGCCACACTATAAACACAATATTTGTGCAAAGCTCTGCATCGATATCTTCACTAGTGCTTACTTTATATATTGTAAAGTAAACGATTGAGATCGTCTTCAAAGTTCTGGTATATAGGAAGTAGGCGTGGTTGTGAAGCGATTTGGCTTATTTTCACAACATGTCATTGGGATGCAAGGAAACTATTACAAACCAAGTTTCATTGAAATCGGTCGAGGTGGGCGTGGTTATGAGCCGATTTCTTTCATTTTTTGGACTGTATTAGGAAGTGGCTAAAAAAAAACGGTTTATATAGCTCTATTGGTTTGCGAGATATGTACAAAAAACTTAGTAGGGGGCGGGGCCACGCCCACTTCCCCAAAAAAATTACATTTAAATATGACCCTTCATAGTGCGATCCTTCACACCAAATTTTATTTCCATAGCTTTATTTATGGCTTAGTTATGACACTTTATGTGTTTTCGGTTTTCGCCATTTTGTGGGCGTGGCAGTGGTCCGAAAGTAACCTTTCTATGGTGCCAAGAAATAAGTGTGCCAAGTTTCATCAAGATATCTTAATTTTTACTCAAGTTACAGCTTTCACAGACGGACGGACGGACGGACGGACGGACAGACAGACATTCGGATTTGAACTCCACTCTTCACCCTGATCACTTTGGTATATATTACCCTATATCTAACTCGTTTAGTTTTGGGTGTTACAAACAACCGTTATGTGAACAAAACTATAATACTCTATTTAGCAACTTTTGTTGCGAGAGAATAACAAGTTATGAAAGGATAAGTTCGGGTGCAACCGAACACTTTATACTCTCGCAATTTATTGCTATATTTTTATTAAGATATCACACAATTTGATCCATATATTCGGCATAAAGTCTAAAAAAAAAAAACGAAAAACGAAAGTCATCATATATAGTATATAGACTGAGGTAATTCCTGAACCGATTTCACTCATGAGGCATTCTCTGGAAAAAAGCCACTTGAAAAAAAAGTTCTTTATTTTCTTTGGCAATGATATATCTTATAGTATATGTAAAACCTAAAATAAAACGGAAGATGGAGTCATATGTAGAAGTTCACGTAAGTGAGGAAAGTTTCTGACTGTCATTCACTTGGGAGTGGCCAGGAACGATTCTTTTACATGTGGCTCAAGCAGCTCACGACTTCCGGTCTTAGACCAAGTATCCTCTGGGTAGCCAACAGACATCCGTTTGGAGGCGAGCTAAAGTGAGAAGGCGAAACCCGCCTATGCCGTTGTGCGTAGGGTTTGGGACCCACCACGTAAAAACACCCCCCAATGGAAAAGAAAAAACAGCCTCGGATGAGAGACCCCAATTTTGATTACGACCACTGCAAACGTTTAAAGGACTACGAAATAAGGGCATGCACCTGGAATGTCCGGACCCTTAATTGGGAAGGTGCCTCTGCCCAGCTGGTTGATGTCCTCGTAAGAGTAAAGTCTGACATCACCGCAATCCAAGAAATGCGATGGACGGTACAAGGCCGGAAGAATGTGGGTCCTTGTGACATCTACTACAGCGGCCATATAAAGGAGCGCAAATTCGGTGTGGGATTCGTGGTGGGAGAGAGACTCCGTCGTCGAGTCCTGGCATTCACTCCGGTGGATGAACGTCTAGCCACAATCCGCATCAAAGCGAGGTTCTTCAACATATCGCTGATTTCCGCCCACGCCCCGACGGAAGAGAAGGACGAAGTGATCAAAGATACCTTCTATGAGAACGTACCTATGAGCGCTGCCCCCGCCACGATGTCAAAATCGTGCTTGGCGATTTCAACGCTAGGGTGGGTAAAGAAGGTGTCTTTGGCACAACAGTCGGAAAATTCAGCCTCCATGACGAAACATCACCAAACGGTCTGAGGCTGATCGACTTCGCCGGGGCCCGAAATATGGTCGTCTGTAGTACTAGATTCCAGCATAAGAAAATCCATCAAGCTACTTGGCTGTCCCCGGATCGAATCACTCGCTACCAGATCGATCATGTTGTGATAGATGGACGACATGTCTCCAGTGTTTTTGATGTGCGTACGCTTCGTGGTCCCAACATCGACTCGGACCACTATCTTGTAGCAGCTAAGATACGCACCCGCCTCTGTGTAGAAAAGCGCACACGTCAACAAACACAAGGAAGGTTCGACATCGAGAAGCTGCAATCACAACCGACAGCCGAACGATTTTCTAGACTTGCACTCCTGCTCTCTGAGAGCACTCATCAGCCTCTCAGTATAAGGGAGCTGTGGGACGGCATATCAAACTCCTTACGTACAGCTGCAACCGAAACCATTGGTTTTCGGAAAAGTCAAAAAAACAGCTGGTATGATGAGGATTGTCGTCTCGCAGTGGAGAGAAAACAGACTGCCTACCTCGCAATGTTGCGATCGACCGCAACACGAGCGGGATGGGAAAGATACCGAGAGCTGAAGAGGGAGCGAGACGCAATTGCAGACAAAAAAGGAAAGAGGCGGAAATGCGTGAGTATGAAGAGCTTGACAAGCTGGCCGACAGGGGTAATGCTCGAAAATTTTACGAAAAGATCCGGCGACTAACTGAAGGTTTCAAGACCGGAGCACACTCCTGTAGCACCCCCAGAGGTGATCTAGTTATTGATGACCAGAGTATACTGAGTTTGTGGAGGGAACACTTCTCCAGCCTGCTGAATGGCAATGAAAGTACAACACCAGGAGATGGCGAACCCGATTCCCTAATCGACGACGATGGAGCAGATGTTCCATTGCCCGACCGTGAAGAAATTCGAATAGCAATTACTCGCTTGAAGAGCAACAAAGCGGCGGGGGCCGATGGATTACCGGCCGAGCTATTCAAATACGGCGGCGAAGAGCTGATAAGGTGCTTGCATCAACTTCTTTGCAGAATATGGTCGGAAGAAAGCATGCCTGACGATTGGAATCTCAGTGTACTCTGCCCAATACACAAAAAGGGAGACCTCACAATTTGCGTGGGATAAGCCTCCTCAACATCGCGTATAAGGTTCTGTCGAGCGTATTGTGTGAAAGACTAAAGCCCACCGTCAACAAACTGATTGGACCTTATCAGTGTGGCTTTAGACCTGGAAAATCAACAACAGACCAGATATTCACCATGCGCCAAATTTTGGAGAAGACCCTTGAAAATAGGATCGACCCACACCATCTCTTTGTCGACTTTAAAGCTGCTTTCGATAGCACGAAAAGGAGCTGCCTTTACGCCGCGAAGTCTGAATTTGGTATCCCCGCAAAACTAATACGGCTGTGTAAGCTGACGTTGAGCAACACCAAAAGCTCCGTCAGGATCGGGAAGGACCTCTCCGAGCCGTTCGATACCAAACGAGGTTTCAGACAAGGTGACTCACTATCGTGCGACTTCTTTAACCTGATGCTGGAAAAAATTATAAGAGCTGCAGAGCTAAACCGAGAAGGTACAATCTTCTACAAGAGTGTACAGCTCCTGGCGTACGCCGATGATATTGATATCATCGGAAGCAACAACCGCGCCGTTTGTTCTGCTTTTTCCCGCATGGATAAGGAGGCGAAGCGAATGGGTCTGGAGGTGAATGAGGGCAAGACGAAATATCTCCTGTCATCAAGCAAACAGTCGGCGCATTCTCGTCTTGGCTCCCACGTGACTGTTGACAGTCATAACTTTGAAGTTGTAGATAATTTCGTCTACCTGGGAACCAGCATTAACAGCAATAACAATGTCAGCCTGGAAATCCAACGCAGAATCACTCTTGCCAACAGGTGCTACTATGGACTAAGTAGGCAATTGAAAAGTAAAGTCCTCTCTCGACGAACAAAAACCAAATTCTACAAGTCTCTCATCATTCCCGTCCTACTTTACGGTGCAGAAGCGTGGACGATGTCAACATCCGATGAGACGGCACTAGGAGTTTTCGAGAGAAAGGTTTTGCGGAAGATTTATGGTCCCTTAAGAATTGGCAACAGCGAATACCGCAGACGATGGAACGATGAGCTGTATGTGTTATTCGACGACATAGACATAGTCCAGCGAATAAAAAAACAGCGGCTACGCTGGCTAGGACATGTTGTTCGAATGGATGAAGGTGCTCCAGCTCTGAAAGTATTCGATGCAGTACCCGCTGGTGGAAGCAGAGGAAGAGGGAGACCTCCACTCCGATGGAAGGACCAGGAGGGACCTGGCTTCGCTTGGAATAACCAATTGGCGCCAAACTGCCAGAAGGAGGGATACGTGGCGCGCTGTTTTGGACTCGGCTATAACCGCGTAAGCGGTGTCTACGCCAGTCAAGAAGAAGAAGCCATAAGTAAAGCTATTGAAATAAAATTTGGTACAAAGGATGCCACTATGAAGTGGCATTTTAGGATGTATTTTTTTTAAGGGAAGTGGGCGTAGCCCTGAAAATTACTAAAAGTGGGTTATCTCACTAATGAAAAACGTCAGAAACACTAAATTTCACATAAGAAATGGCAGATGGAAGCTGCACTCAGACTTTTTTACGAAATGGAAAATGGGCGTGGCGTCGCCCACTTATGGGTCAAAAACCTTATCTCAGGAACTACTCGACCTATTTCAATGAAACTTGGTTTTTAATAGTTTCCTTACATCCCAATGATATGTTGTGAAAATAGGCCAAATCGCTTCACAGCTACGCCTACTTCCTATATACCAGAACTTTGAAGACGATCTGAATCGTTGACTTTACAATATATAAAGTAAGCACTAGTGAAGATATAGGAACAGAACTTTGCATAAATACTACGTTTATAGTGTGGCAGCCCCATTCTAAAAATCGCCGAAATCGGACCATAGGTTTTCAAGGCCCCATGTATAGAACATGAGGATCTCGGTGCTTCTAACCTAATATTAGGGTTTCCAACTTTCAATGGACTTTATACAATATATATGACGAATATGTGGGTCAAGTTGTGTGTTATATTAATAAAATTAAATAAATAAATTGCGAGAGTATAAAATGTACGGTTACACCCGAACTTAGCCCTTCCTTACTTGTCAAACTAACCTTTGTACGGGAGGCGGGCGTGGTTATTATCCGATTTTTTTTACTGTATTAAGAAGTGGCTAAAAGAAATGACTGCAGAAAGTTTGGTTTATATAGCTTTATTGGTTTGCGAGATATATAACTATAACTACATATAACCGATTTGGTTACGGGGCCACTTACCAAAAAAAGATACATCCAAATATGCCCCTTACTAGCGCGAACCATTATTCCAAATTTTACTTTTATAACTTTATTTATGGCTTAGTTATGACACTTTATGTGCTTTCGGTTTTCGCCATTTTGGGGCGGTGGCAATGGTCCAAAACGTTACTTACAAATACAACTTTAATTCGATGCGAATTAACTGCAACGAAAAAATAACTTCTTCATTTAAAGCACATATGTATAAGGAAAACCATGGTTTTCTTACAATATGTTTACTGACACTGTAAAGTGCCAATTTATAGTATATTTTTCTCTGAGTTTAGGGAGTGTTTTAACACCAAAAAGACAAAATAAAATATATTTTAATAACATACCACAAACCCAAATTACAATTTTATAAATTTTTTTATTTTTCAAAATATTCTTGCTAACAGATACTGCTTCATTTCTACTCGGTTATATTCTACATGGGTAAAGCCTATAAGCATAAACGGCAAATACTCTACTAGAGGTAAATTCTGAATTGAATTAAATTGAGGACTGCCACGTATTATAAATTTTGATAGAATTTTTGGTAAATAATTAAATTTTTTGCGAAAAATTGACAATACGAGAACCCTGTATATGCAATTTATATCCATTTTATACTCTCGCAATTTATTTATTTAACTTTATTTATATTATATAATACACAATTTGACCCACATATTCGTCATATATATTGTATAAAGTCCATTGAAAGTTGGAAACCTTAATATTAGGTTAGAAGCACCGAGGTCCTCGTGTTCGATATATGGGGCCTTAAAAACCTATGGTCCGATTTCGGCGATTTTTAGAATGGGGCTGCCACACTATAAACGTAATATTTGTGCAAAGTTCTGCATCGATATCTTCACTAGTGCTTACTTTATATATTGTAAAGTAAACGATTCAGATCGTCTTCAAAGTTCCGGTATATAGGAAGTAGGCGTGGTTGTAAAGCGATTTGGCCTATTTTCACAACATATCATTGGGATGTAAGGAAACTATTACAAACCAAGTTTCATTGAAATCGGTCGAGTAGTTCCTGAGATATGGTTTTTGACCCATAAGTGGGCGACGCCACGCCCATTTTCCATTTTGTAAAAAAATCTGAGTGCAGCTTTCATCAGTCATTTTTTATGTGATATTTAGTGTTTCTGACGTTTTTCGTTAGTGAGTCAACCCACTTTTGGTAATTATCAACCTATCTTTTGTATGGCAGGTGGGCGTGGTTATTATTCGATTTCTTTCATTTTTGGACTGTATTAGGACGTGGCTAAAAAAGCGACTGCAGAAAGTTTGGTTTATATAGGTCTATTGTTTGCGAGATATGTACAAAAAACTTAGTAGGGAGCGGGGCCACGCCCACTTCCCCAAAAAAATTACATCCAAATATGCCTTCATAGTGCGATCCTTCATTCCAAATTTTATTTCCATAGCTTTATTTATGGCTTAGTTATGGCACTTTATGTGTTTTCGGTTTTCGCCATTTTGTGGGCGTGGCAGTGGTCCGATTTTGCTCATTTTCGAAAGCAACCTTCCTATGGTGCCAAGAAATAAGTGTGCCAAGTTTCATCAAGATATGTTAATTTTTACTCAAGTTACAGCTTGCACAGACGGACGGACGGACGGACAGACAGACATGGCTGGCTTAGACACTGTGACACTGTGTAGGTTTTCGGTTTCCGTAATTTTGTGGGCGTGGCAGTGGACCGAATTTGCCCATTTTCGCATGCAACCTTCTCAGGGTGTGTGTTCAAGTTTCATTAAGATATCTTAATTTTTACTCAAGTTATCGCTTTGTTATCTTTTTTGTTGTTATGCTGCTTCACCATTAAGTTGTTCAGCGTTTCCTTCACTTAATCGTGCGCCTCGCCTAAGCAAATTGAGGATGAAAACAAAAATCAGCTGATTACAATGGAACGTAAAACTGTGGGCTTTTTGTATTTATTTGGCAAACAATAACAAAATCACGCTGCTAAACACAACAACATACAAACGCATATATGAATATGTTGTTGTGGACAATACAAGAGTGTATAATTTACAACACATACCACAATTACAACAACAACACTGTAAAGAACTGTCATTTTTGCGCTTAGCTTTGCTTCAGTGAAAGTAGTGAAAGCTTTTTAATATCTACGCGCTCAAAAGACAGGAGGTGCCAAAATTTTTTTGGAACTTTTGTATCTTTGCTCCTCAATATGAATGAAGTGGATGGACAACATTTGTGCGTTTTCAATTCAGTTCTCGAGTTAATTCCAAAGCGTTTGGTTGCTTACAAATCAATATTCTTCTTCTTTTGTGGGTGTGTGTATTTTTGAAAGCGCTTATCCTCGTAGGAAAAAAGCGAAACCTGCTGGCGGTGTATTTGTACTAGAGCGCCGTGTGTACTGCGGGGCGTATACGCAACATTGTGCGTTGTAGTCGCAGCTGCTGTCAAAGTAGTGTGTGAACATGCTGATTGATTCGTGTTAACGCGTCGCCTTGGTTAAGCGGAATATATATATATATATATATATATTTGGCGTAGGAACCGCTTTAAGCGATTATAGCCGAATCCACCAGAGCGCGCCACTCATTCCTCCTTTTTGCTTTTTGGCGCCAACTGGAAACACCAAGTGAAGCCAGGTCACTTTGCACTTGGTCTTTCCACCGGAGTGGAGGTCGTCCTCTTCCGCGGCTTCCTCCAGCGGGTACTGCATCGAATACTTTCAGAGCTGGAGTGTTTTCTTCCATCCGTACAACATGACCTAGCCAGCGTAGCCGCTGTCTTTTTATTCGCTGAACTATGTCAATGTCGTCGTATAAATCGTACAGCTCATCGTTCCATCGTCTGGGTATTCGCTGTTGCCAATGTTTAGAGGACCATAAATCTTGCGCAAAACCTTTCTCTCGAAAACCAAAAGAGTCGTCTCATCGGATGTTGTCATCGTCCACGCTTCAGCGCCATACAACAGGACGGGAATAATGAGCGACTTATAGAGTTTGATTTTGGTTCGTCGAGAGAGGACTTTACTTTTCAATTGCCTACTCAGTCCAAAGTAGCACCTGTTGGCAAGAGTGATTCTGCGTTGGATTTCAAGGCTGACATTGTTGGTGTTGTTAATGCTGGTTCCCAGATAAACGAAATTATCTACAACTTCAAAGTTATGACTGTCAACTGTGACGTGGGAGCCAAGACGCGAGTGCGCCGACTGTTTGTTTGATGACAGGAGATATTTCGTCTTGTCCTCATTCACCACCAGACCCATACGCTTCGCTTCTTTATCTAGTCTGGAAAACGCAGAACGCGGTTGTTGCTTCCGATGATATCAATATCATCGGCATACGCCAGGAGCTGTACACTCTTGTAGAAGATTGTACCCTCTCTATTTAGTTCTGCAGCTCGTATTATTTTTTCCAGCAATAGATTGAAGAAGTCGCACGATAGTGAGTCACCCTGTCTGAAGCCTCGTTTGGTATCGAACGGCTCGGAGAGGCCCTTCCCGATCCTGACGGAGCTTTTGGTGTTGCTCAACGTCAGCTTACATAGCCGTATAAGTTTAGCAGGGATACCAAATTCAGACATCGCGGCATAAAGGCAGCTCCTTTTCGTGCTATCGAAGGCAGCTTTAAAATCGATAAAAAGATGGTGAGTATCGATTCTTCTCTCTCGAGTCTTTTCCAAGATTTGGCGCATGGTGAATATCTGGTCCATTGTGGATTTTCCAGGTCTAAAGCCACACTGATAAGGTCCAATCAGTTCGTTGACGGTGGGCTTTATTCTTTCACACAATACGCTCGACAAAACCTTATATGCGATATTGAGGAGACTTATACCACGGTAGTTGGCGCAGATTGTGGGGTCTCCATTCTTATGGATTGGGCAGAGCACACTAAGATTCCAATCGTCAGGCATGCTTTCTTCCGACCATATTCTACAAAGAAGCTGATGCATGCACCTTATCAGTTCTTCGCCGCCGTATTTGAATAGCTCGGCCGGTAATCCATCGGCCCCCGCTGCTTTGTTGTTCTTCAAGCGGGTAATTGCTATTCGAATTTCTTCATGGTCGGGTAATGGAACATCTATTCCATCGTCATCGATTGGGGAATCGGGTTCGCCATCTCCTGGTGTTGTACTTTCACTGCCATTGAGCAGGTCGGAGAAGTGTTCCCTCCATAATTCCAGTGTGCTCTGGACATCCGTTACCAGATTACCTTCTCGGTCCCTACATGATAAGCGGAATACTATAGTAGCAAAATAAACCTAGTGGGGTTGCACTCCGGGAGTGCAGGCAGAAGTGAAAACTTGAGCTAATGGCGCGTTTTGCACTTTTTTGGGTGAGCATTTTTAGGTGCGCTCGCGACATGAGAATATATATCTCGCATGCACTTCCATATGATCTGCAGAAAATGTGTCAAATGAAATATTTAAATAAATAATGTTCCATTTAATATTCATTTATAAAATAAATATAAAAAACTCTCAATCTTGTCTGTCACGAGGGCACGAACGAATTCCTATGCAAAGACTGTACATATATTATAAGAATACACGCGGTGTATATCAGAGAACTGCAATTATTCCATTTTTGAGTCATTGGTTGAGTAACATAAAAAATAGTATTAGTGCATATAAGTCAAAACTCATCAAACACTAATATCCACTAAAACACATTTACGCACAGCACACAAAGCGAGAGTACGAATAATGAGTAAGTTTCTCCTGATACGTTTCGTTGACATGCTCAATTGTCTCATGAGACAATAATTCAGTCAAGCTAAACCAAACTGAACCATACCACCAAAAAACACCAAGAGTATAGCTGAATGAATAAATTGATACGAATATGATCAAAGTAGAACTGACGCAGTCTGTGCCGCCGCTAGGTAAATGTGGCCTGTGGGAATTGACTAACGATGCGTTTTGTTCGTTGATATTGTGTATTACATTTAATGTTTTAAGTTATTTAATGACAGTAAAGTTAATACTTTTAGGTTCTAATATATTTCTTTTAATATTAATATACTGAAAATGAATAAAGACGGACGAAAATGCATATTCAATGAAATAATGAAAAATTTAATGTGACAAAATTCTCACCGGGTATCTTACCTTTCGTGCTCAGCTACGAAGTCACAATTTTTTACTCTCGCAACCTGTTGCACAGAGTATTATAGTTTTGTTACATTTAGCCATTTCCTTATACAGTCCAAAAATGAAAAAAATCGGATAATAACCACGCCCACCTTCCATACGTAAGTTAGTTTGAAAATTACTAAAAGTGGGTTAACTCACTAACGAAAAACGTCAGATACACTAAATTTCACTGAAAAAATAGCAGAAGGAAGCTTTAATCAGATTTTTTTACAAAATGAAAAATGGGCGTGGCGTCGCCCACTTATGGGTCAAAAACCATATCTCAAGAACTATTCGACCGATTTCAATGAAATTCGGTATATAACACTCTCTTGACACCCTGATGACACGGGTGGAATATGGGCGAAATCGGTTCACAACTACGTTTACTTCCCATATAACTCAATTTTGAATTCTTTTGATTCGTTCACTTTATAATACATATATACATTAGGAACAAATGAAGATAGCGGAATAAAACTTTACACAAATACTATATTTGAGCTGTGACATCACTTGTGAAAAAATTGTCGAAAACGGACTATAAATTTTCAAGGCCCCAGATATCGAACATGTTGAACTCAGGGCCTAAGGTTAAATTTTACCTGAAAATATGGGTAAATCTCTCAGATAATTCAATGTAATTCAGAGGAAATTGTTTTCTTCCAATAGTGTGTCTCTGTACCAAAAATTATTAAAATCGGGTCATAACATCTTCTATCTCCCATATACCTAATTATAGGTTTTTCAAAAATTCATTGGGCTTTTTTCTCTATATATGTATTGGTTAATATGTGATATATCTTAGCAAAATTAAGTGAGCGTATAGTATTGGATAGGGTTCAGGAATTATCTCAGCCCTCATATCTATGTATGTATATATGACGATTTTCGTTATTCTATTAAACTTTATGAATTTATGGGTAAATTTGTGTTATCTTAATAAAATTTCTTTAATAAATTGCGAGAGTATAAATGTTCGGTTACACCCGAACTTAGCCTTTCCTTACTTGTTTGACATTAGATTTAGTACTCATTTGCACTAATTTGTTTGGCTCATGAGTTAGTGCACTAATTTCATTAGCACTCAATCTGGTGTATATCTGTGTAAAATCTCGACTGTCGCGAAAACGGCTGAAAATGCCCACCCACAGAAGTGCCTTACGCGCCATAAGAAGTTTTCACTTCAAAAACTGAGAAAATATGTAAACGAATTGTACAAACATTAGTGTCACATCGCTCCTCAATTAAGATGAACATTTTGTTCATACCATTAATTAATTCTTTCTGCACTTTGTCTACCCTTTTGTCTGCTAAACTGTTCAGACTCTATGAACAGGATAATGTGCTGTGCAAGTGCAAGTAATTATTCAATTTTCTTAATTATAGCAATCATGCAGACACAAATTTGTGAATTCGTTGGTTATTTGTTTGATGCGACAAGTGTACGTGTAACACCCCTTAGATTAGTTGATTAATGGGGGAATTTATGAAAAAAATGTTAAGTGATTTTTTCTATAGATTAAGCGGAGTAATTTGATTATAATTGAGGAGTGAGTAATTGGATAAGTCACAAAAGTCGCAGCAGAGTGGCAGATATATTGAATAACTAACTAATAACAATAAATATTTGTAAATTGTCAATAAAATAATTGTAAATTGATAAATAAAAAATAAAAAAAGAATAAAAAAAAAAATTGTTTTGACAAATTTTTCCTCATTATGGTCAATGTTTTTAGACAAGAATAATTTATAGCAGCAATCATTAGAATGTGTTATTCTTCGCTTTGGTGTAGTGCTTATTTCTAAATATTAAGATTATTTATAAACGCGCGTGTTAAGCCAGAGGTCTTAAATTCATTCTTCAATTTCTCTATTTTTGCTTTTCTAACTTTGATCATATAACACATAAAATCACACATTGCTCCATAAATAATTATAACATTATTCTAACGCAAGTGAATACACGTGCATCATATCGAATTAATTTAGTCGGAATTTGTCACTCAGATTGAGAGAACATGATAGCTTCATAAATATCTCAACCAACGTGCTTCAGCTGACGTTATCATACAGATTAAATAGATTTCTTTGCTTCACAAAATACTCTCAACCCAATGTCTTCGTTAGCTTCTTGCAACAAGTACGAGTTCTTTCGTCGTATGTTAAGTAATGAGGTGGGTTCGATAAATACTTCGCTTCAACGAGCGATGGCGCTAATATTGTCGAATCGAGTTGAAGGTTCGCACATGGTAAACGTCTAAAATCGGTTTACGAGTATCAACGTGTTCAGTGTTTTAAGAGATGCACTGGTGTGGGCATGGAACAATGAATGACATGATGAACGTGCTCCGAAAATGATAAAGACTTTCCTAATGGTCGAAAAAGTTATAACCACCCTTTTCTGGAATTCACAAGCTGTGACCTATATCGATTACCTGGAAAAGCGCAAAAATATAACAAGTATTTTCTCTACAGTTAGACAAAGAACTAAGTGCTCTACAACCCTGGCAACGGAACGTAAATTTCGGCTATACAAATTTGAAAAAAGTCAAGACTGGGCTAAGATGTGCAGACGTCGGTGGGTCATTGTGCATCGAGCTAATTTTTCATGATTCTTTGTAGTTATGTAATTATCGGACAGTTCAGAGTTGAAAAATATTCTCCATGAAAAAACGTTGGTAGATATTTAATAAATATTAAGTTACGTACGTCAGATAAAGCCATTTACTTTCCACAAACCATGCTTAAGTTACATTAAAGACTTTCGGATAAAACTTTTGCTACATTTTTGAAATTCAATTGGCTAAAATTTTTAAATTGTTCTATATAATGTATTTATATATGTAAGAGAGACACCATTCTCAGAAGTATGTTCTTACAATAATCAGCAAATGTGTAAGGGTTTTAATAGATTTATAACCTTTTCACACTGGAGATAATTCATCAAACACAGATTATGATCGATTTACCAACTAAATAAAAATCTACATTAATTTTTACTTGAATCTTAATCTACTTGAAAATGAAATACAACTCTGCGACAAAGACCGTATTTGTAATTACATATACGTTCTTTGTCTGCAAGTTGTTGTTCACGCTACACGACGGTAGATGTTGCTAGAAGAAGAAACTTATCAACTTCTTATGAAAAGCAAAAACAGAAATGTGTAACAGTTGATCGATTATCGCGTAGCCGGCAGTGTGAAGGGTAAATCATTAATGATCAATTAATTATGCTGTGTAAAAGGGCTATTAGAAGTACGCACTAGCCAACAGATTAAGTGCGATGATCAAGAAGGCTTTTAGAGTGAGTAACACGCATGTCATAGCCTTAGTTTGGGCTGTATTCATACATCTCACTTTTATTCAACGAAAAAACAAATATTTTTCTCCCTGCAAAATCTGTGTTAAGAACACATGGAACAACAAGTCTTCAAATATTATTCAAATACATGTAATATTAATATATATTATCGGTCATTGTGCTGCCCGTGAGAGTATGCTAAGCGTGTAAATAAATCACATTTGTTTGTATAAAAAACAAATACATCGAGCCAACGGTGCATGCTTGCAGCCACACGTTACCCACCTGAAAGCGGTGGGTGAATCAAGCAACGGCAACCACAAATATAATGTGACTATTTGTTATGTAAAATCGCCTCATATCAAGGTAAACATTACACGTCGTGTGCTTGTATTTTTGTCACATTCGCGCAATCCCCATAGACAAGTTTTTGGGTCAAGAGTTTTGTAGGTCGTGCGAAATTCGTGCGCTTAGAATATGTGCTTGCAATTTTAATGGGTTCCACCTCCTTTGCAATAGTTACGCTTGAATATGCTATTGTTTTTCTACGTTTTCTTCGCAATTTATTCTATATTTTGTGCGTGACCAGTACCCCAGTCAAATAATTATATGTGCATTTCGGCTTTTGTTTATATTTCTTATTCACTGTTATTTTTTGGATTTCGGTAAATGTGGAATAAAAGGTTGATATGTTACCGTTACTATACAACGAAAATTGTTTCATACTTTTCTCGTTCGTTGTACAGTTACATTAAGAATGTGATTGCGAATTGGGTATTGCATAGAAAATATTTATATGTGCAAAATCCGTTTACCGGATCTTTCTTACTGATAGTGTCGCAGCAAAAACTTTTTTTGCAAAAATTTGTTTTCAAAATTATTGTAGGTGCATTTACTTAATGAATTATTAAAATTTTTATTATATTTATTTAACTTTAAGCCTAAAATGCCTCGTGGTCCTAGTTTATCAGCCGAGGAACAAGTAATAATCATAGGAATGCATAAAAGCGGTTCCAAAATGGCTCTAGACCAAAGCGACATCGGAACTGTATCTCAAAATTTCTTAAAAACCCCACTAATTATGGTATATTGCGACGCAGCGGACGAAAAACAACATTGATGACCGGTGCGAAAGGATGATTCGACGGCTAGTAGTTGCGGACTTGATAAGCAGCGATCAAATATGGACCTAGTTAAGACAGAAAACCGCAATAAATATAATTTTTCCAATTATACATAAAAATCAGTTTCTGTAACACACCTCCATGGCACCTAAACCAACGCTAAAGAAAGACACAATAAAGCACATTTGAGGTTTGCAAATAAATACCAATTCTGTGCCGATGAGTGATAGAATACAGTCTTAGTGACGAAAAAAAATTAAATTTGGTCGGTCCAGGTCATTGCAAGAAATATTGGAGAGATTCGCACGACGAACGAGGGTCCTACTACAAGCGATGTTTTGGAAGCGGTACCTTGATTTCAGGGGCTGCATTTTGCTGCTGTGGAAAGCTACTATCTACATCTTTTATATTCTCTCAAATGAATGCTATTATCAATGTAGATCTTTTGGACAGCGAGTTAATAAAATTTGCTGGCAATATTTATGGCATATAACTGGACATATCGAAAGGATAACGCTTTAATCCACACGAAGAACATCTTTAACGACGGGAAAATTCCGGTATTACAATGTGCAGCATTGAGTTCGAACCTAAATCCTATTGAGGATCTCTGGGGGAACCTCTCTGCTCCTGTTTTCCAAAACGGAAAGCAGTTTGAGACAGTACGTCACCTTAAATTAGCCATAAAGCAATAATTTGGGAAATTTCAGCTCATTCGGAGAAAGATGGAATGGAGACCACCGGCCCAAGTGCTCACGAATATGTGAAAAGATTTGACGAATCCCAAAACTTTGAACGCGTTTTTCTCGAAACGCCTTTTCTGAAGTCGGTGTCCACGATAACTCAAAAAGTTATGCACCGATCGTATTGAAATTTTGCACACTTGTGCAACATAGAATTGACTCCCAGCCAACGGTCCCATTTTATTTATTTTTTGCTTCTATTCGATTTTACAGCCACAAAATGGCGCATTTTTAGGGCTAAAAACGTACTTTTTACCTTCACCGACCGTTGAAAAAATGAAAAAAAAATGTTTCTTTTAAAAGGGCACCGTTGGCTGGGAGATATACTTCTAAAGAACTAATTTTTTTTTTATCCCATGTGTTTCAGATGATTCTACGATCTTATATCCGGGACACCGCAATGTGCGGAATTCCGTTGAGTGCCTACTTCAAGTGGCTGCAACTTCGTTGATTTTCGACATTTTGTAAAACTGATTTTTTGTAAAACATATTTGAAATGTCACTGAATAATATGATAATAAAACTATTCAAAAATATTCAGTAGTTTTCTCAAAAAAAAATCTTCAAAAACGCTTTTTTTTTGGCCCGTTATCCCATACCCCCCCCCCTTAAGACAATAAGGTACCAGTAACTAGAATTTTGTGTTGACAGTTGTAAGTATGAACTTCTTTGTGGCTATCTCAACTGAAATGAAAAAAATAATGAATACAATTACGATATCACTAGTTCTACATTTATCTGCTTTTTTATTCAGACTTTCAGGAACTTGAATCCTCACAGCAATAACAGCTGCGATGAACAAGATGAACTAAATATCAACTGGAACTAATCAAATACAATGATTGAGTCTGATAGCCTTTTCACACAGCCAAATTAATTGATCAATTAAAATTTTGATTGAGATATCATTTTTTGCCCTTCAAACTGCCGGCTACTCGATAATCGATCAGCTGTTACACATTTTTGTTTTTGCTTTTCACAAGGAGTTGGTAAGTTTCATCAGGTGATTGCTATTTTATTACTTATTTCCAGCGACAACGTTTACCGACGTGTAGTGTGAACAACAACTCGCAGCGTTGCATTTCATTTTCGAGTCGATTAAAATTCAATCAAAAATCATTGTAGAAAAATAATGTATGATAAATTGATATAAATCAGCGCTTTAATCGAGCAAAGACCGGTTAATTGATCAAGTAGTTCCTGTGCGAAAAGGCTATAAGGCAAATAATAAATATTTAAACTAAAGCTTTCTGAGACGCCTGAGTACTCGACCTTGTGATTAAGTAATCGCTCGGGCAATGGTATTATGCAATAAAGAGCAAATGCGTGCGCAAGGTCAGTCGACAATAGTAGATGCTGTCTACTGTTTAATTTGTATGGATAATTCAGTTATATTGTATTTGCCTTAACTAATGAGAACATATCAAGAGATAACAAATAGACTACCCATGGAATGTCAAGAACATAAGCATAAGCATCTTCCTTGCATGCAAAAGAGTAATCAGTATAAATATTTGTAAATAAGTGAAAAAAAGTAATACTATGATAGAAGATCGTGGGAGTGGGGCAATCAAGGAAGTAGAAAGCAAAAAACAAAAAAGAAAACTTACAAGTTAAACATGTAGAAGAGTAAAAATATTCTGAGAGCAACAATTACAAATAGTCTACCTACTCGTAACTTAACCACTACTGCTTCTTAGAGCAAGAGCAGCCGGAAGTCTTTTGTGTAAGCGGATGTGGAGCTGTTGTTAACATTGTAGCCTGCACTCACCTACTCTGTTTGGTTGTTAAGTTGTTGCTTACCATATCATGCCGCCAACACTTTTCTTCCGCTATTGCTGCTGGCTTTTAGCTATTTACGAGCCTTTGCATGGATTAAGGATATACTTACATAAGTATATTGGTGGAATTCTCTCTGTAGTCAACTTGTTGACGGCTTATCACAGTGGATGTGTTTTGACGGGGCAGCAACTGTAAACACGCCTGAATGTGACAAGCGTTTAATATTATCATATTTTCTTTATCACATAATTACCGCACTTGCGGCATAATTAAAATTGAAGAAGTAATCGTATAAGAAGAAAAATGAATATTAATTATGCACAATTAAAGAATAAAATAAGTAAGGAAGAAGTGCTAAATCAAGCGGAAATTAAATTTAAATTTTTAAGAATTTATGAACTGCTCAACAAGTATCATTTTTTTGACATAGCCTTATACAATTGAACAATGATACAAATATTTTAACAAAGCAACAATGATAACTTTCAAAATATTATTATTTTTTGTTTTGTTTTTTTATAACTTTGTTGTCATTTCAAATAAAATCATCTTCTTGTTATCTTCACAATTTTTCGATATATACTTACTTTCTAATCCGTCCCTGGCCTTCCTAAAATTAGCCAGATCGGTTTGGCCCTTCTCGACTTTTTTCGAGAGTAACGACACAAATTGTTTTTAGTGATAGGGGTGATTAGAAAATTGTGGATTTAAGACCTTTTCAGGCAATTTTTCTAATTTTTCCCTCCGTAAGAACCATCCCGGTACCTCTAAAAACATTCTAAACAAAGAATTGGCGAAATCGGTTCAGCGGTTCTCGAGTTATGCGCTTAGCAACATATTTTGCGATTCATTTTTATATTATACATAGATGAAGGTAAGAATTTCCTTTTATTAGAAACTAGCAGACCCGGCCACATGTTTTTGTGGCTAAGGTATACATTAAATTAAATTGATCCAATCTTGGCTTCGGCGACGATATTGATTACTCGAGGTTGATTTATATTACGCAACATGATGACAACTCACACTACTTTTTATTGCAAAGTGAGTGGTCATAATACAAGTAATTTTAAATAGTTTGGGATAATTGACTACGTCATCCTGATTTGTAGCTGCGTCAACTCTCCTGGACCGAAATTCTAAATTGTCGCATTAAGATCATCGATATCTTTGTTTTTTTACCACCAATATAGGTCATTCAATCAGTCATTTATGCTGATCATATTGAGGTTTTATGTCAAGAAAACTTCTCTTACGAGTCAATGAAGTGACAGAGATCTGTTGGAAATGCTATTAATCTATCGAGGTGTCAATTGCGACCCTACTATTTCCAACTGCTTCTACAATCGCAATTTGATATTGTTGCAAAAACACTCATATGTTAGTTGTCAATTGGCGATACTTTATGTGTCGCCACAAATTAAATGACTTTAGGCATGCGATTACCCCGTCAGTAACAGTTGATCCAGGAATAATTGGAAGAGTCTGGCGTAAATCACCTATTAACAGAATCCAGGCTTCACCAAAAACGTTTATCGACAATCAAGATCTTTTAAAGTCCTGCGAAGTACCTCCAGCGACTTCTCGAATATTTGGAAAATTTTCGTTATAGCGCTATTTTTTGACGATTTTGCCGACTGGTGTTTCGTTCATTTGCAATTTAGGAGTAATTTCAAAGTCGAATGTGTCGTTTGTTTGCCTACTAACAGGTGCCAAGTTGCCCCTATTCCCGTTAACCTTGGTGGTGAAAATGAGTGAAATTGGTTCTGGAATTACATAAGCCCTCATATACCATATATGATGATTTTCTATTAGACTTTATGCCGAATATATAGGTCAATATTGTGTGTTATTTTAATAAAATTACATCAATAAATTGCGAGAGTGTAAAATGTTCGGTTGGACGTGAATTTAGCCTTTCCTTATTTTTTACAAATTGTTTTGGGCTATCGACACAACCTTATACAATTGAACAATAACAAAAATATTTTAACAAAGCAACAATGACAACCTTCAAAATATTATTTTTTTGTTTTCTCTTTTTATAATTATCTTGTCATCTCGAATAAAATTCTCTTATTATAATCTTCCTCGCAATTTTTCCATATTTACTCACTGTCTAATCTTTTCCTGGCCTTCCACGAATATTTGAAGACTAAAATTAGCCAGATCGGTTTGGCAGTTATCGATTTTTGGCGAGACTAATGAACAGCAATTCATGTTTATATTATATGTATGTATGTAACTGTAAATTAGAAGTAAAACAAAATGTTAATTATTAATATCTCTTAACTAAATTTCATCAAAATCCGTTCAGCCGTTTAGGCATGATAGAGCAAAACTCCCAGCAAAAATTATAAAACATCACTAATTCAATTCAGTTTTCTGCCTACTTCCTACCCCCTAAGTACGATGACGTGATCTTTTTGATCTTACTTACTTACTAAATTTCATCAAAACCCGTCTAAAAACGACTAAAAATCACTAACTTAATTTAGTTATCTGCCTACTACCATGGCGTGATTATTTTTAGCCTATGACCATTTCTATGTTATCATCTATCACCATACCAAATTTCAACAAAATCCGTTCAGCCATTTAGGCGTGAAAGAGTAACAGACAGACAGAGTTACTTTCGCATTTACAATATTAATATGGATTAGTGTAAATTTGAAAAATGATTACAGATAATGAGTTTTATCTAACAAATATGTTCATATTTCCATAATCGAAATTTCTAACTTGAACATAAATTATTTGCATTGCATATGCACACTGCTACACAACTTTTGCGTTAAGTGGTTAATTAATCAGTGAACATTGCTATTAGTTAAATGCTATCTTTGGAAGCTGTTCAATTAATCACTGATTATTCTGTTGCTGGACTTGAAAAGCTTTTTTTTAATGTACTTCAAAAAAGTGTATGAATAGAAATCGTAGTTTGGGGGCAGGCCCTCATAGCACAGTGGTTCCGCTTGTATGAAGCCGCGGCCATAAATACTTCCCGTTGAGATATCGCTATGAAATTTTCACCAAAAATCTAGAAAAATATTTCAAATATGTGATAAAAAAATTGACAAAAAATGTTATGAACCGAATTCCAGTGGAATTGGTCGAGTAGTTCGTGAGACATAATTTTTAACCCATAAGTGGACGGAGCTACGCCCATTGTCCAATTTTTTTAAAAGCTTAATGCAGCTTTTCTGTACCATCTTTCCAATAAAATTTAGGATTTGTGGTGTTTTTCCTTACTGAATTAAAGCACTTTTAGTAGTTTCCAACATAAAATTTGTATGAGAGGTGGGTGTGGTTATAATCCGATTTCCTTCAATTCCATGCTGTATAATCAAATGCCTAAAGCAAATGAACAAAACATTATGCAAATATGCATCTCCCTAATGTGATCCTTTGTACCAAATTTTGTTTTCATACCTTTATTTATGGCTTAGTTATGACACTTCACAAGGCAAATTTGACCTTGAAGAAGAAAATATGGCATTAGTATATTGTATCTGTCCTATATCTGCAAATTTCTGCTGCTAACATTAAAATACATTGAACAAAAAGGTCTAAGTGGAGAGGGGGGAAACAACTAAAACTTTAAATAAACAAAATAAAGACGCATATCCAAAAACCAAGGTAAAGAAAAGCTTTAATTAAAAAAATACAACACAAATTAGCTTTTATTAATATAAACCTTTCACTTAAAAATACCATTAAAATCATTCAGATTCAGAAAAGTAAATATTCGATAGACCACTTTGAAAATGAACATGTGCTCATGTCTTCGATTCTATTTTTTAAAAATCCCGTTAGATTTCTAGATAAAACTGTTTTACCGTATAAAATTTTGGTCCTTTTAGAGACAATTCGTTTACATTTTGTCACTGTGCATAGTACCGTCGCCGAAAGTAAGAAATGAACGAATGTTTTGTAACTACCTATGAAACTACCTACTAGATGAAAAAAATATTGATCAATGTCAAATTTAATGACATTAACAGTCTGACTGTAGTAATTTATTTTTTTTAATTTTCGAACTGAATCCACAAATTTTAGTCAATAATCAAAATGATGCGAGAAAATCAACAAATTTATATAATTGAAAATTTATATATATTTGTCATTAAATTTCACACAATGAAAATTGGGCATTATGTTCCTTTTTCTTTTTTTCAAAACATCACTTTTCTATCATTGCTTTGGCTCCATTTAATGCAGATGCCAGCTTATTTATATTGAGGTTATCTGTAATTTAGTCATTCGGCATAGTTTCAATTTTTTTATTCACAAAAGTAAAATATAAAATAACTTTTCAACAATTGCATGTCATATTCCATTAAACGTGAACAAAAATATTGCCTTCACAGTGTTGTCATAAAAAAATCCCCAAAACAATATTTTATCAGAATTCCTACTATTTTCGCTGCGCGATGCAATATGTACTGATCATAACAATTGAAAGAGTGCAACCGGTATTCATTGGCATATATATATATACATACACCAGTGTGTATTTAATAGCAAATGTATTCACTGAACTGTAAGTGTAACCGACAAAAGGCGCAATTTGCTGTTTAAAAAGCGTTACAATGTTTGACAGTTGAACTTGACAATGATTAGCTTTTGATTAAGGGAACAAGAAATATGAATGATGTTAGATACATCATACGTTATAGTATACATACTATAGAGAGTTGTGTAAGTAAAGCTATTTATTATTGGTCTTCTATAGGTTTGGTATAGGTCCCCAATCTATATCCGTGTCAAGTGTTAAAAAATCTATAGAGCTTCATGCTATTTTTATACTCTCGCAACCTGTTGCACAGAGTATCATAGTTTTGTTCACATAACGGTTGTTTGTGTCACCAAGAAATATAAGAGTTAGATATGGGGTTATATATACATAAATGATCAGGATGACGAGTAGATTTGAAATCCGGATGTCTGTCCGTCCGTCTGTCCGTCTGTCCGTGCAAGCGATAACTTGAGTAAAAATTAAGATATCTTAATGAAACTTGGAACACATATTCCTTGGCACCCTGAGGAGGTTGCTTTCGAAAATGGGCAAAATCGGTCCACTGCCACGCCCACAAAATGGAGGAAACCGAAAACCTATACAGTGTCATAACTAAGCCATAAATAAAGTTATGAAAATGAAATTTGGAACATAGGATCCCATTAGGGAGGGGCACATTTGGATGTAATTTTTTTGGAAAAGTGGGCGTGACCCCGCCCCCAAATAGGTTTTTTGTATATAACTCGCAAACCAATAAAGCTATATAAGCCAAACTTTCTGCAGTCGTTTCTTTTAGCCATTTCCTTATACAGTCCAAAAATGAAAGAAATCGGATAATAACCACGCCCACCTCCCATACAAAGGTTAGGTTGATAATTACCAAAAGTGGGTTGACTCACTAACGAAAAACGTCAGAAACACTAAATATCACATAAAAAATGACTGATGAAAGCTGCACTGAGATTTTTTTACAAAATGGAAAATGGGCGTGGCGTCGCCCACTTATGGGTCAAAAACCATATCTCAAGAACTATTCGACCGATTTCAATGAAATTCGGTACATAACACTTTCTTGACACCCTGATGACACGGGTGGAATATGGGCGAAATCGGTTCACAACTACGTCTACTTCCCATATAACCCAATTTTGAATTCCATCTGATTCGTTCACTTTATAATGTATTCATAAGGAACCAATGAAGCTAGCGGAATAAAACTTTACACAAATACTGTATTTGAGCTGTGACATCACTTGTGGAAAAATTGTCAAAATCGAACCATGACTTTTCAAGGCCCCTGATATCAAACATGAAGAACTCAGTGCCTAAGGTTAATTTTTCACCGAAAATATAGGTAAATCCCTCAGATATTTTAATGTAATTCATTCCCTCTGAATTTTTTTCTTATAACAGTTTCTCTCTGTACCTGAAATGGTAAAAATTGGGTCATAACTTCCCCCAGATCCCATATACCTAATTATAAGTAATATTAAATTAAGTGAGCGTATAGTCTTCGATACGATGTATCTTGGTGGTGAAAACGAGTGAAATCGGTTTAGGAATTACCTCAGTCCCCATATACTATTTATGATGATTTTCGTTATTCTATTGAACTTTATGCCGAATATATGGGTCGAATTGTGTTGTCTTTATAAAATTACATCAATAAATTGCGAGAGTATCCTTACTTGTTGTTTCTCAGTATTTTTGATTATTTGCTTAGAAATTCTTGGTTTAATATGTAATTTCCCCTTTTTAAAACTCTAAGACATCTGACTGTCTTACCAAAGAATTTGTATAAGGGGTTGCATTTCTTTCTTTCCTCCTACTTCCTCATTCCATTAAACTACACACGTTGTATGATATTTTTTTGGCTTTAATTGCTAGAAAAGTATTGGTAGACTTTAAAAAGGCCAATGAGTACGACTTGAGCTTGTCATCTACTATTTCTTCGCATCGAAATACTTAAAGTTCTCGGACTCAAATTTTAACCACCTTTACGTACTCATATACATATGTATATGGCTTACTGCTTTAGCCTCAAAAGTTGCTTGAAAGAAACACTTGGGCTAATATCCGCCTTTCAAAACTAATAAAGAAACTCATTTCGAATGCAAATAACTGGTGTTTTTCTAACTTTCGGCACCATTTACCGTTGCTTTAACTTTTCTAAGCAATATGCAACACTTCTCGCACATATTTACAAAATAATTGTGTAACATACATATATACATACAACAAAAATAACGCAAAGCACTCTTCACCCAGTTCTGTGTGCAGTAAAGCGATTCTTCTTAGTTTTCTCATTCTGCTGGTGTGGCGAAAGTAACCAACAACTAAGTACGTGTTGTGATTTCTTGAGTGACTATTATAAAAATGTTTTGTTTCAATTTTCTGCGCTTTATATGCACATATGAATAGAAAAAGTTGCAGAAAATTGGGGTGAAAAAGTGATGAATTGTGTGCTGACGCGTATTTCTAGCCAACCCATTTGCGGCGAAGGTTTAGAGAGGTATTCAAAAATGACAAAAAGGAATCGTATAGTGGAAAAATGAAATAAAAAAGAAAACAGAATGAGTAATCTAAAATAGCGTAGCGGCAAAGGGGTTGCTATAGCTGCCAATTGTCACATTTCTTTCGTGTGCAAATATAAAAGAATCGTGAATAAAAATTGTTAAGAAGCAAAGAAAAAATGGAATGAATGAAATAAAATGCGGTGTGAGGTTATTTATGTAAATACATATATATGTACGTATTATAAACGGTGTTGTATTATTAAAATACGAATAAAACGCCAAGTCACACTGGCATAGGAGGCCATTTCATTAGAGATAGTCAGTTAGTTTTTAAACTGAAAAAAAAGATTGCACAAAAGATAGAGGAAGGTTCATCTACAGGAAGCTATCTCAAATTTGTTAAGATCCCATATATTCTCTCTATAAGTCTCTCTTGTTGTGGAACTGATTTTTTGACAAATGGAATGTTGAATAAATGCTAAAAGATTCTCGAGTTATTTTTAGCTTAAATAAAGGCTATTTCAGGTATCAAAAATATGTTATAATGCGGCAATTTCTAACCACTGTGTGTGTTTGGTTAGGTTAGGGTACCTTCACGTATTCCCTGAGTAGGAGTCATCGTTTGGGATGCCAGCGCTTGACGCGAATTTTAAAATATTATAAAGCCTCATTGACGATGTCTCCACCAACTTATCGTATTGTGAGGCCCCTAAATACTTGAATCGTTGTCTCGCTAAAGAAGGACAAACGCATAAGAGATGCTCCACTATTTCCTTGGTGCCCTGCTCTTGAGGCGCCGATTTCGCCGCGCAGCTTTCGGCAAAGAGATCTATAGGTGGCAGGTTTAATATTCGTTCTAGAGCAGCCGTTGGGATGGTTCTTAGGGCCCCCGTTATACATAGCGCTGCAAGCCGCTGAACCTTTTTCATTGACTTCCGATACGTATATTTTCTAGCACCCGTCCACCATACCAGAACCCCGTAGAGCAGAATTGGTCTCACTATTGCTGTGTAGCACCAGTGCATGAGAGTGGGAGAAAGCCCCCAGGTAGTGCCAAGCATCTTCCTGCATGCATACAGAGCATTACTGGCTTTCCTCACTCTCTCCTCCACATTGTACTTCCACAGAAGTTTGGTGTCCAAGACTACCCCTAGGTATTCGGTACGGTCCTTGAGCGGGAGCTCGGTCCCATTTAGCGAAGGGGGCCTCCATGCAGGTATTTTGTACCTTCTAGTAAACACCAAAAGGTCTGTCTTTTCCGCATTGAGCGCCAGTCCCGCTAGCGTTGCCCAGTTTTTGACAGTGCTGATAGTGCTGGTCATTATACTGCTGACAGTGTGCTTTCCCGTTATTAAGATGGCGATGTCATCCGCATACGCTGTTATCTTGGGAGCTTTGTCTTCAAACTGTTTTAGTACGTTGTTTACCACTAATGTCCATAAGAGTAGAGATAGCACTCCGTCTTGCGGAGTACCTCTATAGACTTCCTTGGTCACACTGGCATCATTCCATTCTGCTTTTATCTTTCTAGACATCAAGATGTTTTTCACCCACCTTTGTATGATAGGCTCAACACCCATTGACTCAATACTTCGCAGTATGGATTCCGTAGACACATTAATGAATGCTCCCGAAATGTTCAGGAATGCTCCCAGAGCATATTCCTTGTATACAAGAGCTTTTTCAATGTTGTATACCAATGAATGGAGTGCAGTCTCCACGGATCTGCCTTTTGTGTACGCATGTTGCGATTTGGACTTATGGGCCTGAACTCTTTCGAGTAGGTTGGATTGTTTTTACCTGCCTTCGGTATGAAAACCAGCCTAGCCTCTCTCCATGAGTGCGGTACATAACCAAACCTTAGACATCCTCTGAATATCACTCGCATCCACGGCACGACCAGTTGCATTGCGTTCTTTAGCATGGCTGGAAAGATGCCATCCGCACCGGGAGATTTGTAATGGTCGAAGGAGCGGATTGCCCATTCTATTTTATCCTTCGTAATTATACACTCTGACAGGATAACAGCAGTATTTCCTTCGTGTGGAGCGTTAACCGGGTTCTTGCATCCCGGAAAGTGTACGCTAACTAGAACCTCTGAGAAGTCCCTGCAATTCTCCGTTGTTTCTGCGAATCAGGCCTGGCGAAGGGGGGCTTTTAGATAACAGTTTTCTAAGTCTTGCCACCTCATTTGTTCTTTCAAATCTGCTACAAAAGTTTTTCCAGGACTGTCGTTTGCTCCTGCGCATTAACTTTTTGTAGTCTCTTAACAGATCCTTATATTCATTCCAACATTCCTCGCTCTCCGCTAGCTTGGCCAAGTTGAAGATTTTCCTTACACTGCGTCTACACGATTCGAGCTCCTTGTTCCACCAAGGGGGTCTCGTTTTGCGTTTGGGCCGCAGCATAGGACAAGCGGAATGATAAGCCTTAGTAAGAGTGCTACAGAAGAGATTCACACCCTCCTCTAACTCTTGTGGAGAGTTGAACACGCACGGTCTAAGTCCTTTATCAAGTCTAGCTTTAACCTCCTTTCTAATAGAGAAATGTATATATCTATGGACAGAGAATGACGGTATACTTAGCACCCTCCAGTTCTCAACCGTTGTACCACCACTGGTGTAAAGTGTAAAGTCTAGGACGTTTTTCGAGGTTGGTCCTATATACGTAGGTTCCTCCCCCCGGTTTGCTATCACTAGACTACTTATTAATATAAAGTTTAATAGGGACTAAAGCCACGTCGTAGCCGCCCTTCTCTAGATTAAGAAGGAGTTCGGCAGATGCGGTCTTACTTTTGTGGAGGTTCACCTTAAGTACCGTCAGCTCCTGGTTCATTAACCTTAGAGTTCAGGTGACCCCTCCACCTCCTGCAAGACTAATGAAGTCGCCATTATCTCATCAATTCCGAGATCTTTTTCGACTTCACCCGTATCCAGTGTGTTTACATTGCCATCCGCAGGGTGGCGCTTTTTGAGGCGAAGGAATACGTTTCCAACTCCCCACGCCATCTTCCCGAATCTGGCATATAAGATGTCGTCAGCCGCCTTATTGATTTGGAGTATGTAGCTCTGGCCTCCATCTGCGTTAGCAGTTTTAGCTACGCTCAGTACTCTCCAATCACTGGTCGGAACGTCCGGGTTTTGTCGTTGTAGCAGTCGAAGTGCATGTTCCGGGTCTACCACGCGAGGTATCACCACCTTCGCTTTGGGAACCGACGGAATGCTGCTCCGATCCACAACCTCGAGTTTCGCGTCGTTACACAGGTTTGGAAGCATTCTCACTGCTTCCTTCACCCAGGTCAGCGACGGATCGTCCTGACATTTAAGGATTTTGACGCCAACAAGCCACCCCGCTCCATCAAACGTTGTCATTGGTGCGCTAGGATCGGCGTCCATCCTCGAGAAGAGCGCTTCTAGTAGCTTCATTTCGATTACTTTCCACCGCTCCTTCGACATCTGTCCCAGCGGGTTACTGCGGTCAATGAGAGCCACGATCAAGTGTCGCTTTGCCACCTCATTAGCTGCCGCCGCTGCTCTGGACGTTGTTGGCTTGTCGTCCGCTCGCTTGACTTTTGGCTTCTCAGCCTCGTCTTTTGCCTTCCTTTTCTTTGTTGGCGCTTTCGGTTCGCTCTCTGTCAACCGTTGCCTCTTCTCAGCGATATGCTCCTCGATACGGTTAGCAAATGCTGAGTTCGAGGCACTGCAGCAACTACGTGAGGCAAAGTGCGCTCGGCCGCTTTTCACCTCCTCTCTGGCCCAAGCCAACCGTTTCATCTCCTCTTCACTCAGGTTGGACTTGCCTTCGAGTCGGTTACAAATGCCGACCGCCGTCTCGATTTGGCTTTCAACCCCTCCTTGCTGGGCTTCTTCCGGGGCCCTCTTGGAACCCTCGGTCGAATCCTGCGGAGAGCGAAGAAGCTCTTCTTCTTTGTCAGTATTTATGCTCATAGCGCTTTCTGGGTCCGAATCTTCATGGATTGCGGAACACGCACGCTGATGAGCTGGTCTGGCAGTAGCATTACAACCACCGCAACCTGCTTCCGTTGCAGTGGAGGTGTGGCCGCTGGCGACAGCTTGAAAAGTCGCTGTGCCCGCCGGTGGTAGCAGGATCGTCTCGCACCGACGTTTGGGCTGATATCCCAGCCCGCTGTTCTTCCTTTTTGTCCTCCATATTGAGTTTTTGTATTCGGGGGTCTCTACCCCTAGCGTTTTATGCCTACCGCCAGGTACCTCACTGGCAATGGCTGATGTACTCACGCCTCCACCGCCTTATGAGGATACATATAGAGCATTCCAACATATGATGATGGATGTGGAGTACATCAGCCTTAGCTAGATGGCGCCTGCCTGCACTGCCGTGACTTAGCTTGTCATAGACAGCTTGAGACCCCAGCAGTGCAGGCAGCGCCACCCATTGCCCAGTCGACACCCGCGCGGAGGATATAGCCAAGAGGAATTTTTGTCGACCAAGTTCAATTTAAGTATGAATTCAAAAATTCAACTGATTGTTTTCCCTTTATATTATGTACGAAACAAAAATTAAACTAATTTAATTATTTTGTCAATAATTAACGAAAGACTAGAATGTTGTAATTTTTCCAAGTAAAATAAGCAAATATATTTACATTTTTCTTCAATTTCGTTTAAATTTTGCAAGTACATCTTCTAAAAAATAAGCAATTAAAATAGAATAACAAAGAAACAGCATTCAATTGTTGAAAAAACTGTCGCTAAAATCAATGACAATGACAGAGGTGACAAGAAAAATGACATTGAAGATAACCGGAAAAGCACTGCAAAAAATATAAAAACAAATAGAAATGAAAATGTGAAATGTGGAATGGTCTTTAAAACGTAGGAAACGTAGGAAAAGCGTCCAAGTCATTTTTATTATCTACAAAATCGAGCAAGGTGGACGAGTACGAGGCAGAGAAAAATGAGTGAAAGCAAGCTGCGTGACAACTGAAAAATGCTTTAAAGTTCACGCAAGTTACGAACTTCTTTTACGTCATCAACGTAAGTTCCAGAATGTGTCCAATATGTTCGAAATAATTAAAATCCAAGTTGAAATTCACATTTTTTGTTTTCCCTTACAGGTTTGGTGCGTTTTTAAAGCTTCAGCTTCGACGTTTTTTTATGAAATGATTTTACCGTTCCTTTGTTTAATGCCTTTTGACAGATTTCGTTGTGTTGACACGCACAGTAGCGGTCTGCTCGCATATGCCTCGGGTCAGAAATAACAACAAAATGCATATAAATGCTTTATGTTGGTGTTGTGGCTTTCAAGGTTATGTTGGTCAAAATGTGAAATGTGAAAGTGATATTCTTGTGAAATTCAGATATTTTTGCATTGGTTGCTTTTAATTGTTTGCTGCAGTGATATTAAATGGAATTCTTTAAACTTACAGCAAATTTAGTGTTACTAAGGAAAGCAGTATATGCGCCGATTTCTCGACTTACTAAGTACATAATTTTTAGAACCAGTACTTATAATTCAAAATATTCCTTTAGGGTTTTAGATTTAATGCAAAAGTAAAGTCCTACCTCTGCGAATAAAGAGAACATTTTGCAAAGATATTTTAATTATCATCTTCGGCATTTCTGTTACTTTTGTTCAAGTGAAGAGTAAACTTGACATTGCGAAATTAGGCAAATACTAGTGTGCTAATGAGAAATCGGTCAATTGGTTCTTCGAGCATAATTTTCATCGATATATGATTATATTTCAATCACCACATTGTTAATAATGTTACGTTCTATTATTTTATTTTAACAGTTAACTTTTCAATAATCTTTAATATAAGCGTTCAGCCAGCCAGTTCATTTAATATATTGCATTGGAACAGCATGACGTATACGCAACCTTCTGAGCAAAATGCAAAAATACCAATGCAAATCGTTTGCCAAGTACACAAAAGGAACTGCAAATTTTATTAACAGTAAAATGGGGTATGCATTCACTGTGAACTAAAACAAACATACACGCTGTGTTTGCAAAATTTTTTGTTGTTTTTATTATATCGAAATATATTGAGTTGCACACCAGAAGAAATGGGATATGAGCAATTTTTATATATTTTTTGCAGTTGTTTAATACGAAATGTTGTTCCAAAAATTGCTTGCTTGCAAAAGTCGGTGTGTATATCATTTGTTACTTAAAAGTTGAACTTGAACTGTTATCTCAGAGCTCACTGTACACTGAGCAGTTGAAATGCAGCAAGGTAAAAGTACTCACATATGTGGGTGCATGCTACGTGCTCGCAATGCTTGGCTGTTGTAAGGAAAATATGCTACAGACGGCTTATTAGCTAGGAAATGCCAAAACATTAGAAAGGCATACAAATTGTATACGAGTATATGTGCATGCAGTTTATATATTTATGTATAATAGGGTGGTATAAGAGTACTCTTTAAGCAATTTATACATTATTCTAATGTCTTTACCTTCAATAATGCACTGCATGGTACGTTACTTCAAACTTAGTTCAATATAATTTTTCTATGTGATCTGTGGTAGAAATGTTTCCAAGAAAGTTCTAATTGGTTTCTTTTATGACTCCTTGGTGCATCAATGAGGTTAAGTTGAATTCGGAAAATTTCAAATATAAAGTTCGAATAGGTCATAGCTCCGATCATGTCCAGTAAATAATATCAAATTTACTAAAATACAAGCATAGCTATTTTCTAACAATACAAACATTATTGCTCTGGACTTATTGCGTGCCTAGTTTTGCCTCTGACACATTCTTCGTTCTGCAAATTCTCCAGTTGCATGAATGTGAATCTGGCATGTCCACAGTTGTGTCTGGTAAGCACACACGTAGTTCTCATATTTCCTTAAAGAAATACTTGTTGAAATGTTCATCAAATTCTTGGCGTCAGAATTTAAACAACAATGATGTTTCTGGAATTTATACAAAAATGAAAATATGCTTTCAAGATGATACTTGATGTAAACTTATATTGAACTTATTCAACAAAAATGTGATAGATTACTTTCGAAAATTTTGGTCTAAAAATTGGTTTTAACGAATGAATTAATGCACTGCCGGCATAAAAAATATATGGAAAAATAAGGTCCAAAGTCCTAGGTCCTCTTGTTCGTTATCTGAGGAATTTAGATGAGAAATGCAAATAAACCCCGTGTCAAAAGTCATTGACCTCGGTCAAATTGTAAACAAACTGTTGACAAATGATTTGTGTGCATTATGATCGGTGTTGGTTTACATTTTAAATGAGGTCAATGAATTTTGACAGGGGTATGTGTAGATTCTGGTCGAGTTCAATACCATTTTGAGAGATCATGTGTTATAAAAAACCGTTATGTGAACATTGTACTATGTACCGCTTATGTTGGGAGTGTTTACTTATTTTTAAAATTTTACACTGATATGAAGTGATGAAGTATGTTACCGTTTTATACCATAAATAGTATCGAATTAAAAATTTTAAACGTATGGCAACTCTACTCGAAACTGTTTTCAATTGTAAGACTTTTAACTCGGTTGAAATGCCATTTTTTCAATAAGTGTCCTTCTCAAAGAGCATTTTAGTAAGCTCTTTTTAATGACATTTTATTACGAAATGAAATTTCATTGCTTTTATATTTATTTTAATACCTAGCATAAAATGATTTTTCAAAGAGAAAATTTACTAATCTTTTCCTTTTTGACGTATTTATTATATTGACTATTTGACATATGGTATTCTATGGTTGGTATATTCCATATATAAATATTTGTATCCGTATTTTTTTAAGCCTGGATTTTCTGCATATTTTACAAAGTATATGAAGTGGCATTATTGTACAGAATAAGAAACTGCATTTGCACAACACAAGTCTGCACAAACAGACTGACAATAAGCTTAGTCTTTTACGACGTTTCATGCCATAGTTTGGCTGCATTGCTACAAAATATTTATCTTCTTTTTACCAAAAGTATTCTACTGAGGCCGCAAAGCATTGAATGCTTATAATGCAATAATGCTGACATGTTCCAATGCAATTTGGCAAATTTAGCGGAATGTTGGCTAAGATGCTTTTGTTGCATGGTTGCAATCAATTTACCTGCCAATATGTGCACTTAGCTGCTGTTCTCAAGAGGTATGTGTGTGGGTTGGCAAAGAACTCTTTATATGCTATGACTGTATCGATAATAACACGTAAAGGTTGTGGGCTCAACCCATGGTCATAGCTGATCCGTTGTAAAGCCGATATATACTGACAAAAAATATTAAGGAATACGTTCTAAACGATATTTTTTAGAATTTTTTTTCACCATAGTCTAACTTTTTGGTTAATATGAGATCCAAAGTTATATGTATTATATTTATTCTTACTATCTCATTGCATATCATATTATATAAACTAAATAGATAGTGATGCACACATGCAAACATATTCAAGTTTCTGATTTTATGCCAAATTTAGATTCTGTTGATCTTTCATATAAAAATTCGCATTGTGTTGCGAAAAATATTTATTTTTTATTTTACGTATTTTTCACATATTTCACATACAATTTTGCTTGTTTAAATTATGTGCATATATTATCTGCATTGCGGCTTTGTCTACTTGTTGACGAAGTCTAACTCGTCTTCTCTACATTACAACTCAGTTGTTGTTGTGTGGATTTCTTTCATGCAGGTCAAGTACAGTTTGGTTTGTCTATTATAAATACATCTTAATATATAAAAATCACGTGTCACGTTGTTTGTTTTCGATGGACTCCTAAACTACTGAACCGATTTTAATGAAATTTTTAACACTGTGTGCAGTTTGGTCCAACTTGAAAGATAGGATAGTTTATAACTCTCCTTATAGTCGCATTATTTATTTATTGCAAATTATTTGTTTATTATTAGCAAAGAGCTATCCACCAGTTGTGTGATGTGAGTACATTCATTTGAATATCTGTACGTTAGTTTGTGGTTTGTCGTAGTTTTCTAGCGCTTTTGGATACATATTTATGCATTTTTTTTCCAAATATATACATAAATTATCTGTTTCTATAATATTAAATGCATTTTTAAACTTAAAAAAATCATTCAATTATTTGCTTCAATAAAACATATGGATTTACATGAAAAACATATTTACATTTACATACATACATATGTATTTACTATAAAGAGAAAAAATCTATTCCTGTGGTTTTTTTTCTTTTGCAATATATTTTCTGACCATTTTTGTACGAATTCAAAAAGTCTGACACCTGATTTGCATCGTTTTCATTTTTAAACCAGTGGATCAAGTAGGAGAGTTTATTTACTAAAAATACGGGATAAGCAAGAGAGTAAGTGTTTTTGCAACATCGTAAAAAACGCTGCTTGCTTCGTTTCGAAATTTTTATCACACTCTCTGAAAAGTAAATTAAAAAATTTACTTTTTCGAGGTGCATGTGTAATCTTAAAGGTGATTAACTTTTCCGCGATTATTTACTTTCTGAGAATTTACTTTTCGAGAGTATACTGTATATTCATTTATACGTGTGTGTATATATGTGTGTTTTTTTCATAAAAATATTTCATTTTCAATATATGTTCGATTGAGTGTATAGATAAAATTTGTCAGTACATACGTGTATACTTTTTCTGTAGTTGGCTTTGTATATTTTTACATTACCGCAAATGTTTGAATATATTTACGATGGTATGTATATATTCTCATTTGTTGGTTTGTGGGTGCATATCATAGCTGGCTTTTGAAAATTTTTACATTGCGGCAGGTGTTTGTTTATATACATGTAGTTGATTCTATTTTTTGAAATTTGAATTTGTTTTTATGGAAAAAAATTTGTTTGAGCAAATGTTTTTTGTGTGACGTAATTTGTTTCGTTATTATGGTTGGTGATCCTGTTGAAAATCGATCAATAAAAATCACACAGCAGGACAATACTCTCAGCATTATTTCAGATCTACATCGCTCATTTGACACACTTCAATATCCTCTAATATTTTGACAAGGACAGGACGAATATCATATAAATATATGAATTTTAATACAAACTATACATTTTATAACTATATTCCAAGGTAATAATTTAAATGTATTAAAAAATAAAAAATATATGTATAAATATATGTATATATGTATATAAATTATTCACGGCAAAGCGTGGCCGGGTTTACTAGTATGTATATAATTTTTACGGAATTTATTTTTCCATTTTGTCTTATGTGTTTTTATAATTCAGAAAATAAAAATATTTTTCTTCAAAATACTGAGTCAACAAGTTGAACGTTACTTCTGGGGAATGTTATAAATGCACGCTTATGAAATTGAATGTAATACAAAAAAGTAGCTCATTAAAATATAAAAATTTGATTTTCTTTCATTCTGCTTAATTATACCATTTTTCCTTTGCTTTATACCAGTTGTATTTCGATTCGCCACTCTGCAAGTTTTGGCAAAATACCATTATTTTTATTTCTGAAATAAATTTCGCCACTGTCGCTATGCTCCGCAACACACCTCTTCAATATTTTACATAAATTGCTTATTTAATTACTGTTTAGCGTGTGTTAGCAACTTTGCGAGTATAAACTTTATGAATTTATAATTGAAGCGCCAAATATTTCAATGAGTACGTGCAACAGTTAAAAATGTTGGTATGCATGTCCTCAAAGTTGTTTAAAATTGCGGTGGATGAGTTATTGTTTGGGGCGGAACCAGTTAACCTAGTAACAAAAATGGATAAAATTTATTATTATTGTTACACGAGAGAGATTTGTGATACATTTTACAACAAATTTTCTATATTTTTTTTATTAAAAATTTACCTTTATAAGATAACTTTGATTTAGAGTATTTGCTTAGTTACAGCTAGATGGTTTTACTATAATGAATGTGTTTGAGTTTAAAGTAAATTCTTTTGCAATATCTTAACTGAGTGCTGAGTTTAATTATCGGTAATATTCTGATCCATTCATTACAATTCTATTTAAAATTTTTTTTTTCATTTCTGACATGTCATACATGTGTTCTATTTATATACGCATAACATAAGACACTTCATTTTGAAATTTGAAATATTTATTTATCGTGAAATCATCATTGGAAATGCTGAAATATGCGCCATTCAATAATCGATATGCCGTCGCGACGCGAAAATGGTTTTATTGAGTGAAATATGAAATATATTCCATTCAATTATCACTTTGGAATATGGAATTGCTACATAAATTATGTGTAAGTACTCATCCATTGATTATGAGTATGCGTATTTTTAGTACACTTTTACAAATAATTTCAATAGTGAAATCCATTAAAATGCAGAAATTTATTTGATTTCCTGCTATTTTTCTCTTTATTGCGAATATATTTGAATGTTGCATCATGCACTTTTATAGTGTGAATTTTATATAAAATGGTGTAAGTTGAGTTGAGTACTATAAAATTTTGCTGCAATAGGGCGCAAAGTGTAGTTATTTGAGAGTATAGTTCAGTGGTCGGCACTCCATACCACAATTTTGCCGACTCAAGTCACACGTACGCTTACGCTCTATCATTCAGTCGTTGTCGAACCAGCAACGAGTAAACATCGCGCGTAGCTATGGCACTTTGCATAAGTGCCCTGCGCGAAATGCCTACTTATATGAATGTCGTTTTATGTTATATATTATATTTATGGTTTTAAGCTATTTAAAGACCGAAAAGTTAATGCTTTTGTGATCTAATATATTTGTTTAAATAATAAAATAACTAAAATGAATAAAAGAGTTCAAAAATTCATGTTTTATGAAAATATTGATAACATTCTCAAAATGGATGGTTACAGAGATTTCACTGCACAGTGGTTGGGCTTGCATGAAGGTGCGGTCATAAATACTTCCCGTTGAGATATCGCTTTGAAATTTTCACCAAAAATCTAGAAAATTATTTTAAATATATAGTAAAAAAATTGGCCCCATCGGACTACTAGGTCCTATAGCTCCCATAGAACTGTAATTGCCATTATTATATGGTCGGAGCGTCAAAACTTTCAGTAAGGCTTTGTAAAAACATTTAAGAAAGCGATAAACAAGCTGAACATGATTTGTCGTATAGTTTCTCCCATCCAACCCCCTCATATCATATAAAAAAGTCATGTAGGAAAAAAGCAAATTATCAACCAATTTAATACAGTTCATTTTCAACAGCCATTATAATTAGAACAAAAACTTATAATGCATCCTCTAGTAAACCGTACATAGATTGAAATAAAGATGGCTTATCCTTCTTTCCAAGCTTTCTTAGTCCAATTATAATGAGTTTGAACTTAAAAATAGTTAATTCAAAGGCCATTATTATTTTGACGTCTGCAAATATCCTTCTCTGGTAAAGACAATGTAAAATAAATATAACGGGCGATCGCGGGGGAACACAACTAAAACTTTACGTAAACACATTGAAGACCTTGAAGACGCAGACTAATTTCACAAAAAATAAAAATCACGTTAGTCTTAATTAATTTCACAAGTTAAAATAAATACCTTTAGCTTCAAAAGCCATTAAAAATAATCTTGATTCGTTAACCTGAACAATTACTAGAACAATTTGAAGTTCGTTGTTGCTGCGAATTAAAAAAAAAATGTCTGATGTGCTTTAAAAAATACAGTTGTTCATGCGTTTAACTCTATTTTTAGAAAGTACCGTTAGATTTTTGGGAAAACCCGGTTTGAAAATAAGAAGTTTGGACAATTTAGAGGCCATCGGTTTACATTTTGTCAAAAAATCGAGAGATGGATTTTTTGATTTTTGGCCTACGGTGGAACCACTGAACAACGATTGTATTTAGTCCAATAAGCAATAATTTTTTTGCAAATGTAACCAATACAAATGTTAAGTTTTCTCATCTCTACTGCGTAGCCTTTGGTTTTAATGCTTTGTTCTACCAAACCAAATTTGAGCAACAGTAAGACGACAGCTTAAGTTTATTCACGAATATAAACATATGGGCAAATATCGGCAGCTACACCTAACATTTGTATTACCTTAAAACATTGACAAATACACTGATAACACTCATAAAGGGGGGATCGTGGGGTAACATAACTAAATGTCTATTTAAACATGAAAATTACGTTAAAAAAAATACACAAAAAAAGTATAATCAATCAAAAATACACAACAAATAATAAATCAATAAAATTAATTTCACAAGATGAATTTATTAAAGTAAATACCTGCAACAATAAAATTCTTTTTAAATAATCAAAATCGGACCTCTCTAGCAAACGTTTGATCACTTTGAAATTCAATTTTGTTTTCACGAAAAGCTAACTTAGCGCAGTTTCGCTACAAAATTGAACAGTTGATCACGCTTTACATTCTATTTTTAGAATGTCCCGTTAGATTTGCAGTAAAAACCTGTTTGCCATGAAGAAGCTTGGACATTTTAGAGACGATTTGGTAACTTTTCGGAAATTTTTGTTGTTATGAATTTTTTGAATTTTGTCCTATGGGCGCAACCAATGTGCACTGGGTATCCTTTATTTCGTGCTCACCTACACAGTCACAATTCCTCTTGGGCCGACCACTGGTATAGTTGATGTTGGGCGATAGTGTCAAGAAATTATCTCTTACCTAAAGAGAGCAAAGGTTTCCTATAACCATATACAGTGGAACTTCTCTAACTCGAATCACCATAATCCACAAACTTCGAGTTATAGAATTTAAACGTGCAATTTTTCAAAAAGCTGTAAAATATAGTTTTGTACACAGTTTTATTTATTTACTACGCTAAAAGTTCTATGTACATACGTTAAAACATGTATTCTGTAATTTTATTTATAGCACTTTGCAATTGTTTGGCTCTTGACGTCTGTATCCCATGCCTTTGTTACATGATTTATGCAATCCATAAGTATAATATCATATTTTATGTTAGCCTTCATACGATATGGAGATACTCTTTTAAAATATACTTCGATAGTACAATTTTAAATTTTGTATTATCCCCTAGTCGAAAAGTTCAATTTATGGAAGGAAATTTGTATGAAATTTTACTTCCATTGCCATTTCAAAAGTTCGAGTTATGGAGAACTTCGAGTTATAGAAGTTCGAGTTATGGAAGGAAATTTGTATTAAATTTGATTTCTAAACGCTACTGCCTATTCAAAAGTTCGAGTTATGGAGAAGTTCGAGTTATGGAAGTTCCACTGTATATACCATACAAATTTTAACAGAACAAAAACTCTTTATTTTTCCTTTTTATGTTAAGTTCACAAATATAATTGACTCACCAAATAGTTTTGGAGAAAGCAGCCGGGCTGATTGTACTTGGCCGGATAAAAAGCCTGGCATGTTTCGGTTACGATGTACAGTTAGTTGTGACCGAAACTCTTCGTCGAGAGGTTCTTCGAAATACTCCCGCATAGGTTGGACTGGAAATATAGTTAGTAGTAAGTGAAAACGATTTTTTTTGCAATCTTTGTTGGATATGATAGAGTTAACTTTTGGGAGCATTACACTCTAAAGTCATTCGAACTCTCTGTTTACAATTGGTGGTAGTGTGGTTACCGTGTCGATGTTCAGGTGCACGAAATCGACAAAGATATATGTCAGACTTCAATTAAAGCTTTGTGAGAGAAAAGAAAACCCATCTGTTATCGAGATTACTTTTGAGTAGAAGTAATTAATTCAAAGACTTCTTGGTTGATTTACATCAATAACGGATGACAAGTATGAACCGATCTCATACTAGATTCAATAATAACTTATAATAACTTGAGACTTTTCTATTGGCAAGTTTAATAATTGATTTCTAGAGTTTTATCTGTAGCTAAAGGAATTCCATGAATCAACGTGTAAAATTGCCTGAGCGTATGTATGTATATAAAGTCAGGTGTTAATGACAATTTCAATTTTGAATTCTGCCTACAAACGTCTTCTCCATTCCTAGGCAGTATTTGCATAGGCCAAGTTGTATGTACGAGTATTTTGCAGCATTTACATTTCTTTCTGCGGAAATGTTGGGGCAGGTGGAAATTGCATTATTATCAACAGAAAATTGTACAACTGAACAACTCGCTAATTTAATATAAAACTGTCGGTGAACTGTGCGGATTTTAACTTTGAAAGTAAATCATATATATATATATATATATATATATATATATTTGGCGTAGGAACCGCTTTAAGCGATTATAGCCGAATCCACCAGAGCGCGCCACTCATTCCTCCTTTTTGCTTTTTGGCGCCAACTGGAAACACCAAGTGAAGCCAGGTCACTTTGCACTTGGTCTTTCCACCGGAGTGGAGGTCGTCCTCTTCCGCGGCTTCCTCCAGCGGGTACTGCATCGAATACTTTCAGAGCTGGAGTGTTTTCTTCCATCCGTACAACATGACCTAGCCAGCGTAGCCGCTGTCTTTTTATTCGCTGAACTATGTCAATGTCGTCGTATAAATCGTACAGCTCATCGTTCCATCGTCTGCGGTATTCGCCGTTGCCAATGTTTAGAGGACCATAAATCTTGCGCAAAACCTTTCTCTCGAAAACCCCAAGAGTCGTCTCATCGGATGTTGTCATCGTCCACGCTTCAGCGCCATACATCAGGACGGGGTAAATCATACTCATATTTAATTTCGACTTTATGCACTTTGTGCTAAGATTTAGAAAATGGTTCTTAAATATCGAAGAAAGACGACAAAATGTGGTGGCTAAGCGGTTGCAGATTCATTTTATGAATGAATGTGTTCATTTTGTGTTAATAAATATCAGTTCGAGGACTTACAATGACAATAATAATAAACGAAATTTTGACGTTGAAGTTCAAAGTGGAAAATATGAATACCTTGGCACCTGTTTAAGAAAAGCAGAAATGCAGTTCCAATACGAAACCTTCTAATCTATTTCAATCACCCACTATTTTAATGGAACACGTTCCATATTAAGTCACACTTCTGAACGTCGAAGATGAAAAGTAACACGAAAACTACCCTCTAATTGCGCAAGAGAAAATATCATAAGTAAAGTATCCACTAATTTGGCAAGCACCAGCAAGTAGAATGAATGCTGCGCTCTGTAAGTGAATGACATTTTAATTTTTGAGCTGTATGTAAAGTGTCAGCTTATGAAAACGAATACAAAAACAGGAACGTGACCCTTTATATAAATGAAGTTGAGTGTTTTACCACAGTAGTAGAAGTGTTGCTAAAGAGAGTATTATAGTTTTGTTCACATAACGGTTGTTTGTAACACCCAAAACTAAACGAGTTAGATATAGGTTTATCTATACCAAAGTGATCAGGGTGAAGAGTGGAGTTCAAATCCGAATGTCTGTCTGTCCGTCCGTCCGTCCGTCCGTCTGTGCAAGCTGTAACTTGAGTAAAAATTAAGATATCTTGATGAAACTTGGCACACTTATTTCTTGGCACCATAGGAAGGTTGCTTTCGAAAATGAGCAAAATCGGACCACTGCCACGCCCACAAAATGGCGAAAACGAAAAACACATAAAGTGCCATAACTAAGCCATAAATAAAGCTATGGAAATAAAATTTGGTATGAAGGATCGCATTATGAAGGGGCATATTTGGATGTAATTTTTTTGGGGAAGTGGGCGTGGCCCCGCCCCCTACTAAGTTTTTTGTACATATCTCGCAAACCAATAGAGCTATACAAACCAAACTTTCTGCAGTCGTTTTTTTTTTAGCCATTTCCTAATACAGTCCAAAAATGAAATAAATCGGATCATAACCACGCCCACCTCCCATACAAAAGTTAGGTTGATGATTACAAAAAATGGGTTAACTCACTAACGAAAAACGTCAGATACACTAAATTTCATATAAGAAATGGCAGATGGAAGCTGCACTCAGATTTTTTTACAAAATGGAAAATGGGCGTGGCGTCGCCCACTTACGGGTCAGAAACCATATCTCAGGAACTACTCGACCGATTTCAATGAAAATTGATTTGTAATAGTTTCCTTACATTCCAATGATATGTTGTGAAAAGTCCAAATCGGATCACAACCACGCCACTTCCCATATACCAGAACTCTGAAGTCGATCTGAATCGTGTACTTTACAATATATAAAGTAAGCACTAGTGAAGATATCGGTGCAGAACTTTGCACAAATACTATGTTAATACTGTGGCAGCCCCATTCTAAAAATCACCGAAATCGGACCATAGGTTTTTAAGACCCCATATATCGAACACGAGGACCTCGGTGCATCCGAACTTAGCCCTTCCTTATTTGTTTTCTTTGTATTTAATATTTCGCTCAGACATTGTTTGTCGCAACATTTTTAGGGTCAGACAAATTTTTTTTAAAGGCTTTCTGCTAATAATTTGCAGTCAGCGCAATTACACGCCAGCCACATTAGTTAGGGGAAACGGCAAGCCCACGCAAACAGTGAAATGAGAGGTGAAAAACCATTAAAATATAAAAGAAACGAAAACAAAAATTTGCTGAAAATAATTGAAATGACTGGAACTAGAGAAAGTGGGGCAGCTGCAGCATATTGCAATAGTGCAAAAGATGCCTGTGGCATTGCAACGCTCTTTCTTTATTTTCTCACTATCATTGAGCTTAGTATGAGTTAGTGCATTCATACACACTCACATATATATATTTTCTAATTTTGTCTCTCTAGTATAGCTAGTAGTGCATTATTACTGGCTGAGAGGCGTGTGCTGAAGGGCGGTAAATGCAAAAGCCTTTCACATATATAAGCCTATATTTGTGGTTTTACTACGAACTGTACTGTAATTTTGTCTCTATATATGTACTATGTATTTAACAGCTTGACACGCAGATCAAACCGTCACCGACGTGGCACACGCACAAACTAAGAGTCGCATGGAAATATTTGCATATATACATACATACGAATTTATGTGCATATGATTGAGAATGCAACTAGAGATGGATTTGTAAAATCGACTTGTGGTAGCAATTTAAATTGGAATTTTGTGGCGAGGAAAAATGCAATCCAATGGCATAATTGGTGAGGTCAGGCGTATTTGCAAAATTTTGCTTCAAGCAATTCTAATGAAACTGTATTGGAATTACATCCGTCCCGAGACTATATAACGGTGAAATAATATACTAAATAATTGGTGTCTTGGTATTGTGGGAGCGAAATGATTTGCAATTACATAGAAAAAACAATATAATAAAAATCAATATAAATTCGTTATAAAATGTGGGACAGATTTCATTCCTGTTTTTGATAACACATCAAAAATTTTCTATTCTTAAAATTTTCATAAAGTTTTAAAGTTATTTAGCCACCATCCTTATTGAATTTCAAATAACTATTTTGCACCCTACGATATATTTTCTACCATTTCCACGCGATACGCTAAGCGTCTGCGCTGCTTTGTCAACAAAGCTTTTCCCATTACTACTGCCATAGCCGTTGGTCATTGCACATTGCAAACATGCAAATCTCACTAACATCGTATTCAGACCTTCACAGGCTCGAGTGACTTGTAAGTGACACAACTATAATTAAAAGTCAAGTAAGAAAAAAACGTTTCCTCTTATTGCACATTGGCCAATGATAGTTGAAGACCCTATCTGCACTACGAAGGGCGATAGTTAGTAAAGGAATAGTTCAAGTATATCAAGTGGTTTAAATACACTTATTTAGGCAAGAGCTTAATAATAAACGCGTACCCATTACTCCTTTTCGTAGATGGTTCAAGACTCGTAGAACCCAACAACAAATGAGCTATTTTGTCATGCTACTATTATTTCTACCTCAACTGTACGCATGCATACGGGTATATAGGCATGTACTCACTTCTGTGGTTCTAATAACAATTCCACTTTTTTTACAACAAAACCGTTGTTTTCATTATACTACATACATAGACGTAATTGTTGGGGTAAGTACTGTTACTTCTACTATTTCAATTATACATAGTTTTTCGAATAGAATACCGCATTAGACATTCATTACACTTCACAAACAACAGCCTATTGTAAAGTTGCTCATTCAGCTGTACAAACAGAAGCTAATAAAAGCAAAGGAATGCTTATATGGACGGACTGACGCTCAAACGGACGACGCGCTGCGGCAGTTACGCGCAAATGAAGTCTAATCGGATATGTTGTTAAGCGGTCGGCAGTAGTCAAAAACTCAGGCAACAATTAAATCGTTCATGTATGTTCTAATTTGCGGTCAATTATGCAATTACTTATTAACGCATTCATGATCTTTGTAGCGCAAAATGTTTACAGCAGTCGGCAGTTAATGGCTGCATATGCTTAAGTATAGAGTCACAATGTATCGCGTTTATCAATTTACCGGAAAAATTATGTCAGCAGTAGTAACATAATAAACACTTGCAAAGTGAGCGACAATAATCAACAAAGTCGCTACTACAGACGCTTCGTACCCTTAAGCAACCCTTCGTTAGTTGTGCGCACTTCGTCAGTTTGTGGTCATCGTTTTTTTTTTTAATTTTTCCGAATGTGTGTAATTTTTGCAATGAAAATGTGTTTTCAGATTTTCTATACATTTTGGTTCTACGAATTCCAGGAAAAGCCAAGAAAGTCTCTCATTCTAACTACAATTTTACTTTAGTATAAAATCTTCTGATCCCAAAAGAGAGTGGTTAATGGTCATGTAACTAACTGCCTTTTCGCCGTCGATAAGTGTCGTGTTCTCTATCTTATTTTTTTCGGTTCGGTATACTTAATTCCTTTAATAATTCGTGTGCGCCAATGGACGTTCTTGATTCCATTTCATTTTACAGAAGCAGGTCAAGTATTAGGACAATATAATATGTGCGTGTGTATAATCTCTGACAGTGTAGTTTTATCATATATGTTCCGCTTCAGTGTTCCGATAATTATAGTGCAGTGACAACATGTTTGTTGAAGTATTCTATATTAATTCCGAATATAGCACAACATCCAACATTCTTATGTATCCATAGTAATCTCCACATTCTGGTCCTCAGCGAGTTTTTCATCTCTTTAAAATGTAAGACACAAGTCACAAGAACTTTTCTCACTTGATGGTCTACAGAAATTTGTTTTTTTGGGTAGAAAAAATTCTAGTAGTAAATTTTCAGCTTTAGAAATGCAGATGCTTTCAGCATTCACTAAACCTTAATTTCTCTTAATTTTTTCAACGAAAATCCATCCTTTGTGTCAGTATTTTTCCCATGCTAAATATTATTTTGTTGCCAGTATACTTATGTATTTACAAAAGTAAATATGTTTTGCGGTCTTTACTTTAGTATAAAATCTTCTGATCCCAAAAGAGAGTGGTTAATGGTCATGTAACTAACTGCCTTTTCGCCGTCGATAAGTGTCGTGTTCTCTATCTTATTTTTTTCGGTTCGGTATACTTAATTCCTTTAATAATTCGTGTGCGCCAATGGACGTTCTTGATTCCATTTCATTTTACAGAAGCAGGTCAAGTATTAGGACAATATAATATGTGCGTGTGTATAATCTCTGACAGTGTAGTTTTATCATATATGTTCCGCTTCAGTGTTCCGATAATTATAGTGCAGTGACAACATGTTTGTTGAAGTATTCTATATTAATTCCGAATATAGCACAACATCCAACATTCTTATGTATCCATAGTAATCTCCACATTCTGGTCCTCAGCGAGTTTTTCATCTCTTTAAAATGTAAGACACAAGTCACAAGAACTTTTCTCACTTGATGGTCTACAGAAATTTGTTTTTTTGGGTAGAAAAAATTCTAGTAGTAAATTTTCAGCTTTAGAAATGCAGATGCTTTCAGCATTCACTAAACCTTAATTTCTCTTAATTTTTTCAACGAAAATCCATCCTTTGTGTCAGTATTTTTCCCATGCTAAATATTATTTTGTTGCCAGTATACTTATGTATTTACAAAAGTAAATATGTTTTGCGGTCAACGCTATTAATCACACACCATACAAGTTCATCGGTTCACGATTTACCTTTTTCATTCTCGTACTTTGTTTCGATATCCTTTCCAAATAACTCACGGTTGACATCGCCTTGTGACACTTAAAGCGGTTCGGCTTAAATGCGCTTTCCACACGCTCTACATTAGCAAGCATTTAGCCGCTGTGAGTGCCCATATCTGTATATATTTATTGGCGTTGTGCAAAAGAGCCTATTCATCAGTGGAAATTGATAGACATTTTAATTAAGCCTAAATTTATCACCTCATTACATTGAGGACCATTACAATATGGTAGCGACCGTGAAAAGGAAGATGTGATGAGACGTGCGCTTAGCCTGTGACATTTGCAACACTTGAAATGCATATAAATCCTTGCCGTTAAATCTTAATCAGTTTGATTTGCTGTTTACGCTTTTTTATAATTTTTCCCGAAATTTCCTTTTGTCTGCAGTGTGAATAAAATGTAGGTTCAGTATATGAATATTAATTTGTTTTCTTTAATGTGTCGTTGCGGAATTCGTAGTGAGCTGCGTGTAGTGATTAATGGATAATGTAGATTTTAATATGTAATTGGGTAAATTAAAAGAGTGGTTCTCGAAAGTCCAGCGCATACTTAAGTTATTGAGGAAAGAAATAACTGAATGAGGACAATTCTATAGTACCTCGAATAAGAGGTAACATACCGTTTAGAGCTTCGAAGCACAACTGAAGTATGGGAAGTTTAATTGTCGCTCAGATATTTCAAGATTACAGCAGTTTGTACTTCGTATTTGATATTCGTCGATTAACTGATATATTATATATAATAATGATGAAGTCTATAAGAACTCGGAACCCCAATTTTCGATGGCCGGATGAAGTCGTAACGGCCTTAAAAGCTGCCTTCTTAATGAAATCGAAATTGCACTCAGCTCAATTTCAACAGGATCTACACGGATGTTATTGTACATCTGGCCAAGATTAGGTTATGTTAGGTTCAGAGAGTGATACTCACAACAACTTCCGTGAAGGATTCCATTTGGACAGTTAAACTCCTAAATTTAGTTCACTGTCTGGAAACATTTTTGTAAGGGTCAGTAACAGAAAGACTTTGGCGGAACCCTAAACAAAGTTGGCTCTAAGCTTAGGGTACCAGCAAACGAAAACGACAAGCTACAAAAGAGGCGCGAATTTGATCAGCATTTGCAAAGTTAAGCGGGTTCATTTATATGTCATGGTAGATCTACATTCGAATTTGAAAGACCTGTCGAACTTTTTATACACTCGTAACAAAGTTGCTAAGAGAGCATAACAGTTTTGTTCACATAACGGTTGTTTGTAACACCCAAATCTAAAAGAGTTGGATATAGTGTCATATAAACCAAAGGTGATCAGGGTTGACGAGTAGATTTGAAATCCGGATGTCTGTCCGTCTGTGTAGGCTGTAACTTGTGTAAAAATTGAGATATATTGATGAAACTTGGTACACGTAGTACTTGTTATGAGCGTGGTTCCGCGCTCGTATGGGTCAAAAACCATATCTCCGAAACTACTCGACCAATTTATTTTTTAATGGAATTCGGTTTGTAATATCTTCCTAGCTTCTTAATGACATGTAGTGCAAATCGAATCACAACCACGCCTACTTCCTATATACCAGGACTTTAAAGTCGGTCTAAACCGTGTTCTTTACAACATGCATACATATAAAGTAAGCACTAGTGAAAATTTTGGAACAGAACTTTGCAAACATATTGCAATTAAAGAGTGGCATCGCCCTTCTAAAAATCGTCGAAATCGGTCCAAAAGTTTTCAAGCTATATATCGAATATAAGAACCCCAGTGCTTCTAACAAATTTTTTACCGAAAATATAAGTAAGTCTCTCAGATATTTAAAAAAAAATCAGAGGGAATATGTTTCTTCTAATAATATGTCTCCGTTCCAAAACTGAGTGAAATCGGGTCATAACTTTCCCTATCTCCCTTATACTTAATATTAGGCTTTTCAAACTTTCAATGGGCTTTATACCATATATGTATATGCCGAATATATGAGTCAAATTGTTTGTTATATTAATAAAATCAAATATATAAATTGCGAGAGTATAAAATGTTCGGTGACACGAACTTAGCCTTCCTTTCTTGTTATCATAAGTATTGTTTTCTTTTTTTTGTGTGTGTGAAACGTTGCTAGCCACGTCAATAATTATTATCACCACAACGTTGTAGTACTGCTAATGACTTACGGGTGTGTTCAACCCACACATATAATTACAAACACACCATCAAAATTACATCTGCCTACATGTTTAGTAATGTAAAGCCATAACTACGCATTTCTCCATGCGCACATACACACACACAAGCCCACGTGCTATGCATTTGCATGCATGAATCTGTAAGTGTTATATGACCAGCTGCCTGCCATGTATTCGATGCCCTTTAATTTGTAAATGAGAGACATAAATTAAATGGCAAAACTGAATAATAATAATAGTGCTTCCTCATATGTAGTTGTGTGCACGCGCGTGTGTGTTTGCAGGTGTCAAATAATATAATATATTTGTGCGTTTATAGGATTAATAGTAAATTATTAACTGTATACAAATATATTGGCATGCGCCACATATGCCTTGGTGCATTGATGTATTGAAAACATTTCAACACTACACAAATAAAAAAACACACAAATGAAAAATCATAATAATTTGTAGATTTGCATACGCATATATTTTTGCATTCCATTTTTTTGCCCATACATGTGTTTTTAAATATTTTACTGGCTGTCAGTTACATCTGCTCTTTTTTATTGATAATTAATTAGCTTATAATTACCGTGATTGTATGCTGAAAACCATCAAGTGATTGCAGCATAAATTCGTATAAATGCTCGACTGATTGCATTATAATATTATAAATTGTCAATTTATGATGACAAATTAGTGCGAAATTTCACATTTAACTGAAAATGAAGGATACTAAATGAGAAAGTCAATCAATTCAAGTGCAATAATGTGCACTCATCATTGGGACATATGTATGTACATACATACTAGCAATGAACTAATAGTGGAAATATACATATTTTATATATATATAATTTCATTAAATTTTTTACGTAATAACAAAATGTCTTTCAATTTCACGAAAAATAAACCAAATTACTTACTGAACGACCCAATTGAATTTTATAAGAAATAATTTTTAGTAAGGTTTGTTTAAATTTGTATTAGAGGGTTTTAAATAAAGGGGTTTTCAATAAGAACTTTACAAAAGTTTTAAATAAAACAAAAAATTCTTTATTCCTGTGAAAGTACATTCGATGCCATTATATATGATTTAATTCGATTTCTTATGCATGGCCACCACATGCAAGCTTGCAGAAGTCCAGACGCTGAGCCCAATTTTCGATGATTTTCAAGCATTAATCGGCGGATACTGTTACAATTTCACTTTCGATATTTGCACGAAGGTCATCAGTCGTCGCTAGCTTGTTGGCATAGACCATAGATTTGACGTAGCCCCACAGGAAATAGTCTTACGACGTCAAATCGCACGACCGATGTGACCAATTGACTGGGCCATTTTGTGAAATGACACGTTCACCAAACTTGGTTTTCAATAAATCGATTGTTACATTAGCTGTGTGACTTGTGGCGCCGTCCTGTTCGAACCACATATTGTCCAAATCCATATCATCTACAAAAAATATTCGGTCATCCATGAGCGGTAGCGATTTCCATTCACAGTAACGGGCCGGTCTTGATCATCAAGGAAGAACCAAACCGTATTTTTTGCAATGGTGAATGCCTGCCTGCCAATAACGCATAGTTTGCTTATTGACGAAGCCATTCAGTCGGAAATTAACCTAATCGCTGAAGATGATTTTTCGATGAAAATCCGGATTATTTTCAAATTGTTGCTCAACCCAATTCACGAATATACGACGATTCTGATGGCCAAGCGGCTTCAGTTCTTGCTTCAATATGATCTAGTAAGGATGTAGGCTAAGATCTTTTCGCAAAATTCGCAACAACGACGTCGCAGAGATGCCCAATGCTTGAGAACGAGCTTGATAACGACGTGTGAGAGACTGATTTGGGTCTTCCTCAATTGATGCTGACTCAAATTTCGTTGTTGGATGCATATCTTTGTGTGAGAGACTGATTTGGGTCTTCCTCAATTGATGCTGACTCTGACTCCGAATTTCGTTGTTGGATGCATATCTTTCCATGATGAAATGCCAAACCTTACTGAAGAGAAATGTCAAAAGAGCGGGAAAAAATATGGCGTCGTCTACATTTGCAAGCTATTGGATTTTGCAAACCAATGATAAAGGGTGATTTTTTAAGAGCTTGATAACTTTTTAAAAAAAAAAAACGCATAAAATTCAATTTTGGGCAACTTTTTCGAGCATTTCGGCCGGAATAGCCCGAATTTCTTCGGAAATGTTGTCTTCCAAAGCTGGTATAGTTGCTGGCTTATTTCTGTAGACTTTAGACTTGACGTAGCCCCACAAAAAATAGTCTAAAGGCGTTAAATCGCATGATCTTGGTGGCCAACTTACGGGTCCATTTCTTGAGATGAATTGTTCTCCGAAGTTTTCCCTCAAAATGGCCATAGAATCGCGAGCTGTGTGGCATGTAGCGCCATCTTGTTGAAACCACATGTCAACCAAGTTCAGTTCTTCCATTTTTGGCAACAAAAAGTTTGTTAGCATCGAACGATAGCGATCGCCATTCACCGTAACGTTGCGTCCAACAGCATCTTTGAAAAAATACGGTCCAATGATTCCACCAGCGTACAAACCACACCAAACAGTGCATTTTTCGGGATGCATGGGCAGTTCTTGAACGGCTTCTGGTTGCTCTTCACCCCAAATGCGGCAATTTTGCTTATTTACGTAGCCATTCAACCAGAAATGAGCCTCATCGCTGAACAAAATTTGTCGATAAAAAAGCGGATTTTCTGCCAACTTTTCTAGGGCCCATTCACTGAAAATTCGACGTTAGCTCGTTAGTAAGTCTATTCATGATGAAATGTCAAAGCATACTGAGCATCTTTCTCTTTGACACCATGTCTGAAATCCCACGTGATCTGTCAAATACTAATGCATGAAAATCCTAACCTCAAAAAAATCACCCGTTATAGTCGGAAGAGAGAGAGAGAGAGAAATAAAGAGAAAATAAAGTTTGTAATATACCTTTAAGTTAGTCTTATGCGCTCTCACCAGGTACTCTATGCGCTGAGTAAATTAACCATTCTTACGATTGTGTATATTCATATAAATTTCGTTGTTATTATTTTATTTGTTTTTCCATTTCACTAAATGTGATTGCATCTCCCACCCTTTACTATCGGAGTATTGCAACTAGTATGCAGCGAAGTGCGCAAAAATTAGCAAGATATATGTATATTTTTTGTCCGAGGGAGGAATTCGATTGCCATAACTGCTGGCTTGTTAAAATAAAAAATGTGCAATCAGTGAGCATGTTGCGAAGGGTGAAGAATTTATTTGAGTTATTGAGTTTTATTTTGGTGCTTCACCTATTCACCTATGTCCATATTAATTGCTGAAGTGTGAAGGTGCTATTCATTAAGTGATTTAGAATTGATCTTTTATTAAACAACTCTAAATCTTTTTGCTTCAATTCATCGAATCGAATTGTTTCAAAAGCTCTGAACAATACTCCAAATAATTTTTTTCTGAAAGCAATTTAATTTCACTTTTTCACCACTTTGTATAACACCCTGACCATCATGTTTTCACATGACTCCATTTCTAGCGTTCACTTGTCCGCTGTCAGTCGTTTGTGCCACTAATTCATTTACTCAACGGTACTATATTGGCGTTGTTCATTTATGTTCAGCTACTGGCGCTTTTTTTCAACCTTGCGAGCAACATTTTTTATCCCGTTTGTTTTTCTGCGACCGGATATTGGCTTGATTGCATATCTACTTCAATTTCATGTTGAACTCGGCGCGTTTGAGTGCAGGCACTTGTGATCAGTGTGCGCGTAACCTGAGTGGGTCACTGATTCGCTGAATTGGCTGTCGGCCTCCATGATTGTGATTGTGTTTCGCTGGCTTTGAAACCATGAAAACTTTTTAAAATAGCTTTTAAAAGCGAACTATTAGGTGTTCACATATGTATGTTGTGTGCTTTAAAGGTCAAACTTCTGTTTTATACATATACGACTTCTTATAAGAAAATTGTTCGGGCGATTATTAATAAACTAAGAGGAACGTTTTAATTAAATATGTTTTTTCTTAATGCATTTTATTCTTAATTATTTGAAATTATTTTAAAATTTATATTTGCGAGCTAGAGCGAAAAAGCAAATAATAAAAAACTCATAAAAACACCGCAAACTTCAACAATAAACGCTCGTTTACTATTCACGCTCGTTTTCAGTTGATTAAACCAAAATAGTGTTGGAAAATAAAAGTTATATAACTGAATTTGATAAAGTTTTTTGTTTTTGTTTAAAACATGTGTATGCCATATCAAACATATATGTGCACACCACAAATTGTGTGTGCCACTTATCTGAAATACTTTCCTGGTAGTTTTTCGATTAAGGGCATTTCATCACCCGAAGGCTGCAAGCGTATTGTATGGCCAATAACACACAATTGAAACTACGTAAATAGAGTTCAGAGTGCAGCGAAAGAGGATTCTTCAGCTTGTTAGGTGCCTTCGTTTTTAGAATTTATTTCTATGAAGACCCCATTTTTTATGTGTAACTTTTGAGTATATATAAGTCAATACTGCCTTCGTCATGCAAACAACCGCAGACACCCTATATGCACATATATATACTCTCTTATTTCACCATTAAAATGTACTTCAATCAAACAAACATACTTATACTTTGAGCTACTGCAATTCCAACCGTATAAGTATACTCAGTGTTAACATTTCTTGTCACCACACTAGACAGCTTGTGTAAAAGACACGCAACTGCACTTTGCACCTTCAAGTGCTGAACACAAAGACGACGACACGACACGACGTAGCGACGGCTGTTCACAAATGTCGCTTTGAAGCCAGCGTCTTGAACATTTTGAAGACGGCAGCGACATATCAAACAGCAATTTCATTGTTGCCGTACTAACATCTTTCATTTCAATAAAATTTACATATTTAGTTTAAAGTGAAATTATTTACGCAAAAAATATAAAAATTGGCGATTTATTTGTTTTAAATAATCGATTGTTATTATAAATGCTATATCAAAGCTATTTTACGTTTCTGCTGGCAAAATAACGTCATACTTGTGAGAACTTTGAATAATTTTACATTTCACATGTTAGTGGCAGCTCTACAGCGGCCATTGTCGTCGGAAAAATTAGAAACATTTCTAATTTGCGACAGCGAAGACTTCAACCCTTTTGTCGTGAAGTCGTGCTGTTGTCAAAAAATCTGTGCCCATAAGAACGCGTGTATTTTAATATTTGACAGATGTCGCTCGTCGCTTGTCGTCTTCTATGTGTTCAGCACTTCAGTGTGAACCGTATAAATATAATCAATGTCAACATTTCTGTCTCCCGACACAGTTATTCTGTAGGTATGCGTGTTGATGAAATCTACGTGCAGAGATTTGCTCACAGAGACTCAGTGGTTTGCTTTTCTCTCTTGAGGGTAATGCAACAATTTGAGTGGCTCTGTTTAACAGGAAAGTATTAAATTAATGTGGTGGCTAAACAATAGCAAAAGAACGGAAGATTTTATCATTTGCTAAGACCAAGATCGCAGCTTCACAGAGACATATACAATAAAAATGTCATATACTTAGTTCACTTTGTTGAATACACTTTGTATACATACACATGTAAATATATTTATACATACACATGCGAAGTCGTATAACTTCAAAAAAATTTAATTTTACTGAAATAAAAAATTTACTGCCCCGGGTGAGGCTCGAACCCACAACCTTAAGAAATTTGAAAAATTTAATTTTATTCACATAAATAAAATTATTAAAATAAAATACATACACATGTAAATATGTCACCAACCAAAAGTAATACTTTCGATTTGCAAAGAAAGTAAATGAAGACTGACTACAAGAAATGATCCTGTGAAGCATACTGCCTTCTCTAAATAAAAGCGGCAGCGGCAAATGATTATCAAAAAATTCTCATGCCCATACAATTTGTATGGGGCATACCTAAATAACGCGACGGCGACGCTGAGCGGTTGAAATTTTCTATTTTGACAGAGCGTTCCGAAGTAAAGTTGGCTGCGAAATACAAAGTTTCTCTGTACAATAAAATTTCACAACAACAATTCAAGTAAACATTTTGATATTTGACGTAAAGTTGCCGCTTTTATTTAGGGATGACGCATCGACGTTAACGCTGAGCGTTAAAAAACGTTCTGCCAACGCTTTTATTTAGGGAAGGCAGATAGTATTAACTTTTCAACTGCAAACGCGGAGAATTTCAACCAAAAGTCACATAAACTAGTTGAGAATTCGCAGAAATGAAATAGAAACGAAAGAAAAAAGAAAAAATCAAAACGCATAAAGTTCGCAAATTTGTTTACATGCATATGTGTGTGAATATGTGCACTTATAGTACATTTCTTGTAAAATCTTCGCACAACGAATGACCGCAAATAGTAATTTTTTTGTCACAGACTTGTAATCAGTGTCGCGTTTTCGCAGGCAAAAAGGTCCATGTCCCCAACTCATATTATTATGGATTGTTTTATGTCTTGATTCTTACTAAAATCAATTGTAGTACATTAATATTTGGCATCATATATTAGTAGAATATTTAAATACATTTAATTATTTATATTTGCTAATAGTAAGTCAATACAATCCAATACACATTTTGCGCATTTATAATTACGGAGGGATCACTTGAAACGACTCTGTAAAGCTCGATGTGTCGAAAAATTGATGGCCGCCTGCGCAATGCCAAAGCGACGCAACATTGCGCTGTTGGTAGAAAATCGGCTTGTCGTAAATATCTACGAATATGTACAGTATACTCTCGAAAAGTAAATCGATTGGTATTTTGGGTAATTTACTTTTTCGAATAATATACTTTTCCAAATATATACATAAATTATCTGTTTTTATAATATTAAATGCATTTTTAAACTTGAAAAATTCATTCATTTATTTGCTTCAATAAAACATATGGATTTACATGAAAAACATATTTACATTTACATATATACATATGTATTTACTATGAAGAGTAAAAATCTTGAATATTCTTTTGTTTTTTTTTTCTTTTGCAATATATTTTCTGACCATTTTTGTACGACAATTCAAAAAGTCTGACACCTGATTTGCATCGTTTTCATTTTTAAACCAGTGGATCAAGTAGGAGAGTTTATTTACTAAAAAGACGCGATACTTTTTCGAGGTGCGTGTGTAATCTTAAAGGTGATTAACTTTTCCGCGATTATTAACTTTCTGAGAATTTACTTTTCGAGAGTATACTGTTAGTTAATGACTTATTAATTACAAAGTCAAAAAAATAAATATTTTATGGTCAAGAGTGACCTTTATTGATTGAAATCAACTTAACAACTAACTCTAATTTACAATTAAACATATTCTTAATATTGCCTAAATCTACCTGCGGCAGCAATTTTGGTTAACGTTATGGCGGATGTTGGTTTCTGGTTACTTTCGCTTATGCGGCGCATGGCGGATGTTGTTCCCAATTGTTTGATTCTGCTGACTAAACGTCTCGAATATTTCCTATTGGGTGATAGTTGACGTCGGCAGTTATTGGTTTACTTGCAATATTTCTGGTGTTAACTCCTCCACCCCCAAAAACAAACGTCCCCGTTTGTTCTACTGGGTTACTGCATTTGGCTTACTAGCGTTATTGACTCTGTTAACTGTGGTGTTTCGGATGTTGTGAACTCTTTAGGGTCACTCACGTTTACGTTTACGTTATAACTTGAACGTTCTACCAGTTTGCTTTTGAAAAGTTCCCTTAGAACTAATGCGATGACTATTACCGCTACGAATATCAGACTGATGATTGAAAGCGATAAATTGAAGCTGCTCTGTGGGTTATATGTAGTGCTTTTAGGTGTTTGATGTTGTTCATGTGGAGTTCTTTCAACATTTCCAAACTTAGGATTTCTTCTTCTCTATTTGAAGGAAGATTTGGTTGCAGGATTGCGGGTAGTGGTTTGGTGCTTAACGTTTCGCTAAAGGTATATTTTTGTTCGTCAATGTTAACTGTAGAATTGTGATATTGTACTGCGTACAATCCAGTAAGATTTATCTTTTGGTTGTCGATCTCTATTGTGCCATTGTACTGATTTAGTAGTATGATACCAGGTGAGATGTTCTCTACTGATGGGATGTGTTGATTGTTTATAATAGTGCATTCCGCTGGTTCGCTTCGAAGTAGTCGAGGGACGCAAGTAGTGTTACTAATATCTATTAAGTTCTTACGGTTACAAATTCTTATATTATTATATTCCTTACATTTATTCTTAACGCCAAAAATTTTGTTATTATTTATTACAAGTAACTATATCCTCATAGGGGATTTTATTAATATTTTTCTTCATTTTTATTGGTTTTATTAAAATTGAGTCGCAAATATCCTCATTTGTTAAGGGTATTCCGACTATATAAAGTAACATTGTATTGTTTGACGCGACTTTTACATTTGCTAGTTCTAGTGAGTCTTCCATATTGTTTAATGTAAAATTATTATTTTCAAATACAGATTTTATTAATCTAAGTTCGTCATTTGACAAAATATATGAATTTACGATGCCGGCCTTTGCCCAATGCATTGCGTAATCTATATTAATTATTTCCTCTTTAATAATTTTTAATTTATATTTTATTTCAACAGCCAAATGGTGTTGTATTTCTTCGTTCGTTTGTAAGGTTTTTATTATTTTATTTGATATTGTGGTGATATTGTTAATTCTGTCAAAAATTACTTTGTTAATTATTACTTGTTTATTGTTATTTTCTATTATATTATTAAGTTGATTTTTTAGAATTACTAGGTCGTCATGGTCGGGATTTCCAGCGATCCATTTCCAGACTGTCCCTAGTGCATCTATTGATTTTTTAAATCGCCTTGGTTTAAGTCTGTTTAAATAAGTCTGTGTCAAGTTTATTTCATTAATGAGAATAGGAAGGAGGGGATTTTCTTCAGTGATCTTTATCTTAATGATCCTGCTTATTTCATTCAATGTGTTCTGGCATGCATCCAGGTCGACTTTATGAATTATTCTGTACGTTCCTGTTTGAATTTTAGTTAGTCCTGTATTAAATGTTGCTAACTGCGAGTTGGTGTAGTCTATTATTTGAAAGTCTGCGTACACCAGATTTACGAAAAATCTGTAAGAGGAAGAGAAGAAAAAGAAGGGGTAATAAAACTAGGTTTTAATGTTGCTTTTGTGCACCGTTCGTCCTTTCTCTGTGATTACTACACTGGATTTATCCTCTTTCACAACTTCTTTTTTATATCTAGCTGTGAGCTTAGATCCTAATCGTTTGTTTATTCTAACATATATTATTTATCCAGGAGAGTAGGTTTTCGTTGGCTTTCGTGTTTTATTGTGAAATTCGAAATCTTTTGCTTGTCTATTCTGAAGAGTTATGATATTTTCTTGTCTTGCTTTCTCGTATTGCTCTGGGTCTATTGAAATGCGTCTACCAAAAAATGTTTCTATTGGTCGTTTCCCTGTAGCAGAGTGTATGGAATAGTTATACTCCTATGTGCAACGGTCTAGGAGTTCCTGAAAGGAGCGATGGGTATGTTCAGTTTGAAGACAACGCATAATTTCAGATAGGGTAGAATGAAATCTTTCTACCTGTCCGTTAACTTTGCTCGCGTAAGGGGGTGTTTTAAAAATTCTAATACCAAGTTGATCTTCGACCATAAATTGTATTGAAGATGAATTTAGAGATTTCTCGTTGTCTATGACTATTGTTTTGGGTACACCGAAAGCGAAAAGTATTTGTCGCAATGGTTCCCTGATATCTTCTATTGCTTTTGATTCTATTATCCTAACTTGAGCATATTTCGAGAATTTATCCACTGCAGTGAGTATCAGTTTTTTTTCTGTATTGTATATATCTATATGGACTATTTCACCAGGATATTCGGGAATTGGGGTTTCGTGTAGGTGTGGTTTATTAGGATGGCGGTCGTATTTGTTCTCTTTACAAATTTTGCATTGCTTTATTATTGCTTCTATCTTTGCTTTCATTTTTGGAAAATAATATTTTTGTATTAGTTGTTTTGAATTTTCGTCTCGGTTTCTATGTGCGCGCTTATGTTCTTTTAATATTGTTTCGTTTTGAATGTCCTCAACTTTCATCTGAGTATATCGAATTTTATAATTGGAAAAATGGATTGGGTATATTTGCTGAATTATTCCCATTATTTCTTCGGAAGTAAATATGCCATTTATCACCGAAGGGTTTAAGTAACGTTTTAAAAGTGAAATTAGGTTTTCTGAGGAAAATGTTTGTTTAATTATTACATGTCTATGGTATGTAGGGAATGGTATTTTAAAGTGGTAACTATCTTCGTCTTCTAAAGAGATCCAAAGTTGGTTTTTGAAAACATTTATGGGTACTTCTACGGCTGGAATTAGATTGTGAGATGAGCTGTCATCTGAATGTGTGGCTACTGATAAAGAATTTATTTCGAATGGTCTTGAAAGTGTATCTGCTACTATGTTGGCTTTACCAGGTTTATATCTTAATTCGTAATTATATTCTTCGAGTATGGCTTTCCACCGTTTTAATTTAGAATTAGTGTTTTTATTGCTTAAGGCGTATGTGAGAGGTTGATGGTCTGTATGGATTACTACTTTTGCCGTGCCATACAGATAATTTCTAAAGGAATTTAGTGCCCAAATTATGGCAAGCATTTCCTTTTCGTTTACTGCATAATTTTCTTCTTCTTCTTACTTAATGTCCTAGATATAAAGGTTATGGGTTTTCCATTCTGTTCTAAGACAGCGCCTATGGCATATTTGGAAGCATCTGTTGTTAAATCGAACTCTTTTTTATAATCGGGATAATGTAAAATGACGTCTTTCGATGTCAATGTGGATTTTATTTTATTAAATGCTGCTTTAGCGTCATTGTTTAATTGGATTTGGATTTTTTTGGAAACATCTTTTGACATTCTACCTTCTTCACCACGAAGTAGAGTTGTGAGGGGTTTGGCTAACTTTGCATAATCTTTTATGAAACGTCTATAGTATCCTGAAAGTCCTAGAAATGATCTAAGGTCTTTAAGTGTTTTGGGGTATCGAAAATCTACAATGCTTTTTACTTTAGATGGGTTTGTGGAAATACCAGCAGAAGAAATTATGAATCCTAAAAATTCTACTTGGTTTTTATAGAATTCGCATTTGTCTGCTTGTACTTTCATATTAGCTTTGCGGAGTGTATCAAAAATTTTGTCAATATGCTCTGAATGAGATTTTTCATCTTTGCTAAATATTATTATGTCGTCTATATAGACATAACATATTTTTCCTATATATTGTCTCAAAATATCGTCTAATGTACGTTGGAATATGGATGGGGCGTTCTTCAGTCCAAAAGGTAATCTTGTGAACTCATACTTTCCGTTGTTCACTGAAAAGGCTGTTTTCTCCACGTCAGATTCCTTAAGAGGAATTTGATGGAAACCGCTTTTTAAGTCGATTACTGAAAATATTCGATTTTCTTCTAATTGTGATAGTACTTCATTTATCTCTGGTATTGGGTATCTGTCAGCAGTTGTAACTGTGTTTAGTTTCCTGTAATCAATAACTAATCTGAATTTTTTTCCGCCTGATGCATCGTCCTTTTTGGGTACAACCCATATTGGTGAATTGTATGGCGACCTTGATTTTCTGATAATACCGTCCTCTAATAGTTTATTTATTTGTTTTTCTACTTCTTGTTTTAAACTGGCAGGATATGGGTATGATTTTGAGTAGATAGGTGTATCTGAATTTGTTCTAATTTCCGCTACTACTTTAGTTGTGTACGGTAGTTTTTCATTAGGTTCTGAAAATAAGTTTCGGTGTTTTTGTACAAGTTGTTTAATTTCATTTTTTTCTGAAGTATTCATATGTTCGTCACGGATTTGGATGGAATGAACATCTTGGGCTCTATATTGATGGAGTTGAATTTTACGTTTGTTTGCTACGATCATGAAATTTTCTTTAGTATGGATAATTGCTGATAGTTCCTTTAAACTATCATTTCCAAGAATTGCGTGAAAAGTTGTAAGAGTGGGTAACAAAAAAAATTTTAATTTGCATTCTTCAATATTAAAAAGATTTAGAAAAGTGTGATGGGTAATGTGTATTTTTCCACCGATTGAATTTGCGTAAAAAGGGTTATTGTTTTCTTTGGGATTTGGTACTAAATTTGATTGAATATAGTTTTTATTGGAGCCTGTATCGACTAGGATTTTTAAAATTTCTCTACTCTTCGTTTTGCAGTTGAAATAAGGTAACGAAGAGCTGTTTAATCTAAAAAATGTACATCTGTCAGGTCAAGTGATTGTTCGTTTTCGTCGGTTTGTGTTGTATCGGAAAAGTCATAGTTGTATTCGTTGTTTTGGTAGTCATTGTTGTATTGATAATTTTGTTCGCTGTAAGGTTCAAAGTTTGAGTTTACATGAAAATTCCTTTGAACTATTGGTTGCAGATCATTTTTGTTTGAAAAATTTGATGGTCGTTTGACAGTGAATTTGGGATTTGGTCTATTGGCGTAATTGATAGCATTTGTTCTTAAGCTAACGTCTACATCCATTGGTTGAGGTGGTTTTGGTGGTCTTGGAGGGGGATTATTTGGTGGTTGATTAAATGGATTTTGATTATGAAAACCATGTTGTTGGTTTACTGGATTTTGGGGATACCGTTGTTGACCATAAGGATTAAATATTTGATTTGGTTTTGGTATAAAAGCTAACTCGGGATGGAATTTGGTTTGAGGAGGTTGTCGATTAGGATTTGGAAAAAAATTCTGTTGTTGGAATTGTTGTCTAGGAAATTGATTGTTAGCGTGATTTGCTCTAAAGTTTTGATTTTCTAACTTCAGGCAAAGGTGAAGAGCTTCTGGTAGGCTTTTTGGTTCTCTGATGCCGAGAAGCCTAGGAAGGTCACCCGAAAGTCCTCTGACAAACGTGTCAAGGGCTTTAGCACGGTAGTTTTCCGTAAGAAGATGTATTGCTTCCTCTCCTACTTCCATACAACCAATTTTGTTGAGGATTAATGATGGGTGCGAATACACTTTTTGGTAAAATTCATTAATCGTTAGTCTTCCCTGTATGAGACAAGTTATTTGATACTCTAAAGTACCAATGTCTCTTTTGTCTGCATAATGGGTAGTTAGACAACGAGATATTGCCGTCCAATCTAAAGGCGTGTTATACGACTCTAGTGCTATATCTGCTTTCCCTATAATTTTGTTTCTAATTACATTTAGAATACCGAAATAGCGTGGAGTGCCTTTTGAGGGTTCGTATATCCTCAAAATCCGCTCGACACTCTTTTTTCAGGAGGTAAACTCCGAAGCGTTTCCTGAAAATTCTCGTAGTGATCGCACTACGTCGGGAATTTTGTCCATTTCGTTCATGTTGTCTCTGTATCTTTCGTCTATAGTTTGATCCCTAATGTTTTGGTTCGTACCATTATTCAAAATACTTTGTATTATGCTTTGTCCGTCCGTCTGTAACATCTGAGTTACAGCGTTTTTAACTAAATGTGCCAATTCTGGCGAAATTTGGGTGCCAGAACCGGAAGGTCCTGTTGGTGCAACGGGAGTTGTATTCCCTAGCACTGGTGGTCTTATTAAATTATTTGGGTTAGACATTTTTGGAGAGGTCCTTATATTATTGTGTTATTTATTTTGTTTTAATTAAAATTTATGTTATCCTGTCTAGGAATGGGTTATTTATACTCTAGAGGGTCCGGTCAACTCCTGAGTTGGCTACGGAATCGCAGAGATAATTAATGTTATTTGTTAAAAATATTTTTTTATAGGCTGTACAAGCCTTATTTTATTTGATTTGTTTATATTATGAACGATTTTGTATATTGTTAAATTTGCTTAATATAGACTTAACTTTTACTAATTTTCGTGAGAGGAAGAGAAAAATATGTTTCCTCCTTGTATAACAATTCACTTGATTCTTTTAAAAACTTTCACAATTTTAAAACAATTTTTGTTTTGAAGGATATTAAATGGAAATACATATATGTACATATATTCACTCTTTTAAACTTTTGAATTCTTTTAATTTATTTTGGTTTCTACAAATTTTCACAATCTTAACCTATTTCTTACATTATGATCAGCTTCATGGCGGCTGGCAATGATGATTTGGTCCTTTTTTCCTTCTGGATACTACTGGATCACCGTCTTGCTCCAAGTTGCTCACCTTCCTTCCTCAAGCGTGGGTAAGGAATTTAAATTCAGCTGCTTTCTCTTTGGCACTACTTATGGTACCTGTTTGAGGTTTTAATTATTCGTTGGGATTGCTCCTTATTTAGCATTACTTATGATGCCTTTTTACCGAAACTTCCCGTACCGGATAACTATTTCGAGTTGCTTCCCGTTTAGCACTGCATATGGTGCTTTTTTACCGAAACTTCTCGTGCCGTATATTTTAGGCTCGGGCGCCAGTTAATGACTTATTAATTACAAAGTCAAAAAAAATAAATATTTTATGGTCAAGAGTGACCTTTATTGATTGAAATCAACTTAACAACTAACTCTAATTTACAATTAAACATATTCTTAATATTGCCTAAATCTACCTGCGGCAGCAATTTCGGTTAACGTTATGGCGGATGTTGGTTTCTGGTTACTTTCGCTTATGCGGCGCATGGCGGATGTTGTTCCCAATTGTTTGATTCTGCTGACTAAACGTCTCGAATATTTCCTATTGGGTGATAGTTGACGTCGGCAGTTATTGGTTTACTTGCAATATTTCTGGTGTTAACTTGTATGAGCATGCAAACATATCGACATAAATTTTTGTAAGTTTGTGTGTTTGTTCAATGACATATAAACATGTACATATGTATGTTTATGCATAATATTGCATGTTGCGCAACAATTATCGCAACCTTTTCCGAACTCTTATAAGAAGTATAACTTCAATAATGTCGACGAACGCAACAACTTGAAGTTTAAATACTAAGCACTTTCTGCGATCTCTTTCAGCTTCATTTTTCAGCCCTGTTAAAAAGTCAAATACCAGAAAATTTCTCTCTTTTAGTCTCATTTTTCCTCCCTAGATACAATATGTGGCGATCAGTTTAAAACTAAGTATGGTCTTTTTTATTGGTACGAGACTTAAGAAGCTGCTGAACTGACAGTGCTCGGAAATTAATCCGTGTGTGTTTTAGTTAAACGGAAGTTATATAGATCAAAAAATCTTCGTAACTGGTCCACAACCCTATAAATTTCAGTTTGCAAGTTAAAATATCTCCATCGAGTAATGGTACATATTTTTGCAAACATATGACAACTACAAAGAAAAAGGTAGCGGATTTAGTCCATAAATTTTGTTCAGTCATCTTTTTTTCAATGAACCACATGCATGAAATTACTAAAAGCAGATATTGCAATTTCTTGTGTACCTTAATTCAATTTCAGTTTTACGGTCGCAATTTGGAATTATTAATGTGGTCAAAGTGCTGAATCACTGACAGCCGTTTAAGCTTTGCAGTCTTTTTATTAAAACCTATTGTATGAGTTCATATTATTAATTTGTTAACGACTCCAATAAATTAATGCATACATTGAAAATCAAAACGCCTGCACACAAAGTCCCTGCAACAACAGTGTTCCAGCAACAGCAGTATGGGCCAGCAGCGTTGTAATTTAGGCATAGGGCAACATGTGAAAATTAACTGCGACAGGTTTTTGGATGTTTTCAACCTGCGACGATCTGGTGAAGGGTGCGTCTATACCGTTGTGCAACATATTCTCCAACAATTTATGCATATTTATTAATTACATATCAGACATGTTGGTGCAGTGGGTCTCACCAACACGGACCCGATTGTGTGTAAGGCCAACTGGTTAAATTTTATACGTAAATGTATGCCCGTATAAAAAGTTGTAAGCAACCCAAAGGATGATACCATACTTGTGGATACCGACATGGTTTGCACGAAAATAGTTCATCTAAACTATACACGGACAGTCATTGAAGCCGATTCTACAGGGTGTGTAAGAACATGGCGATTGTAGTTTCAATTAAGCATTTGTTTGACCGTCGTTCCTACCAACATATTCTGTGATAACATTTGTTTCGACGTCTCAGTGTTGAACGTCGGTACCTTTCGAATACCTAGAGTTTTTACATCTTCTAGTGGTATAAAAAATACAGTTGCGTTTTGGGTGTTTTGTGGACTGTGGCAGAAGTTCAGAGTGTTTTGTGACATTCGATAATCATCAAAAATGTTGGTAAAGCTCTATAGAAAGATGTATATACTGAAGTCTGGAAGCACACCAGTGTAAACTTCTTTAAAGCAATCATTTATTATTTCAAGGTCTACTGTCGGCGTAAATGTTAAGCATTCTAGTAGATGTCTTTATTTACCGTATGACAGCACTGACATACATTTGATCATCACCATAAAAATCTACATATTCGCATTTATTCATTTGTTTAACTTTCATTACTCAGCAGCAAATGAATGCCTTCATCTACTACCTATGTATATACATCTGCAGATATCTCAGTACTTTCATGCAACACAGTGTGTGCCACATTGAATGAGTAATAGCGTGTTGAAATTGGTGCTTTGCTGTCAGGTGCAAAATAGAAGCGACCTGGCTTCAATGGCGCGCTTGGTAATGGCAGTCATTGTGGCGCACACAATGCCGTGATACATATGGATGCGAGTGTATGTTGCTTCAGCCTTCCTGGCTGCTTTTAACACTCGCTTGCATTAGAATATGCATGGCTTTGCATATAATTAAAATGTATATGCGTATTTGTTGCCTCTTATCCTCTGTATATGTGTACTGTGTGTGCATGTGTGTGAGGTGGGTGCTGGCGCGTTGTCGCAATATATTTCCTATCAATTTCTGTAGGACCTCTTTGTAGGACCTATGATGAAGTTTCTGTGAAAACTATCGTAATGAAAGTATTGTAAGTCTTCGCCTTGGTGTTCGCGGAAATGCTGAACGGACATTTAACATCAAGTAGTGTTCATCTTTTGCCAGCATAGAAATCCAACGCATAATCACTCTTGCCAACAGATGCTATTTTGGACTGAGTAGGTAATTGAAAAGTAAAGTTCTCTCGACAGTCATCTTGTTTGAATGGACGAAAGCGCTCCAGCTTTGAAAGTGTCCGATGCAGTACACGCTGGTGGAAGCAGAGGAAGAGGAAGACCTCCACGCCGTTGAAAAGACCAGGTGGAGAAGAGCTTGGCTGCGCTTGGGATTTCCAATTTGCGCTAAAAAGCGAGTAGGAAGAACGAGTAGCGCTGTACTCCGCCAGTTAAGAAGAAGAAGTGTATATCTTATATGATCTGCTGGACACAGAAACTAAGTCACTATCAACCACAATTGAAAGTGGGTCAATACTTCATACAAGTTTAGCATATTGTCGTTTCAATGAATTGGGGGTCGAGATACATCAACCTAAGCTGTCGAGAGAAATAAAAGATACATACATTTGTTTCCGAGTCGAACCAATTTCCTGTATGTTCTCATACAGCTTCAGTCCAGTGATGCATGTTCCTTTTGAAATACATATCTGAAGATTAGAAACCAACACAGCCTACAATGCAGTGCACTCAAATATGTCCGAGTAGTGCATGACAATTTACACAATTTGTGCACTTAATACCACATTGTTGTTATCGTTCATGTTGTTGATGTGGACACCGATGCTGCGATTGACGATGCTAATGATGGCAATGTCTTTATCGTACAACGGTACATGAATTGTCATTTATCTAAGTGTGCATGCATGTTCTTGATAGTTTGAGTTTCAACTTTGCTAAGAAAAAAATCCTCTACTTTGTAATTGAACTGGAAATATAGGAGATAAACAGTAAGTTTAACTTAAATTAATCACTTTGTAGAAACGACCAAAGGTTATATGTAATACATTTAATTTCGATTATTCGATTTGCTTGGCCGTAGAGAGTAGCGAATCGAACAAATAACTGGTATAAACTGGTATAATCATTTTGAGATATGGAAACAAGTGGTTATACTATTATAATTAGATATTGCAAACAATTTTGTATTTGTGGCTTAAATATTACAGGCATTTAAGGCACAGTTTATATGTGATAACTGCAACCATATTGGCTGTCATGGATTCTATAGGTATTAGAGAGTTGCGAATCGATTAAACAACTGGTATAAACTAAATAGACTAGCATAATCACACTGAAGCTTAACGGTATCCTCTATATTGAAAATAGTAGTCGAATAATTTTGCCTTTCTAAAATTTTTATGCTTTCTATGTTTGAGATCCTGCCAAAAACTTTTCCCATGAATACAAGAGAGTTTTCGGGTTCTTCATTAAATTGGTATAATCTAAGAGGGCAATAAAACTATTTAAGGTAGAAGAAATATTAAATATGCAAAATTCTAATTGCAGCAACTAAAAAAAAGTCGAAAAAAATATATAATATTTCATTTAAAGTCCTGTTGCTGTGCTCTGCTAAAGTGTACGCATTTGCCTTTGGAGTCTGTACTAAGTTGTAGAAAAACTTTAGTCATTTAGAAACTGAGCTATTAAAGTATCGCACTTTGCTGGCATTTTGTGCGCATTTTATTTGTGTATGTTTACAAGTGTGTTATACTCGCACATAGAAAATTGAATTGAGCTAATGAATTAAATAGCGCAGAAGGAAATGAATGGGGGCAGCAAGTTGTAATGAAAGTTACCGTTACTTGCTTCCATACACACATACAACCATTACATAGTTGAGCAAATAAGTTGTTGAGTTCGTTGCTGCTGCTGGTCTAGTTGGTTGTTAGTGTTGCTATTCGTTTTTGTTTTGCACTTCCTTGCTTTGTTTGCGGTTGACCTTAAATACAAACAATTTAAACCGCAATTAAAATGCAGACACGCTGTGGCAAATGTCGTGTAGCCTGCAGAATTATGCAGAGCATGTTCTTGGCGTATACATTTTTCCTCTTCTTAAATGCTCCGTTGCAGTCATAACTCAGGCGGCCATTTGAGAGTAAGTTCCTCTGAAAATTTAAATGAAATTAGACAAAACATTTGCTAATTGCCAATTTAGAGTTGTTTTGCAGACAGGTTGGGAGAAAGGAAACGCGGCAAGGTCGTCAATAATTTGTAAGGTTCACGCACTAAACGGTGAAAGCAATATATATATATATATATATTTGACGTAGAAACCGCTTAAGCGATTATAGCCGAATCCACCAGAGCGCGCCACTCGTTCCTTCTTTTTGCTTTTTGGCGCCAACTGGAAACACCAAGTGATGCCAGGTCACTTTGCACTTGGTCTTTCCACCGGAGTGGAGGTCGTCCTCTTCCGCGGCTTCCTCCAGCGGGTACTGCATCGAACACTTTCAGAGCTGGGGTGTTTTCATCCATTCGTACAACATGACCTAGCCAGCGTAGCCGCTGTCTTTTTATTCGCTGAACTATGTCAATGTCGTCGTATAAATCGTACAGCTCATCGTTCCATCGTCTGCGGTATTCGCCGTTGCCAATGTTCAGAGGACCATAAATCTAACGCAAAACCTTTCTCTCGAAAACCCCCAAGAGTCGTCTCATCGGATGTTGCCATCATCCACGCTTCGGCGTCATACATCAGGACGGGAATAATGAGCGACTTGTAGAGTTTGATTTTTGTTCGTCGAGAGAGGACTTTACTGTTCAATTACCTACTCAGTCCAAAGTAGCACCTGTTGGCAAGAGTGATTCTGCGTTGGATTTCAAGGCTGACATTGTTGGTGTTGTTAACGCTGGTTCCCAAGTAGACGAAACTATCTATTACTTCAAAGGTATGACTGTCAACAGTGACGTGGGAGCCAAGACACGAGTGCGCTGACTGTTTGTTTGATGACAGGAGATATTTCGTCTTGTCCTCATTCACCACCAGCCCCATACGCTTCGCTTCTTTATCTAGTCTGGAAAAAGCAGAACAAACGGTAGCTCTGCAGCTCGTATTATTTTCTCCAGTAATATATTGAAGAAGTCGCACGGTAGTGAGTCACCCTGTCTGAAGCCTCGTTTGGTATCGAACGGCTCGGAGAGGTCCTTCCCGATCCTGACGGGTCTTTTGGTGTTGCCCAACGTCAGTTTACATAGCCGTATTAGTTATGCAGGGATACCAAATTCAGACATCGCGACATAAAGGCAGCTCCTTTTCGTGCTATCGAAGGCAGCTTTAAAATCGATGAAAAGATGGTGAGTATCGATTCTTCTCTCTCGGGTCTTTTCCAAAATTTGGCGCATGGCGAATATCTGGTCTGTTGTTGATTTTCAAGGTCTAAAGCCACACTGATAAGGTCCAATCAGTTTGTTGACGGTGGGCTTTAGTCTTTCACACAATACGCTCGACCTAGAACCTTATACGCGATGTTGAGGAGGCTTATCCCACGGTAATTGGCGCAAATTGTGGGGTCTCCCTTTTTGTGTATTGGGCAGAGTACAATGAGATTCCAATCGTCAGGCATGCTTTCTTCCGACCATATTCTGCAAAGAAGCTGATGCAAGCACCTTATCAGCTCTTCGCCGCCGTATTTGAATAGCTCGGCCGGTAATCCATCGGCCCCCGCCGCCTTATTGTTCTTCAAGCGGGTAATTGCTATTCGAATTTCTTCACGGTCGGGCAATGGAACATCTGCTCCATCGTCGTCGATTGGGGAATCGGGTTCGCCATAGCCTGGTGTTGTACTTTCACTGCCATTCAACAGGCTGGAGAAGTGTTCCCTCCACAAACTCAGTATACTCTGGTCATCAATAACTAGATCACCTCTGGGGGTCCTACAGGAGTGTGCTCCGGTCTTGAAACCTTCAGTTAGTCGCCGGATCTTTTCGTAAAATTTTCGAGCATTACCCCTGTCGGCCAGCTTGTCAAGCTCTTCATACTCACGCATTTCGGCCTCTTTCTTTTTTTGTTTGCAAATGCGTCTCGCTTCCCTCTTCAGCTCTCGGTATCTTTCCCATCCCGCTCGTGTTGCGGTCGATCGCAACATTACGAAGTAGGCAGTCTGTTATCTCTCCACTGCGAGACGGCAATCCTCATCATACCAACTGTTTTTTTGACTCTTCCGAAAGCCAATGGTTTCGGTTGCAGCTGTACGTAAGGAGTTTGATATGCCGTCCCACAGCTCCCTTATACCGAGATGCTGCTGAGTGCTCTCAGAGAGCCGGAGTGCAAGTCGAGTAGAAAATCGTTCGACTGTTGGTTGTGATTGCAGCTTCTCGATGTCGAACCTTCCTTGTGTTTGTTGGCGTGTGCGCTTTTCTACACAGAGGCGGGTGCGTATCTTAGCTGCTACAAGATAGTGGTCCGAGTCGATGTTGGGACCACGAAGCGTACGCATATCAAAAACACTGGAGACATGTCGTCCATCTATCACAACATGATCGATCTGGTTGCGAGTGATTCTATCCGGGACAGCCAACTAGCTTGATGGATTGTCTTATGCTGGAATCTAGTACTACAGACGACCATATTTCGGGCCCCGGCGAAGTCGATCAGCCTCAGACCGTTTGGTGATGTTTCGTCATGGAGGCTGAATTTTCCGACTGTTGTGCCAAAGACACCTTCTTTACCCACACTAGCGTTGAAATCGCCAAGCACGATTTTGACATCGTGGCGGGGGCAGCGCTCATAGGTACGTTCTAGGCGCTCATAGAAGGTATCCTTGATCACTTCGTCCTTCTTTTCCGTCGGGGCGTGGGCGCAAGTCAGCGATATGTTGAAGAACCTCGCTTTGATGCAGATTGTGGCTAAACGTTCATCCACCGGAGTGAATGCCAGGACTCGACGACGGAGTCTCTCTCCCACCACGAATCCCACACCGAATTTGCGCTTCTTTATATGGCTGCTGTAGTAGATGTCACAGGGACCCACCTTCGTCCGTCCTTGTCCCGTCCATCGCGCTTCTTGGATTGCGGTGATGTCAGCCTTTAGTTGTATGAGGACATCAACCAGCTGGGAAGAGGCACCTTCCCAATTAAGGGTCCGGACATTCCAGGTGCATGAATTAAATAATTGGTTAAACACGGTGTTCTGTGCTCAGTGGTCAATTTATTCTGATGCTTCTTTTTCAAACTACATCTATTTATACTTATGCTAGTACTGACGCGCTGGTCAGTTGTTTTTCAAATCTTATCTATTTCTATTTATACTTATGCTAGTACTGACGCGCAGGTCAGTTGTTTTTCAAATCTTATCTACTTCTAACAAAAGAAGGGAAATATTTATGGTTTTGGGCCTATTTGTATTTACATTCTATTGTTCTGATTTTTACTGATAATCATAAGTATTTGTACACATGTGTGACTATCTATAACTAGTACTTATAACTACACGTAAATATTTATGTTTTCTCAGCTGCATTTAGGTTGTAAACAATGTATCTGTAAACATGTACATATAACCAAATACAAAGTCGTGAGCTGCTTGAGTCATATGTAAAAGAATCGTTCCTGGCCACTCCCAAGTGAATGGCAATCAGAAACTTTCCTCACTTGCGTGAACTTCTACATATGATCCCATCCCCCAGCAATAAGCAATAAGTATAAGAGATTATTTGTAATTTCTTTTATACAAGAAAAAATGTAAAAACAAGTAAGGAAGGGCTAAGTTCGGGTGTAACCGAACATTTTATACTCTCGCAATTTATTTATTTAACTTTATTTATATTATATAATACACAATTTGACCCACATATTCGTCATATATATTGTATAAAGTCCATTGAAAGGTGGAAACCATAATATTAGGTTAGAAGCACCGAGTTCCTCGTGTTCGATATATGGGGCCTTAAAAACCTATGGTCCGATTTCGCCGATTTTTAGAATGGGGCTGCCACACTATTAACATAGTATTTGTGCAAAGATCTGCACCGATATCTTCACTAGTACTTACTTTATATATTGTAAAGTAAACGATTCAGATTGTCTTCAAAGTCCTGGTATATAGTAAGTAGGCGTGGTTGTAAAGCGATTTGGCCTATTTTCACAACATATCATTGGGATGCAAGGAAACTATTACAAACCAAGTTTCATTGAAAGCAGTCGAGTAGTTTCTGAGATATGGTTTTTGACCCATAAGTGGGCGACGCCACGCCCATTTTCCATTTTGTCAAAAAATCTGAGTGCAGCTTTCATCTGTCATTTCTTATGTGAAATTTAGTGTTTCTGACGTTTTTCATTAATGAGTTAACCCAGTTTTAGTCATTTTCAACATAACTTTTGTATGGGAGGTGGGCGTGGTTATGATCTGATTTCTTTAATTTTTGGACTGTATTAGGAAGTGGCTAAAAAAACGACTGCACAAAGTTTGGTTTTTGGTTTATATAGCTCTATTGGTTTGCGAGATATGTACAAAAAACTTAGTAGGGGGCGGGGCCACGCCCACTTCCCAAAAAAAATTACATCCAAATATGCCACTTCATAGTGCGATCCTTCATACCAAATTTTATTTCCATAGCTTCATTTATGGCTTATGTGAACAAAACTATAATACTCTCTTTAGCAACATTTGTTGCGAGAGTATAAATATAGTAGAAATGAACTGTGAGAACACTTTGCCCTAATTAAAGGTAGGTTAACATAATATACTTAATTAGTCTCAAATTGCAGTTTGATAGCAATGAAATTGCTGGAAAATGTAAGACTGATTGATAGCAAAAGTATCCACGTTTCGTTGCATTTGAACTGGAAACAGCTCTAAGCCACAGCAGTTCTCCTGACAGATTCTCTCGTATAGGTTAGATTAGGTTTAGTGTGACGCTGCCCAGTTCGCCGCTCAATTTGATTCAGACGCTCCCTGTATTTTTGGATTTGACACTTAGTTATGGGCGGTGTCGATTCACCCCATCACAGGGACCTCGTCGGGCCGATACAGGCTTTTAAGCGATCCCTCCATCTCTGTTGCTTTGTTCGGGGACTAACCTACTTATGTGGAGGCCGTCAGCTATGTGCCACCTGCTGACCCCCACAGTAACTCTACTAGTATCTAAAAGTAGTTGAAGCATTGGTTCTTAGCATACAGACGGAACTCAGAGATTCAGATGGGAGATGAACATCTATGTTATTATAGAAGATTGAAATAGAAGGTTCTCAGTGCGGTACTGGCTTGTTATACTCTCGCAACCTGTTGCACAGAGTATCATAGTTTTGTTCACATAACGGTTGTTTGTGTCACCAAGAAATATAAGAGTTAGATATGGGGTTATATATACATAAATGATCAGGATGACGAGTAGATTTGAAATCCGGATGTCTGTCCGTCCGTCTGTCCGTCTGTCCGTCTGTCCGTCTGTCCGTGCAAGCGATAACTTGAGTAAAAATTAAGATATCTTGATGAAACTTGGAACACATGTTCCTTGGCACCCTGAGGAGGTTGCTTTCGAAAATGGGCAAATCGGTCCACTGCCACGCCCACAAAATGGAGGAAACCGAAAACCTATACAGTGTCATAACTAAGCCATAAATAAAGTTATGAAAATGAAATTTGGAACATAGGATCCCATTAGGGAGGGGCACATTTGGATGTAATTTTTTTGGAAAAGTGGGCGTGACCCCGCCCTCAAATAAGTTTTTTTTGTATATAACTCGCAAACCAATAAAGCTATATAAGCCAAACTTTCTGCAGTCGTTTCTTTTAGCCATTTCCTTATACAGTCCAAAAATGAAAGAAATCGGATAATAACCACGCCCACCTCCCATACAAAAGTTAGGTTGAAAATTACGAAAAGTGGGTTAACTCCCTAACGAAAAACGTCAGAAACACCAAATTTTACATAAGAAATGGCAGAAGAAAGCTGCACTGAGATTTTTTTACAAAATGGAAAATGGGCGTGGCGTCGCCCACTTATGGGTCAAAGACCATATCTCAAGAACTATTCGACCGATTTCAATGAAATTCGGTATGTAACACTTCCTTGACACCCTGATGACACGGGTGGAATATGGGCGAAATCGGTTCACAACTACGTCTACTTCCCATATAACCCAATTTTGAATTCCTTCTGATTCGTTCACTTTATAATGTATTCATAAGGAACCAATGAAGCTAGCGGAATAAAACTTTACACAAATACTGTATTTGAGCTGTGACATCACTTGTGGAAAAATTGTCAAAATCGGACCATGACTTTTCAAGGCCCCTGATATCAAACATGAAGAACTCAGTGCCTAAGGTTAATTTTTCACCGAAAATATAGGTAAATCCCTCAGATATTTTAATGTAATTCATTCCCTCTGAATTTTTTTCTTATAACAGTTTCTCTCTGTACCTGAAATGGTAAAAATCGGGTCATAACTTCCCCCAGATCCCATATACCTAATTATAAGTAATATTAAATTAAGTGATCGTATAGTCTTCGATACATTGTATCTTGGTGGTGAAAACGAGTGAAATCGGTTTAGGAATTACCTCAGTCCCCATATACTATTTATGATGATTTTCGTTATTCTATTGAACTTTATGTCGAATATATGGGTCGAATTGTGTTGTCTTTATAAAATTACATCAATAAATTGCGAGAGTATAAAATGTTCGGTTACACCCGAACTTAGCCCTTCCTTACTTGTTTTCTTTGAATTGTTCTTCTGAGATTTTTTGTAGATATAACGAGTTCTCGGCGTCATTTGTAACTGTAAGTCTTTACATTCAAATGTAAGTATTAAAAGCCTTTGCTTTGCAGACTCATGACTAGATTGAGATAGATTAGATTTTCCTCTATAATCAGCCTTTTCAGACACAGCGGACCAGCCATACATGGCTCGTATCCGAAGTGTTAAGTCTTTTTCAAAGTTTCTTTGTACGCGCTGCCTAAAATTCAGTTTTCGTTTCTCCATCTGGTTTGCTGTCACTGTTGTTGTTGTTTTCGCGCAATTGCTGCTCATTAACCATTAATGTTTATCACTCGTGCCATTTAAGTGTAAGAACGGAAATAAAATTTCTTCGTTTTCCCGATATTCGGGTAAGCACACACGCACATAAAATTTCAACGTCAAGCTGCCTTATGTACTCCAACAGCTGCGCACCCGCATTGTTAATTTGTTTATGTTGCATGAATGTGAAGGCAAGCCAGTGCAAACATTTCCCATTTGCCACAAATGTCACGCGCCAAGCTAATGAGCAATCTTTTTGTACGAAGGTAAGCAAATAATAAGAATGATAAAGGAGCCAAAAATTACTTGGGAGAGTGTGTGCAAGGCAGGTGTGAAATTATCGGAAGCTACGGGATGTCCTGGTGTTATCTCTGTTTATTTGTACTTAAAGATATACATTCTTTAGTATATCGTTCTTTTAAATTTAATTTGAAATAAATTTCATTGCAGAAAAAATATAGTTCACTTCTTATATTGTGTGAATTACAGCAGGGGTCCTGAAATGTGTTTATATTGTTGATTAAATGTATTGATTGTGACAAAACGGAAATTGGGAAAGAGAAAGGCCACGTCCTCTTCGGCTAGACTAACATTTTTACTGCGCACATTGAAAATCTATCAACTTAAATTGACGGCTGTACACTTTAAAGCATCTTAATGTCTTCATATACCGAATTACTCTTTCAATTTTATCGATTTGCTGATATAGTTTCAAAAATATATTCCATATACAGACATACGATGAATGCATGCAGTACTTATATTACTCACCACACTGCCACATGAACCGCCAAAAATCCACTGAAGAGTAAAATAAAATCATAGCAAATCAAGTGAGATTGAATTAACTCAAACTAAATTAAGTAGAAATCCTAAATTTCTGAAAATAAAATATTTGCTATTTCGAATTTTATACAGCTGACAATTGTGCATAAAATCGAAAGCGTCAATAATAAGGAAATAGGCAAAACTAACGGCATGCGGAAGAAGAAACAAAAAGTGGTCGGAAGTTTTCGTAATAAGTGTGAGTGAGTAAATTGAGTGAAATCAGCGGTATAACGGTTTGAATAAAGTATACAGTTGAATGCACATATTGCCTTTGATGAGGGTACTAGTCGTTTTCACTTTGAATTTTTATAACTTTTACACTTTTTCGTAATTCATACAAGTTCATATAGCTCAAGGTCATTTTGGTCAGGCTATATACTCTATATGTATGTACATATATAACTAATCGTTCGTTTACTTTCAAGCTAAAATTTAAACTTTCTTATAGTCACTTTGCTACTCTTTCAATGAGTACTACTTCCGCTTACAAATATTACTCTGTTCGTTCAATACTTTGAGTGTCATTTGATGCGGATGTTAGACTTAATGGTGGCTTGAAAATCCGTTGTTGGCTACTGGCTGTCTTGGCTATTATTCTTTCTCCACTTGAAAGAACACAAATTTCAACGATAAACAGACAGATTTAGACGCATCTTTCCGCATTCGCTCTATCTCTCTTTTTTTTTTTTTGTCTACTCGTAATTTATTTCCATGTCTAAAAACACCCTTTATTTACAATATTAAACTAATTTCATAAATAATATACATATATAAAAAATTCCCCAAAATGCGCCGGGTACCTTAAATTCAATTTCGTTCGAACTTTCGTTTTTATTGCTTAGCTTTCTTTCTCTTTCCTCTTCGTGCAGTTACACTAAACCTTTATCGTTGTCTGTTCTACTTAAATTTATATCCTAGACCATGTTTTACTGACAGTTGTTGTTGTTGTTGTCCGAAAGTGCCAATGTAAAGTTCATAGCTACAGGCAAACAACCGAGACTAAAGTGTGTTTAATGATTGCTTCATATTATTCTCCTTAATATCCATGAGCAAGTATTTCTCTGTGCTCCCGCTAGCAATAGTTCCAAAGCGAAGGAACACATACCAAGAAATGTATGAATGCGTGTATGTAGTAGCAATTGTGTTTGTGACGCCTCGGGGATATTTTCAATGTCACTTGAACGGCTCAATTGAGCGTTGCGTTATAAACAAAAATGATTATTTGTGCAACTGACCGAATTCGAAGCGTGGCGGTGATACTTGACAGTTAATGAGGCAGCTTGTATATAAGAGTATATATTATACGAATATATAATATAATATCTAAGTGAGTGTAATTTGGGTGTTAGGGTGAGTTATACATAAACTTATATCATAAACATACAAGCATATACATTTGTATTTCACTAAATAGCTGTTGATTGTGACGGTTGTGACAACAACAATTACTCGAAGCAGTTCAATTGCTAATGACTGCGTAATAAAATTAAATCGAAAAGGTTCCTAAGCTGTCGTATCTCACAAACCGTATTTTGTATTTAATAAACGTGTGGGCGCATACCATGACCCCTTGCGGTATGATTTTGATTGGAGGTGATTCTTCCTGTTTCTTTGGAAAAGCTAGCGTAAAATAGGCGAGTAAATATGTGCACAAAAACCATATCCTATTGTAAATTGCGTTGCTATGTAAATAAAATGCGTATTAAATTCTCGTTAAGTACGGTACATTTTGTATTTTGTAAGGTTATGTAATGGGTTGGCATTAAACGGAATGTAAATTTAAAGAGATCAAAGTGATTTGGTAAGTCAGTGAACTTTGTGTTTTATACGTGCGGGTGAGTTCTATATTTTGGTCGTGAATATGGAAGAACATAATACAATGCAAATCCTAAACTTTTTCAGTTGAACACAGCTCGACATATTTATACAAGTCCTACATCTACATGAACTCAACATGAGAACTCAACTTCTCTCTTCTCTTGCACTGAAAGAGAAACTCAAACCTAAGTACAATAAGTAAGGTGTTGCAGCCATTGATTCTAGACACCTGTTTATAAATATTTCGACTTTGTCTATCTTGAGTATGGCAAATTAACTCTTTGGGATAGACAAAATCGATTATGGGTTAATCGAAAAATTGTAAGAACCATTGCTTTGACTAAAATAAAGTATACATTTTCTAACTGTATTGAATACAACGCAGAACGCGATGTATAGTCGCAAATGTGATGTATTTCAGTAGAATTATTCTAAGCCTCACCTGTTACTAGCATTGCATACTCCCACATTTTCTAATTTTTGTTTAATAAAAATACCCAACATCTTTTTTAATCAACATACATATATATTTCTTTTTTATTTTTTGTATTTTTGCTTCATAGTAATTGTGCTACATATACACACATATCCATGTATACACAAGAGTTCAAAACTGATACACTGTATTCATTTAAGAGTTTTCTTAATAACACCTACTCATTTTAGGTACATAATTACGTATAACGGTAACTGAATCATTGTTATTCACATGAGTCTGGAACATATGTCCAACATATAATACCATATATACATATATATTTATAATAAACATACATAATTTCTGCTATTAATATTACTAAATTAAATGTATGAACTTAAAGATAACCGTATTATGTAAGGATGTGAAAAAAATTTGCTTTCATTTAAAACATTTTCATCAATATATTAAGCTACTCTTTTTTCCTTAGCTTACGATACTTTTAACTCAATGCGAAAGTTTGACTGTCAGGTAAGTCTAGCAAAAATTTTTTAATTAGAGCAGATGAAGGAAAGTTGAAATTTTAACGGTTTCAAAAAATATGTATTTGTCTAAGTTTAGGAATCATAAAGAAATAATGAAATAAACTTAAGTGACAGTACAATATTATGCAAACTTGTAGATGAGGTTTGAAGGATGTCAAAAAGTGGTCAAATATCACAAAAAATAAAATAGTTTTATGTAAAATTTAACGAAGCCAACTCTCTATATTGCTTATTCAAATTTCATTGCACATTTTTGGCTTAGTATTAATCACCAAGTATACTCATTCAAGGAGTAATATAAAAAGACCTACTCACGAGCTTATACGATTATAAAAATTCATAGCAATTATTTCACTAAGTGCAAGAGCATCATTACAATTATTTGATTTAACATCTTGAGACTTTATGTAATTTTTTTTACATTTATGAATATACATCGTATATGATTTTACACCAATTAAAAAAAACCTTGTAGCGGCTCTATGTTATTCATTGGCCAGTTCTTCACTTCAGTAACGTTTCTAATTGCCGAAAATTCATCTTCTGGTAACTCGCTATCAAGTTCGAGCAGTAGAAATTCATCTATCTTGTATTGTAGTTGAGATTATTTATTATATTAGGCGTGTTTTATTTGACCACAAGCTAATAGCTAAATCATGGGCAAATAAAACGCATTTATCTTATTTTATATCTTCGCTTAAAAATGAATTGTTCTGGCAATGCGAGCCCGAACTCTCAGCTGAAAGGTAATTTATTTGTAATGTATAGATAAAGTTTTTATTTGCCATTTTGCACATCGATAGAATTATAATATGTTGGTTTGTTTACATTTTTATCTGTCAAAATTGGCTTTCCCGCTATTGCCAATTACCTTTTTTTTGGAAAAAAATCTAATGAAAAAACGCGATGAACTGGCAATGCCTCTAGTTCAATATGGAAGCTATGATAGTTTATGACAAGCCAACATAATTATGTTGACTAAGTCTTCCATACAAAATAAGCTAATAGCTTAATTTGCTGGTCAAATAAAACACGCCTATTATTATACCTCTTGTATCTTAATAGAAAATCAAAAGCTTACATATTGTGTGTGAGAATACATCTAACTATTTACTATTTATAGCTACCGTAGAAAAAATTTAAGCTGTCCATTATTTGACTTTTACGAGAAATTTTTCAAATCTTAACGATCAGCAGCCTTATTTATAAAAACGAAACTTTTCCATCATTTAAGCCTTACTTCTGATAGATTTAGAACACACGAACTGTTAGTCAAGTATTCAACCATAAATACATAACCATTGTGATCAGGGCTGCTTTTGGAGTTTTAAATAAGATATAAGAATAATATGAGGAAAGTATTGAATAATGCATAAATAAAAAATAACAATAAAATTTTAATTTTATGAACATTTATTTTTAATTAAAAAATACTTCATTTATTATATTTAATGCATTAAATGAAATAATACATATATTTGATTTTATTTGTTATTAAAAAATAATATCTATTTAAAAATTAGTGTTATAATAAAGTATTTTCTATTAGCCACAATTAAAAAAGTGTAATAAATCGACTAAAAATATTTTGAACTTAAAACAGCGTTTAAAATAAAAGTTATATACATATGTATTTAATTAAATTAAAAATACATATAATAATTGTCACAAAACATAACAGCATAACTCGATTTGAAGAAATTTTAAAGAAATTATATGAAATTATATTTTTAAAATTTTTAGTTTTGAAATTTTGCTTTTAAAATTTGTTATAGTGGTAAATATAACATTATTTATTTGATCATTGGAATATTTTTTCTATAATAAAAGACCTAACTTAATTTCAGAGGTTTTGTTTTATTAAAAATTATGGCAATTGATATATATACTGTATATAACTGCATATGTAGATTAGAAATTATTATTGTGTTGACGGTTGAAACATTTTAATAGAATTTACGTCTATAAATTAATATAAAATATTGCTACTGTGCATGTATACTTAAGTACCAAAGGGTTTGTAAGTTAACAAATTACAACAGATTATAAGCAAATATAAATATTTAGACTAAATTGCTTAGAGCTACAACAATATTTGTTGGACACCTTTATTAACACTAAACACTACATATACATATATTTAATAAATATATGTATTTATAGCAAGTCGATAGGTACATTTACTCATATTAAATTTTGATTTCACTTACATACATACTAAGGTACACATGAGTGTGCGTGTGTGTGTAGTAAAAATTTGCATAAATTGCACAATAATTATTTAATATTTTCAGTTAGTTAGTCAGCTATTTGGTAAGAAAACTATGAAGTTTACTTACTTGATACACTTTTTTGTTTGAGTAGAGTGACAGTTTTCGTTTCTATTTTTGATTTTGCACTGTGTATTTCATAAACATTTTTATACTCTCGCAACAAAAGTTGCTAAGAGAGTATTATAGTTTTGTTCACATAACGGTTGTTTGTAAGTCATAAAACTAAACGAGTTAGATATAGGGTTATATATATCAAATGGTGACGAGACGAGTCAAAATCCGAATGTTTGTCTGTCTGTCCGTCCGTCCGTCCGTCCGTGCAACGGATAACTTGAGTAAAAATTGAGATATCTTAACGAAACTTGGAACACGTATTCCTTGGCACCCTTTCGAAAATGGGCAAAATTGGACCATTGCCACGTCCACAAAATGGCGAAAACCAAAAACCTATAAAGTGTCATAACTAAGCCATAAATGAAGTTATGAAAATAAAATTTGGAACATAGGATCGTATTAGGGAGGGGCACATTAGGGTGTAATTTTTTTTGGAAAAGTGGGCGTGACACCGCCCTCAAATAGGTTTTTTATATATAACTCGCAAACCAATAAAGCTATATAAACCAAACTTTCTGCAGTCGTTTCTTTTAGCCGTTTCCTTATACAGTCCAAAAATGAAAGAAATTGGATAATAACCACGCCCACCTCCCATACAAAGGTTCGGTTGAAAATGACTAAAAGTGGGTTAACTCACTTACGAGAAACGTCAGAAACACTAAATTTTACAGAAGAAATAGCAGAAGGACGCTGCACTCAGATTTTTTTACAAAATGGAAAATGGAAAATGGGCGTGGCATCTCCCACATAATGGTCAAAAACCATATCTCAGGAACTACTCGACCGATTTCAATGAAATTCGGGTATATAATACTTTCTTGAAACCCTGATGACATATGTGAAAAATGCATGCAATCGGTTCATAACCACGACAACTACTCATATAACTCAATTTTGAATTCCATCTGATTCCTTAACTGTATAATGTATACATAAGGAACCAATGGAGATAGCGGAATAAAACTTTACACAAATAGTACATATCATCTCTGGCTTCACTTGAGAAAACATTGTCAAAAATGGACTATAACTCCGCGCCTAAGGGGAAATTTTAACCGAAAATATGGATAAATCTCTCTGATAATTTAATGTAATTCAGAGAAAATTGCTTATTGTAATAGTGTGTCTCGGTTCCAAAAATTATTAAAATCGGATAATAACATCTCCTAGCTCCCATATACCTAATTATAGGTTTTTCAAAAATACGGTGGGCTTTAATCTGCATATATGTATTGATTAATATGTAAGATATCTTAGAAATTATGTGAGTGTATAGTCTTGGATATAGTATACCTTGCTGGTGAAAACGAATGAAATCGATTCAGGAATTTCCTCAGCCCTCATACACTATATAAATTTGGGTGTTATCTTAATAAAATTTCTTCAATAAATTGCGAGAGTATAAAATGTTCGGTTGCACCCGAACTTAGCCTTTCCTTACTTGTTGAAAGTATTAACAATCGAATAAGCAACATATAAAAAAATGGATTTTTTTAATGTCACTCTGGTATAGCCCCTTAACAGCCCACTTAGACGCATAAAAATACACATAAACATATACACATACAGACATACAGACATATAATTAACATTTTGTTTAAGTTAAATTCATGAAAATCCTATAACTTAGCAACCTTAAATTTTGTTGCGGCTGATAACAATTATGTTTATTATTTTCTTTGAATTTCATTGGCTTCCTCAATAAATTCACTCCGCTATTCTTCCGCTGCTCATTAGTTATGTAGCTACAGGACTCACAAATTAATTAAACTCTCAGCCACTATTCGAACAATTTTACTAAAAGTTTTGCTTTTGAGTTTGCTACCTTTTTGCTTGATTTATTGACGCCGTTTTTTACTCTGCCATTTACTTTATCTCCGCGCAGATATTAACCTTTTGACTGCCGTTATACGTACTACTAATGAGTTTGTCCACGTAGTTGTGGCAGCGGCGGCGTGTAAGTTGAAGTTTCATCTTTTGTCAAGTTGTTTTTGTAATTAACAGTTAGTTGCAGTAAAAGGTAAATGTGTTAATGGCTTCGCCTGCATTATGTTTCCGTCTGCATATTAGATGTGGGATTTTTAATTAGCGACGGTTGTGAAATCAAACAAGTAATAAATTATACTGGTATGAGAACGGGATGAATTCGGCTGAAAATTTTGCTGTATTGAAATCAGTGAAATTTATGTGATCAACATAATTTACAAAGTTGGTTTGGGTTTTAGACATATCTTCCAGGCAATTTGCCGCTATTCTGTGTACAAATGAATTCTTCTCTAAGCTTCTTCTCCGATCTTCTGAGGAATGATTACAACATGAATATGATGATTACTAAGGTTTAGATCCAGGGATTTTTACTAACTGTACTGGGTGAAACGGGGGGGCTAAGGTTTGACAACTTTTTTTAAATTTTTTTTTCTGAACCATCAACATCTCAAGAATATTGTGTTAAAGTGTTAGGTCATTCGGAGAAAAACAGCAGGTTGAATAACGGTACCTCTCACTTAGGTTTGCGAGCCTTCCAGCTACAAACTACTGCATCGATCGTTTTGAAATTTTGTACAAATATTCTACATATATATGTATATGTATTTATAGCAAGTCGATTGGTACATTTACTCATATTAAATTGTGATTTCACATACATACATACAGGTACACATGAGTGTGCGTGTGAGTGTGTAGTAAAAATTTCCATAAATTGCGCAATAATTATTTATTATTTTCAGCTATTTAGTCAGCTATTTGGTAGAAAACTGTGAAGATTACTTACTTGATGCACTTTTTTGTTTGATTTGAGTGACATGGTTTCTATTTTTTGATTTTGCACTATGTATTTCATAAAATTCTTTTCCATGTAATTAGCTGAAGTTTTTTTTACGTTTCTGCTTAATAGCTCATTTAACCGTCTATAAACACACATAAAAATATACACATAAAGACATACAAACATACAACAATAACATTTTGCTTAGGAAATTCAAGAATACCAATAACCCAGCAACCTAAAGTTTTTCTGTGGCTGTTAACAATTATGTTTATTATTTCCTTTGAATTTCATTTGCTTCCTCAATAACTTCACCGCGCAATACTTGCGATGCTCATTAGTTATGTAGCTATAGGAACCACAAATTAATTAAACTCTCAGCCACTATTGGAACAATTTTAATAAAAGTTTTGCTTTTGCATTTTCCGCCTTTTTGCTTGATATATTGACTCCGTTTTCCTACTCTGACATTAACTTTATCTCTGCTCAGTTATTAAGCTTTTGACTGCCGTTATACTTACTACTAATGAGTTTGTCCACGTAGTTGTGGCAGCGACGGCGTGAAAGTTGAAGTTTCATGTTTTGTCAAATTGTTTTTGTAATTAACAGTGAGTTGCAGTGAAAGGTAAATGTTTTAATGGCTTCGTTCTGCATTCTGTTTCCGTCTGCATATTAGTTGTGTGATTTTTAATTATACTATAATATATATAATTAATTATACTGGTATGAATACGGGATAAATTCGGTTGAAAATTTTGCTGTATTGAAATCAGTGAAATTTATGTTATTCACATAATTTACAAAGTTGGTTTGGTTTTTATACTCTCGCAACAAAGGTTGCTAAAGAGAGTATTATTGTTTTGTTAGGTATATCTTTCAAGCAGTTTGCTGTTTTCTGTGTACGAATGAATTCTTCTCTAAGCTTCTTATCCCATCTTCTGAGGAATGGTTACAAAATGATTATGATGATTACTAAGGCTTAGAGCCAGGAATTTTTTTTACTAACAGTACTGGGTGTATAAAATCACCTTCGCGCTTGCTAAATCCAATTTCTTCATGAGACCCCTTGTGTTCCAAAAACCGTTTTAAGATTATATTAATGTTTTACTTAACATCACTTATTTTCATATCACAAATAACCCAACTAACAACTTTCCCTATGATCCTAGTTGGTGGAAACAATTTGATCTCCAAACCTAGTATTAGATAGTAGCATCAAATAGTCATAGAATTTTCCATAAGAGGCATTCTCTGAAAAAAAAAGCCACTTGAAAAATAATTCTTTATTTTCTTTGGCAATGATATATCTTATAGTATATGTAAAACCTAAAATAAAACATATGGTGTTAGGTCTGTGTAACGCGGGGTTGCCATACTGTAAGGGGCCAAAGTTTTTTGAAAAAAAAATTTTCGAACCGCCATAACTTTAAAACTAATGAACAGATTTTAAAACACCTTGTGACTTTTTTGTACAGAATTTCTCAAACTTTAAAACTGTATATCGTAAAAATTTTTAAAATTAATATTTCATAGCAAAAAATTAAAAAAAAAATTTTTTTGAATTCTTAACCCTTTATGATTTTTTTCGAAAATATCTTAGAATGTTCCTTATTTCATCACCTTTTTACCCCCCAAAGGGAATTTTGGGATAGCACTATTTGTATGAGCTACAAATATAAAACCAACCCAGAACATGATGAAAAATCATTGATTACTTACTTACTATTAGATTCAAATACGTAATAATAGTATGTAATAATAGTACTTGAATCTAATCAACGTAATAATTTTAAATAAACAAAAAAAATTAAAAATTTGGAAAATACAAAAAAAATATTAAAAAACAAGTACGGCTAAGTTCGGGTGTAACCGAACATTTTATACTCTCGCAATTTATTTATTTAACTTTTAAATTTATATTATATAATATACAATATGACCCACCTATTCGTCATATATATTGTATAAAGTCCATTGAAAGTTGGAAACCATAATATTAGGTTAGAAGCACCGAGGTCCTCGTGTTCGATATATGGGGCCTTAAAAACCTATGGTCCGATTTCGGCGATTTTTAGAAGGGTGATGCCACACTATAAATGTAGTATTTGTGCAAAGTTCTGCACCGATATCTTCACTAGTACTTACTTTCTATATTGTAAAGTAAACGATTCAGATTGTCTTCAAATTGTTAAATTGTCTTCTGGTATATAGGAAGTAGGCCTGGTTGTGAAGCGATTTGGCCTATTTTCACAACATATCATTGGTATGTAAGGAAACTATTACAAACCAAGTTTCATTGAAATCGGTCGAGTAGTTCCTGAGATATATAAGGCGATGAAATAAGGAACATTTTAAGATATTTTCGGAAAAAAATCGAAGGGGGCATAAAGGGTTACAAATTCAAAAAAAAAAAAAATGTTTTATTCAAATTTTGTTATGAAATATTAATTTTAAAAATTTACGATACACAGTTTTGAAGTTTGAGAAATTCTGTACAAAAAAGTCACATGGTGTTTTAAAATCTGTTCATTAGTTTTAAATTTATGGCGGTTCGAAAATTTTTTTACAAAATACTTTGGCCCCTTACAGTATGGCAACCCCGCGTTACACAGTCCTAACACCATATGTTTTATTTTACGTTTTACATATCCTATAAGATATATCATTGCCAAAGAAAATGAAGAACTTTTTTTTCAAGTGACTTTTTTTCAAGAGAATGCCTTATAAGGAAAAAGCTTATGCTTCACAACCAAAGTTGTCGCGTCCTTGACTGTTTTTATGTTATAATTGGGTATCTTCTTCTGTTTGAGCTCTTATTAAAATCACTCAGCAAATTTTAGTATCACCCAAGCGATAAATAAGTGCAATGTCGGTACAATCATTCTACGAAGTATCGTTTTTTATACATACATATGTATACATACGTATTAGTCAAAGCTATGGATTTATACACTGCTTTTACGTAATTAGTATTCTGACTGAGTTACGAGGAAATTTCTAGCTGTTAACATACACACGTGTTAATTGTTTCGATTACAAATTATGCACACCTTTGTTATGCAATGCATGCGCCTTTCGAAATGCCGACGTGCACATATTGCTATTTAGATTGTTTTTCCCTGTCAATTCCAGTAAGAACATAATTCATTCAACGTCAATTAAGTAGTGCGAGTGTAGCTATTATGCAGCTTTTCACTGCTAATTTAATCAAATGTGTGGCATTTTTTATATTAATAGCTCTTTGGAAGAATAGTAACAGTTGCGCATGCTATTATTGACAATAAAAAATCGTAAATATTTGATATAATTGCACAAGCGTTTTCTTTTGCCTGACTGAATGCGGTCGAATTGTATTTTTTGCCGTGCCTAAAAAGTGTATGTCTCATTCATTAAGTAATTAATTAATTAATTGAATTCATTGCATGTTTATAGAAATTGAATTAGGCTTTGCCTTAATTAAATGGAATTGTTAATACAAAATTTAAAAAAATAAAATAAAACTTTATAGTCTTTTCACACAGGAGATAATTGATCAAATAACCGGCCTCCGTTCGATTAAAACGCTAAGTTCGATTTACCATCCAAAATAAAAATTTCCATTAATTTTTGATTGAATTTCCATCGACTTGAAAATAAAATGCAACTCTGCGTCAAAGACCATATTTGTAATTATGTATACATTCTTTGTCAGTGAGTTGTTGTTCACGGTAGATGTCGCTGCTAAAAATAGCAAACAGCTGATGAAACGTATCAACTTCTTATGAAAGGCAAAAACAAAAATGTATAACAGCTGATCAGTAGCCGACAGTGTGAAGGGCAATAAAAATTCTCAATAAAAATTTGAATTGATCAATTAATTTGGCTGTGTGCAAAGGCTACGTTGAGATATAATTAAGAACGTTTTATCTTAAAATTGTACAATATATATTTTAGTGTGAATTTTATTAAAGGGCGTTCCAAAACTAAGCGAAATTATGCAGATAGTTTAGTCTTTTTTCAGTTCTCTTTCGATAAGTGAAATAAATTTGGCATATAAATCGAAATTTAGTAATTTGGTATCAATTAAGTCGTTAATTGTATTTTGATGGTTGTAATTAATGTTATTATATGCGCAATTAACAATTGTTTGGGCATCAAATATAAAATACATTTTTTCTAGAATTTTTATGACAACGTGAACACTTTTTACAATTTTTTTCAATTAAGGTTTCAGTTCAGTTAGTTGTAAATATTCCGATTTAAATTGCGTAATTAGTACCATATTTAATTGCTTACGTTTGTTATAACAAAGAAACACGTTAGTTAAATTTGCTTTTGCTTCACAATCAGCTGTTGTTTGTTTTGATTTCACTAATGAGAATAACAGTTTAAACGAAACAATGACAACTGTTAATTGCTAATAGAGTAGTCTGTTGATATGCATATGTGAATGCATTCTTGCTAACATATTATGCAGGATTGTGCTGCAAAGCTTCGTATTTTTGTATCTAAATAAAACAAAACCACCTGCTTGGATGTCTAAAAATAATCCTAAATTGCACTGTCTGTAGGTAAATTACAAAAGTTTTTTGTTATTTCTTATATGTAGAAAAGTAGTGGAGTGGGCTTTGCCACTACTGTCTTCCACCACTTCCCTCAGCCTGCTTAGGAAACAAAACTATGTCTTCTTTAGAGCAAACTTCTCTGCTAAAATAAATGCTTTCGAAACACGAACATATTTATTGCTGAAGTTCGCCATAACCTTTGCTTAAGATTTCCGCTCGAATTGACTAACTTTTTCAATTGTCTGCTGCTGGACGCTGGTACTGCATGTGGAAACTTATAATAAACTTCTGTCAATGTACTTTGTCTGTAAAGTATATATGTGTGTATGTATGTTTAGCTACATATATACATGTATGAACTTTATAGCTACATTTAGCGCCATATGGCAACCACATCTGAATAAATATCACGCCATGTGAGCACACTCCATCATTCGTACCTAATATTTACATATGGATATCTATGTACATTCACCAAAGTCCAACACATTCATTCCGTTACTCAAATATTTATATGTAAAGGTAACAATAGTTACTATTTTGCTCGTTTCGTCGTTTCGCCAAATTTCTGCGCTTTGCATAGCATTCGTAAATTTATGCTGTAATTTTCAGTCGGAAAAATAATTGCCATGCTGCCATGTCTATTTGCAGCCGCCAATGCGAATGCAACTCCATTTTAACACTCGTCATCTGTGATGGTGTAGCTGCCACGAAAATCGCTTAACGGCGTCGCATTTGTGGTTGATGGTGTCATCAGAGGTGGACTTTGAAATGAAATGGCCAACGGTAGGGCGGATGGTGCGCACAGACTTAATGCGCCGCGTCCTTCTGTGACGGAACGATAGCGCGATGGCCGACCGGAGCTGTGGTGAGAGAGAAATAGGGGAAGGATAGATGAATAGTGAAATCAGTTTATTGAAATTAAATGTATTTCCTTATATAAAACAAATATGCAATGCATATATAACGGTTTTACAACTGTAAATTCTTTAACAGTTTAATGTAATTTATTCATCTAGTTTAATACATGTTATTTAAAGTTGTGAAAATATGTATTAACCGGCCTCTGCCCGATTTAAAAGCTGATTTAGATCGATTTACCATACAAAATAAAAATCGACATTCATTTTAAATTGAATTTTAATCGACTGAAATGCAACTTTGCGACAAAGACCGCATTTGTAATTATATATACGTTCTTTGTCTGCGAGTTGTTGTTCACGCTACACGACGGTAGATGTCACTGCTGAAAATAGTAATCAGCTGATGAAACTTACCAACTTTTTATGAAAAGTAAAAACAAGAATGTATAACAGCTGATCGGTTATCGAATAGCCGGCAGTGTGAAGGGAAAAATTGGTTTCTCAATCAAGTATTTAACTGATCAATTAATTTGGCTGTGTGAAAATGCTATTAGGCAAAAGGAATGATCATCAGCTGAGTTGCTTAACATCTAGGCTGTTATTCGGTTTAAATTCTGGCCGCAGATCAAAAACTTCCTGTCGACATCATATGATATATTGGGGTTCGAAACCAGAATAGAGAGAAACTGAATAAATATGATTTTGATTGAAAATAGGGGACAAACTAATGGGTGAAATTGTGAACTGAAAAGAGATAAATGAAAGGCAAAACTGAGGTCTGCAACGACGAAGCTTTTTGGTAAGAATTAGCGGAATAAATAAATAAAAAATTTAATAAATCAACTATAGAAACACTGATCCAACTTTAAATGCATTGCAACATAAACTCCCACTGAAATAAACCCAAAAATTCGATAATTTCACGATACAAAATTTGAACTGAATTTCATTTTCCGCGAAATAAGCATTTTTAATTAGAATTTCATTAGTATAAAATCAAAATTGTATTGTTCACTTACCGCTCGCAATTGCATTTTAGTAGCCGTATGAAAGCCGCGCGAAATGTTCGATTGAAAATTGTATAGATAATGGGATTAATGGTTGATGAAACATAACCGAGCCAGAGGCATGTGTCCACAACATGTTCGGGCACTTGACAGGTGGGGCAAACGGCAAAAATGATGTTCAAAATGAAAAACGGTGACCAGCAAAGGACGAAGGTGAAGAAGACTAGACCGAGCACTTTGGTCGCTTTCTGTTCGGTGGCTACTGCATTAGCGGATAAGCTATTGCGTTTATTGCGATTATTCAGGAAGCTACACAACGGCAAAGAGAGAGGGCGAGAGAGCGAGAAAGGGTTAAAACGATAGAATTAGAGCATACAGAATTATATATTGAATTAAGGTCGTGCAATACAATTAGAGGCGCGACGCAAAAGCGCATGCCTATGCGACTAACGCATAGGCGTATGCATGCATGCATGGTGCTCACCACAAATTCAACGCTGGCGTCGTAACATTATTCAGTGAGAATTTAAATGCTTTTAGCTTGTGGCGTCGTGTCTCACGCATTATGAACTCGGGTGTTTGGGTGCTCTGTTCACAAGTGCCGCCGTGCTGCTTCGCTAGCATTGCACTGCCACTGTCATTGTTGTTGGCCGTACTGCCGCTGATGCTGCTAATGACATCCTTTCGTAGACTACTCTCGTTTCCGCCACCGCTGTTGATCAGCGCACCTCCCGCCGTGCCACCGTTGCTAGAATAACCCAATTGCGGTTGTGAAACGCGCACACGCACCGGGCCACGTCGATTGGGATGACTGTAAAGGCATATAAAGAGGATATAAATTAGATTAGGAAATGAATAAGGCTTGTAAATGTATTTATTAAAATTCGTTGAATTGCAAGGCCACTGATTGACGCGATGTTGGTTAGGTGCTTAGTTGGTTGCAAGGCATTTTTCTGTGGCGTAGTTATGCAGTGATCATATTTCCGTTATTATGTTCCCCTTTTTTCACTTTAAAAAACCTTGAATCTACTACCAAGAATTTGCATTTAGAGACTCTTAAAAATAACTCAACTCGGAATCTTGAGTCATTGGATCAGTTGTTCTTATACAGGCGAAATATTTGGGGCAATTATTTGAGAAATGCATATTAGGTTGGCAAATATCTCCCTTCGACTTTTTTGTCTTTTGAATTTCGCGGTTATGTATATAGCGCTGCAGAGCTATCAAATAAATAATGCTAATACAAAAACCACAGCTACAGAGCTCGTATCTGGCTATACTATACACCTTTGAAAGCTTTTGACATAACCTACAAAACGACGCTATCTTTGATAAGTTTGGATATTGCGTTCAACAGTTATAGACGTGTATATATTCACTAACGCCGAAATTCGCGCTATTTTAAAGTTTTCCTTTGTTAAAGGCAAATCCGCTAGAGAAACGTTCCATGAGATTAACGGTGGTTTGCGGGATGGTATTCTATCACTTCGAACTGCGGAGGAATGGTTTCAACGATTCAGAGCGGGTGAAAACGACGCCATGGAGAAGCCAGCCGGCGGAATACCTGTGACGACTAATACCGATCAAATCATGGAAAACATCGAGTTAGACCGGCATGTGGCATCTCATGGCATCACTCAGGATGGGAGTTAGTCACCAAACCATTTTAAACCATCTGCAGAAGGCTGGATACGCAAAAAAGCTTGATGTTTAGGTGCCGCAAAAAAAACCTTCTAGACCGAATCAATATGCTGCTGAAACGGAACGAACTCGACCCATTTTTGAAGTGGATGGTGACAGGCGACGAAAAATGAATATCAAGTTAAAACGGTCGTGATCGAAGGTCGGTGAATTGTCCCAAACAGTGGCCAAGCGGGGATTGACGGCCAGAAAGGGTTTGCTGTGTGTTTGGTGGGATTGGAAGCGAATCATCCACTATGAGCTGCTCCCATATGGCCAGGCGCTTACCATTTCACCATACCATCTACTGCGAAAAACTGAACCGCTTGAAGCAGGCGATCGACCCGAAGCATCCAGAATTGGCCAACAGGAAGGGTGTAGTGTTCCACCAGGACAACGCCAAACCACACTCGTTGATGACTCGTCAGAAGCTACGGGAGCTCGGTTGGGAGGTTTTATCGCATCAATCATATAGCCCGGACATAGCGCCAAGTGATTACTACCTGTTGCTGTCCGTGGCGAAACATGGTGTAAAGTTGAACTCAAAAAAGGCTTGTGAAAAGTGGCTGTCCGAGTTCTTCGAAAATAAGGAGGGGGGCTTTATTTATTTATACTTCCTGAGCGGATATACTTTCGAGTTCGTTCAGAATTTCGCATTCCAGTGACTTCAAATAACCCTTGGCAACTATGATTGTTCTAAAAATATTTGTTTTGCTAAATTTAGAAAATATTATGAAATATTCAAAAGCATGTCTGCAAACACTTGCTACTTCACAATCTTCTCCAAAAACCGTAAGCACCTAAGTCTAATCAGATTTATTAGTTAGCAACATGCTCTTTCGCACAAGCACCATACTATGTCAGCAACATGCCTTTACTTTACATTTTGCACGGTAGTTTCATATGCAAGTTCTGTTACGCTTTGCTACTCGTTCTACGAACTCATAAACTGAATTCATTTAATGGTTAATTTACAGAGTGTAATTGAATTATTTTGCTCGTGCGAACAGCAGCGTATGTCAACTAATACAATTTTACAAAGATTTAAGTGATATTTTTAGCATGAGTAATTTAGCCGGCAGCATTGAGCGATGAAATTTGAATGTGTTGAAACGAGCACTTACAATTCTACATAAACAAGTGTAGTGTCAGCAATAGCTAAATGAGATTATAAATGTTAATAAATGTATGCATGTGTGGTTTGCTCTGGTCTATGCTGGTATAATGCGCACTTTAGTAAGGTTCGAGTGAGTACCCGCATATGTATACATATATTTCATGTAAAGTGTGCGAGTACGTGTACTTCTCATGGACTTACAGTGCATATGAGTAACATTGCAGAGGTTTTTATGCTAGTTTATATCAGTTTATGAGAGTTAAGATAAAATCTGTTTCTGTAAGTAAGAATGTCTTTTTGAAATTAAAGTTGACATTTTTTAATTGAAGATTTCTTTTAAGACTTTACTTTTCTTGTAGATATAATATAATTCTTTCTTGGTAGATGGCGATGATGAGATTTGATTTTTTTTTTACTGAAAATTAAACGATTGTTAGATAGTAGATCATATCAAATGTGTTGTACAAATATACATATATAATAAATTAATTCAGCTTATAATAGAAATTTGGCATTAAAGTAAAAAATGGTGGCTACAATACTTAAAAGCTGTGAAGTCCTCTCGACTCTGTGGCGCCATATAAAAGTGAAAATAAACCCACAAATACACAAACGACTCATTTAATGCTTTCGTGTTGAAGTTAAAATTAAAAAACAACAAAACTTTCGAGAGAAAAGTGACAAAAAAAAATAACAATTATAAGTGATTTAGCAGTTTTTTTGGTTAACACTTGCCGCAGAGGCGAAAGTTTTAACACAAAGGGAAAATGCAAGTAGAACTGAAAGCAAGTAAAATCTCGAAGAAAGGCCACAAGTAGTGAGAGCAAGCAAGACGTCATGTGCAAAGCATAGTCATGAATTGTTTACAAAAATTTATATGAGTTTATTGTAAAGTGCTTGGGAAAGAAAGTGCAAAATACAAGTTCCAAATGGGGGTAGCGCCAATTTCCGAGTTGCAGCAAGTGTACCAGTCGCTCAGCTGGCGCAGATACTTGAACTGGGCAGAAGTGCAAGCACATTTTGTTGTTTTTATAAAATTGTGGCCGAGTTAACTTAAAGTGTTATGAGTGCGGAAGTGTGGCTACCCACAAGCCTTATGTTTCGCCTAATGGTAAAGTGGATGACAGCACTTGGCGATTTACATATTTTGGCAAAATATTAGAAAATATTAGAAAATACTTGAAAATAATTAAAAGAGCAGTGAGGCAATTCAGAGTTGGCGGAAAAGTATTCGGTAGGGTGGAATTGGGTCAGTGGATATTGATGCGTTTAAATAACAAAAATTATATAGGTTGTGAGCAGTCAATTTTATTTAAGACTCCATTATATAAATCATTACCGAAAGTTATATTAATACTCTCGCAACATTTTGCACAGAGTATCATAGTTTTGTTCACCTAACGGTTGTTTGTGTCACCAAGAAATAAAAGAGTTAGATATGGGGTCATATATATATAAATGATCCGGATGACGAGTGGATTTGAAATCTGGATGTCTGTCCGTCCGTCTGTCCGTGCAAGCGATAACTTGAGTAAACATTAAGATATCTTAATGAAACTTGGAACACATATTCCTTAGCACCCTGAGGAGGTTGCTTTCGAAACTGGGCAATATCGGTCCACTTCCACGCCCACAAAATGCCGGAAACTGAAAACCTATACAGTGTCATAACTAAGCCATAAATAAAGTTATTAAAATAAAATTTGGAACACATGATCGGGTTTTTTGTATTTATCTCGCAAATAAATAAAGCTATATAAACCAAACTTTCTGCAATCGTTTCTGCAGTCCAAAAATGAAAGAAATCAAAAGATAATAACCACGCCCACCTCCCATACAAGGTTAGGTTGACAAGTAAGGAAGGGCTAAGTTCGGGTGTAAACGAACATTTTATACTCTCGCAATTTATTGATGCAATTTTATAAAGTTAACACAATTCGACCCATATATTGGGTATAAAGTTCAATAGAATAACGAAAATCATCATAAATAGTATAGTATAATAGGGGACTGAGGCAATTCCTAAACGGATTGCACTAGTTTTCACCACTAAGATACAATGTATCGAAGACTATACTCTCACTTAATTTAACATTACTTATAATTAGGTATATGGGATCTGGGGGAAGTTATGACCCGATTTTTACCATTTCAGGTACAGAGAGAAACTGTTATAAGAAAAAAATTCAGAGGGAATGAATTACATTAAAATATCTGAGGGATTTACCTAAGTATATTTTCGGGGAAAAATTACCCTTAGGCACTGAGTTCTTCATGTTCGATATCAGGGGCCTTGAAAAGTCATGGTTCGATTTTGACAATTTTTTCACAAGTGATGCAACAGATCATATACAGTGTTTGTGTAAAGTTTTATTTCGCTATCTTCTTTGGTTCCTAATGTATATATTATAAAGTGAAGGAATAAGATGAAATTCAAAAATGAGTTTTATGGGAAGTTGTCGTGGTTCGGTTACACCCGAACTTAGCCCTTCCTTACTTGTTTTAATTATTGTTATAATACAGTGGAACTTCTCCAACTCGAATCACTAGGAGAGAAAATTCAAGTTATAGAATTCTCATTAAAACATAAATTTTTCAAAAAGCTGGAAAATATAGATTTATACTCAGTTTTATTTATTTACATCGCATAGAGTTTAATGAACATACGTCTGTATCCCATTCCTTTGTTACATGATTTATGAAATCAATAAGTTTAATATCATATTTTTTGTTCGCCTCCATACGATATAGAGAAACTCTTTTAAAATTATACGTCGACGTACTCTGGTCGAAAAGTTCGATTTATGGAAGGAAATTTGTATGGAATTTGCCTTCTATTGCCACTTCAAGAGTTCTAGTTATGGCGAACTTCGAGTTATAGAGGTTCGAGTTATGGAAGGAAATTTCTACGAAAAAATTAATTATTATAGAAAATTGGTTTCAAAACGCTATTGCTAACTCAAAAGTTCAAGTTATGGAGATCTTCGAGTTACAGAAGTTCCAATGTATTTTGTAAAAGTAAATATATTTATATATTTGTATGAAGGTTTCATGCTGACAAATCGAACAAACAACTGGTATAAATAATATAAACTGCCACAATCAAACACAGCAAGTGTTTGTACCTTTGGAAGCGCAATCAACTCGATTATTTGGTTGTTACCTTCCATGACATATATTTAGACAAATCAGTAAAGAAATGGTGAATCGAACAGTTTGGATTGATGAAATTTAAACAAACTTTGATAAGTATATTGACTCTTGGCATATTTCAAACACTCTGAAAATTCTATAGCTAAAGTGAACGCGAATGCATTGCGTATGCGATAAATTGACATATTCAACAAACTGAATCTATTGAATTTGAAGTAGCGAGTAAAAACTGAAATCTAATGGCTTGAAATTTAAGGCAGTAGTCTGCTTTAGAAGCCGAAAAAAACGTTTTATGATTAAAAAATATAGAATTTTTTCAGATTAGTGAGTTAACCCACTTTTAGTAATTTTCAACCTAACCTTTGTATGGGAGGTGGGCGTGGTTATTATCCGATTTCAACTATTTTCATGGTGTGTGGTGGGGTACGTAAGAGAATCGACTGCAGAAAGTTTGGTTTATATAGCTTCATTGGTTTGCGAGATATATACAAATAACCGATTTGGGGCGGGGCCACGCCCACTTCCCCAAAAAAATTACATCAAAATATGCCCCTTCCTAGTGCGATCCTTTATTCCAAATTATACTGTTATAACTTTATTTATGGCGTAGGTATGACACTTTATGTGTTTTTGGTTTTCGCCATTTTGTGGGCGTGGCAGTGGACCGATTTAGCTCATTTTTGAAAGCAACCCTCTCATGGTTCCAAGGAACATGTGTTCCAAGTTTCATTAAGATATCTCAATTTTTACTCAAGTTATCGCTTGTACGGACGGACGGACAGATGGACAGATGGACAGACGGACAGACGGACGGACAGACATCCGGATTTCAACTCCACTCGTCATCCTGATCATTTATATATATATAACCCCATATCTAACTCTTTTATTTCTTGGTGACACAAACAACCGTTATGTGAACAAAACTATAATACCCTGTGCAACAGGTTGCGAGAGTATAAAAATTGACTTTAAGTTGCAAAACAAGTAGTTTAAATAATACTTTTTTAGTTCAAACAAAGATAATTATCTTTAATACTGTAGTGCTGAACACAAAGACGACGACACGACACGACGTAGCGACGGCTGATCACAAATGTCGCTTTGAAGCCAGCGTCTTGAACATTTTGAAGACGGCAGCGACATATCAAAAAGCAATTTCATTGTTGCCGTACTAACATCTATCACTTCAATAAAATTTACATATTTAGTTTAAAGTGAAATTATTTACGTAAAAAATGTAAAAATGGTCGATTTATTTGTTTTAAATAATCGATTGTTATTATAAATGATAAATCAAAGCTATTTTACGTTTCTGCTGGCAAAATAACGTCATACTTGTGAGAACTTTGAATAATTTTACATTTCACAGGTTAGTGGCAGCTCTACAGCGGCCATTGTCGTCGGCAAAATTAGAAACATTTCTAATTTGGCGACAGCGAAGACTTCAACCCTTTTATGGTGAAGTCGTGCTGTTGCCAAAAAATCTGTGCCCATAAGAACGCGTGTATTTTAATATTTGACAGATATCGCTCGTCGCTTGTCGTCTTCTATGTGTTCAGCACATGAAGCTAGATCACTTTGGTTTTTTTTCGATCGGACATATATTCTTTTTGCTGTCGCCGGCACCGTTTTCTAACACTTGTGAAAATGAAAACTCGATAAAACGCGCTTTAAAGTTTTCGGTCCAAAAAAATACATATATAAAATGCTCGACGCTCGGCCACTAAAACTGCTCTAGCTTCGAAAATATGTCGAATTGGCCTCTGGAATTTTAAAGACATATTCTTGGATAGTTTTGGAATAGATTTAAAACAAAACAAAAAAATCGATTTTTTGAAGCCTGTAAAGCAGACTACTGCCTTAAATCTGACATGTTGCTTAGTAATGTTTTTAGTTGGAAAACCAAGGTGCTTCAGAGTAAATCTGGAAAAGACATATAGCGATTTCAAAGCACCATTGAGTCAATTACTTTTTTTTTTTTTAAGACTAAAGTTCAAGCTGTTTTACTATATACCATAACAGACGTTGGCGTGTAAACATGCATATGGATATCCTCTAAATGCACAGTTAGCTCACCACAAACACATCCACACACACATATATAGGATTTAACTCCTTTGTAGTGTAAAGAGATTTAGCTGGAAAATTACAACAAGCCAAAGCATACGATTACAATAAAAAATGGTGATTGCATGCAACTGCTTGCTGTTATAACGGTACAAGTACAGATGCACACATATAAATATATACATGTGTTTGCATGTACACCTTATACAAGCGTTTTATAACTGTTCCTGTTGCGTTTGTTGCATTGTTGTTTAAGTACTTGCAGCTGCTTCTACGTTTATTTATAAGACCAATCTTCTGTTGGACTTCAAACGAATAATCAATGTCTCAAATTCTTTCTACTAAAATATGAAAAGCACAGTTGGTTTTAACATTTTTTGGAGAGATTATGTAAAGAATATACATATAAGGCATCAAATTATCAAATTAAGAAAATATTCGAAGGAAAGGCCGACCCGCTTTAACATGTAGAAGAATTTTGTACGTCGAAATATCTAAGGAAGAAACCATAAAAACGCTGCGAAACTCGACAAAGTTTCGGATTGATTTCGGACAAAAACTCTGTGGAAATATTTATTAACATGAAATTATGTTTACAATGACGAGCTGCCAACAACTATTATGGCAGAAATTTGATAATGAAAATACTAAATTTCTGCTTGGAAAGTTTTAGCGCTACACTCGAATAATATTGCAGATTTATTTCTCAATTTAAGCGTTTCTAAAATATATTTGAAATTGTAGGAATAGTTCAGCATATGATTCGACGTCTGAAGATTTAGAGAACCAAAAGAAGTTAACTTAAGACAAACGTCTTTAATTAGAGCTAATTTATCCTTTTAAAAACGCATAGAGTTGTACTTACCGTCGAAAGAGTTCACTTTCTGGATGCTCAATTGCAAAGCGAGCTTTCTTCCGGAGTAGCGGTATAGTCAGAGTATATGATGTTAGCATTATTAGCATAGGAATGTAGAACGCCACAAGCGAGCCGAATACGAAGAAAGCGCGATTATTTATGACGCAAATATTAGGAGCCGGCATGATATTATGCTTGTTGACGAGGCCTACAGGAATAGAATAATAAGAGAAAAGGTATTTAATGAAAAATCGAAAATTGGAACCACATGCTTTCCAATGCTTACCCAAAACTGTTATCGAGCTGGATACTATCATTGCCATAACCCACACAATGGCGATCTTTATGCCAGCCAAACGCTTAGTCGAACGATGCAGCGTTCCCAACGGATTTCGTATGCCCAAATATCGTCCCAGACTGATGAAACACATATGCAAAATACTTGACGAGCAAGCCAACACATCGCATGTCACATAAATATTACACCAAACGAAGCCCAATGGCCAGTAACCTTGAAAGCAAACAATAAAAGAGAGGGAAATATTATGTTAAATACTCAGCATTACTTATTATTAAAGAACAAAAACAAGAGATATTTCGTCTTGTCCTCGTTCACCACCAGACCCATACGCTTCGCTTCCTTCGGGTGTTTTTATGTGGTGGGTCCCAAACCCTACGCACAACCGCGTAAGCGGGTTTCGCCTTCTCACTTTAGCTCGCCTCCAAACGAATGTCTGTTGGCTACCCAGAGGATACTTGGTCTAAGACCGGAAGTCGTGAGCTGTTTGAGCTTTCCTCACTTACGTGAACTTCTACATACGACTCCATCCTCCGTCGCCTGACACTTCCACCATAAATCGGCTATATCTTCAAGAGTTTTGGAAAATTTCACTTGAAATTTTAAGGGAACATTCTTGAATAGTTATAGGTACGAATTAAATGAAATTGTTTGAAACCGAGAATGGGGGTTCCTAATTTAAGGACAGCTTAAGTAAATAACGATCTATTGACCCTACGTCTTTTCTTAAACACATATTGTCCCGATTTCCTATCGACTAGAGCCTCTAAAGAACCTCAAACCGAACCGAAACTTCGATTGCATAAAGTCTAAGGAATTCTCTTAAATTCAAAAAAGTCTTTCTTAGGTGTGTCATTTTTGAAAGACAATTCTGGATCAATCTTGACCGATTCTGGATAATGTTACTAATTATCTGTCTTCCCTGAAAAAAATGTTGTGAATTAGATTAGAATTCAGGTTTGTCATTAATAAGCGAGCTTTCAACTTTAAATAGAAGAATGAAAGCTTTATGAAATCTAGAAAGACTTTCTCAGTCTTTCTCACAAATAAATGTAGCTTCTGGCATTGAAATGCAACAAAATCCAAACAGTTCTGAATTCCGCTTCTCGCTCGACCACTGCTCCGAAGAGTATAACTATAAAATAGCGGATTTTGCGGGAGGTGAAAAGGTCAAACGCTATCGAAGCGTCAGCCATCGAGTTGAACGTCAGCAATTAATCTACATCATAAACTTTCGTAACGGTTAAATCACACTTAAGTCGGTCGAATGTGTATACGTAACGTGTATCTGTGTGAAATAAGATTCTTGTGTAAAAAAAAGAGGGTAAACGCATTCCGAAAAGGATTAATGTATGACTTTTGCTCAATGCGAGAAAGCGGTTTCGTATTTCGCAAGCGCATGTGTTACTTTACATGCTGTTATTGTAGGTGCTGTTGGCGAATACATTAAAAGGCTAAAATATTTCGCCGTAAATGGTTAGATTTTACGCATAGCAGCTGAAAGGGCAAATAAAACAAGCACATTCGTCTTTGTTTTACTACTAAAACCCTATGTGCTATGTGCTATGTGAGAGTGTAGGGTGTTAGAGCTGAGTTGCGTTTGCAAAATTGGTTTTAGGGTGTGTGTGTGTGTGTGTGCGGTGTACATGGCAACACATGTTTTGCGTATAAACATTTCATTGTACAAATGAAATCAGGTTGTTAAATTCCTATAACATCATTCTTTTACATGTTCGGTCGTCTGACTACGATACTTTCACCAGCGCTTGAGATTCTTCACAAACATATGCGTAGAACATGAATATTGTATGTTAGTATATGTTGCTTAAATACCGCAACATTACCGCAGTCAATATCGATGGGTTATTTAAATAAGGAATAAAGGTAGGAAATTAATTTGGAAAATGGAATTGGCAAAATGTATAACTTTCATTTCATTATTATTTTTAACTAGATACTGTTGCCAAATAAGATGTAATGCCAATTCTGCTTCGACCACATAGTCTATAGTCCGCAAAGGAACTTCGCAGATGTATTGAAAGAGTTGAAATTTTCAGGGGTGAGTTGAGATCAAAGTTACTATGTAGAAAATTTACTTTACGGCTTAAGCTTAGGTTTCCATATAACAGAGGTTATCAAGAATGATGCATCCTCAATCTATCTAGATAAGTTAAAATGACTTATAAGGTTAGGTTAGGTATTCCGGTAGACCAGCAAGCCACACATATGTAGACCAGTTTTGGTCCTTTGCGATACCAGATGGAGTGCCGTTACGTATTTAACGATGACTAGTCATCCTTTAGGATGCCTGCGCTTTACGCGGATTTCAAAAGGTTATGTGGTTTCACTAACGAAATCTCTTCCAGATTATCGTACTGTCAAGCTCCCAAACGCTGAAGCTGTCGTCTTGATAATGCTGGACAGGCACATAAGCGATGCTCCGATGTTTCTTTGGTACAGTGCGAAAATATTTTGTCACAATCAGATTGGCTTAAGGTCAAAATATATGTCTTTATATACATATGCGCACGTGAGATTAATCGAATGCTTAATTAGAAAAGCCGGTTCAGATTAGCAACAAGTCTGCGTTTGTTGTTCCAGATTCCAGATTGGCGTGCAAGATTAATGAATTTTCACAAGAAATATATATCAAAGCCCATACCCAGTCAGCTGCAGCTAAAAAAAAAATTGATGTATTATATATGTACTCATAAAAATATCACACACAAAAGTAATGTAATTTCCCCTGCGGATATACAAATGCATATATAGCTATTTTTGCAATATTTACAAGCTTTAACGCTCACGTGCATACATATGTAGTATAGCGGATACTTGTACACTTATGCCACACAGAAGTAGCTTAGTTAGCACTTAAGTGTGTACTCGTAAATTTTATTAAATGACAACTCGACGGCGAAAGTATGTGTGTGTTGGTCAGTAAATAATTACTGGGTCCCGAAAAGCGCATAAATTATGTGCTTCACGAAAGGTGGTGTGAAATAGAACGTTAACATAGAACGGGTATATGGAGACTGGCATTGAAAAAAAGCTCATGGTCTTCAACTAATTATTTCTTTGGAAAATATGATGTTTCCTTGGGATCTACAAAAATTATGAGCAAACTATAGTAGATATTTAATGGGTGATCTATCAAGGTGTTTTTTCATGATGTATGTGTTTATTGGTATAAATTTTCGAGTGATTTTTATAGCTTTCACTTTTTTCTTCTTTTCTTATCGCTTTTTTTGCTTTTTGTCTACTCTACCAAACTGTTTTTGTGATTTGTGTCCAATTCGTGTTGGTCTGTTAAATTTTATCTTCATATGTCTCATTTGCTTGTCTGTTGGACCGAAAAATCACACTGCATGAGCTTCAGAGCAAGAGATGATTTGAATGTAAACGATTTCTTTTTAGTGCGGGCTATAAATTTTGCAGTAGAATAGTAATAAAATTATATTGGCTTAAAACTAAATAATAAATATTCATTTTAAATGTGTGGTATGCATAAATTATCCTAGACATACATATGTCACAGGAAAAGGAAACTAATTTGTGTAAGATTTGAGCAGTTGAGAGACTATGTTGTATACATATATTGCCTAAGAGAGCAAGTATATATAGTGGAACTTCTTTAACTCGAATCACCATAATCAACAAAAAAACTTCGAGTTAGAGAGACTTCGAGATATTAAAATTTTAATTAAGACATGCCTTTTTCAAAAAGGTGTAAAATATAGATTTTTATTTATTTACTTCGCAAAAAGAAAACACATGTATTTTGTAATTTTGTTTGTTGCAGATTGCAATTGTTTGCCTCTTGACGTCTGTATCTCATACCCTTGTTACACGATTTATGAAGTCTATAAGTATAATATTATTTATCTTTTTCAGCTCTATACGAATATAGTGGCTCCTTTAAAATTGTTCTTTGATAGTAAAATTTTAAATTTTGTATTAAGCCCTGGTCGAAAAGTTCGATTTACGGATGGAAATTTGTATGAAATTTTACTTCTATTGCCACTTCAAGAGTTCGAGTTAGGGAGAACTTCGAGTTATAGAAGTTCGAGTTATGGAAGTTCCACTGTATATATATATTGATGTTTCAATACAGAGAAAAATTTCTTATGCATAAAGACGAAAACGTTATAACCGGTAAATTTTAAAATTATTGATATACATTATTGTAGATCTTGATTAAGAGTATTGGCATAGGCCGGTATCGGCCACAAAATTCAGCAGCGGCATCGGGTATATTTGGCCGATTCTTCCTAGTTCTTTTGAATTACACTTACATAATTTTTTTTTACTTTTTTGATTTCTTAAGAGCCTAAAATATACAGTCTTCTGATTCATATCTGCCTCAACCAATCATTCCTCACGATGATAATATTAGGTTGGGAAACATCTGACTTCCGCCTTTTTATCGTTTCAATTTCACGGTAGTATAAAGCGCTAGAGAGCTCTTTTAGATATTGCGTTCAAAAGTTATAGACGTGTAAACATGGAGTTCACAAACGTTGAAATTCGCGCTATTTTAAAGTTTTTTAAAGCAGGCCATCGACCAGAAGCGTCCGGAATTTGCCAACAGGAAGGGTGTAGTGTTCCACCAGGACAACGACAGAACACACACTTCGTTGATGACTCGTCAGAAACTACGCGAGCTCGGATGGGAGGTTTTATCGCATCCACCATATAGCCCGGACATAGCGAATACGTTCCCGTACCCATTCCTGTCCATGGTGATGTAATGTTGAACGCAAAAGAAGCTTGTGAAAAGTGGCTGTCCGTCTAGATGGAAACAGATTATGGGACGAAACGGCGTATATTTGAACTAAATCCAATCACTGTAAACTTTCTAGAAAGCATTGAATAAAGAGCAAAAACGCTGAATGAAGATATTTTTTGCCAATCTAATATTAAGTCTAGTATAAAGAACTTCATTATATTTGTATAAAATTTATCATTATATTATTTAGAATGATCCGATATTGTAGATAATTTCATAATGTTAATATTATAGAAATTCTGGTTGCTATTGGCAAAAAACTGGGAGGGTATATTTTTAAAAGTTTCCTTGAGACAAATTTTCATAATCAACATCATTCTCCATAGTCAGGAACAGGTAATAACACAGGCCAACATTCAATTTGCTTATTTGAATTTATCAACTGATTCTAGTTAATTTTTTTTCATGATATAGCTTTTTTATACCCTCCACTTATGACCTCCAATTAAGACCGTCTGTCAGTTTTTTACAATAATATTATACAAACAAAATTCCCGTTAATCAGCTAGCAACTACAAAAAATAATATTTTCGGAAACTGCTTGTACCGAATTTTATATACCATCCAGTAAATGAGTCCCAAAAAAGCTTTCTTTCTGTCCTTAAAGGAAAAAAGCTATATTGATGACGTAGCAACTTGTTTTGAGAAAAGGCGAATAACTTATTTTTACTATCTCTATATGTTATAAAAATAAGTTATTTACCAAGGAGCCTTTGTACCGATCAAAGTGGTTTCTGTATTGACATATCTTCTGGTCCTCCTGCAAAAAGGGAAATTCCTACGCCACTGACCATCTAGAGGGAAAACTGTCAGCGCCGGAACTAGGCTCGAATGCAGAAGGCTAATCACCTGCTCATCTTAAGCCCTCTGGTTCATTACCGAAACCGATTAGGTTCTATGTTCCATCTATTAAATATGGGAAAATATATATGTACATTAGACCGGACTTAATTTCTTTTTTTTTGCAAAAAGAGTGTACCGACCCCGCAAATTTTTCCTTTTTATGTCAATAACGAAATTCCAAAATCTTAAACTGATTGCCCTAGGTTAAGGCGTGGCACATGCCCACTAAAGTGGCTAAAACCGGTTTATATGGACTTTTCAAGAGACAAGGCACGAAAATATAAGTAAAATGTTTCATAGATGTCTTTAGTATATTATTATATTGAAATTAACTTACGTTTATTGATTAATATTCTTTATAATCATTTAAACTTAAGCGCAAAGGTCTGATTGATAAATGCTACCGTATTTTTTCCTATACTCAGTTACTGTTTGCATAAAAGTTTTAAAACATAAGCCTTTAAAAAAATCGCAAAAAGGCAACTCTGTAAACTTATATTTAAATCGTAAAATAAAATATTGGCAACAACGGAGGAAAGTCAACATCTGGTCAATACCGTTAGTTTTGAGCCACGTGGCAATTAAAAGTGTGTAAAAAGTGAAGTGTATTTATTTTGAGCTTTGAATCAGAGTAACATTATTGCTTTAAAGAGAATTGATATTGATTGTATTTATAAAATGGACACAAGAGCTATTGAAAAAATTTATTTATTAGAATATGACGAAAGCCAAATTGTTGGATCTAAGCTGCCTTCCAATGGGCAAGTTTTGAAAGTGTTGTTTTGTAACATGCGTAAAGTGAAATTGGATCTCCGTTCAAGTGCGTATCTGGTTATCAAAGAGGCCTTTCTCTTTCTTTGGAATAAAGCCCGTATTCCAGTGCGCCAAATTGATAGAAGTGTTCAAAAAGTTGAAGCTTTATATAAAGAATGGAAAAATCTGCAAAAAACTTGCAAACGCAGCACACCACTTCAAAAAATGCGAGAAGATCAGTTTATTAAAAATATGAATAACTTATTTGACATTGCGCACGGAAATGCGTTAGATTTAATTAAAATAGAAGAAGATAAAGAGTTTTTGAAGAATCAACGTAAAGAAGGTAGACCTGGTGCAATGGTGGGATGCGATCGTTCATTATTTGAAAAAGAAAAGCGAAGAAATACTCGTATTGAGAAAGAGGTAATCCGAAAAGGAAAGCAGGATGAAGAACAATTCCAAGTATTCCTAACAGCGAATGATTTGAGTGACAATACTGAAGAACTAATTGATGTATACGAAGACAATACTGATGATAATACTGATCAAACTGCTAACTGTAGCTTTCAACAAAAAAACAGAAAACGAGGAATGAAACATTTTATCACTTCAAAGCTTGTTGCGACCTTAGACAAGTGCAAAGTCAGTGATAGGGACGCAGTACGTATTCTGATAGCTGCGGCTGAAGCATTGGAACATGATATCAGTACATTGGTAATCAGCAAGACATCGATTCGGCTTTGTCGTAAACAAATTCGTTCGGAAACTGCTGCAAAACTGATGACGGATTTTAAAAACAGCAATATAAATCAAATTACGGTACATTGGGATGGGAAAATTTTACCGTCAATCACAGGAAACGCAAAAGTGGACAGATTACCAGTTGTGATAACAACAGATGGCATTGAACATCTACTTGGAGTACCTGCCCTGTCAGCTGGTACTGGCAAAGAACAGACTTACGCCATACTCGAACTATTAAAGGAATGGAATCTAACAGAAAAGGTATTTAAAAGTAATTTCTTATAATAGTAAATATTAACAACATTCTTTACAAACAAGGGAGAAGCTTTATGTTTTGATACAAATACAGGTAGATTACAAGGTACTTGCATTTTATTAGAACAACACCTCAATAGAGAATTGTTATATCTCCCTTGCCGTCATCACATATATGAGCTCTTGCTGAAAAGTGCTTTCGCGAAATATGATTTAAAATTAAGTGGTCCATCATTAGATATTTTCCAGCGTTTTAAAAAAAATTGGCCCAAAATCAATCAGCAAAAATTTGCAAGTGGAATGGTGGATAAAAAAATAAATCTTGCGCTAAACAAAGCTGAACAAGACCAATTAGCTCAATTTGCTCATAACTATATCACTAAACAACATCCCAGGGCAGACTACAAGGAGTTATTGGAATTGAGCCTTATATTTCTTGGTCGAAACACAGAGCCTGTAAGGTTTAAATCACCTGTAGCGATTCATCATGCCCGATGGATGGCTAAAGCGATATATACAATAAAGATTTTTCTTTTCCGCCACCAATTCTTAATGTCGTCAGATGAGGCAAACGCTATATAAGATATTAGTGTGTCCATTTTGAAAATTTATTTGAGACCGTGGATTGAAGCGTCAATTGCCGCGAAAGCACCTTTAAATTATTTAAATTTTATACCAAAAAAATGTGCCACGTTTCGTCGTTTTTCTATGTTTTTTCACCCCAAACATTACTTAGTTTTCCCACTTTTACTTTCGTTTTTTGCTTTTAAGCATATTGATTATAGTAACATAAATAAAAGATAAACTGTTTGTTAAAGATTTTGATGAACAGCTTTGGTTGGTTTTAAGTAATTTCGCTTAAAGCTTTAATGCTTGCATTCTTACTGAAATGCTCCATTATTTGTTGTCTTTAACATTAAATTTATCTCAATAGTTGCGAAATAAAAGCTCAAAGTTGTACATTTTCATAGCGGAATTGAGTGTGCGTAAACGCCACTGCTGAGCCTTACCTCGATTTAAGTTTTTTTTTGTCATATAGTCAGGGATTTGTATTGTATTGTATGAAAATAAAAAATCAAAGTAGAAAAATAAAATGCTTTTGGCTAGTCAGAAACAAAAGAAATAAACGGAATTGGCAGACACTGGTGGGAAAAGAGTGCTGTTGGCAGTTCTGTAAGTTAAGGTTAATTTGAAAATGTCCATTGAAGTTTTTACTCGAATTTATTGAGGTGCATATGAACAAAAACAGACTTACGAGTATACATGACTATACATACATATGTATGATGCAAAGCGACAATCAGAGTTTTCAGCTTCAGAGTTTTTAATTACAATAACAGGAGTATATATGTACGTGATTGGCGTAGGAACCGTTTAGCCGGTTATAGCCGAATCGATGAGAGCGCGCCAATCCTCTCTTTCCTTTGCAGTTCGGCGCCAGTTGGAGATCCCAAGTTTTACCAGGTCGCTTTCCACCTGGTCTCTCCAACGGAGCGGAGGCCTTCCCCTTCCTCGGCTTCCTCCGGCGGGTACTGCATCGAACACTTTCAGGACAGGAGTATGCGCCTTTTTCATTTGAGAGAGTTGCACTTTCATTTGTGACGCCTGATAGAGGGGCCTTTTCAACAACTTGTTTTTGGATATCAGTGAAACCAAAAACTTGACCAGATGAAAGATAGCTGTGGATCGCAAATAATAGCGAAAATTCGGGATGACAGGCAAAAGGAGGGAGAGTTTTAACAAAACCTTTGACAATTTGAAAAGAGTTTCTGCACAGATTGCTGTAATAGTAAGCGCTAGTAAGACTCAGTAGCTGATATCATGGCAGCTAATATGAATAATCTGCTAATTAGTGAAGGGCAACATTAATGAATAACGAGAATCAAATCACGAACCCGAAAAAATTATTAAAATTTTTTTATTTATTATACTAAAACTACTTACCCAAAAATGCCGGTATCGCACCCAACGGCATCACAAACAAGCTGACCAACAAATCGGCTATTGCCAGCGAGAAAAGGAAATAGTTGGTGACATTTTGTAATTTCTTATCGCGTACCACCGCCAAACAGACTAGCATATTGCCAAGACCACCGGCGAATATGAAGAATATGACACAAAGAAATATCCACTTATAATCATGTTGGCGCGTTAGCTTATTACCCCATGAATAGTCATTGCTGAGTTTACGTGGACCCCACAGCGACGATAGTGATGTGCTGCCACTGTCGCTGGTTGTGCTGTCACCGATGCTGCTGCTGATATCACTAACCGGCGCGGACGCATTGTCAGCGTTGAGCTCATCAAAGGCATTCCACGACCAGAACGCATCATCATAAGCGCCCGCCAACCAACTGTAGTTCGCTTGCATTGCTGTTGAATTGACCAACTGAGCGCCGAGTTGTGACAACAAATCACTGGCATTCCATCTACTACGGTTGCTGTTAATAAAATGCTGCCAAGCGTTATTCAGTGGATTACCACCGATTCCAGCGCTGGCGCTTAAGCTATCAGTCAAATTATGTTGCAACAAACCGTCTAATACAGCGGTGGTCGGCGTTGCTTGTTGGGGGTGTTGGGGAGAGTGAGGCGGTTAGGTCCTCGTATTGTATGCGCAGGTAACAAATGAAATCATCTACTATGGACGCATTGCCGCGGCCATTGTTTGCAACAAAATTTACATTTTCTGTTGTGGCTGCCGTGGCAACATCTGCGTCCGTTAATCGTATACCGTTATCGAAAATGCCATTCGCTGCCGTCGACTCATCACAGTATAGTAACTGTCTTTGTACTACTTTACATTGTGCATTTGCTGTGGTAATATTACTACTATCAACTAAACGACTAATATGCTGATCACCCTGTAATGGTTGTTGCTGCGCTAGTGCCAAATTAAAATTGGCCACTGGTTGCCGCAGCTGTTGCACTACTACTTCGGTATTTATTGCGCAATTGACTGCGTCCGCGCTGACACTGTCGGACAAGGACTCCTCGGCCATTGTCGCCGCAAATCCTTCACCAAGGTCATTCTCCGCCACCGCATTAGCCCCTGCCGTCGTGTACTTCGGAATTGGTTGACATTTGTAGCGTGCTCTCTGTACTGCCGCATCGAATTGCTCCAGCATATAGCGGTAGGACTGATTGAGCGCTGATGCCGCTGTTGTTGTTGCGTCGGTGTTGTTAGCTTCATTTGTGGTGTCTCGGTGTGAAGTGTGACTAAATAGGTCTTCATTGCGCAGAAATTACTGTCTTATAAATTAAGTCTGCAAAAAAAATAATGAAATTAAAAATATAATATAATTGGTGTAATTAAAATCATTATAAGAAACTATAATATGTACTATATATATATGCATATAAATATATGTATAATATATTCCTAGATATACTCAAAAAATTAGTATTCTACTAGTTTCTATCTAGAGGTCTATAGCATAATTTTATTATTATGAACTAGCACATTCTGAAGTTGAAATATGATCATAAAGTACCCTCAATATTGGTAAAAAAACCATTTCGGGCTTATATGTATGTTCTAATTGTTTCCGATTTTAAAAATTTATAACAATCAGCTACAGAAAAGCATGAAGTGTTGTGTTGAAAACTAAATATTATTTCAATATTTTTATGCCAAAAAAAATCACAAAACGCATATTTTGATTAGCCATACACGTGTTTTAGTTATGACAGAAATATATGATTTAAATGGCTACGGATGAGTAAAAACACACCTTCCAGGAAATGAAATGTATGAACTTAAACTTAAACAAGTAATGAAGGTTGTAACCGAACATTTTATACTCTAGCAATTTATTTATTTAATTTGATTAATATAACACAAAATTTTACTCACATATTCGGCATATAAGTTAGCAACAATAACATTTCAAAAGACACGCGCATCCGTTCTACTCGCAAAAGTGCTGACGATACGTCTAGCGCAGTGTGGCGTGATTCTCTGGAAATCCAGCGGAACGTGGGAACCGACGCCAGCAGAACTGCAAGCGCATTAAGTTACGATAAGAATTATAAAATTTGTTAAGTTTAGAGTTAAGCGAGCGGTTGAACAATAAAGGTCATAAGACCAGAAAAATCATAACTTTTTTACTTTCGACAAGTAAATCCATAACTGGCGCCCGAGCTAAAATAAACTCCTACGTCGTGAGGGAAAACAAAAGGCGTTAAGAATCCTTCTTCGGAGAACGTGGAGTGATAATAAAAACAACTGTGCTAGTGTGAGATCAGGCCCCTTAGTAGCAGAGCAAAAAGGACGCGTTGGACGCAAGCCAACTCATCAGCACCTATCAACATTAACAACCAACAATATCAAGAGGCAAAGGATGAAAGCCGTTATTGTATTGTAAGTTAAGTGATAATTATTAATTAAGAACATTAAGTGAAACCCAGATTGTGAAATTTTTTTTACCAAACTAAAATTGAAATAAAACCTTTAAGCATTAATTTGTAAGTGCAAAAACTGAAACGTTGTTGAAGTAGAAAAGAAACCGATACGTAAAGAGTAGTGGACAGTGAGAAAAAATATTAAACGAATTCTTTAACAGACACAACAAAATAAACAATGTCGAACCCAAATAATCTGGTTCGTCCACCAGTAATCAGGGCGAATGATCCTGCAGGAAATTCAGGATCAGCTAACGTTACAATAAACGAAGATGACCTCGTAAACCTAATAAGAAGGGTAGCTTTAGACGTGGTAAACAGGCAGGGGCCCAGCATAGTTAGGACAACCCTTAACCCGAATGCGGGCTTAGCAGACACTTGCGACCAAACCATCAATATAGAACATGCAAACAACTTATCAGATTTAGACAAGATACCTGATGTGGTAAAATGTTTACGCGTATTCTCGGGAAATCCCGCCGAATTCAATTCCTGGAAAAAAAGTGTAAATCGAATATTAAATATTTACGAAGCGAGTAAGGGCACACCTAAATTCTACGGAATCCTTAACGTGATACGAAATAAAATCGTTGGCAACGCGGAAGCTGCCCTCGAGTCTTACAATACACCCTTAGACTGGGGTGCTATTTGTAAGTGTCTAACTTTACACTACGCCGACAAGCGTGATGTATCCACCCTAGAATACCAAATGGCTTCTTTGGTTCAGGGAAATAGGTCAATTGAAGAATTTTACCAGGCCGTTTATTCCAATTTATCTTTAATACTTAATAAGTTAGGCTGTATGGAGGTGGGTAGCGAGGCTCGTAATCTTCTTACTCACACATACAGAACAAGGCGCTAGATACGTTTGTGTGCGGCCTTAACGGCGACTTGCCTAAACTCTTAGGCATGAAGGAACCAATGGATCTGCCCCAAGCACTATACTTGTGCTTGAAGCTGGAAAATCAGGGATTCCGCACACGGTACGCACATAACACCAATATGGATCGTAGAGGAATGCAGCGAAACACCGCACCACCTTTACCTTCAAGAAATTTTTGGAGGCAAGTAAACCAACAAAATTTCTTCCCAGAAATTGCTTACTTACCACAGCCACAACCACAAATTATTTCACAAAATCTTCCTAATCAAAGACCTAATCAGAATTTAAATGCACAAACACACTTTAACCAACCGCCTATGCGCCCCCCAAAACCGCCGGTGCCTATGGAGATGGATGAAACTTTGCGCTCGCGCCGCATTAACTATATGAACCGGCCACAAAATAATCAATTATTCGGCAAAAGGCCACCACAGGCCACTTCTGAAAGAAATCTCAAACCACAAAAGGCACAACGCAATTTTCATATAAGTAATACTCCAAGCGCTACCTCGAACACTAGCTCAGAAGATAATTTGAATGATTATTTGGGTGTGGCGGACGATAATATACAGGATGAAGGACAATATTACGAATATAGCGATATTCATTTTTTAGGTTAAAAAGCTCTTCGTTGCCTTACTTTGAATGCCGCACGAAGAGCGGCGAAGTATTCAAATTTTTAATTGACACTGGCTCCAGCCAGAATTATATTCAACCCAATTTAGCAAAAAAAGTACTAGAAAACAAAGATATTTTTTTAGCGAAAACTATTGCTGGTGATATAGAAATAAAACACCACACATTTTTACAGCTTTTTAATCAAACAGAAACTTTAAAATTCTATATACTACCCCCTTTAAGAACTTTTCATGGCATTTTGGGCTATGATAGCTTTCGACAGCTAGATGCTGTAATTAACATTAGGGAGGGAACCTTGTCAATTAAAAATAATTTAAAAATATTAATTAAAGAATTAAAAACAGATGCAGTAAATGCTATCAAAATACACGATGACAACATTACTCCCCTTCAAAAAATAGCTCTACAGAAATTGGTTACAGAGCATCCTAACTTATTTTCAGAACCGGATGAACGGTTAACTTATACTACCAAAGTAGTGGGAGAGATCAGAACGTCATCGGATTCTCCAATATATAGTAAGTTTTATCCATATCCAGCATCGCTTAGAGGCGAAGTAGAGACACAGGTGGAAAAACTACTAAACGACGGCATTATAAGACCATCCAGATCCCCCTATAATTCCCCTGTGTGGATCGTGGCAAAAAAACCCGATTCCAGTGGAAATAAACAGTATAGGTTGGTGATTGATTATAGAAAATTAAATAGTTTAACTATAGCGGATAAATATCCGATACCCGAAATAGAGGGTATGTTATCGCATTTAGGCGACAATTCGTTTTTTACCACGCTAGACCTCAAGAGTGGGTTCCATCAGATCCCACTAAAGCCGTCAGACATAGAAAAAACTGCATTTTCGGTGAATAATGGGAAGTTCGAGTTTACTCGGCTACCATTTGGGCTGAAAAATGCGCCCGCCATTTTCCAGCGTACACTTGACGATATCCTCCACGAACATATAGGCAAGATTTGCTATGTGTATATAGATGATATCATAATATTCGGAAAATCTGAAGAAGAACACTTACAGAATCTTCGAAAAGTTTTCGAAACTTTAGAGGGAGCAAATATGAAGATTCAACTGGACAAATGTCACTTTTTTCAAAAGGATGTAGAATTTTTAGGATTTATAGTATCACAAGAGGGCATTAGAACTAACCCAAAAAAGGTAGAAGCAATTACTAATTTTCCCGAACCTATCCGGCTATTATCGTAGATTTATTCGCGATTACGCGAAATTAGCAAAGCCATTAACAATCTTACTAAGAGGCGAAGAAGGCCGAATTTCAAAAAACAAATCCGCAAAAGTACCGATTGAATTCAATGAACAAGCTAAAGAAGCATTTCAAAAAATTAAAAATACATTGGTTTCGGATGAGGTAATTTTATCCTTTCCAAATTACAATAACGATTTTGAGCTCACAACTGATGCCTCAAATTTTGCACTTGGTGCCGTTCTTTCCCAAAGTGGAAAACCGATTTCTTTTATTTCTCGAACTCTAAGTAAGGCGGAGGAACATTACGCCGCAAACGAGAAGGAAATGCTAGCCATTGTCTGGGCATTATCCACTCTACGGAATTTTTTGTACGGGCACGCTAAGGTCAAAATCTTTACAGACCATCAGCCCCTAACTTTTGCTTTAAGCAATAAAAACACAAATAGTAAAATGAAGCGATGGAAGGCAGAACTAGAAGAGTATAATCATGAAATATTTCATAAAACTGGTCGGACTAATGTTGTGGCTGATGCACTATCAAGAATTACAGCACAGCAACAAATAAATTCAATGTCGGTTATGACGCATAGCGATGACAGTTCAGGTCAAAACTTGATTCAATTCGTGGATGTACCTATCAACGTTTTCAAAAATCAGATATTTTTCAATTGGTCTACAGAATCAAACTATAAATTTCAAATTGTTTTTCCAACTATTCACCGTCACACTATAACAGAAATAGAATTTTCCGAGGAGACAATCATATCTTTATTGAAAAAATATTTAAACCCTTCAGTAACAAATGGGATCAGTGCTCCCGAACCGATAATGGGAATAATACAAGAAGTTTTTTCTATCCACTTCAATAAATATCGTATTAGGTTTGCACGAAGAAAGGTAGAAGATGTATTAGAGGAACAAAGGCAGGAAGAAATTATCATAGAAACACACAGAAGAGCTCATCGTAATGGTAGAGAGAATAAATCTCATATACTAGAGAAATATTTTTTTCCCAGCATGAATAACAAAATAAATAAAATAGTCAAACAATGTAGTATTTGCAAAACAAATAAGTACGATAGACACCCTAATAAGCCCGTCTTAAAAGAGACACCTATCCCCTCATATGCAGGACATATAGTGCATATAGATATTTACAAAACGGAAGGCAATCTCGTGCTCACTGCTGTCGATAAATTCTCAAAATATGCGCAGGTAAAACCAATAAAATCAAAAGCTACTCAAGACATAAAAGAACCTCTAAGGGAACTTCTCTTTCAGTTTGGAGTACCCAAAACCGTAATTTTTGATAACGAAAGGGCATTCAATTCAGCGACTATTACTTTTATGTTGGAAGACATACTAAACATTCAAATTTTCAAATCCCAGCCATATAAAAGTGCAGTGAATGGCCAAATCGAGAGATTCCATTCAACACTTTCCGAGATTATGCGTTGCCTAAAAGCCGAAAATCGAGATCAATCATTTGCACAACTTTTAGACAGAGCTGTCTATGAATATAATTACTCAATTCACAGCACAATTAATAATAGACCAATAGAAATTTTTTTCGGTTGTACGGTAAGCACAGACCCCGAACAATTCGAAAAAGCTAGATTAGATAATATTCAGAGAATAAAAGATAAACAACAACAAGATCTTAAAAATCATAATAGCAAATTACAACCAATTATTGATTATAATCCCGGAGAAACGATTTACGTGAAGATCCACAATAGGTTAGGAACTAAAATCTCACCTAGGTATAAAAAAGAAGTAGTTAAGGAAAACAGGTCGACTACGGTGATGACCGAGTCAAATAGGGTAGTTCATAAGAGTAATATTAAAAGCTAAGTAATAAAATTAAATAAAACAGACGCATTTTCTAAATTTTTCCTTTCTGCAGACTAACGCTTACAGCGACAACAATGGCTCTGACCGACTTCCAAATTACAGACTTCTCAAGAGCTCATATAATTACAATAAGCAAGGGACTGACCAAAATACAAGACGGAACGTTTAAACTAATACACCTTATCAACGTTGAACTGTACGAACAATTTTTGGCAGAGGTAAAGCAATTCACGGACAAAAACATACGGACAAACAGTATATTTTACTCAACTTTAAAACAAGAAATTGAACAGACCAAAGAAGCAATTAAATCTATTAAACCATCAGGTAAAAAAATTAGAAGATCAATTAACATCCTGGGTACAGCATGGAAATATTTAGCTGGAACCCCAGATCACGACGATTTTGCTGCATTAGAATACGACACAAAACAATTAAACGACAATAACAATAAACAATTTCTAAAAAATCAAGCACTAACAGAACGTATGAATAACCTCACAGTAATTACGGACAAACTAACAAACGCAATAACAAAAGACAGCTACTTCAACGACGAACTAGTAATAAGTATTCAAAATAGATTACGTTTAGTTAAGGAAGAAATTGTAAACATTAGATATGCCATCCAATGGGCAAAATTAAAATTAGTAAATAGCATTTTATTAAACAAGAAAGAATTAGAATTAACTCTTAAAACACTAGAAGAGGAAAGGATGCCCTTTTTCATCAACCGAAGAAGCCTTAAGCTTCGCAGAAACAAGCGTCCTTTATAATTCAACAATGTTAGCGTATATTGTAAAAGTACCAATTACGGAAAAAGAAACTTATGAAAATATTTTAATTAAACCTGTTAAGAGAAATAATACGATTATAAATATTGTTTTCAATAATATTATTAAGAAAGAAAATACTATATTTGGAATAAATAGCGAGTGTAAGACAATAAATTCTATATCTATTTGTAATAAAGCAGGATGGAGTATTGGAGGATGGGATCATGTGTAGAAGTTCACGCAAGTGAGGAAAGTTTTTGATTGTCACTCACTTGGGAGTGGCCAGAAACGATTCTTCTCCACATGGTTCAAGCAGCTCACGACTTCCGGTTTTAGACCAAGTATCCTCTGGGTAGCCAACAGACATCCGTTTGAAGGCGAGCTAAAGTGAGAAGGCGAAGCCCGCTTATGCGGTTGTGCGTAGGGTTTGGGACCCACCACATAAAAACACCCCCCAATGAAAAATCTACGAAAATGCTCGAAAATTTTATGAAAAAATGAAGCGACTTAACGAAGGTTTCAAGACCGGAGCATCCTCATGTAGAGACCAAGGTGGTAATCTGGTAACCGATGTCCAGGGCATACTGGGATTATGGAGGGAACACTTCTCCGACCTGCTGAATGGCAGTGAGAGTACAACACCAGGAGATGGCGAACCTGATCCCCCAATCGATGACGATGGAACAGATGTTCCATTACCCGACCATGAAGAAATTCGAATAGCAATTACCCGTTTGAAGAACAACAAAGCAGCGGGGGCCGATAGATTACCGGCAGAACTATTCAAATACGGCGGCGAAGAACTGATAAGGTGCATGCATCAGCTTCTTTGCAGAATATGGTCGGAAGAAAGCATGCCTGACGATTGGAATCTCAGTGTGCTCTGCCCAATCCATAAAAAGGGAGATCCCACAATCTGCGCCAATTACCGTGGGATCAGCCTCCTAAATATCGCATACAAGGTTCTATCGAGCGTATTGTGTGAAAGACTAAAGCCCACTGTCAACAAACTGATTGGACCTTATCAGTGTGGCTTTAGACCTGGAAAATCGACAACTGACCAGATATTCACCATGCGCCAAATCTTGGAAAAGACCCGAGAAAAGAGGATCGACACACACCACCTTTTTGTCGATTTTAAAGCTGCTTTCGACAGCACGAAAAGGAGTTGCTTTTACGCCGCGATGTCTGAATTTGGTATCCCCGCAAAACTAATACGGCTGTGTAAATTGACGTTGAGCAACACCAAAAGCTCCGTCATGATTGGGAAGGACCTCTCCGAGCCGTTCGATACCAAACGAGGTTTCAGACAAGGTGACTCACTATCGTGCGACTTCTTTAACCTGATGCTGGAAAAAATTATAAGAGCTGCAGAGCTAAACCGAGAAGGTACAATCTTCTACAAGAGTGTACAGCTCCTGGCGTACGCCGATGATATTGATATCATCGGAAGCAACAACCGCGCCGTTTGTTCTGCTTTTTCCCGCATGGATAAGGAGGCGAAGCGAATGGGTCTGGAGGTGAATGAGGACAAGACGAAATATCTCCTGTCATCAAACAAACAGTCGGCGCTTTCGCGTCTTGGCTCCCACGTCACTGTTGACAGTCATAACTTCGAGGTCGTAGATAATTTCGTATACCTGGGAACCAGCATCAACAACACGAACAATGTCAGCCTCGAAATCCAGCGCAGAATAACTCTTGCCAACAGGTGCTACTTTGGACTGAGTAGGCAATTGAACAGTAAAGTCCTCTCTCGACGAACCAAAATCAAGCTCTACAAGTCGCTTATCATTCCCGTCCTGCTTTACGGTGCAGAAGCTTGGACGATGTCAACATCAGATGAGACGACACTAGGAGTTTTCGAGAGGAAAATTTTGCGCAAGATTTATGGTCCTCAGAACATTGGCAACGGCGAATACCGCAGACGATGGAACGATGAGATGTACGAGTTATACGACGACATTGACATAGTTCAGCGAATAAAAAGACAGCGGCTACGCTGGCTAGGTCATGTTGTCCGAATGGACGAAAACACTCCAGCCCTGAAAGTGTTCGATGCAGTACCCGCCGGAGGAAGCCGAGGAAGGGGAAGGCCTCCACTCCGTTGGAGGGACCAGGTGGAGAGCGACCTGGTTACACTTGGGATCTCCAACTGGCGCCGAACTGCGAAGGAGAGAGACAGGTGGCGCACTATCGTCGATTCGGCTATAACCGGCTAAACGGTTGCAACGCCAATCACATACATACATTTGTAATAAAGACCAAATTGTTAGTCTAGTTAATGAGACCTGCATAACGAAACTTCTAAATAGTAAACAAAATCCAACTTGTCAATATAGCAACGCAAATCATGTTAAACCAATAGAAATACTTCAACCTGGACTAATTCTACTAAACAACTTTAATGGCACCGTAAATAATAGCCTGGAAGAAATGTCTGTTGCAGGCACATTCGTCGTAAAATTCAGCAATCTTACCATAAAAATAAATAACGATTCTTTCTACAATGGCGAAACGCTTTTAACCGGGGCCTTACCAGTCAGAACACAATTTGCTCCAGCGGAAAAGGAAAGAATAAATCTTTTGTCATTGGAATCAATCCACGAGTTATTCATAGACAACATAAAACGTTTGGATTACCTTCAGAATAATACGAATACCACTCAAACTTCTGTGGCAATCATGGCCATTCTCACACTAGCAGCTTTTTCAATAATATTCTTCTGCCATAGGAGAAAGAAGATAATCCTGCAAACAAGCTTTACATCAGAAACATCGTCCAAGGGTAAGGACCTAGCAGTACCAGAATTAGTACCAAAAACAGCAAACCCCATAACATACTTCAATTTTGACAACTTACCGTATTTTTGATCAATTGAGGACAATTGATTTTAAGAAGGGAGGAGTTAGCAACAATAACATTTCAAAAGACACGCGCATCCGTTCTACTCGCAAAAGTGCTGACGATACGTCTAGCGCAGTGTGGCGTGATTCTCTGGAAATCCAGCGGAACGTGGGAACCGACGCCAGCAGAACTGCAAGCGCATTAAGTTACGATAAGAATTATAAAATTTGTTAAGTTTAGAGTTAAGCGAGCGGTTGAACAATAAAGGTCATAAGACCAGAAAAATCATAACTTTTTTACTTTCGACAAGTAAATCCATAACTTATACATACATATATGCTATAAAGTCCATTGAAAGTTTGAAAAAATCGACTTCAAAGTTCTAGTTTGGGCTATTTTAATAACATGTCATTGGGAAGCCAGGAAGATATTATGAACCGAATTTCATTGAAATTGGTTGATTGGTTTCGGAAAAATGGTTTTTGACCCATAAGTGAGCGGAACCACTCCCATTTAAAATTTTGTATACCATTTTGAGTGCAGCTCTCCTGTACCATCTTTATAATGAAAATTGATGTTTCTGGTGGTTTTCCTTACTGAATTAAAGCATTTTTAGTAGGTTAGAATCCGATTTTATACTGTATAAGGAAGAGACTGAAGAAAATGACTCCTGAGATTTTCGTTGATATAGCTTTAGTAGTTTACGAGATATGTACAAAAAACTTAGTCGGAGGCGGGGTCACGACCACTTTCCCAAAAAAGTTACATTCAAATTTGCCCCTTTTTAGAATGTTCCTTTGTATAAAATTTCAGTTTCATAGGTTAATTTATGACTTAGTAATAGTTCTTTATAGGTCCTCGGTTATCGCCATTTTGTGGGGGTGGCTGTGGTCCGATTTCGCTCATCTTCTTCTGGTGCGAAGAAATATGTCTAACAAGTTTCATTAAGATATCTTAATTTTTACTCAAGTTACAGCTTGCACGGACGGACGGACAGACATACATCTGAATTTCAACTCTATTCGTCACCCTGATCACTTTGGTATATATAACCCTATATCTGACTCTTAGTTTTAGGACTCACAACCAACCGTTAGGTGAACAAAACTATTATACTCTCTCTAGCAACTTTGTTGGGATTGGGTCTATAACTATACTGTATGAAAAGTGCGTAGCTTCTGACAAGTTATCAACGAAGTGTGTGGTCTGGCGTTGTTCTGGTGGAAAACTACAACCTTCCTGTTGGCTAATTCTGGACGCTTCTGGTCGATCGCCTACTTCAAGCGGTCCAGTTGTTCACAGTAGATGGTAGAATTAAGCGTCTGGTCATATGGGAGCAGCTCATAGTGGATGATTCCCTTCCAATCCCACAGAAAAACCTTCCTGGCCGTTATCCCGGCTTGTCCATTGTGTGAGACGATTCACGGGTCTTCAACCACGACTGTTTTCGCTTGATATTGTCGTATGTGATCCATTTTTCGTCGCCAGTCAGCATCCAGTTCAAAAATGGATCGAGTTCGTTCCGATTCAGCAGCATATGGCAGGCGTTGATTCGGTCCAGAAGGTTTTTTTGCGTCAAATCATGCGGCACCCAAACATCAAGCTTTTTTGTGTATCCAGGCTTCTGCAGATGGTTTAAAAGGGTTTGGTGACTAACTCCAATCTCCTGCGCGGAGTCACGAGATGCCACATGCCGGTCTAATTCAATGTTTTCCATCGGTTTTCACCCGATCTGAATCGTCGAAACCATTCCTCCACAGTTCGAAGTGATAGAGTACCATCCCCAAAAACACCATTAATCTCACGAAACGTTTCTCTAGTGGATTTGCCTTTAACGAAGGAAAACTTTAAAATAGCGCCAATTTCGGCGTTAGTGAACTCGTTTACACGTCTATAACTGTTGAACGCAATATCCAAACTAATAATGCATAGCGTCGTTTTGTAGGTTATGTCAAGACCTTTCAAAGATGTATAGTATTGCCAGATAGGAGCTCTGCAGCGCTTTATACATATCCGCGAATTTCAAAAGACAAAATGGCGGAAGGGAGATATTTGACCACCTTATGCTATAACATTTAGAATATGCAATAAACTTCCTTAATTAGGAAGCTTCTAGCTGCTTTAATTACTAACAACTGACCCGGCTAAATTTGTATGATCTAACAAAAGAATTAATAAGTGTGTTTCTCAATTTCTAGCTAGTGAAAGCTAGTCAAGTTTCTGCTGGAAAAGCGTTTCTTAAACCAAAAAACTAGCAGAAAATAACGTCTGCTGATCACATAAGAGCTGCTAGTTTCTGTTGGTTATTTTCAATTTTCTTCCAATTTATTTAATTTAATTATTTGTATTATTATAGTTTTTATTTTATAACATTTTTGAAACAAATTTAAAGTCGCTCTTGATTAATTGACAATGTGTACAATATACTTTTCCTTTGAATATCATTTGAATATGAAAAACATTCGTATAGGTATTGGTGGAATTATATATGTATTTAGTAATTAAAAATATTGTGAATATTTAGTCATTTCGTGCTTAGCTGTTTCCATTCCAATTTTTTTTTCAATATCTGACAAATAAACCAATAACATCAACACTTATTCAACAGTCCGTCCAGTCCACAAACGTAATAACCCTTATCTGTCTATTATAAACATTATAGGCCGAAGGCGAATCTATTAACAACTTTTCCAATCACTGAGTTCAAATTCTAAATATACCCTATGTATAATAAAAGTTATCTTTGATCATTAACTAAGCAACAGCATTCAACTATATACATATGTATATATTTATTAAAGTTTGTACATTTACTCAACAACCCATTTAAATATGTGAACTGAAATATCTCAAAAATATTCGTCAAAAACTTATGCACTTATAAAGCAGTTTTAATTGGTATTTGGCATGCTTAGCTGACCATATATGGAGCGTTTCGTAGTAAAGGAAGTTGGTACTCGTGCATACTTGCGACGAGGGCGGCAGATGATGCTGCTGTCAATTGCATCTAAAACAATGGCATCAACGATATGTAGACTTAACATCAGTAACAGCATCAGCAGCATTCGCAGCACTTCAAACACGATTCTCAACAGCCACTTCTAATTGTAATGCCAATCAAATTTGATATTTTGTCTATATACACATATGTATGTACATACGTAAAGAAAAATATTTTGTTTTGTCTACATCATCCAGTTGTAGTATTATATTTAATAGGAAATCTGAGACATTTATGAACAGAAAATACAAATTTTATTACTTAGAAGCACAGACACTTATGGATTGTATATGTAGTTCTCAACACAACTGAATATAACTAGTAAGGTATTGGTGGTTTTAAAGAAAACTAAGACAGTTCCCCGAGAGATTTTGTGTAGTAAATTTTTACCAAATGATTCTTAATATTGCAATAGAACTCTAGAATATTAAATTTGGAAAAGATTTCTAAATGTTTTGAAATAATTTGGAATAACTCGGGGGCTTCATGTCCAAGTCTCAAGATATAATATTATTTGGTCACTGTTACAAAAGTCTTTCTGTCAGATAGTGTTGGTAATTATTGCTAGTTAAGTCGTCCAAAATAAGTGATGTGATTACGAGGGCTGCTATATATATTTCTGGCCTAATAATGAAAATAGGAATATTTATCAACGAAAATGGTTTTATTGTTTTTCAAAATATTCTCCCTCAAGATTTATACACTTTTGCATGCGCCAAACCAATTTTCGAAGAACTTTTTTTGAGCCTTTTTTTGAGCGATTGTCAAACTGTGCGGGATCCAACGAGAACAAACCTTTTTTACGGCCAGGTGTTCATGCAATATCGAATGTATGCTGGTGGGAGAAATGTATAGGCATGCCTCTATCTGAAGGTATGTTACATGACGGTCTTGCATTATCAGTTCACGTACGGCATCGATGTTTTCTGGCACAACGGCTGTTTTTGGACGACTTTTACGGAATTCGTCTTTGAGCGAGCGTTGGCCACGATTCAATTCGTTGTACCAGTTTTTCACAGTGCTATAGGATGGTGTTTCATATCCATACAAAGATTTTAGTTCATTGATGCACTCTTGTCGCGATAATCCACGTCGAAAGTTGTGAAAAATGATCGCACGAAAATGTTCACGAGTTAATTCCATTTTTTGGCCGAGATGAATTTTTTAATTCCCTGAAAATAAAACAATTCACGATTAAATGACAAAACGTTCTGAGTGATGTTATGCTAAAAAATGTCAAACTTTCCAATGGAAATGTCAGATTGCACCTGGCAACACTAGGCCAGAAATATATATAGCAGCCCTCGTAATGAATAAACTTAATACCCGAACTGGTTCAAAAGTTGACACTTTCACTACAGTTCTACACTACAGCTCAGATATTCTGTGGTTACATGGCTAGCACACTTCAAATAGCCTGTACGCAATTTTCTGGCTTATTTGAGCGCATCAGACACGAATATGTTCAGACTGCCAACCAACAGGTAATATTGTTATACGTAGCTACGAACATCCACATAGTTATGTACAAATGTACTTAGATATTTTGTGTATTTATGTAAACATGCGGTTAGTAAAGCTTTCTCCATTGGCATTAGGGCGATTATATAATGTTACATATTTGTGGTTAAATCTGGATTTAGCTTTGCTACATCGCCTTAAAGTCCGTACATTCTCGCACCGGTTAAGTTGCTCATATCACCAGCCAGCTGAAATCTTGGCTGTGTAATGGCTTGTAGTTGTGCAAATTTGCGGCTTTGTTGTCTACAAATTTGGCAGCTATATCAGATTCATTCGTACCTTTTGTACACATTGGTTCATAATAATGGAAATTTAATATTTTATTCAATTGCATACTCATACGAGTCCAAGAAAATATAGTTACATATGGGTATTTAGAGATGTTATTTCATATGCACTGTAGGTTTCTGGTGTCAGCTGTTTGTTCATTTTATTCATATAATGCATGTGTAATATATATTACTATATATTTTCAATTCTCCTTTAAGCGTTAGAAAGCATCTTTTAATGAACTCTTTAATTCATTTTCATATATTTCTGTGCTATGGCTTACCGCCTTTTCACTTCAGTCGACTGGATACGCCGTCTATTCTACACTAACGTGCTTTGAAACCTAATATTTTTCAAAGTTTGTTCTATACTGAAGTAAACGCATAGGTGAAATACTTTCTTTAAATATCTTTAACCATTATTAGAGACCAACGTGTATATTGTCTAAGATATAAAGAGGAAAGATTTGTATGTACATATGTTTGTAATGAATAAACTCAAAAACTACTGAACCGATTTCAAAAATTCTTTCACAATTGGAAAGCTACATTCACCCCGAGTAACATAGGTTATATTTATTGCTAGAATCTCAACATTCTGGAAATAGTTCCCAGGTGAGGCGCGCCAAAGAGTCGAGTTCGCTCGCAGCTGCTTGCCGAACAAAATTTCAAAACCTCCCAGGTATGCGCTTGAGAGTGGAGTACGGAGCGTTTGCAGCGGCTTGAAGAACAAAACATTAGAAATATACCAGCTCGCACTAGGGCGTCGAACTCTGAGCATTCCCAACGCTTTCATATTCAGAAAGAAAGGCAGCGTACATCAAACATGACATCTGTAAAATCTTTTTTAGGTTAAATATCATTAATCATTATTGCAGATCAAATTGCCTCTACTATTCTAACACATGTTTCTCAACCGTTTAATCACTTTAACAGTACCATTTGATCACATAGAGAATAATTCAAATAAAATTTTGAACACACATATTTCCAATAAAAGTTACACTCTCATCTAAAGTACTTTAAAAACCATTCCTTTTTAAAGTTAATCCAAAGGATATACATTTAATTTGCACCATGGAAAGTTAAAGCGAAGACATATCTACTATTTGTTGTTATGATACCATTTCAGCTTTAATAAAAAAAAAAAAATACAAATGTTTCAGTTATAAATAACCGTGAACTTATAAAAACTCCTGGTATATACTTTGTACGATACGTATACTCGTACATATTTTAAACAAAATAACAACTTCAAAGCAATTGAATGTCGAATTGGATTCTGTCTGCGACCGATAACCGAGTTAAGGCACAGAAAAAATGCAAATCTAAAATGCACAAAGTGTCTATTGTGTTAATAGATTCCGAGTTTGATACTGAAAATGATAGAGGATTGAATACGCACAAGACTATGTATGTGATTGGCGTTGCAACCGTTTAGCAACCGTTTGGCCGAATCGACGATAGTGCGCCACCTCTCTCTCTCCTTCGCAGTTCGGCGCCAGTTGGAGATCCCAAGTGTAACCAGGTCGCTCTCCACCTGGTCCCTCCAACGGAGTGGAGGCCTTCCCCTTCCTCGGCTTCCTCCGGCGGGTACTGCATCGAACACTTTCAGGGCTGGAGTGTTTTCGACCATTCGGACACCATGACCTAGCCAGCGTAGCCGCTGTCTTTTTATTCGCTGAACTATGTCAATGTCGTCGTATAACTCGTACAGCTCATCGTTCCATCGTCTGCGGTATTCGCCGTTGCCAATGTTCTGAGGACCATAAATCTTGCGCAAAATTTTTCTTCATCGGCGTACGCCAGGAGCTGTACACTCTTGTAGAAGATTGTACCTTCTCTGTTTAGCTCTGCAGCTCTTATAATTTTTTCCAGCATCAGGTTAAAGAAGTCGCACGATAGTGAGTCACCTTGTCTGAAACCTCGTTTGGTATCGAACGGCTCGAGAGGTCCTTCTCAACCATGACGGAGCTTTTGGTGTTGCTCAACGTCAACTTACACAGCCGTATTAGTTTTGCGGGGATACCAAATTCTGACATCGCGGCGTAAAGACAGCTTCTTTTCGTGCTGTCGAAAGCAGCTTTAAAATCGACAAAAAGGTGGTGTGTGTCGATCCTCTTTTCACGGGTCTTCTCCAAAATTTGGCGCATGGTGAATATCTGGTCAGTTGTCGATTTTCCAGGTCTAAAGCCACACTGATAAGGTCCAATCAGTTTGTTGACGGAGGGCTTTAGTCTTTCACACAGTAGGCTCGATAGAACCTTGTTTGCGATATTTAGGAGGCTGATCCCACGGTAATTGGCACAAAACTACAGGGGGTTTCAATTGGGACGAGGCGGATTTTATTGCTTGTGGTTTATTGGTTTTTTTTTCAGGGATTTGTAGATGCTCCGTATAGTGAAGCATTGATTATCAGCGCCGAAACGAATTCATAAGAGCGGAGCGGACCCGAATGCGTATGTGGCCTAGAACAGTTGGCCCAGTAGTATTCATAAAAAATATTTGACGAATGTTTTCTACTGTTTAATAAAAATAAAGAATACAAATTACGATTTTCGAGAAGGATTATTCAAAATTTTTAGCTTACAATTGTTTTTTAATAAAATAGCTTATTTTTAAGATGCTCATAATAAAAATAATAGAGTGTAGGTCAAAGCCGAAAGTTAATGATTTGTTGTTGTGAGAAAATATTCCCACAAAAAAAAATTAAATCATTTAAACTAGCCTACACTCCAGTGGTGTTCACCCTTTTACTTGCCGATAGTTTCTTCCATTTTCTTTCGTAGCTGATACCTGACTTTGACTGAATAGTCATACGTTACAAAAATTTCCTATTGGGTATATTTTCACTTTTAATACTTGCAACGAGTAAATGCTGAATGTGTAAATATTCCCTCCGCATACGTGTTTATACGAGCCAGTTTTTATGCGACGAATAAAAAACTGTTTTTTTTTTTGCCACAGCAACATATCTGTTTGGCAAAAAGCGAAAAGTGGCTAATTGCTTTAGAGGTATTGCCTAGCATTGACTTTAGTGATCCCATATTGTGTTGGCAGGAAGTGTTCATTGTTGATAAGGATTTTTTGTGATTCTATTGGATAGTAGAGACCTAATCTTTGTTGGTATAAAATTGCTTTTTTTCCGAATAACCAATAGTATAGAGCAAGCTTGATCCAGTGCTTCAAATTTTGTTCCAATTTCTGTGAGTATTTCAGTTCATCATCGAATTATGAAGCCAAAGCCACTTAAAATTTCTAATGAATTTAGTTGTTTGCTTAAAAAAATCCATGTAACGGTATTTGCAAGCATTTTAAATTTACACATTACACAACAAACTAATTAAACTTGATCAAGTCCAATTACAACTAGTAATTAATGAGTATGCAGTTGATATACTCTGTTGAATATTAATTTGTAATTAAATAAATATTTGGCTTGAATTGAACATCACACGTTGTTTGTTTGTCAACTGTGTACAATAACAACAACAATTATTATACTTTATGTATCGCAATTTCCCCTAACCACCAATGTATATAAATTGTGCAGAAATTGCATTGAACTTTGATTAGCCACCAGAGACGTGAGTACTCTTTTATGCTCACAATGTTGAAACAAATCCCATTTGCCCGCATGTCGAAAATTGATTGATGTGGGCATTGCGTGCTGCTCTTTCGCAAACAACAAAGATGCATCAATAAATTTAAGCATCGTCAATCGACTAACTCTCCCACATGCACCGAACTAATAAATGTACTCTTGTGGAATTGAAATATTTTACGGGTTCTTTGTTGGCATATCGTTTCTTAGCGGCAGCGGATTTCCTAGAGTGATAGCTGTCAAAGCAGCTGTCAAAATGAAGTCATTTGTTTGACTTTTAATTCTGATTGCAATACACAGTCAAAGACCCGAAAAGGCTCATTGTTGGTTAAGCTACCGTTTAGCTTTAGTTTCACGAAGTTTCAGACTTGGCTTGTGTGTGTTCTTCTCTTTAGAGGATGACCTCAAACAATTGCAGGAATTTCTTAAGTGTGTGTATTAGAGAGATGTCTCAGCACCTTTTCTGGAATGACTAATCTTCTGATTGAAGATTTTATTTAGATATATTGGTGACAGACTTATACGAAATAAGTTAAATTTAGGGCAAAGCGAACAAGTCGTTTTCAGCCAATCTAATCACTTCGATTTTCAATTGAGATTTTTGACACTGAAAACCTTTAAAAACTAAGACCGTTTCGTCCAAAGCTCTGACCTTCAACTCGAAAGATTCTTATTTTAAAAGCTAAGTTTTGAATTGAAAATAAAAAATATTTTTTTTATTGAACAGTTCATATTACGTAGATATTCAGAACTGGTTAAAGAGCCTTAAGTCTGACGACTCTAACTCTAATATGCCAGCAATGCCGTGAGCGATATTGGCTATATCTACATTCAAATTTGAATTCATATTAAAACTTACCTAAAACAAGTAAGGTAGGGGTAAGTTCGGGTGTAGCCGAACATTTTATACTCTCGCAATTTATTTATTTAACTTTATTAATATTATAATATAATATATAATGCACAATTTGACCCACATATTCGTCATATGTATTGTATAAAGTCCATTGAAAGTTGGAAACCATAATATTAGGTTAGAAGCACCGAGGTCCTCATTTCCGATATATGGAGCCTTGAAAACCTATGGTCCGATTTCGGCGATTTTTAGAATGGGGCTGCCACACTATAAACATAGTATTTGTGCAAAGTTCTGCACCGATATCTTCACTAGTGCTTACTTTATATATTGTAAAGTAAACGATTCAAATCGTCTTCAAAGTTCTGGTATATAGGAAGTAGGCGTGGTTGTGAACCGTTTTGGCCTATTTTTACAACATATCATTATGATGTAAGCAAACTATTACAAACCAAGTTTCATTAAAATCGGTAGAGTAGTTCCTGAGATATGGTTTTTGACCCATAAGTGGGCCCATTTTCCATTTTGTAAAAAAATCTGAGTGCAGCTTCCATCTGCCATTTCTTATGCGAAATTTAGTGTATACCCAATTTAACCCAATTTTAGTCATTTTCAACCTAACCTCTGTATTGTAGGTGGGCGCGGTTAGTATCCGATTTCTTTCATTTTTTGGACTGTATTAAGAAGTGGCTAAAAGAAATTTCCGTAGAAAGTTTGGTTTATATAGCTTTATTGGTATAGTGGAGGATGGGATCATGTGTAGAAGTTCACGCAAGTGAGGAAAGTTTTTGATTGTCATTCACTTTGGAGTGGTCAGAAACGATTCTTCTCCACATGATTCAGCAGCTCACGACTTCCGGTTTTAGACCAAGTATCCTCTGGCTAGCTAACAAACATGCGTTTGAAGGCGAGCTAAAGTGAGAAGGCGAACCCGCTTCTGCGGTTGTGCGTAGGGCTTGGGACCCACCACATAAAAACGGAGTACCAATGAAAAATCGAAAAAGAAAGCCTCGGATGAGACACCCCCCTTTTGATGACGACCCCTGCAAACGTTTTAAGGATAATGATATAAGGGCATGCACCTGGAATGTCCGGACCATTAATTGGGAAGGTGCCTCTGCCCAGCTGGTTGATGTCCTCATATGACTAAAGGCTGACATCACCGCCGTCCAAGAAGTTCGATGGACGGAACAAGGACGGAAGAAGGTGGGTCCTTGTGACATCTGGGAGCGCAAATTTGGTGTTGGATTTGTGGTGGGAGAGAGACTCCGTCGCCGAGTACTGGCATTCACCCCTGTGGATGAACGTCTTGCCACAATCCGCATAAAAGCGAGGTTCTTCAACATATCGCTTATTTGCGCCCACTCCCCAACGGAAGGAAAGACGATGTGACCAAAGATGCTTTCTATGAGCGCCTAGAACGCACCTATGAGCGCTGCCCCCGCCACGATGTCAAAATCGTGCTTTTCGATTTTAACGCCAGAGTGGGTAAAGAAGGTGTCTTTGGCACAACAGTCGAAAAATTCAGCCTCCATGACGAAACATCGCCAAACGGTCTGAGGCTGATCGACTTCCCTGAGGTCCGAAATATGGTTGTCTGTAGTACCAGATTCCAGCATAAGAAAATACACCAAGCTACTTGGCTGTCTCCTGATCGAAACACGCATTACCAAATCGATCACGTTGTGATAGACGGAAGACATGTCTCCAGTGTTTTAGACGTGCGTACGCTCCGAGGACCAAATATAGACTCGGACCATTATCTGGTTGCAGCGAAGATACGCACCCGCCTCTGTGCAGCAAAGAACGCCCGTCAACAAACACAAGGAAGATTCGACGTCGAAAAGCTGCAAACGCATCAGACAGCCACGAAATACTCTACTCGACTTGCACTCCTGCTCTCTGAGAGCACTCCTCAGCATCTCGGTGTAAGAGAACTGTGGGACGGCATCTCATACTCACTGCGTACCGCTGCAACCGAAACCATTGGCTTTCGGAAAAGTCAAAAAAACAGCTGGTACGATGAGGAATGCCGTCTCGCAGCGGAGAGAAAACAGACTGCCTACCTCGCAACGTTGCAAACAACCACAACACGTGCGGGATGGGATAGATACCGAGAGCTGAAGAGGGAAGCGAGACGCATCTGCAGACAAAAAAAGAAAGAGGCCGAAATGCGTAAGTACGAAGAGCTTGAGAATCTGGCAGACAGAGGTAATATAAGGGCATGCACCTGGAATGTCCGGACCATTAATTGGGAAGGTGCCTCTGCCCAGCTGGTTGATGTCCTCATATGACTAAAGGCTGACATCACCGCCGTCCAAGAAGTTCGATGGACGGAACAAGGACGGAAGAAGGTGGGTCCTTGTGACATCTGGGAGCGCAAATTTGGTGTTGGATTTGTGGTGGGAGAGAGACTCCGTCGCCGAGTACTGGCATTCACCCCTGTGGATGAACGTCTTGCCACAATCCGCATAAAAGCGAGGTTCTTCAACATATCGCTTATTTGCGCCCACTCCCCAACGGAAGGAAAGACGATGTGACCAAAGATGCTTTCTATGAGCGCCTAGAACGCACCTATGAGCGCTGCCCCCGCCACGATGTCAAAATCGTGCTTTTCGATTTTAACGCCAGAGTGGGTAAAGAAGGTGTCTTTGGCACAACAGTCGAAAAATTCAGCCTCCATGACGAAACATCGCCAAACGGTCTGAGGCTGATCGACTTCCCTGAGGTCCGAAATATGGTTGTCTGTAGTACCAGATTCCAGCATAAGAAAATACACCAAGCTACTTGGCTGTCTCCTGATCGAAACACGCATTACCAAATCGATCACGTTGTGATAGACGGAAGACATGTCTCCAGTGTTTTAGACGTGCGTACGCTCCGAGGACCAAATATAGACTCGGACCATTATCTGGTTGCAGCGAAGATACGCACCCGCCTCTGTGCAGCAAAGAACGCCCGTCAACAAACACAAGGAAGATTCGACGTCGAAAAGCTGCAAACGCATCAGACAGCCACGAAATACTCTACTCGACTTGCACTCCTGCTCTCTGAGAGCACTCCTCAGCATCTCGGTGTAAGAGAACTGTGGGACGGCATCTCATACTCACTGCGTACCGCTGCAACCGAAACCATTGGCTTTCGGAAAAGTCAAAAAAACAGCTGGTACGATGAGGAATGCCGTCTCGCAGCGGAGAGAAAACAGACTGCCTACCTCGCAACGTTGCAAACAACCACAACACGTGCGGGATGGGATAGATACCGAGAGCTGAAGAGGGAAGCGAGACGCATCTGCAGACAAAAAAAGAAAGAGGCCGAAATGCGTAAGTACGAAGAGCTTGAGAATCTGGCAGACAGAGGTAATGCTCGAAAATTTTACGAAAAAATGAAGCGACTTAACGAAGGTTTCAAGACCGGAGCATCCTCATGTAGAGACCAAGATGGTAATCTGGTAACCGATGTCCAGGGCATACTGGGATTATGGAGGGAACACTTTTCCGACCTGCTGAATGGCAATGAAAGTACAACACCAGGAGATGGCGAACCCGATTCCCCAATCGATGACGATGGAATAGATGTTCCATTACCCGACCATGAAGAAATTCGAATAGCAATTACCCGCTTGAAGAACAACAAAGCAGCGGGGGCCGATAGATTACCGGCAGAACTATTCAAATACGGCGGCGAAGAACTGATAAGGTGCATGCATCAGCTTCTTTGCAGAATATGGTCGGAAGAAAGCATGCCTGATGATTGGTATCTCAGTGTGCTCTGCCCAATCCATAAAAAGGGAGATCCCACAAACTGTACCAATTACCGTGGGATAAGCCTCCTAAATATCGCCTCCTAAGTACGCCTATCGAACGTACTGTGTGAAAGACTTAAGCCCACCGTCAACAAACGGATTGGACCTTATCAGTGTGGCTTAGACCTGGAAAGTCCACCATGGAAGAGATATTCACCATGCGCCAAATCTTGGAGAAGACCTGTGAAAAGAGGATCGACACACACCACCTTTTTGTCGATTTCAAAGCTGCTTTTGACAGCACGAAAAGGGGTTGCCTTTACGCCGCGATGTCTGAATTTGGTATTCCCGCAAAACTAATACGGCTGTGTAAGTTGACATTGAGCAACACCAAAAGCTCTGTCATGATTGGGAAGGACCTCTCCGAGCCGTTCGATACCAAACGAGGTTTCAGACAAGGTGACTTACTATCGTGCGACTTCTTCAACTTGATGTTGGAAAAAATTGTACGAGCTGCAGAGCTAAATAGAGAAGGTACAATCTTCTACAAGAGTGTACAGCTCCTGGCGTACGCCGATGATATTGATATCATCGGAAGTAACAACCGCGCCGTTTGTTCTGCTTTTACCCGCATGGATAAGGAGGCGAAGCGAATGGGTCTGGAGGTGAATGAGGACAAGACGAAATATCTCCTGTCATCAAGCAAACAGTCGGCGCACTCGCATCTTGGCTCCCACGTCACTGTTGACAGTCATAACTTCGAAGTTGTAGATAATTTCGTATACCTGGGAACCAGTATCAACAACACGAACAATGTCAGCCTCGAAATCCAGCGCAGAATCACCCTTGCCAACAGGTGCTACTTTGGACTGAGTAGGCATTTGAACAGTAAAGGCCTCTCTCGACGAACCGAAATCAAACTCTACAAGTCGCTTATCATTCCCGTCCTGCTTTATGGTGGAGAAGCTTGGACGATGTCAACATCAGATGAGACGACGCTAGGAGTTTTCGAGAGGAAAATTTTGCGCAAGATTTACGGACCTCAGAACATTGGCAACGGCGAATACCGCAGACGATGGAAGATGAGCTGTACGAGTTATACGACGACATTGACATAGTTCAACGAATAAAAAGACAGCGTCCGAATGGACGAAAACACTCCAGCCCTGAAAGTGTTCGAAGCAGTACCCGCCGGAGGAAGCCGAGGAAAGGGAAGGCCTCCCCCACTCCGTTGGAGGGACCAGGTGGAGAGCGACCTGGTTACACTTGGAATCTCCAACTGGCGCCGAACTGCGAAGGAAAGAGAGGAGTGGCGCGCTCTCATCGATTCGGCTATAATCGGCTAAACGGTTGAACGCCAATCACATACATACATTGGTTTGCGAGATATATACAAAAAATCTATTTTAAGGCGGGGCCACGCCCACTTCTCCAAGAAAGTTACATTGAAATAGGTGTTACAAACAACCGTTATGTGAACAAAACTATAATACTCTCTTAGCAACTTTGTTGCGAGACTATAAAGATTGCGATTCATACTGATCACGTTAATGAAAGATCATGATGAATAATACCTCAAGATATAGACTCATACGTGTAGGTGAGAAAAATGAAATGAAGAGAATTGATTTAACCCTTTCATGCCCAATGTTGTCTATAGGCAACATTGTACTTACCGGCTTTTAATTCTCGTTATTTAAATTTTTTTGACCAGCGGTTTTTTCAATTATGTGTTGTGCAAGCTTATAGTTACATTTTTTGTTATTAGCTGTGCACGTATTCATTCAGTAGGCGTTCTCCGCAGAGTGGAATTGTCAAAATCGGTTTCGCGAAAAAAAGTTATACTAAAGTGGTTATACAAAAAGTGTTCAAAAAACATACAAATAATTGTTTTATTTTGAAACACAGTGAACTATATAAATAAGCAAAGATAAGAGAGTTATTAAAAAATAAAATTTCATGAGAAAAGGGTTTAATCTAATATATAGAATTCTCGTGTTACGGTGTACGTTATAGAATTCCTCTGAAACCGCTCGACCGAATCGTGAATCTTAGCGTGCATATCGGCTAGGGTGGAGGATCGGACAACATCTATTTTGCATCCTCCTAAATGTTAAGGGTGGTCCACCCCTAAATTTTTTTAACTTTCCGCGAAGAAAATTAAAAATTTTCTAAAATCGGGAAGTTATTGGTTGTTGAAGTTCAAACCGATCTGGCTAATTTTAGTCTTGAAATATTCGTGGAAGGCCAGAAAAAGATTAGAAAGTGAGTAAATATGGAAAAATTGCGAGGAAGATATCAATAAGAGAATTTTATTCGAGTTTACAAGAAAAATATAAAAAGAGAAAACAAAAAAGTAATATTTTGAAGGTTGTCATTGTTGCTTTGTTAAAATATTTTTGTTATTGTTCAATTGTATAAGGTTGTGTCGATAGCCTAAAACAAGTTGTAAAAAATAAGGAAAGGCTAAGTTCACGTCCAACCGAACATTTTACACTCTCGCAATGTAATGCAATATCATGTAACTAATGAACGAGATTACATAGGACTATGAAATTTTTATTACTTCATATTTGAGTTGAGACTAACATATATCTGTCCTTAAAAACATGTTACCTTCGCCCATTTTAATACGGGCATGAGCGGGTTAAGTGAGAAGTATGATTAAAAATACTAAAATTCTTAAGTTAAATTAATTATCTAATCTATTTACTTTTTTAGTTTTCAAACATTTCTACATCTTCTCAATCCCCACTTTCCTGCTATAAATAATAACACCTGTTTTTTTCTTAGCTTGTGCGCTGTATTTTCATTAATAACATTTTTAATTTTACTTTTACTGTAATGAGCTTAATTGAGTTTGTGTGACATTGGTACTCAACAGAGAAACAGCTGTCTTTTAAATGAATGCAATGTGCTGTAGACGGAAAACTACTTTGTTACCTATTCAGATATTCAGGTCCCCAAATACACCACAGTCAATCCAACTGTTTCATGTATTTTTACAATTGAAGACAAACACATTTCAATTAAAAACTTCGAGTAATAAACAAAAATACAAAAACAAAAAAAAACAACAACAAATAAATAGTTCAATAAGCTGAACAACAATTTGTGCTGTAAACAAGCACACATGTCTCTATATATATATGACGAATATGTATATGTACGTTTGATCCCTTTGTAGCCTAGTAAATGAAATAGCTGTTGGATCTAATCGTCAATAGCGACTAATTGTCGTTTATCTGTGATGCGTGTTATTTCATTTATTTGGAATTTTTATTTAACTCAAAAGAGAATTGATTTTTGTTTAAAGCTTCTTTGTTAAAGTTGAACTTGTTAAAGCTTATGATTTAACAAGGATAAAAGGTATTTTACTGTGGTAAGCGTAACTGTTCAAAGGAGATTTTAAGAACGTTGAAACAATTGCCCTTGCAGTTTCAGAGACCCTCAATTCCTCACGCTCTCTCAACATTGTATATTATAATGATTTTACTTTCGTTCTGCACAAGGTGTTATTACTTCGTCTGCCAAATGGTTCCTTGTGAATGAAGTAGTATTAGGTATTTTGCGAGAACCATCGTGACATGTTGAGTGTCTTCTCTCACTCTTTTAAACAAGTATACCTATATATTTTGCTGAAATATGCAAGTACTCCAGAATATAAAGAAATTGTCACTCGAACACGCCACTCACTAAGATAAAACTTGAAAACAACAGAACACTGGTCAACACACTGAACATAACAAAGAAGTAACCGCTTAAAGAAGCAAAGTAAAGCAGAGAGCGTAACAGTTTAAGTAACAATACTAAGAGCGCAAAAAAAAAATCATGTAACAAAATCGCCCACTCACTGCCTTACTGCCGATCAGCTGAGCCACTTAATTCTCTTAGTCGTCTGCAGTTTTTAAATTTACTTGAAACTCGTGTTGCAGTTTTGTAGTACATATACATATTCTGTATGCAAGTACACATGTATGTGTATATTTTCATGAGTCTACAATTTCACGCTTGACCTTATCAAATCAGTTTAAATGGCGTAGCTTAAAGTTATATTTAAAATAAATACTTACTTTAACTTTTCTTATTAACAAATGGGATTTTCGTTCGCGCTCGACAGACAAGTTATTTTTAACTTTGCAAAGTTATGTAGGTTACTGAGAGATTTCAAACATATTTACCAAACAAGTTGTTACTCTTTTAAGAATTTTCTCAAATTAAAGAAGCACAAGTCTTATTAGAATGTAAATATTTATTGTAGAGAGAATATTGTACAAAATATATGCAAATTAAATTGGAAATGACAAATATTGTGTAATAAAAATATTATGCTATTATCTTCGGGTTTGTGTTATGTTTTGATATCACATATATTTAATATAATCAAGGTGGGTTAGATTGGACCAGCACCTATAAAATCTAAGTAGTTGATTTATATTGCCCTTGAAGTCATGGTGTCCTTATCAAGGCTTTCTCAAATTTAATCAAATAAAAAATCTGCAACGCATTTGACTCGTTCAGAACATAATATTCGAACTTGATCTATCTAAAAACTAGTCAAACTAGTAATGAACTGTATTGGTTTATATTGTTTTTTTGTATCAATATCATGCAAGATGTGATCGTGATCTACATATATGAGATTAACTGAGGAGATTCCATTATTAATGTTGTCACTTGAAAACGATGACTTGTTTTTCTCCAACATTCTTTACTCATCCCTATGCTCTCAAACATAGGCTTACACATAAGGCACTGTCAATTATAAAAAATAAGAAAAATTCTTAATATATTCATATATATGGATTATTGATAGCTACAACCACATATAACCGTGATGTGACCAATGCTAACCACCGTCAATATCGATTTCAATAGTTGGCAAATAAAAAATGAAATATTGGAAATAACACGCGTATTAACGCTGCTGCTTCGGTTTGACATTGCTGCGGTGAATTTGACAAAAAATAATTGGCACTGATGCATTCGAGTGGTCAACGGCATGTCAAGTATTTGCGGTTATCCGTGTATTTTTATACCTTTCTTTGTAATTATTTGTGTAAACATATATTTATATGTTTGCATAATTTATATGCATTAATTGAACAACAAAAAGTGTGTACATTTACAGGTTACTTTATAATATGTTTACATGCATATGAGCTTATACAGGGTTCCACCAAAGTAAAATTTGAATTAAATTTTTAGTTTTGGAGTTAAAACATGTATACTTGTATGTATGTGATTGGCGTTCAACCTTTTAGCCGGTCATAGCCGAATCGATGAGAGCGCGCCACTCCTCTCTTTCCTTCGCAATTCGGTATATGGGGCATTCTCTGGAAAAAAAGCCACTTGAAAAAAAAAGTTCTTTATTTTCTTTAGCATTGATATATCTTATAGTACATGTAAAACCTAATATAAAACATATGGTTTTAGGTCTGTGTAACGCGGGGTTGCCATATTATAAGGGGCCAAAGTTTTTTGTAAAAAAATTTTCGAACCGCCATAACTTTAAAACTAATGAACAGATTTTAAAACACCATGTGACTTTTTTGTACAGAATTTATCAAACTTTAAAACTGTATATCGTAAAAATTTTTAAAATTAATATTTCATAGTTTTTTGTTTTTCGATTTTTTTCGAAAATATCTTAAAATGTTCCTTATTTCATCACCTTTTTACCCCCCAAAGGGAATTTTGGGATAGCAATATTTGTATGAGCTACAAATAAAAAACCAACTCAGAACTTGATGAAAAATCATTGATTTATGCACTATTATTATCAGAATTTAGCGTAACCCAGGATTAACGACGTGGACGTTTGTTTGTTTGTTTTTTTTTATTTTTTAATATTTTTTTTAATTTTTTTGTATTTTTCAAATTTTTTTTTTTTACAACATTTTTGGTTTTTCCACCTGGCGCGTAAATGAATAAGCACCTTGGTGTTCCCACTCTCGAGCATGCGACGAACAAGTGGCCGTGGGAGAAGCACGGTACTTCCAAATTGACGCCGCACACTTGAAACGTTTGCCCTTGCGATTCGTTGATGGTCATCGCAAAGGCAAGACATACTGGGAACTGCAAGCGCTTAAATTCAAACGGCATGTCCGTTGGAATCATGGGAATGCGTGGTAAGAGTACAACTTCACCTGCTGCCTTGTGCCATTACACAAAGTCGGTGGCTTCAGATTTCGTAGAAGTATAATGGGTGAACCGACTTTCAGGACTAAACGATGCGGTGGCAGACCGGGGGGATCCAAAGAATTCAAGAATTCAGTTGGATAATTGACTACTTCATCTTGATTCAAAACGCTATCAATCGATGTATATGTTTGAGCTTCTCCTGGCAGTTTTTCTTGCGTCCTCGGTCATGTAGTCTTTGTACTTATTCCACAGTTCTTGCGGATTTGATCTTCTAACAAATGCAATCGCTGACATGCTTCTCGATACGTCGCACACAACTGACCGTCAACAGTTTTCAAATCTCAAATGATCTTGGTTCGCGCACGTTGACTAATGGCAGACGCAAATAGAAACATTCGGCGTTGTTCGGATGGATGGTGTAAATGCGTCCTATGGCATCGGTTTTACGGACATTTGGATAACCATCAACACGCTCCCCTTGCTTTCGTCGTTGAAATGTTTTCGATGATGGATTCCAAGTGAAATATTGTGGTATTTCGGAATATAGCAATATTCTTGCAAATTCATCGTTTTCACACAACTCGAAAAAGGTAGTTAGTGTTGTCCCCGGTGGTCGAGCTGCGCTCTGTTGTACATTGTCTGCAGTGAAATAAACGCGTTGACCATTTTCGAGATGAACTGCCAAATGAAGGCATTTGACAGGACTGCCAATCGTGCGGCAAAACATTATTTCATGAGAATTTGTATAAGCGGGATGTATCATTTTTTTTTTTTGCAAAACGTGCAATGATACACACATTAAATTTCTTATGTGCACCCTCCAAACAGACCCCAATCACCCCTGAAAAGCCGTCTAGGAGGAGTATACGAACAGGAAGTTTTGCCACTTAATTTTATATATATAGATGTGACAATATACACATGTATTTATGTGCACTGACGATTTCCGTACAATATTGTAGTGTGTTTAAAATGTTTCGTTTTCATTCCCTCAAATTCAATGACAGTCGCTGACAAAATGGTACATGAATGATGATACATGATGATATATGAATTTATGGTCAACTCAAGGTATATTAAAACCACCGCAATAACATTTTTATGTGATTATTATTAGGAATTTCCCATGAAAAATTAGTTGTTTTTCGTGATATTGTTCTTTTTAAGAAAGTACTCGATCAAATGTTTAAAATTTCGACTATGGCGGCTGCGAGCGGTCGCTCTTTACAACGCTGCCATTCAAAAACTATTTAAGAAGCGATCTTACCGCTTTCACAGGATATTTTTGAAAGTATTAACTATCAAATAAGCCAAAAATAAAAAAAAAATCGATTTTTTAAAAATGTCACACCGGTATAGCGCCTTAAAAATTTATAGAACCTCCACAACAGACTCGCAGCTGGTAAAAGATCCTGGGACTCGCACAACTTCCAGGACTTATTAAGAATGATTATTGGCTGATCAGTGCTCTTAATATGTTTGATTCACAATGAGGGAAATCTATATAAAATATAGTTTAGGAAATCCAGTTAAATTATATACGTACATATATTATTATAATCTTGAGACAGATTGCAGAAGAGCAACACATGACAAATGTTATTATCGCATAGATGATTGGGCGCCAATGTGATGAAGTTTTGTAGACCAACTTTAGAAGTCGTTTAAATGGTGAAATTCGTATTTATACTATTTACCGAGTTTACTTGCTTTTTTGTTGTAATTTTAGCAGATATATATATATATACATATATATATATATATATATATATGTGGGTTTGTGGATTTGTTTATTTAAAACGTAAAGGTTTATTACCACATTTCTTTTAAAAGTTAAGAATAGTTCATTACAACGTTTATTTTAAAAGTTAAGAATAGTTTATTACAACGTTTATTTTAAAAATAGTTCATTACAACGTTTATTTTAAAAGTTACGAATATTTGTTTAACAAGTTAAAAAGGTTACCAGTGCCGTGTGTTCGCGTCCGCGTCTATTCCAACTCTGAGATCGTTCGTTTTATCCTACCCGCTTGTTCTCGCTACTCTTCTCTACTCGTTATCTTTCAGAGTTGCATGTTATTGTACTACTCTACTCGCTATCTTTCAGGGCTGTATGTTGTTGTATGCGCGTCCACTTCTAGTAATGGGTCGCACTACCGTTCCCACATATAGATATACATATATATTCATATATACTTGTAGAGATTTTATTTAACAGTTTCTTTCGAACCAAACTCTTTCTCCTACCCCTATTTAATTTATACAGATATTTTCGATTATTTATTTGTTTTCCATAACTAAATCAAAGTATCGTACTCTACTGCTTAATGTTAAACAGAAATATTTAAATGGATTTACGATTTTAATGTAAAATTAAATAAATTTAAAAACACAACACTAATTGAAATTTATATATCTATTTTACATATAATAAACAAAAATAAGCTAACATTTAAAATGCAATGTATGAGAAAATAAACACTTCGATTAAGTGCAGCCGCGAATTGATTGATCGGCTCACAAATCGTATGAATCACACATAATTTCAGTTTTCCACGCGAAGAAAGCAACTGTAAATAAACAAGTATGTAAAAATGTACACATATGTATATGTAAGTTGGAAACGATATGTTAAATTAAAGCTTAAATTGTAAATTGTTTCTATTTCAGCTTTCAGCTGGTGAAAATGGAAGGTTTTCGTTTTGTTACCTCAATAAAATATTTTTCTAATTGCAACGCTGCGGTTTAAAGTGCACGAACTTTAATTTTTGTTATTGAGAAGAAGCTTAAAAACATGCTTTTGTAGTGCACTGCAATACAAAAAATAGAGCGCTTACATCTTTATCGAGTTTGTTTTATGAGGATTGCCATCTGTTCTTATTTTCTTCATCAAATTAAGTTAATTTTTTAGGATGTTATCTAGTTAAAAGAGATTTAGTTTAATTTTCCAGGATAAGCCCACCATTAAATTTCGTTGACTTGAATAAGTACATGTCATCATGTAGCGGTGCGTTTCCAGCTTTCATGTTTTTATAATATAAATATATTCATTCTTCTTTGATTTTTTATACTCTCGCAACAAAAGTTGCTAAGAGAGTATTATAGTTTTGTTCACATAACGGTTGTTTGTAACACCTAAAACTAAAACGATTATTTGTATATAACTCGCAAACCAATAAAACTATATAAACGTACCTCACCACACACCATGAAAATAGTTGAAATCGGATAATAACCACGCCCACCTCCCATACAAAGGTCAGTTTGAAAATTACTAAAAGTGGGTTAACTTACTAACAAAAAACACCAGAAAACCAATGAAGATAGCGGAATAAAACTTTACACAAATAGGGCATATTATCTCCGGCTTCACTTGTGAAAAAATTGTCGAAAACGGACTATAACTTTTCAAGGCCCCAGATATCGAACATGTTGAACTCAGGACCTAAGGTTAAATTTTACCCGAAAATATGGGTAAATCTCTCAGATAATTCAATGTAATTTAGAGGAAATTGTTTTCTTCCAATAGTGTGTCTCTGTTCCAAAAATTATTAAATTCGGGTTATAACTTTTCCTAGCTCCCATATACCTAATTATAGGTTTTTCAAAAATATCATCTCATAGCTCCCATATACCTAACTATGTATAAGTTTTTCAAAAATATCATCCCCTAGCTCCCATATACCTAATTATAGGTTTTTCAAAAATTCGTTGGGCTTTATTCCGCATATATGTATTGGTTAATATGCCTTGGATATAGTGTACCTTGCTTGTGAAAATGAATGAAATCGGTTCAGGAATTACGATTTTCGTTATGCTATTAAACTTTATGTCGCATTTATGGGTAAATTTGTATGTTATCTTAATAAAATTTCTTCAAAAAATTGCGAGAGTATAAAATGTTCGGTTGCACCCGAACTTAGCCACCCTTACTTGTTTTGAATTAGTTTCTTACATTTTTCAGCAGATGCAGAAACTCTGAAGCCGAATTTTAATGTCGCGCCAAATTTTCACTGTAATGCAAATGCCGCCATTTAAATAAATTGAATCTGTGTAATATGCATATCGCTGAGATAATATGTAATGATCACTTCCGTAAAAAAGTTGAATGTACAAAAAGAGAGATAACTAAAATATTATATTTTGGAATCTTTCTCAAGCATAGAGAAGTTCTAAATTTATGCAAAGCAAAAACTCTTTAATTTTAACATTTCAATAAATCGTTTATATTAGGGCTCTTAAAATGTTTCGAATAATTTGAAAAGCGATTATCTGCTGCTACTATTCGAATAGTTGTTCTACTGCGAGTATTTGAATAGGTTAGTTTAGGTTTGCCTGGCGGGCCAGCAGGCCCCGCATAGACCAGTTATTGTCCTTAACGATACCAGATGGAGTCCTGTTAAGTATTCTCAAAGTAGTAGTCATCGGTTAGGATGCCAGTGCTTGACGCGAATTTTAATAGATTATCAGGCCTCACTGACGATATCTCCTTCAACTTATCGTACAGTCAAGGTAAATATTTAAGGGCCCTAGATACCTGAAGCGAGTATTTGAATAAATTAAATTTGTTTGAAATTCAAGCAGCCTTTGATTTTTGTTTGTTTTTATTTGGGAAAATGTCGATTGTGCGCATTTTTCGTGGGTATCAATTTTTTCAACAAAAATAGAAATTTAATGAAATTGTACTATTCGAAAAGTGGACAACGAACGGTTAATCGGATACTACCAATCCCTATAATGCCCTATCTGGTTAATTCGGTTAGTCGATTAGTCGAATACCAAGAGCTCTAGTTTATATTTATATGATATATTATGATATGTCTGTTATTATTGATAATATTATTAAACTTGTTTAAAAGACATTTTTGGAAATGCTAAAACACAACCGTTCTCAAGGAAGAACGAATATACAAACCAATAATGTGTAAACAATAACAATAACAATGTATAGAACAACTAAAATCTGCGCAAACTGAATATAAAATTTTGCGCCATTATTTCATGACTCACTTAATAAAATATATTTTTTGCATACATAAAATATGAGTACACTCAAATGTAATTATGGACCCGCCAACAAAAAGCCGTAAATTTAGAAAATTGAATTTAGCTTTGAATATGATTTTCAGTGCGGCGGCTCGACTGAGTGTACGTCATGCAGTAATTGACAAATGCACCACTTTTATGAAAACTCCACTTCCATAGCAATTTTATCGCAGGTAGGAAATTGGCTAAATAAAGTGGCAACGCCCACATACACACTTACGCAATATAAAAAAAAATAAAGTTGATGAGTTATCTTGTGCTTAAGATGACAGACTGTCTGCTGGAAAAGCATGTGTAAATTTGCTCGAAAGGCTGCACAATTACCAACAACATAGCGAGAAGAGTGGCACAATTACAAAAGGTAAATATTTAAGGCCTGCCAACAAGGAACCAAGCGGAAGCGCCAAGAAATAGGTAAACAAAGCAACCAAGTATAGTGAAATTTGGTTAAGAATGAACACACATAAATTGTGCTTAGTTCGGTTGGCGCACACACACACACACACTTGCGAAGTCGGTGCCAGGGGTAGCTACACATTCTTTGTAAATGAAGGTAATATATGAGTAGTTATATAAGTTTATGTGCTGCATTAATGTAGTGATAAAATGAAAGGCGTTTAGTTGGCATGGGTCTGAGTGGAAATATTTTCATTTAGGGACCGTTGATAAGCGAAACAAATGCGAACTGTAAATTTAGAATGTTTTCGAGTTTATTTCAGCTTTTATTTAAAGTCGTTCCAATGTAAGTTAGTGTTGTATAAATGTTGTATGTGCTAAATCTTATTATTTTGGTTTAAATATAAAAATATATATATTTGAAAATAATAATATTTTAAATTTCTTTTTAGTAAATTGGCTGAATAATATTCTATGTAAGACCATAGTTGTTAATAAAAAATGTTAATGTTGAACCAATCAGAAGCAAAATAAATAATTTTAATAATTCTCTATGATGTTATTATACAAATTTATGATAATTTTTCCAATTTAATTAAAAAATTAAAATTTATCGTGCAAAATGAAATGCGATAATACCTCTTAATGACCTCTGCTTCTTAATCTTACAATTAAAACACTTTGCTTCTAGCCAAAAAATAAACATATTGATATCCGACCAACATACATATATAGTAATTGAATATATTTTATGCTTTGAAGCGAAATATTTAAACAAGTAAACATACAATTATTTGCAACCTTCCGAAAATTAAGTTACGTATTCGCCGTGGTCGGCCAGCCTTTTAAATCCTTGAGAAAGTTTTAGTATGCATAACTTAACACTTTATAAAATACTAGCAGACCCGGCCACACGTTTTTGTGGCTAAGGTATACATTAAATTAAGTTGGTCCAATCTTGGCTTCGGCGACGATATTGATTACTCGATGTTGATTTATGTTACGCAGCATGATTACAACTCACACTACTTTTAATTGCAAAATACTGGCAATTTTAAATAGTTTAGAATAATTGACTACGTCATCCTGGTTTGTAGCTGAGTCAACTCTCTTGGACCGAAATTCTCAATTGTCGCATTAAGATCATCGATATCTTTTTTTACCACCGATATTGGTCATTCAATCAGCCATTTATGGTTATCATATTGAGGTTTCATGTCAGGAAAAACTTCTCTTTCGAGTCAATGAAGCGACAGAAATCTGTTGGAAATGCTATTAATCCATCGAGGTGTCAACTGCCAACTACTTCTACAATCGCAATTTGGTATTGTTGCAAAAACACTCATAAGTTAGTTGTTAATTGGCGATTCTTTATGTGTCGCCACAAATTAAATGATTTTAGGCATGCGATTAGCCCGTCAGTAACAGTTGATCCAGGAATAATTGGAAGAGTCTGGCGTAAATCACCTACTAACAGAATCCTGGCTATACCAAAAACGTTCATCGACAATCAAGATCTTTTAAAGTCCTGTGCAGTACCTCCAGCGACTTCTTGAATATTTGGAAAATCTTCGTTATAGCGCTATTTTTGGCGATTTTGCCGACTGGTGTTTCGTTCATTTGTAATTTAGGAGTAATTTCAAAGCCGATTGTGCCGTATGTTTGCCTACTAACAGGTGCCAAGTTGCCCCTATTCCCGTTAACCTTGGTGGTGAAAATGAGTGAAATTGGTTCTGGAATTACATCAGCCCTCATATACGATATATGATGATTTTCTATTGGACTTTATGTCGAATATATATGTAAAATTGTGTGTTATCTTAATAGATGTTCGGTTGGACCCGAACTTAGCCTTTCCTTATTTGTTACAAATTGTTTTGGGCTATCGACACAACCTTATACAATTGAACTATAACAAAAATATTTTAACAAAGCAACAATGATAACCTTCAAAATATTATTTTTTTTTTGTTTTTTCTTTTTATATTTTTCTTGTCAACTCGAATAAAATTCTCTTATTATTATCTTCCTCGCAATTTTTTCAAATTTACTCACTTTCTAATCTTTTTCTGGCCTCCACGAATATTTCAAGACTAAAATTAGCCAGATCGATTTGGCCGTTCTCGTTTTTTTGCTGCACAAACGAACAGCAATTCATTTTTATACTCTCGCAACAAATGTTGCTAAAGAGAGTATTATAGTTTTGTTCACATAACGGTTGTTTGTAACACCCAAAACCAAACGAGTTAGATATAGGGTTATATATATCAAAGTGATCAGGGTGAAGAGTGGAGTTCAAATCCGAATGTCTGTCTGTCCGTCCGTCCGTCCGTCTGTGCAAGCTGTAACTTGAGTAAAAATTAAGATATCTTGATGAAACTTGACACGCTTATTTCTTGGCACCATAGGAAGGTTGCTTTCGAAAATCAGCAAAATCGGACCATTGCCACGCCCACAAAATGGCGAAAACCGAAAACACATAAAGTGCCATAACTAAGCCATAAAAAAAGGTATGGAAATAAAATTTGGTATGAAGGATCGTACTATTAAGGGGCATATCTGGGTGTAATTTTTTTGGGGAAGTGGGCGTGGCCACGCCCCCTACTAAGTTTTTTGTACATATCTCGCAAACCAATAGAGCTATATAAACCACCCTTTCTGGAGTCGTTTTTTTAGCCACTTCCTAATACAGTCCAAAACTGAAAGAAATCGGATCATAACCACGCCCACCTCCCATACAAAAGTTAGGTTGAAAATTATTAAAAGTGGGTTAACTCACTAACGAAAAACGTCAGAAACACTAAATTTCGCATAAGAAATGGCAGGTACTCAGATTTTTTTACAAAATGGAAAATGGGCGTGGCGTCGCCCACTTATGGGTCAAAAACCATATCTTAGGAACTACTCAACCGATTTCAATGAAACTTGGTTTGTAATAGTTTCCTTACATCCCAATGATATGTTGTGAAAATAGACCAAATCGCTTCACAACCACGCCTACTTCCTATATACCAGAACTTTGAAGACGATCTGAATCGTTTACTTATAATATATAAAGTAAGTACTAGTGAAGATATCGGTGCAGAACTTTGCACAAATACTATGTTAATAGTGTGGCAGCCACATTCTAAAAATCGCCGAAATAGAACCATAGGTTTTCAAGGCCCCATGTATCGAACATGAGGACCTCGGTGCTTCTAACCTAATATTATGGTTTCCAACTTTCAATGGACTTTATACAATATATATGACGAATATGTGGGTCAAATTGTGTATTACATAATATAAATAAAATCAAATAAATAAATTGCGAGAGTATAAAATGTTCGGTTACACGTGAACTTAGCCCTTCCTTACTTGTTATATTATATTATTATCAAGCGACAATTTTTTTTAATTCCGCACAGGACCACGCGAGTGATCTTAACCCCCATCCCGTACCTCCGTGCCTGATTGACGCCTACAACTCTACAACGCATAGTTAGCCGCCGAAAAATGTCAAAATTTTTAACTCGTGATATCTTTTGAATGGAATGTCGGAATCTAATAATTCAAAAAGTAATATAAAGATTTTGAAGCGATCTTAAATAATAAATCATTTATTTCGATAAGGATCAATACTAAGGTATAAATAAAGAGCTTTTTCAAATAGTGGTATTTTAATTAAATTTTTTATATAAAAAAAATATTGTGACAAAACTATAATAGTTCGAGATATGATGTCGCGACTATTTTTGTAGATAATAATAATAAGTTGTATAAAATTGTAGTACATCACTTTGTTATATCTTCAATCATTTTCGCCGCATTCGTGATTACAGAAAGTTTTTTGGTATTTTTTTACATTATCGGAGTTTTTGGCAAGGAACCCTATTTTTTTTATTTTTTTTATTTTTTATATTTTTTAAACTTAATATAGCCTATGTCACTCAGGGATAGTATAGCTTTCCAACGGTGAAAGAATTTTTCAAATCGGTTCAGTAGTTACGAAGCCTATTCGAGACAAACAAACAAAAAAACAAACATTTCCTCTTTATAATATTACTATAGATGTATACTATATATATACAGGGGGATGGGGTCATATGTAGAAGTTCACGCAAGTGAGGAAAGTTTCTGATTGCCATTCACTTGGGAGTGGCCAGGAACGATTCTTTTGCATATGACTCAAGCAGCTCACGACTTCCGGTTTTAGACCAAGTATCCCCTGGGTAGCTAACAGACATCCGTTTGGAGGCGAGCTAAAGTGAGAAGGCGAAGCCCGCTTCTGCGGTTGTGCGTAGGGCTTGGGACCCACCACATAAAAAAAATCTTCCCAATGAAAACAAACACCGAGTCTCGGATGAGAAACCCCCCTTTTGATGACGACCCCTGCAAACGTACTAAGGATCATGATTTGAGGGCATGCACCTGGAATGTCCGGTCTCTTAATTGGGAAGGTGCCTCTGCCCAGCTGGTTGATGTCCTCATACAACTAAAGGCTGACATCACCGCCGTCCAAGAAGTGCGATGGACGGGACAAGGACGGAAGAAGGTGGGTCCTTGTGACATCTACTACAGCTGCCATATAAAGGAGCGCAAATTCGGTGTTGGATTTGTGGTGGGAGAGAGACTACGTCGCCGAGTCCTGGCATTCACCCCGGTGGATGAACGTCTTGCCACAATCCGCATCAAAGCGAGGTTCTTCAACATATCGCTGATTTGCGCCCACGCCCCAACGGAAGAGAAGGACGATGTGACCAAAGATGCTTTCTATGAGCGCCTAGAACGCACCTATGAGCGCTGCCCCCGCCACGATGTCAAAATCGTGCTTGGCGATTTTAACGCCAGGGTGGGTAAAGAAGGTGTCTTTGGCACAACAGTCGGAAAATTCAGCCTCCATGACGAAACATCGCCAAACGGCCTGAGGCTGATCGACTTCGCTGGGGCCCGAAATATGGTTGTCTGTAGTACCAGATTCCAGCATAAAAAAATTCATCAAGCAACGTGGCTGTCCCCTGATCGAAACACGCGCAATCAAATCGATCACGTTGTGATAGACGGAAGACATGTCTCCAGTTTTTTAGACGTGCGTACGCTCCGAGGACCAAACATTGACTCGGACCATTATCTAGTAGCAGCAAAGATAGGCACTCGCCTCTGTGCAGCAAAGAACGCCCGTCAACAAATACAAGGAAGGTTCGACGTCGAAAAGCTGCAATCACAAACGACAGCCGAACGATTTTCTACTCGACTTGCACTCCTGCTCTCTGAGAGCACTCATCAGCATCTCGATATAAGGGAGCTGTGGAACGGCATCTCAAACTCATTGCATACCGCTGCAGCCGAAACAATTGGTCTCCGGCAACGCCAAAAAACCAGTTGGTACGATGAGAATTGTCGTTCCGCAGTGGAGAGAAAACAGACTGCCTACCTCGCAACGTTGCGATCGACCACAACACGTTCGGGGTGGGATAGATATCGAGAACTGAAGAGGGAAGCGAGACGCATTTGCAGACGTAGAAAGAAAGAGGCCGAAATGCGTGAGTATGAAAAGCTTGAAAAGCTGGCCGACATGGGTAATGCTCGAAAATTTTATGGAAAGATGAGGCGATTTACAGAAGGTTTCAAGACCGGAGCATTATCATGTAGGGACCGAGGAGGTAATCTGGTAACGGATGTCCAGAGGTCCTCTAAACATTGGCAACGGCGAATACCGCAGACGATGGAACGATGAGCTATACGATTTATACGACGACATAGACATAGTTCAGCGAATAGAAAGACAGCGGCTACGCTGGCTAGGTCATGTTGTACGGATGGAAGAAAACACTCCAGCTCTGAAAGTATTCGATGCAGTACCCGCTGGAGGAAGCCGCGGAAGAGGACGACCTCCACTCCGGTGGAAAGACCAAGTGCAAAGTGACCTGGCTTCACTTGGTGTTTCCAGTTGGCGCCAAAAAGCAAAAAGGAGGAATGAGTGGCGCGCTCTGGTGAATTCGGCTATAATCGCTTAAAGCGGTTCCTACGCCAAATATATATATATATATATACTATATATACACTTTTTGTTATCCTTCTCTTAATACTTTTTATACAAACATATATGTATATGTATGTATGGCAGAAAAAAATATTAAGCTTGAAATTCTGAACATGCTTGAAAAACAGGGTGCTTTATATTTCGGTTTTAGGGTTTAAAAAGTGCGGTTATTTCCTCGTATTACGAAAGTACATATGAAAAATAAATATGAATAAGAAATAAAACCACTAAAGCTATATCAACCAAACTCTCTGGGATTAATTTCAGTTAGCCACTTCCTTATACAGTCCAAAAATGGAAGAAATCGGATTATAACCACGCCTACCTCCCATACAAAGGTTATGTTGAGAATTATTAAAAGTGCGTTAACTCAATAATAAAACTTTACACAAATATTGTATTTGAGCTATGATATCACTTGTGGAAAAATTGTCGAAATCGGACTATAACTTTTCAATGTCGCGCATATCGAACATGAAGAACTCAGCGCCTCAGTGCTTAATAAATTTATATCAATAAATTGCGAGAGTATAGCTTTTCCTTATTTGTTTTCCGATCGTGTTTATACTTAGAAAGACAGGTCGAATTGTTAATTTGAAAAATCCTGGGTAGGTATTATTTTTTATTCAATATTTTTCTATTAAATATTATTATATTTTTATTCTACATATCAACATTTAAATGTTGTATATGTCGTTTTAAAGAAATAAGATAAATTAAAAACTTTAGTAATCAAAAACAAGGAAGGAAAGGCTAAGTTCGGGTGTAACCGAACATTTTATACTCTCGCAAATTATTGAAGAAATTTTATTAAGATAACGCACAAATTTGCCCATAAATTCGGCATAAAGTTTAATAGAATAACGAAAATCGTCATATACACGTACAAGGTACACTATGTCCAATACCATACGCTCACTTAATTTTGCTAAAATATATCACATATTAACCGATACATAAATGCGGAATAAAGCCCAACGAATTTTTGAAATTATTGGGTAGCTATTATTTTTAATGATTGCAGCACATATTTTAGGCATAGATGAAATTAAATTAATATGTGTATCATTTATTCCATTCCAGGCTTGTTTTAGGGCATCAAATAGCTTGTTTTTATTACCGTGGACCTGTTCCCAATTAATCTGCCTATTGACAATTTCCCATAAGTTTTCAATCGGGTTTATATCAGGAAGTTTTCAATCGGGTTTATATCATCACACAAACTTGTTCTTCCAAAAGCCAATCCTTCACAACTTTTGACGTGTGTTTGGGGTCATTATCATGTTGGAACTGCAAATCAGGCGGCATTTTTTGGATAGCGTGGGGTAATATTTGGGTTTGTAGTATATTTTTATATTGGAACCTATCCACGTTCCCTTCTATTTTGAAAATAGGTCCTACTCCCTGCCAGAGAAGCATCCCCACACCATTATGTTACCCCCACCATGCCTTACGGTACCCTGCAATTATCGACGGTCTAAACGCTTTTCTGTTGGTCTTCGTACACGTGTCATTCCATCTGAGTTCTGCATATTAGATTTGGACTCATCTGAAAACAATACTGACTTACATTGCTCCATTTGCAAATCGAAATCTAACAGATAAAATTACGTAAATGCTTTAAAGGAGTAACTTTTTATTCGATTCGATCCCAAGCATTCTGTGAGCCAGCGTAAATTTATTGCCAGCGTGTAGCTTAGAGTCAAATTGCCGCGGCAACTACATATCCACTGTTTTTGGCTGGCCATCACAGGTAGATATTTTTGTAACCAACCAAACGAATGTCGACTTAAGCGACAATAATCCGAATCATTAGCATACAAAATCCGTCTGGCAAAAGGCGACACAACGTTACATGCTGCCGAAATATGACGTTGCCGTTATTATGGTGTGCAGACTGTAACGAAAAACGCTGTAACTAGGCATATCATATGAGCGCTGTTATTTGTGCTGCAACGTTTGACTTCAAGATAATCCTTAAATTCCCTGACAGCAAATATCAGACAGGCGTTTGATACCCTTTGAGTATAAGAAAATATTAATACAAAATTAGTTTCACAACATACTATATAAATCTGTATGTATTTGGTATAAAGTATTTTGTAATAAATATAGTTATACTTAACTTCTATAAAGTTTGAAGCAATACTATGAGTGATTAGAACTTTTGGAGAATACCAATTTAAGGAAAAAGACGAAAAGGAGAAAGTTATACTGAGTAAATTGTTCATCCATTCAACTCTGTTTTCTTTAACTAAAAAAAATTGGAATGACAAATACAATTTTCAAGAGTATTCTAATAACTTATTATCCTAGTCGGTCAATTTGATTATAGTGTTAAGTATAGTTCTAGAAGGTTAACTAGTGCCAAAACTTATATCAGTTTTGCTGTTGTTTTTTAAGTTAAAATGAATCTTCATCGATCTGGTATCCAGTCGGATTTCTAAAGCTTTAGGTAATTTCAACAGATCTCAACGAAAAGAGTTGACAGTATTCAATTTTTTTTTTTTGCAATTTCTTCTTGACTGTCATAAATTATTCTCTAAATCTGGCTAGTAAGTAAAAATAAAAATTATTCTTTAGGTCTTTAATCAGATTTTATTTTGCTATAGAGTTGCCAACTAGCAAAAAGATGACAGCTAAGCAAAATAACAAGTAAGTGTACTAAACTGAAGGCGTTGATAAAAACTTAACCCAAAGTAATGGTAACTACTTTGCAAATAGAGTTGTCAACTTAAAATAATATTAGTATTAAAAGTCTTTCAAAACGTTTAAAGAGAGAAGATGGAGTGCTCTAAGTTCTCTCTTTTTTATTTTTGGCTGGAGAGCAGAGTTCAAACTTGACGCCCAGAGCAGTGGTTAATAGAAGACGATTTATGGACTCATATATGATTATTTTTCTTATGTTAAGTTACTTACGTAGTGCGCATCCAATGATGCTGCTGCATTCTAAAATGTTTGTAGTCTGGTATATGTATATGATTTATTATTTTCACAACAAAGTCAATATATTACAACGAACACCGATTTTAAATACACTTGATTTGTTTATTAAATTTAATTAAAATTTATACATGCTCTACTTGCACATTTTATTTGAAAATGTTACACATGAAAACACACTTAATTGAAAGTTTTATTTGTTTTGCTACCCAATTTGTTTGCCTCAATAAGGAATAGTCAGCAAGTTGGTTCAAGCGAGTCAAGCAGCTACTTTGGCGCGTTTACTTATCGGCATTTTGCTTAAAGTTGCGTATTTGTTTGATTTAGCTTAAATTTCTTTATTGTTTGCTTGTTTGTAATGCGCGTCTGTTGATGCAGACGACTGTATACTCAATGACTGTGCGTATATTTTTTTCTAAGTGTAATTGTTATTGTTATTGTTGCGCGTTTTGTAGCATTTTGTTATGCGTGACTGTTGCTATTCTTCTATTATTACAATTCAATTGTTGTAACACTTTTGCTTTTATTTCATTTCTTTTAAATCTAATATTCAGGTGCTGAAATACTTTTTGTATTTTCGCAAATCTGCTTACTGTATTGTGTTGTTTGTTTGTTTTTTTTTTTGCGGTGACTACTGTACTGTGGTTTGTTGGTACTGGTTATTGGTATGTTAGATTCACTGTGTATTTTTAATAATTTCAAAGTTTTGCTTCGATCTTTCAAAAACTACTTTGTAGAATTTATGTATTATTATTTAACTTATTTTCACAACATTTTGTAATTTGGCTTTAAAACACATTTATTAAGTTATATTATAATACAACAATACAAGAAATTTTATTTTACAAAATGTAAACAAGCACACTGTTACATCTATTAGCTGACAAATTTTTGCTGCCTTGCACTTGTTCTTTTGTTATTCACTTACACAAAAATTAAATTGTTTTTTTGTTTGTTTTTTTTTTGTAACTTTTGGGGTTTTTCACTGTCTGCCGTGAAGTGTCTGCTTGTTGGATGCTTTCACTGATTTCATTGGATTAATCTTTTTACTCCACGTTTTTCTTTCATTGATATTGAAATAGATGAAAACAAGTAAGGAAGGGCAAAGTTCGGGTGTAACCGAACATTTTATACTCTCGCAATTTATTTATTTAACTTTATTAATATTAAATAATACACATTTTTACCCATATATTCGTCATATATATTGTATAAAGTCCATTGAAAGTTGGAAACCATAATATTAGGTTAGAAGCACCGAGGTCCTCATGTTCGATATATGGGGCCTTGAAAACCTATGGTCCGATTTTTGCGATTTTTAGAATGGGGCTGCCACACTATAAACATAGTATTTGTGCAAAGTTCTGCACCGATATTTTCACTAGTGCTTACTTTATATATTGTAAAGTAAACGATCCAGATCGTCTTCAAAGTTCTGGTATATAGGAAGTAGGCGTGGTTGTGAAGCGATTTAGCCAATTTTCACAACATATTATTGGGAGGTAAGGAAACTATGACAAACCAAGTTTCATTGGAATCGGTCGAGTAGTTCCTGAGATATGGTTTTTGAAATGTTGTATATGTCGTTTTAAAGAAATAAGATAAATTAAAAACTTTAGTAATCAAAAACAAGGAAGGAAAGGCTAAGTTCGGGTGTAACCGAACATTTTATACTCTCGCAAATTATTGAAGAAATTTTATTAAGATAACGCACAAATTTGCCCATAAATTCGGCATAAAGTTTAATAGAATAACGAAAATCGTCATATACACGTACAAGGTACACTATGTCCAATACCATACGCTCACTTAATTTTGCTAAAATATATCACATATTAACCGATACATAAATGCGGAATAAAGCCCAACGAATTTTTGAAATTATTGGGTAGCTATTATTTTTAATGATTGCAGCACATATTTTAGGCATAGATGAAATTAAATTAATATGTGTATCATTTATTCCATTCCAGGCTTGTTTTAGGGCATCAAATAGCTTGTTTTTATTACCGTGGACCTGTTCCCAATTAATCTGCCTATTGACAATTTCCCATAAGTTTTCAATCGGGTTTATATCAGGAAGTTTTCAATCGGGTTTATATCATCACACAAACTTGTTCTTCCAAAAGCCAATCCTTCACAACTTTTGACGTGTGTTTGGGGTCATTATCATGTTGGAACTGCAAATCAGGCGGCATTTTTTGGATAGCGTGGGGTAATATTTGGGTTTGTAGTATATTTTTATATTGGAACCTATCCACGTTCCCTTCTATTTTGAAAATAGGTCCTACTCCCTGCCAGAGAAGCATCCCCACACCATTATGTTACCCCCACCATGCCTTACGGTACCCTGCAATTATCGACGGTCTAAACGCTTTTCTGTTGGTCTTCGTACACGTGTCATTCCATCTGAGTTCTGCATATTAGATTTGGACTCATCTGAAAACAATACTGACTTACATTGCTCCATTTGCAAATCGAAATCTAACAGATAAAATTACGTAAATGCTTTAAAGGAGTAACTTTTTATTCGATTCGATCCCAAGCATTCTGTGAGCCAGCGTAAATTTATTGCCAGCGTGTAGCTTAGAGTCAAATTGCCGCGGCAACTACATATCCACTGTTTTTGGCTGGCCATCACAGGTAGATATTTTTGTAACCAACCAAACGAATGTCGACTTAAGCGACAATAATCCGAATCATTAGCATACAAAATCCGTCTGGCAAAAGGCGACACAACGTTACATGCTGCCGAAATATGACGTTGCCGTTATTATGGTGTGCAGACTGTAACGAAAAACGCTGTAACTAGGCATATCATATGAGCGCTGTTATTTGTGCTGCAACGTTTGACTTCAAGATAATCCTTAAATTCCCTGACAGCAAATATCAGACAGGCGTTTGATACCCTTTGAGTATAAGAAAATATTAATACAAAATTAGTTTCACAACATACTATATAAATCTGTATGTATTTGGTATAAAGTATTTTGTAATAAATATAGTTATACTTAACTTCTATAAAGTTTGAAGCAATACTATGAGTGATTAGAACTTTTGGAGAATACCAATTTAAGGAAAAAGACGAAAAGGAGAAAGTTATACTGAGTAAATTGTTCATCCATTCAACTCTGTTTTCTTTAACTAAAAAAAATTGGAATGACAAATACAATTTTCAAGAGTATTCTAATAACTTATTATCCTAGTCGGTCAATTTGATTATAGTGTTAAGTATAGTTCTAGAAGGTTAACTAGTGCCAAAACTTATATCAGTTTTGCTGTTGTTTTTTAAGTTAAAATGAATCTTCATCGATCTGGTATCCAGTCGGATTTCTAAAGCTTTAGGTAATTTCAACAGATCTCAACGAAAAGAGTTGACAGTATTCAATTTTTTTTTTTTTGCAATTTCTTCTTGACTGTCATAAATTATTCTCTAAATCTGGCTAGTAAGTAAAAATAAAAATTATTCTTTAGGTCTTTAATCAGATTTTATTTTGCTATAGAGTTGCCAACTAGCAAAAAGATGACAGCTAAGCAAAATAACAAGTAAGTGTACTAAACTGAAGGCGTTGATAAAAACTTAACCCAAAGTAATGGTAACTACTTTGCAAATAGAGTTGTCAACTTAAAATAATATTAGTATTAAAAGTCTTTCAAAACGTTTAAAGAGAGAAGATGGAGTGCTCTAAGTTCTCTCTTTTTATTTTTGGCTGGAGAGCAGAGTTCAAACTTGACGCCCAGAGCAGTGGTTAATAGAAGACGATTTATGGACTCATATATGATTATTTTTCTTATGTTAAGTTACTTACGTAGTGCGCATCCAATGATGCTGCTGCATTCTAAAATGTTTGTAGTCTGGTATATGTATATGATTTATTATTTTCACAACAAAGTCAATATATTACAACGAACACCGATTTTAAATACACTTGATTTGTTTATTAAATTTAATTAAAATTTATACATGCTCTACTTGCACATTTTATTTGAAAATGTTACACATGAAAACACACTTAATTGAAAGTTTTATTTGTTTTGCTACCCAATTTGTTTGCCTCAATAAGGAATAGTCAGCAAGTTGGTTCAAGCGAGTCAAGCAGCTACTTTGGCGCGTTTACTTATCGGCATTTTGCTTAAAGTTGCGTATTTGTTTGATTTAGCTTAAATTTCTTTATTGTTTGCTTGTTTGTAATGCGCGTCTGTTGATGCAGACGACTGTATACTCAATGACTGTGCGTATATTTTTTTCTAAGTGTAATTGTTATTGTTATTGTTGCGCGTTTTGTAGCATTTTGTTATGCGTGACTGTTGCTATTCTTCTATTATTACAATTCAATTGTTGTAACACTTTTGCTTTTATTTCATTTCTTTTAAATCTAATATTCAGGTGCTGAAATACTTTTTGTATTTTCGCAAATCTGCTTACTGTATTGTGTTGTTTGTTTGTTTTTTTTTTGCGGTGACTACTGTACTGTGGTTTGTTGGTACTGGTTATTGGTATGTTAGATTCACTGTGTATTTTTAATAATTTCAAAGTTTTGCTTCGATCTTTCAAAAACTACTTTGTAGAATTTATGTATTATTATTTAACTTATTTTCACAACATTTTGTAATTTGGCTTTAAAACACATTTATTAAGTTATATTATAATACAACAATACAAGAAATTTTATTTTACAAAATGTAAACAAGCACACTGTTACATCTATTAGCTGACAAATTTTTGCTGCCTTGCACTTGTTCTTTTGTTATTCACTTACACAAAAATTAAATTGTTTTTTTGTTTGTTTTTTTTTTGTAACTTTTGGGGTTTTTCACTGTCTGCCGTGAAGTGTCTGCTTGTTGGATGCTTTCACTGATTTCATTGGATTAATCTTTTTACTCCACGTTTTTCTTTCATTGATATTGAAATAGATGAAAACAAGTAAGGAAGGGCAAAGTTCGGGTGTAACCGAACATTTTATACTCTCGCAATTTATTTATTTAACTTTATTAATATTAAATAATACACATTTTTACCCACATATTCGTCATATATATTGTATAAAGTCCATTGAAAGTTGGAAACCATAATATTAGGTTAGAAGCACCGAGGTCCTCATGTTCGATATATGGGGCCTATGGTCCGATTTTTGCGATTTTTAGAATGGGGCTGCCACACTATAAACATAGTATTTGTGCAAAGTTCTGCACCGATATTTTCACTAGTGCTTACTTTATATATTGTAAAGTAAACGATCCAGATCGTCTTCAAAGTTCTGGTATATAGGAAGTAGGCGTGGTTGTGAAGCGATTTAGCCAATTTTCACAACATATTATTGGGAGGTAAGGAAACTATGACAAACCAAGTTTCATTGGAATCGGTCGAGTAGTTCCTGAGATATGGTTTTTGACCCATAAGTGGGCGACGCCACGCCCATTTTCCATTTTGTAAAAAAATCTGAGTGCAGCTTCCATCTGCCATTTCTTATGTGAAATTTAGTGTTTCTAACGTCTTTCGTTAGTTAGTTAACCCACTTTTAGTAATTTCGCCTCCATACGATATAGAATGACTCTTTTAAAAATCTGCCTCGATAGTAAAACTTTAAATTAGGCAGTATGCCCTGGTCGAAAAGTTCGATTTATGGAAGGAATCCGTATGAAATTTGACTTCTATTGCCAATTCAAAAGTTTGAGTTATGGAGATCTTCGAGCTATAGAAGTTCGAATTTTGGAAGTTCCACTGTATTAATATTGTTAATAACAAAAATACAAAATTACAAATAAAATATTAGATTTCAATATTTTTCTTTAGCTTCAATTCATGAATTCGTAACTTTTGTTAAAATTTTATTATAATTATTTTCATATTTTTTAGTATGTATTTATTGATATTTTTCAGAATGGACGCTAATAGATTTTTTTTTTATAATCAAATCAATATTGTAATTAATTAGATATTAATATTGTCAGAAATTAAGTTTATACACCTGAATGTCACACACTTTTCTCTTGAACATTATTAAATTATTTAAAAAACAGATTGAGAATTAATAGTACACAAAACTGAATTTTAATTTATTATATTTTTGTGCCATAAAACACCCAGCTCTTAAAAAATATATTTTTTATCTATTTAAAAATATTATTTAATAACTATAATGGTTATCTGACGACGCACCTAGGCATATTATTATATAATGATCTGGCAATAATAAAATATTTACACATTTAATTGTTCAAAAATTATACGCTACATTAATTTTTTTCATGCAACTGAAAATTTTATTCAAGCTGTGGTGTACACAGAATGAAATAGAGTATTAACAGATAAAATATTTAATATTTTTAGATATTTATTTTTTTGTTTATTTGCCGCTTTTTAGCTCGATACGCTGCTACTCACTTCAATTTATGTTGTTGATTGTCCACTTGAAAATTTTCTTTGTTTTTGTTTCTTTATCGAACTTAGCAGCTTAAACAATTGAAATTTCGGCGATTCTGCACACACACATATATATGTATTTATGTTTTTATGTTTGTTTCAACTGAAACCCGATTTGTGGCTCAATTGCTATTACTGGTGCACATGAATAAATACACAAAATCACAATTATATTTATTTTTTCCTTTTCGTAACACTGTACATACAATTGTTGCTTATATATGTGAATATTTGTATATTTATAATTTTAATATTTTATTTTTAATAACAACAACAATGCTTTTAAACGTTTTGGCTTTTAAACAACTATGCACAACTCGCGACGATGATCAATCAATTGGAATTATTTGGCAATTCTTTATTATTAATATGATGGAATATTTGCCTTGGCCACTTTGCTTTTTGTCCGCGCTTACCAAACGTCTCGCGGCAAATTTCAAAACAAACTGACTATGCGATTTTCCAACTGGTCCAGCAGCATCATGCCGTGTAGCAACGTAGCAGTGGCAGTGGCAGCAGCCGAATCAAGCAGCAACGATAACGATGACAACAACATTTCCGATAGCAACAACAATGAAAACAGCTGACTGTAAAAGCATCTTCAAAAGGTAGCAGTAGAAAAGTGCATGTTATAGCATGCAAAGCCCACCCTGCGCCCACAGTAGCAATATTCAAGCCCAATGAAGCTTTCGCAAAGCTCATTTTCTTCCACATACACTCTCTCTCACACACATTTACTCTCTGTTAATGCACAAAATAGTGGGTTTTCTCATTTGCCCGGCGCTCTCAAAACGCTATCGTTTGTTTTGGGTAATTTTTCCCTCCAAGACAGAGGTTAAGGCCAAGTGTACATGGTAGGACGGCGTGTAATCGGCTCTCGTAGAACACGTGCTTGTTTGGCGTACAAGCAGTCATACCACTTACCAACTTACATACATACTTACACATTCATTTGTTTCAAGTGTAAACATTCATGGCTATTGTGGTTGTTGTTGCCGTAATGTTGAAAGAGTATTTTGCTGTTCACTGCTTTGGTTGTAATTGTTGTGTTTCGCTATGTGTGGCTCATGGCTTGCCGTTCATGGCATTCCTCTCATAGTAATTTGTATATGTATATGTGTTTGTAGGTAAGTATATATGTGTTTTTGTAATTCATGTTTGCTAGTGCTCAATGGTTTTTGGTGGCGTTTAGATAATTATGAATGACATAAAAGGCGGGAAATTATTGGGAGGCATCGAATTGCGCATATCGGCTAAACTGTCTTATTAATGATTATCTGATAACTGTTATTATAATTAGTACTGTTGAAGACAGTGACATATTGACAAATTAGCCAAATACTAAGCTTGTTTCAACGCATACTAATAATACAGTATACAGTTCTCTTTAACTTTTGATGCATGACGTTACAGGCAGACAAGTTCACAAGTTTTTTCTGGAAATTATAGACATTTGATTATTATGAGGATTTTAGTATTTATGTAATAATTGTTAAAAAGAGTCAAAAATTCGTATATCATCAAATGGCTCGGAGAGAGAGGATCGTCTCAAAAATATCAAATTCAGTTTGATAAAGGTACATTTTTGCATGCTCTCAAAGGCAGTTTAAAAGAGTTTCTATAATTATATACAGTAGTTAGGGGACACATACATTAATGAATTGGACAAACAACTACAATTTATTTCTAGGGAGTATAGCAGCGAGTAAGTAGCACAACTGTTCATTCGAAAACTCTTCGTCCTGTGAAAAAAAAGAGCAATTATTTTCATTAAAAAAACTGAATATCAAGTAATCAATTGTTTTTTTAGCAAAATTTGAAACAAAAATCAGAAAAGCAAATATTTTGAGCCTATTAAAACGCCTAAAAATATACTTCTTTCGCTTACAAGGACTATGAAATCGAATAAAGTGCTGATCCACATCTGTTGATATATATAAAAACGTTATTATTTTGACTTGACCATCATATTTTCCGGATCTTGAGGTAATATTTTATATATTGTCCCTAAAATATCATTGAATAACCAAGACTTATTCATATAAACTGTGTTTTAATTGAATCTATAATATAAGTTCTAAGCAGATACTACTGTATTGTATTGTAAATACGAGTACGTCTAACATATGCGTAGGAGTGCATAATTAAATATAATCAACAGTTTTAAAAGTATACTTCCGTTATACTTCCGTTATGATTTCTTTACTTTTATTCAAGTGTTTCTTAAGAAATTTAACACTCTCTTTCAAGAACGATAGAAGACAAGATTACGACAGGCTGAGCGTTCACGACCAACGAATGGGAATAGGCAACCGAAGAATTGTCAAATGGAAAACGGAAATGTGAAACATAGTGAACCAAATTGAATAATGTGCAGATAAAATATAACAATGAACGTTATTCTTAAAATCTTCATTTATAAAATGATCTAATATAATCATGCATATTTATAATTAAAATTATATGTTTTGTTCGCCATTTTGCCAACTTTTTTGTCGGTTGGAAAAGTGAGAAAAAAAATCTTTATAAACGACTTTTTTGTACTATTGTTGTTTAATTCCGCCATTGCGGACTTCTTTTTCAAATTAATACATTTTTCTCTTAAAATTTTGAATAACAATTAAGCACAAGCCTTGACTTCAGCTCTTTGTTTTGGTTATATTGTTTTGTACCACCGTGCAATTTTGTTTTGCTCGCGTGTTCGTGGTCGTGAAACTTGTCACTCAACAGGAACTCAAAACTCAAAATAACTAACTGTAAACGCCTGTCGTAATCTTGTCTTCTATCATTCTTGACTCTCTTTACAGAAAGTTTAGCATGTTATTTATTTTAAAAGTGATTGTTTGTTATGTTCTTAAATAGATGTGTCAAATTATGCAGAATTAAATATTCCTGTTAATATTAATGTATGCTTTGTACATAAAAGTTTAATGTTTAACATAAAATATTTTCTTTGTTTGTTTATCGTAATTAACTTCATTAGCAATTTGTGAGTAGGCATATGAGTATGCGTGTGTAAATAGTTACCCAGTAGTAAATTGTGTGGGAAGGGAACTAAACAAGAGAGTTTTTATACTCTCGACAAAGTTGCTACGAGAGTATTATAGTTTTGTTCACATAACCCCTAAAACTAAACGAGTTGGATATAGGCTTGTATATATCAAAATGATCAGGGTGACGAGTAATTTCAAATCCGGATGTCTGTCTGCTCGTCCGTCCGTGCAAGCTGTAACTTGAGTAAAAATCAAGATATCTTGATGAAACTTGGAAGACGTATTTCTTGTCACCATAAGAAGGTTAAGTTCGAAGATGGGCGTAATCGGACCACTGACAAAACCAAAAACATATAAAGTGTAATAACTAAGCTATAAATAAAGCTATAAAAGTACAATTTAGAATAAAGGATCGCACTAGTAAGGGGCATATTTGGATGTAATTTTCTGGGTAAGTGGGCGTGGCCCCTCCCCCAAATCAGTTATTTGTATATATCTCGCAAACCAATAAAGCTATATAAACCAAACTGTCTGCAGTCGTTTCTTTTAGCCACTTCTTAATACAGCCCAAAAGTGAAAGAAATCGGATAATAACCACGCCCACCTCCCATACAAAGGTTAGGTTGAAAATTACTAAAAGTGCGCTAACTCACTAACGAACAAGTAAGGAGAGGCTAAGTTCGGGTGCAACCGAACATTTTATACTCTCGCAATTTATTGAAGAAATTTAACCAATACATATATGCGGAATAAAGCTCACCGTATTTTTGAAAACCCTATAATTAGGTATATGGAAATGTTATGACCCGATTTTAATAATTTTTGGAACAGAGACACACTTTTTGAAGAAAACAATTTCCTCTAAATTATATTAAATTATCTAAGAGTTTTACCCATATTTTCGGTTAAAATTTATCCTTAGGCACTGAGTTCAACATGTTCGATATCTGGGGCCTTGAAAAGTTATGGTCCGTTTTCGACAATTTTTTCACAAGTGAAGCCAGAGATGATATGCACTAATTGTTTAAAGTTTTATTCCGTTATCTTCATTGGTTCCTTATGTTTACATTATAAAGTGAAGGAATAAGATGGTATTTCCAAAATGAGTAGTAATAAGGAAAGTAGTAGTGGTTGTGAACCGATTTCATCCATTTTCACACATGTTATCAGGGTGTCAAGAAAATATTATATACAGAATTTCATTCGAATCGGCCCATTTTCCATTTTGTAAAAAAATCTGAGTACAGCTCCCTTCTGCTACTTCTTCTGCAAAATTTAGTGTTTCTGACGTTTTTCGTTAGTTAGTTAACCCACTTTTAGTAATTTTCAAACTTTTTCGAACTTATTCTTCTTATGGTGCCAAGGAATATTTGTGCCAAGTTTCGTCAGGATATCTTAATTTTTACTCAAGTTACAGCTTGCACAGACGCACAGACGGACAGACGGACAGACGGACGGACGGACAGTCATCCGGATTTCAAATCTACTCGTCACCCTGATCTCGTTGGTACATACGTACATAGTTTTAGGTGTTACAAACAACCGTTTTGTGAACAAAACTATAATACTCTCTTTAGCAACTTTTGTTGCGAGAGTATAAAAACGTCAGAAACACTAAATTTTACAGAAGAAATAGCAGAAAGAAGCTGCACTCAGATCTTTTTACAAAATGGAAAATGGGCGTGGCATCGCCCACTTATTGGCCAAACCCATATCTCAGGAACTACTCGACAATTTCAATGAAATTCAATATATAATATTTTCTTGACAACCTGATGACACGTGTGGAAAATGGATGAAATCGGTTCACAACCACGATAACTTCCCACATAACTAAATTTTGAAGTATATCTGATTCCTTCACTTTATAAGATATACATAAGGAACCAATGAAGATAGCAAAATAAAACTTTACGCAAATACTGTATATGATCCGTGGCATCACTTGTGAAAAAGTTGTCGAAATCGGACTATAACTTTTCAATGTCCCGGATATCGAATATGAAGAACTCAGTGCCTTATGGTAATTTTTCACCGAAAATATCGGTAAATCTCTGAAATATCTCAATTTAATTCAGAGGAAATCGTTTTCTTCTCATAGTGTGTCTCTGTGCCAAAAATTTTTTAAATCGGGTCATAACTTCCCCTGGCTCTAATATAGCTATTTATAGGATTTTCAAAAATACGATGGGCTTAATATCTTCTAAATCGGTTAATATGTGAAATATCTTAGACAAATTAAGTGAGCATATACTCTCAGATATAATGTATGTTGGTGATGAAAATGGGTGAAATTGGTTTAGGAATTACCTTAGCTTATATACTATATATGATGATTTTCGTTTTTCTATTGGACTTTATGCAGAATATATGGATCAATCTGTGTGTGATCTTAATAAAAATATAGCAATAAATTACGAGAGTATAAAATGTTTGGTTGCATCCGAACTTAGCCATCTCTTACTTGTTTGAGATATCTTCTCCTCAATTTTGATTTTTTTTTACTATATATTTTATTGAGTGGTTGTAAACACTTGTTAAAGAAAAATATCGTTTGTGTAACTGGTCAAATGCAAGGTGTTCCACGAAAGAGAAGAGAGCTCAAAACTCTGCGTGTATTTAAAGAGCCATAAATAACTCTCATCGAAATAATATCTATGACAGTACTGTCGAGTGGCAAATCGAAGAAATACCTTGCTGTATAAATATTCGATTTACTTCATGCTCAATATCTCCCCGAGAAGATTAATACTTTCAAAAAGCATTTTAAATGACTGGAATTATAGTGTGGTCTCTTATCAACTACTCTTACAAACAACTCGATGATCCATTGTGTTCACCAGCATACCTATAAGCATTCCTAAAAATAATGGCATGTATTAAATAAGCAACCAAACCAGTAAAATTCTGCATAAAATTTGCATGTGTTTTTCAGCATTTAAAACTCAAATAAATTTGTGGCAAGTAAATTGTGAGCATTCTCCCCTTTCATCTCTATTTTTAAATACCACTCCCATATTCGTAGTTGTTGTTGTGTGTGTGCTCGTTAATTGAAGCCATTTGCCCAAATAATTACCAAATTACTCAGTGTGAAATTGCAACTATTATTTCATCAACATCAACTTATGGAATTTATGCTTACAAGCGATTAAATTAGAATATTTCAACTGATGTACAAAATAGCAAATTCTTTTAATATCTGTGTGTGCGGGTGTTTGTGTGGTTGTCTACCCTGCCAGCCAGGCCTAACCACTTTCCCCTCATGTTTCTTCAATTACTAACACCAACGCACACGTTTGGGTTGTTTCGTTTTTTAACCCTAATGCGATGAAAAAATAATTCCTCTAAAATGCTTAGAAATGAAATATATTCCTTAAAAGTCGAATTAATCATACTAGGGTTAATACATTTCGAATTTCCCAAACAGAACAAAACTAGTTCTTATTAAATGAGTGTGAAAGAGAAAACATAATTGTCATTGGTGCTAAAAAAAATCCCATAAAGGGAAATAAAAAAATACTGAAAAACACGAGTCATTTGCGCACATATGGTTAAAAAGGTGAGTTGAATGAAATTGTTAATATTTTTAATTATAATTTATATAAAATTAACTAATTTGTTATTATTCTAGCAGCATACAACAATCAGCAACATAGCAGCATAGCATAGAAGCAGCAGCAAACAAAAAAAAGTAAGTTTTGCTTAAAAAAAATTGTATATTTTGTGTGCCTTCGCAGTGCAACAATTTATGTTTTGTGTGCCTGCACAGTGAAATAATGCAACAAACAAATCGGTTGTCTGTGGCGGAAATTCCCATACATGTGTTGTGTGCCTGCGCAGTGCAATAATTTGAGTGCATGCTTATCTTTTGTGTGCCTGCGGATTTGAAAAAAATTATAAAAAGAAAAGTGTGTGAAGCGGCCTGCGCATTATTTATTTATTAATAAATATTTTTTCAGCTTTAATTAACCTTTTTTCAGATTTTAAAATTATTATTATTTAATTAACCTTTTTTCAGATTTTATTTAATTAATATTTTTTTTAGATTTTATAATTATTATTATTTAATTAATATTTTTTCAGCTTTAATTAACCTTTTTTCAGATTTTATAATTATTATTTATTAATAAATATTTTTTCAGCTTAAACTAACCTTTTTTCAGATGTTATATTATTTTTATTTAATTAATATATTTCTCAACCAATATTCTTTTTTTCAGATATTAATATTCTTTTTCTTTTATCTTATCTTTTATTTTCAGATATCAATAACATATTTTACAAAAAATATTTTATATAATAAATATTTAATTATACTAATACATAGTTGTAAAAATTATTATTATTATGTTAAATAATTGTAAAAATAAAATGTAAATATGTTAACATGCAAATAAATAAAGTTTAAAAAAATAATTTTGAAATTAAAATAATATGTTTGAAATTTTAAGAAAATTTATAAATAGGGATGAAAAAAATGCAACCCTGCATCAGCTGACGATTAGGGATATTAGAGCAGTTCAGCCATATTTTTGTGTATATAAATTATTTGACACTGCATAATGAGCGCAACAGATATGTAAGATCACATGTATTCGTACGTGTGAGGGGAATAGTGGTTAAAAAACTCACAAGCAGCTATGCTGGCCTATGGCAAACTCACCACTTTTTTTACTACTTTTGTGGGTTTAAAAAACTTCGGTTTAACCAGCTTTTTCACCACCTTTGGCTGGCAGGGTATAGCTGTGTTTGCAAGTGTATAAGTCTGCCACGTGGCATATTAAATTTATCTTAAGTGAACGTAATTCATGTGCGATAATTTAATAATATTTATGTATTTGTGCTACTGATGTACGCTTGATCTGTTTATAAATATGAGAGATATATATAGATATAAATATCTTTAAATCAATGAAATGAACTTTGAAGTTTAGTAAAATGTATTTCCATGTAAGTTAACGTTATGTTTATATATTAGACATTGTCGTCTTCTTCTTTATTGCTTTTGCAAGTAACTAAGCGTGTTGCAGTAAGTTACAATGATGCGTTAGTGGTTTTTTGTTGGCTTTAACACAGAGCAGATTTTTCTTAGTGTACAGTTGTAGATAATTTCCGGCTTAATTCAGTAAACTATTTCCATATTGTCTAAAAGAAACCCAGGTCATAGTTTTAAACCTCCGGAACGAATCCAGCCCAAAGTAACATAATTAAATTGATTATAAACATTTGCTGACGATCTTTTATAGTTTTTCAGCGATTTAAATAGTAAGTAAGATTTTAATAGTAAGTAGATAAATATTGATGATATTACTTTGCTCTTTCTTAGGTTATATGGCTCTTAATTCACCGTTTTTGCAACAAAGTTGCTAAGAGAGTATTATAGTTGTTCAAAAATGAACATGTGCGTTGATTCCACAGGGCATCACTTTCAGTACGCGTTAATATATGTATTTAATTATTTTTTTTATTAAACTTAATAAAGTCCACTACTCATAAATATGTAAGTTCAAATATATTGAATGGACATACATACATACATAAACAAGCAAATAAACATATATGCATTTATATGCAACACACATAAAATTATATGAGACACGTACGTATGCATTGATATGCAATACACATGCACTCAAAAATACAAACATATTTACTTAAGATAACCTATTGACCTAAGATATACATTTAGGCAATTGAATACAAATGTGCATGTGCACTTGAAAATAACCCCATGCATTGCAGCATACATACAAACATACACACATACATATATATAAAATATATATATAGTTAAGATAATTCTAAAATTTTTATATAAATAAGTGAAAAACCAAAATAAAATCAGAATGAAATAGTTCTCACTCAAGCTTGGTGTTTCAATATTTTCACCGACCCGCGGTTAGAGGTATTTGAAATCAGCTTGTTTTAAACAATAGTCTTGTTCACCTAACGTCATCCAGAACTAAAAGAGTTCGAGATGGAGAGAGTTCCAGAGTTTAAAAAGTTAAAGAGTTAGGTAGGATGTATCAGGATAAAATGTTATGGAAGAAATGGCAGAAGGAAGCAACACTCATTTTATTTTAAACATGGAAAATGGGCGTAGAGTTGCCTACTTATAGGTCAAAAACCATATCTCAGAAACTACTCGACCGATTTCAATGAAATTCGGTATATAATATTTTCTTTACAGACACACCTACTTCCTTTGTAACTCGATTTTGAATTCCATATTATTCCTTTACTTTATAATATAAACATTAGGAACCAATGATGATGGCGGAATAAAACTTTACACAAATACTGTATGACTTCACTTGTGGAAAATTTTTCGAAATCGGACAATAACTTTTCAAGGCTCCGAATATCGGAACATTGTTAAAATCGGGTCATAACTTCTACTAGCTTCCATTAACCTAATGAAAGGTTTTCCAAAAAGTGCTGCCAGAATTAATTGTATAACCGTAAAATGAGAAAACCACTTGAAAACAAACTTTGTCCAAAATATAATAGAGCTATGTACCCTACACAAATGTGAATAAATGTATGGAATGCTCCTTGCTGCGGTTGCTGCGCACGGACCAACACATCTGCCATTTATCTATGCGCAATATAACGATCCTACATTGTTTTTTTCTCAGAAAACATAATTTGCATTTTATATAAGGCAGGTAAATATTTTTGCTTTCAGCTGACGCACCGTAATAAATTTTAATCTATAGACCAAGCAAAATGTATTAGACTACGCACCAAACCAAAAAGAAATTTAAATAAAACTGTTGGCAAACAGAATAAGCAATGCGTTGTAATAAAGCGAACTTCTGCAGTCGGTTGCTGGAAAAATTACAAAAGTTTTTTCAAAATATTGACACAATTTAGGTAGAGTAACGGTTGAGATTGCGCTGGAAATGCGCAAATACCAGTTTGTGTTAATTTTAAGAACTGTTAATATGCAGTTTTATGTTATTTTTTTGCTTAGTAGATTCTGGATAGATGGCTGACTTCTTTCTTCTTCTTAAAATTAGCTAGTAAAGATGCGTTTAACTACCCATTTCTATTTTATTAAAAAGGGATTTAGTGTAAGTTCACACTTGTAAATTATGTATAGCACTTTACTCGAACAATTTTACAACAAATACTTAAACCTGTGCAAACATCTAGCGTATTTTCTCAAAATTAACTTGCTAACAAAAAACACTTCTTACTTACAAACAACCGCTGCCTCATTAACTTGAGATAAACAAAATTAACGGTATGCAGTAAGCGTAACTGTAGCTGTGAAACACGAACAGCTCGCAGGTAAATATCGCACAGTAAAAAAAAGCGCTGCTACATGTGCATATGATTATGCTGATACATCCTGAAGTGTATTTCATTACCAATGCTCATACAAGCGTACATATTTCTTAGTAAACTCACTTACAGACTTATAAGCTCAACATGTCTTCTGTACCGGTCGGGCGCTAAAATATCTCTAGCGAGTTGCCACTGTATACATATGTATGTGTAAAGTTGAAATGCGGCAGCTAGAAACTTTTTGAAATTTTTGCATTTGCTTATTATTGAAATTGTCAGATTAAATGTTGCGTATACGCAAGGGTGCACCCACTTTTAAACGGTTTTATACCGCAATAATGCTTCCAACGTGAATAATAACACCAGCTGTTAGCGAGTTTATAAAGTTTCTCGATTTGTTAAATTGTGCACAAATGTTGAAATACTAAAGATATTAAAACAAAAGAAAAATGAAAATTCTTCACTTTTATTGGCATAAACATAATAGGCAAAGTCGGTTGGGAGTAAAATAGAAAAAGAAATTTAATAAAAAAAATTCTTCAAATTAAAATATGTTTTTTTATTGAGGGATAAGAATTCTCTGGCAATTTTTGCTACAGTGCGAAATACCTAAATCCGATTAAATGCAATGTAAATATCGGTCTTAGGTTTAAATCATCCTTAAGACTCATTCCAAATTTGATGCATAAAGATATGGTCACCCAAATAGCACACTGAACCATACGATTCAATAAGTGTTTATATATTTGAAAATGTTTTCTGACAGATTGCAATGGACTTAAATAGTTTTTACTTATTTATTAGTTCATCTATTTAAGTAAAAAAAAATAAAAAGTACTAATTTTTTATATTACTTAAAACACTTAAACTTCCCCGAAAACGCATCTCCAATGGAATGGATTGGCACCCACGTAACACTTCATCATAAATCCACAAAATTCTTGTAATTGCAGCAGAATTTTTAAGTTGCACATCGCTCCATAATTTTTCTATGGGATTAATGTCATAGCAATGCACTGATCAATCCAAAATAATTATTTGTTTTGTCACAATCCAATATTTTGTGTCCTTTATTGTGTGCTTAAGGTCGTTATCATGCATAGAAGTCCATCGGAGTGGCAATCAATTCAAAACAAATGATTCCATTTCGTTTCTTTATATGTCTAAATATTAAAACCAATCGATTCTCTCATTTATTCGAAAATCTTGGCCAACTCTGAGCCAGGCAAGAGCACCCAATTACATAACATTTACGTCTGTATATTTTACTGTCGTTTTTGTGTATAGTATTTGACCTTTAGGACGATGAACATTACATTTCCTATCACAATTCATAGCACATTTTTTCCAAACAATTAGGTCCTGATCCTTATGCCCCCTCGTGAAGTGTACAAGATCTTGGTTGTGTCTTTTGGGCAGGCGTGGTATTTTTCTACTCAGGCTTCTAAAAAGTTATGGGCTATATATAATATTTAGCCCATATTATTAATTAAGTTCTTTAATTTTTTGTTCTCCAGACTTAAATGGATCGACCTCGCCTTTCAGAAATTATTGCTTTTCGCGCTTATTGTGTTTTTTTATTTATGTTTATGTTATGTTTTTTTTATAATTTTAAGGGGATTATAATCCATTTTCCGAGAACAATTCGATAAAGAAGAAGGCCCATATTAAAAAATAAATCTGATGATTTATTCTTATTGTATAAAAAAATAATCTAATATAATAATCTTTCTAAAAATATGCTATTTGGGTGACCACCTCAAAACCGAGAAATATTAACCTATATACAAAATATATGCTGAAAGATAATGGGACTTATTGAACGGTTATTATAACTAGATATAAAATATTGGTTAAAAAAATAAGCACAAATAGTTAATGAAGAGTTCGGGTTTTCGCAAAAAAATATTTTTTTTCAGTTGTCACATTCTTTGTGCTGTTTGCGTGACCATGGCTGTATGTACGTATGTGTGTCCATATAAAATACTTTAAACTCAAAAAGTCATAAAAAGATCTTTATTTTCATTTAATCATGCAGCTGTTTGTAAATTAAATTTATATGCCCTTAATGCATATTCTCATAAACAAGTTACTCCATATAAAAGTAATCTGATTCTAAATAGATTACACCTGTCACCGCTATATAATTGTATTGTGTCTGCGCACATTATTAAAAAAAAGTAATCTGGCAACATAATAAATATCACATTTTAATGTAATTTACATTAACAGCATAATGCGACTACTTTACACTCACAAACACACCCGTATATCATACATACATACCTGCTTGTATTCAAAGATAATGCCATGAATGCAAAGAACAAATTATATATGTATAAATAAATATGTGTATATTTCGTGAGTATGTGATTGTTATGTCATATACGAGGCAAGCTTTTCTGCAGCTTGTCTGTCAGCTTTAGGCGTTGTGCCCGTTGTTAACCAAATGTAACTAATTCTTTTCATCATATTATACCATACATACATACATTTATATGAAATGAGAAAGCGAAAAAAATTGTCATTATAAAATAACATAATTCACCGCAGTACATTACAATAGAAATATGTACTGTTACAAAAGTAAGCTGATTTATTTTGTAAAGCACACATTTTTATTATTTCACACATACACCTACAAAAGGCAATAGGCAGGAGTTGAAAACAGTTATTTCAAATGCGCACCTACCCAGTAGGAATGTTGGGAAATTTGTATAAATAAATAATTTTCCAGTCGATATGTAGACATATTTATTAGAGTTATTATAACGACGAAATTAGTGCAAGCATTATTTATTTTTATTATACACTCGCGACAAAGTCGCTAATCGTATGCTACAATATTTGGAACTATTTGGGCATATTTGCAACTATTTTTTTGGGGAAGTCGGCGTGGTCCCGGCCCTACTAAGCTTTTTGTATAACACATACATATCTCGTAAACTACTAAAGCTATATCAACGAAACCCTGAGGAATCCTTTCTTTTAGGTACTTTCTTATACAGTCCAAAACTACTAAAAATGCTTTAATTCAGTAAGGAAAAACACCAGAAACCTTACGTTTCATTATACAGGTACATGTACCGGTACAGGTACACCAGGGCTGCACACAAATTGGTATACAAAATTTTAAATGGGCGTGGTTCCGCCCACTTAGGGGTCAAAACCCATATCCCCGAAACTGCTCGACCAATTTCAATGAAATTGGGTCTGTAATATTTTCCTTGCATCTCAATGAAATCTTGTGAAAATAGGCCAAATCGGTTTACAACCACGCATTCTTCCTATATACCAGAACATTGAAGACGATCTGAATCGTTTAAATTAGAATTTATAAAGTAAGCACTAATGAAGATATCGGGATAGAACTTTGTATAAATCCTGCATTTATAGTGTGGCATCGACCTTCTAAAACCGAAATCGGACCATTGGTTTTCAAGGCCCCATATATCGAACATGAGGTCCTCAGTGCTTCCAATCTTTTTTTTACCGAAAATATAGGTAAGTCTATCAGATATTTGATGAAATTCATAGGGAATATTTTTCTTCTAATATTATGCCCCTGCCGAAAATGGGTAAAGGTCATAGGTCATAACTTTCCAACTTTCGATGGACTTTACACCATATATATGACGAATATGTGTGTCAAATTGTGAGTTATATTAATAAAATTAAAAAAAAAAAAATAAATAGCGGGAGTATAACATGTTCGGTTACACTCGAACTTAGCCCATCCTTACATGATATTTTGTAATTTTCGTCAGTACCAGGTTGCCAGGCTAGTTTAGATTATATGGTCTTCGGAATTTTATTCTGGTATTGAATGTTCAAACGCACTCAAACATAAGCGCCTCTAGAAATTGTTTATGCATGGGCTCTATAACAGTGATTCTAAAAAATATTTATCTGTGTAATAAAATATGAATATAATTAAAGTATATATATTTTCAGGAGGACAATTTCAAGTAGAATAATTTCTTCTACCGTTCATTCATGATCCATAAGACCGTTCTATTGTGAATTCTATGATATGCTCTTGCGCTCACTTTCATTCTGCCTGGCATTTCCATGTCCCTATCTTACTCATACCGTTTCGCAAACTGAGGCGGGAAATGAAAAAGACCACTGTTGAAGCATAAAAAATTTAAGAATAACTACTCACTCTCAAAATACTTATTTATATCCAAGTATGTACCAAATATGTATAAGTGTAAATGTGTGAATTTAATTGAATTTTCAAAGCTATGCTAGTGGTTTTTCTTAAGAAGTTGTCAGTGTATACAGCAGGCAGCAGCTTAAATCAGTTCGTATCAGCCAAGAATAATTGTTTTGCGGTATTAAATTAAGTATTGAATCAGAACGCTGACAGTAAATAAATCGCGTATACGCCATGTCAAACCATCAACTCAATTTGTGCGGTGAGTTCGTGTGACAATGTGTAAATGTTTCTTTAGCTGCTGGAATGTGGGAAACCACAAGCAGTATTCAATTATAAGTCATACTGGTTTCCATGGAGTTACAGTTTGTTGTTTGAAAATGAAGATGGGTAGCAGTGTTAGCTTGCGGTTTGTTATTGTCGTGGTTTTGTTGTAATTCCTGCTGAAATGTTGCTATTATTTAATATACGTCTTTAATTTTATATTTTACAGAATTAATATTATGCTGATAGAAGTGGCAACACTTTCTAAAACAAAAAACTATCAAGTGTAGAGTGCGTGAAATAAATCTTCAACATTCAACAAATAAAACCATTTTTTTAGGTCGAAAATTTACTTATATTTCTCTGTTTGTTTTTTTTTTTATATATTCATTTAATTGTTTAGGTTATGCCAGTTTTATTTGTGAAGATGTGTATCTTTCATGTGTTGATTGTTTTTTGTATACTTGAAAGTTCTGTTGATGGCCAACCAGCTGCAAGCACATTGCTATTCATTCATGAAACCCATTGTTTTGGTTAAAATATAACCGTATTTCTTTTAATATTTTTTTTTTTCGATTTTACGGTGATCTTTTGCATTCATTGGTATGTCGAAACTATAAACGAAAGTAAATAAGCAAATGGAAAATACAAAAAAATGTTCAGCTAATCTTGTATTGCCTGGATATGAACTCGTGTATATTGTGGCAATTAGAGACGGAAGAGTATTTCTTTCTATTATCATGTACTATTGCAATCAACAGATGTCAAGCATAGATTTGCCTATCCGGCAGTGTTTCCGTATATAAACTCTTCTGTTAACGAACTTTATGTATTTCGAATGCTAAGCATACTATAAATCAAGCATATGCCTATGTAAAGCTGAAAAGGAAACGGATACACAAGTTAACAACAGTAAACAGTTTTAGAGTAAATAGCCAACACAGTTGGTAGACATTTTTTTTTGTTTTTTCCTCGCATATACCTATTTATTTATTGTAAATATGTATATGTTTTTGGACTATATATGCACACTGTCATCATTTTTGCTCAACTTAAACTGTTGCCCACCAATTAAGCGGCAAATTCATTTCACTCTATGTATATTCATAGCTATTTTAATTTGAGAGCATATTTTTGTGGAATATGATTTATTTAGATTTAGTTTTAAGTGTGAGTAGAGACCTCACATATGCATTTTGGTATTGTTATTATACGCAGCTGGGAAATAAAAGAATATGTCAACTTAATATATACAGTAGTATTTATATATATTTATAGACAAACATGTGTACAATATTTACTTAACATAATCTAAACTAATATATAGAGATATGATAACCAACTGTTGATCACTCAATTGAACAGATTTTTGTTTTTGATTTCGACAGTTTTCACTATTAATTTGTTATTCTTGTAGTTTTTTTCGTACATCTGTTTTGGCTGCTTTTTAATATTCAAGGCAAACAAATATTTTTTTTTCATTTTATTGCTTAATTACTTAGAGCATAATTGCTCGCTTACTAATGCAGTTAACTTATTACAAATAATAGCAACAAAAAATTTGAATGAGTTAAAAAGCTTTTTGTAGAGAAAAAACTCTTTTAACACTCAAGAATATATAGAGTTTGGTTCACATAACGGTTTGTAAGTCATAAAATGAAACTAGTTAGATATATATCAAAGCTTGAGTAAAAATAAAGAAACCTTGACTTGCTACAAATGTTCAAGAAGCTGAACCACTTCTTGGTCAAACCCCATATCTCAGAAACTACTTGAAATTACTTGACCGATTTCAATGAAATTCGGTATATGAAATTTTATTGTTATCCTAATGACATAGATGGGCGAAATCGGTTCACAGCCACGCCAACTTTTCATACAACTCCATCTCATTCCTTCAGTTTATACTATATACATTAGGAACCAATGAATATGGCTGAATAAAACTTTTCAAAAATACTATATATGAGCTGTGACATCACTTGTGGAAAAATTGTCAAAATCGGACCATGACTTTTCAAGGACCTTGATATCGAACATGAAGAACTCAGGGCCTAATGGTAATTATTCACCGAAAAAATCGGTGAATTTCTCAGCAATTATATTTTTTTCTAATAGTGTGCTTCTGTGCTAAAAATGGTTAAAATCGGGCAATAACTTCCCGTACCACCCACATACCAGGAATTACTTCAGCCCTCATATACTATATATGATATTTTCCTTACTTGTTTTTGTATAGGTTATGGCGTCATTAGTAAAGTGAGTTTCGTCTTACAATATTCTAAAGCTGTTCCTACACTCAAAAATATGTCTGATTTTTTCGTCTAAAAGTCCATAATTTTTGAATTCCCTTATTCGAATATGATGATGAGGTATCCTAATCACATTAGGTGGCTGTATTTTAATTTGGCTAATACGAATGAATGAGATTAGCTAATAACGGGTGATTTTTTTGAGGTTAGGATTTTCATGCATTAGTATTTGACAGATCACGTGGGATTTCAGACATGGTGTCAAAGAGAAAGATGCTCAGTATGCTTTGACATTTCATCATGAATAGACTTACTAACGAGCAACGCTTGCAAATCATTGAATTTTATTACCAAAATCAGTGTTCGGTTCGAAATGTGTTTCGCGCTTTACGTCCGATTTATGGTCTACATAATCGACCAAGTGAGCAAACAATTAATGCGATTGTGACCAAGTTTCGCACTCAGTTTACTTTATTGGACATTAAACCAACCACACGAATGCGTACAGTGCGTACAGAAGAGAATATTGCGTCTGTTTCTGAGAGTGTGGCTGAAGACCGTGAAATGTCGATTCGTCGCCGTTCGCAGCAATTGGGTTTGTGTTATTCGACCACATGGAAGATTTTACGCAAAGATCTTGGTGTAAAACCGTATAAAATACAGCTCGTGCAAGAACTGAAGCCGAACGATCTGCCACAACGTCGAATTTTCAGTGAATGGGCCCTAGAAAAGTTGGCAGAAAATCCGCTTTTTTATCGACAAATTTTGTTCAGCGATGAGGCTCATTTCTGGTTGAATGGCTACGTAAATAAGCAAAATTGCCGCATTTGGGGTGAAGAGCAACCAGAAGCCGTTCAAGAACTGCCCATGCATCCCGAAAAATGCACTGTTTGGTGTGGTTTGTACGCTGGTGGAATCATTGGACCGTATTTTTTCAAAGATGCTGTTGGACGCAACGTTACGGTGAATGGCGATCGCTATCGTTCGATGCTAACAAACTTTTTGTTGCCAAAAATGGAAGAACTGAACTTGGTTGACATGTGGTTTCAACAAGATGGCGCTACATGCCACACAGCTCGCGATTCTATGGCCATTTTGAGGGAAAACTTCGGAGAACAATTCATCTCAAGAAATGGACCCGTAAGTTGGCCACCAAGATCATGCGATTTAACGCCTTTATACTATTTTTTGTGGGGCTACGTCAAGTCTAAAGTCTACAGAAATAAGCCAGCAACTATTCCAGCTTTGGAAGACAACATTTCCGAAGAAATTCGGGCTATTCCGGCCGAAATGCTCGAAAAAGTTGCCCAAAATTGGACTTTCCGAATGGACCACCTAAGACGCAGCCGCGGTCAACATTTAAATGAAATTATCTTCAAAAAGTAAATGCCATGAACCAATCTAACGTTTCAAATAAAGAACCGATGAGATTTTGCAAATTTTATGCGTTTTTTTTTTTAAAAAGTTATCAAGCTCTTAAAAAATCACCCTTTATATACCAAGTAAGGAAGAGCTAAGATCGGGTGTAACAGAACATTTTATACTCTCGCAATTTTTTATTTAAGTTTATTAATATAACACACAATATTCGTCATATATATGGTATGAAGTGCATTGAAAGTTGGGAACCCCTAACATTAGGTATATGGGAACTAGGGGAAGTTAAGACTCGATATCACTCATTTTTGGCACGGAGACATATTATTAGAAGCAAAATATCCCCTCTGAATTTCTTTAAAATATCTGGGAGACTTATCGATATTTTCGGTAAATTGATTAGATGCACTGAGGTCCTCATGGTCACTATATAGGGTCTTGACATCTTATTATCCGATTTCGACGATTTTCGAAAGGCGACCCCACGCTATAAATGCAGTATTTGTGAAAAGTTCTGTTCCGATATCTTCACTAGCGCTTAACTTATGTATTGTAAAGTAAACGATTCAGATCGACTTTAAAGTTCTGGTATATGGGAAGTAGGCGTGGTTGTGAACCGATTTTGACTATTTTCAAAATTTTCATAACATATTATTGGGATGCCAGGAGAATGTTATGAACCGAATTTCATTGAAATTGAGCGATTAGTTTCGGAGATATGGTTTTTGACCCATAAGTGAGCGGACCACGCCCATTTCAAACTTTGAGTGCAGCTTTTCTGTACCATTTTTACCCTGAAATTTAACGTTTCTAGTGCTTTTCCTTAGTGAATTAAAGCGTTTTTAGTAGTTTTCTACATAATCTTTGTATGGGAAGTAAGCGTGGTTATAATCCGATTGCCTCCATTTATAAGGAGGTGGCTAAAAGAAACGACACTAGAGAGTTTGGTTGATATAGCTTTAGTAGTTTACGAAATATGTTCAAAAAACTTAGTATACACCTTGCTAGTGCGATCCTTTGTACCAAATTTTTCTTTCATAGTTTTATATATGGCTTATGTGTTTTCCGTTTTCGCCATTTTGTGGGCGTAGCAGTGGTCCGATTTTTGTATACCAAGTTTCATTAAGATATTTAAATTTTCACTCACGTTATCGCTTACACGGATAGACGGACGGACAAACGGACTGACGGACGGACATACATGCGGATTTCATTTAAATATATAAAGCCATATCTAACTCTTTTATTTCTTGGTGACATAAACAACCGTTATGTGAACGAAACTTTAATACTCTCTTTAGCAACTTTGTTGCGAGTATCGTACCTCTTGATGATTTCGATATCCTTATTAGAAAGCTATAACAATTTTAAATTAACTAATTTTTCAACTCAAAGGTAATTTGCAACATCTTATATTGATAAAAGATCAGCGAGTTCATCAGTTCAGTTCGGTCAGTTACTGGCGTATCTAAAGCTACTAATATATTTGCTTGACCTTTTTATTATTAAATCTCATTATATCAAGTTAAAAAGTTCTCGGTATCTATGACCGTTCTCAATACTACAACAAGAATAGAAATGTTAAACTGCAGATGTGCACACACATTCTCGCAAAGTGCCGTTAGTATATATTTCCTATTCTACACCAAGTCACTTAAAGTAGCGCCTAATGAATAGAATGTAGATACCACCGGCATAGGTGATAGATGTGTGCATGTGTGAATGCGTACGCTATAAGAGCTAGGCAATTCAAAAGATTAACACGTACAAATGTCAATATTTATTATGGAAAATGCGTGACTCTGCTGACATGTGCAGATTTTCAACAACTTTTATGTGTGCACATACATACGTACATATATAAGCAGGCCTGTGCCTTTCATATACCGTGTGACACACCTGCATGATGAAAGTGAAAATTGTCGCCTTTATTTGCTTTGCGTTAATTGGAGATGAAATTTGCGTTTATATTGAAATGAAACGACACTGAGCGTGTGGCAAGAGAGTTGCTTGAAGCACATAATTAATATGCGCACATTACGGGATCAACGAACAAAAGGTTGAACTACCTTAGCATAGAGACAGGTTAATCAGCAAAAAACTGCTGTGAACTAGACTTAAAGTAAATAAAGAAAATTGAGATGAGCTTTCAGGTTCACTTTACTCTCCGCTTATACTTTACGCTAACAATTTTCACATTTGTCATACCCATTTTCATTGTCAATGCCGGTATACAAGACTAAAATGGGTGAATGGGATAAACTTGATATAAAGCAAAAGTCATTGGCTTAAATCGAGCGGTGGTCTTTATTTTATCATTGTAAATGATTTTGTAATTTTTTCCAATTAATCGCTGGCCCCAATTTCATTATATACGGCGCCATTCAGCTGTTTCCATTATGGCTTAAGGATTACAAGCGCACGTGCCCAGTAACAAAGCTTCAATGTACACTTGAAAGGTGCAATTGTGTATAGCATCAATAAGGAAGTAGACAACGATTTGTTTACGGACTTTAAAACCATAAATGTCTATTTTATTGATATTAGCAGCAAAGCACTCACAATCAATATAAAGAAACACAATATATCAATACATATTAACTGTGTGAATAGTTTGTAAAGAACTCAAGATGCGTTTTTTCTTACTAAAAAAAAAATGAAAATGGGCGTGACGTCGCCCACTTATGGGTCAAAAACCATATCTCATTAACTACTCGACAGATTTCAATGAAATTAGGTATATAATATTTTCTTGACATCCTGATAACATGGATGAAAAACCACATCCACGCCTACTTCCCATATAACTCAATTTTGATCTGATTCGTTCATTTTATAATATATCTATTAGTAACCAATGATGATAGCGGAATAAACCTTTACATAAATACTGTATTTGAGCTGAGGCATCACTTGTGGAACAATTGTCGAAATCGGAGTATAACTTTTCAAGGCCTCGAATATCGAACATGAAGAACTCAGTGCTTAAGGGTAATTTTCACTGAAAATATCGGTAAATCCTAATTCAGAGAGAATCGTTTTCTTCTAACAGTGTGTCTCAGTACCAAAAATTATTAAAATCGGGTCATAGCTATCTCTAGCTCCCATATACCTTATATTGGGATTTTCAAACTTCTAGTGGGATTTATACTGCATATATCGCTTAATATGTGAAATTTCTTAGTCAAATTAAGTGAGCATATATGTAGGTTCGCATACAATTTACCTTGGTGGTGAAAATGAGTGAAATCGATTCTGGAATTACATCAGCCTATTTATGATGATTTTCATTATTCTATTGGCCGAATATATGGGTAAAATTATGTTATCTTAATAAAGTTTCATCAACAAATTACGAGAGTATAAAATGTTCGGTTGCACCTGAAATTAGCCTTTCCTTATTTGTCTTTCATATATTTAATCGATCCATACTTCATCCATACTTACGGAGCAAAAAAAGTAATTAGCTATACGTGTACATCCTTAAAGTCGGTTTTTGTTGTCACATAATGGCAGTATTCATATATTTAGAGTAAATACAAATATATCAGCTAATATTTACGGTAAAAACACTATCAGCGATCATTCCTATTCCCACTCTTCATTAAATCACCAAGTTATGTGCAGTTATTGAAACTAATACAATCGTTTCCGGGTACTCATTCTGCTTTAAGGTAATAACAGTGGTAACCAGATTAATATAATAATAATTGCATACACATATTGTAACTGAAGCATATGATATTAGTACAAAATCCAATTATGTGCAACATTAGATATTCGCATTTCCTAGATTTGCATATCTTCACCTTGGCACTAGGTGACCATGAATGCGGATTAATTGATACAAGTTTTGGGTACGAAAGCAAATATCTGTATGCGCTAATTATGCAAATACACTCATAGTTTTAACAGCATCTATTGTATATAGCTTAAAGGCATTTCAATTGATTGGTTTCAAATTATTAGTTTCATATCGAATTAATTGACACATATGCGTATATGTATGTTGAATCGATTTCTGTTCAATTGATTATATACCACAAGTATTCGTACAGAAATTAGGTGAGTTTTTCGTTAGAAATTTGGCTTGTAGCTGCAGATGAACATATTAAAAATTTCTATAATTTTGTATTACTCTATTACATAAGCATGACATAAATGTAATTGAGTAATATAAAAATGTGGAAATTTTTATTGAACTTAAATGTTAAACCACCGGTTTATGGTATATACAATGTTCGACAAAATTATGTATACCCTATGCGGTTAAAGCCAGCACTAAAATGATTTTTCTTGGATATATTGCATTAATATTCTACAGTGATTGTGGTATGTTTTGCAAGGAGTCCTTCAATCAAGACGAGGTTATCATTCAAATTTTGATATAAACACTTAATAGGATTTAAGTCAGAGGTTTTGGCATGCCATAGTAGGAGCTCTATCGATTTTTGATCTTTCTTCTTCTTTCGTAACCCGACTTGTATGTTAGGGCTCATTGTCCTGCTGGTATATGGAGTTATCTTCTAATTACATTTTTTGTGCTGCCAGATACCAGATTTTATAATATACTTTAGCTACAGCAACTCCAAACTAAAACATTTCCACCTCCGAAGTTAATGGTGCCTTGGATGTACTTACTTTACTCTTTCATCTATCTTTTTAACTGTCTTTCGTATTTTTCAATTAAAGCTAACTCCCATTGCTCCAAGTTAGTATTTTCTAAACATTTGGCGGCATTTGATAATACTTTTTGGCAAATTAAAATGAGGAAATATTCAAATAATAGTAAAAAATGCGGAGGGGTATCCATAATTTTGTCGGATAATGTATGTATGAAATCTTTTATAAGTCCAGCTGTGACAATCACGTAATTTCATTTCGCCTAAACTGCACATTTTACTTGAACTAAAATGTTACCAAAAATTCAATGAACCGGTAGAACACAGTTGCAAAAGTCCAAGGCCAACAAAAGTGCGGCAAAATCTAGTCAGTCACATTAAAAACTTTTCCAATTACCAATAATAATTGTTGCGTACGCATATAAATGGTCAATAAGTGCACAACTCAATGAGCATCAATAAGAAATCCAAATTAATTGGCAACAACAATTTGCCGCTTACACAAATTAGTGAAGTTCAACAAACTGAATACAAAGACTTATCTCAAGGTTTATTAAGTTGGCAAGCAGAGAAGCTAAAACGCAGTAATGCACTTGTTAAACAACGTAGTAAAGCAAGCCTCATTATTGTACGCATCGAGAGCGTGAACTAGATTTGGAGTAGTATACTTCTGTTGACAAAGGAAGAAACACTTTCTATTTTCATCTCCAATTTTTTTGTGATAACCTATGGAATGTAAGTTAGTTTATCACCCTGTAAATGTATATCTGCTTATATTCATCTCAGTACAATTATTTAAAATGAAATAACAACCCTTTTATAAAGCAGGTGCATAAACTAAATAGCAAATCATTCAGAAAATAACAATGTAAAAAAGTCAACAATGAATTAATTGAAAACAATTAATATAAAGCGGCAACACTTTCATTACATAAATTTTTTTGGCACATACATACAAAGCAAGCAAAGAACCCAAAAACCGAATAAATCCATAAAAAGTGAAAGTTATTTGCGCAACAAACGTTTCTTTTTTGCCTTTTGTATGTGTTGATATAATTTCCATATGTATGTATGTATATATAAACACACATACATACTCATTTTTAACACACTTAAATTTTTTCAAACCAATTTCGAAAGTTTTCCCGTTGCCAGCAACGAAAAATGCCTTCAGCTCCACAGCTGCTGGCGCTGCTTTGAAATCCGCCGCTCCATCAGAGGTGTGCTTTGCCTGTGCAGGTGTGTGGTACCGTAGCACAGTGTGAGATTTGGTCAATCTAGCATCTCGAAATTACAAAAAAAAATGTTTTCGTAACTCGCTCATATTTTTTTTTACGTGAGAAGAGACCCCAATTGTTACGAAAACAAACACAAAATAGAATAAAAAAATGTTATTAGCGTGATAACAGCTATCAGACACATACAATTGCATAGCATGCTACAATTGATTTGCAAGCTTGCATTGATCACAAAAGTTTGAGTGATCAGGTCGAAGTTGTGAGTGGTTATTTTGGCCTAAAATATTTTTTGTATTGAAGGTTATTACTTAAACTTAAAATTTTTGTTTTATACAATATTTATTTTTGCACTCAAGTATTTTGAAAAAATTGTTTTATAACCACCTGAAAGGTAAGACAAATTTTAAAGTTTTCAAATATTTGATAGACTAGAACTTCCAAGTCCCATGGAGTTCCGTGATGGGAATGCCAGCATAATCTTTGTTAATGTGCCCAAAACAAATTTAAAAAATAAAATCCTGCCCATTTTTTGCCTTTTTTTAGTATGAGTGAAATATCGCAAGAGGAGCTATTTTGGATTTGGTTGAACAAGGTGAAAAGCGACAAAACAGAAGCGGTCGAAAAGCACGTTATATCAATTTTTGGACCAGATGTTGACGATACCAAAATTAAAGATCGTATGAAAAAGCTTTGCTTCCAATTTCAATCGCGATGGAGTAAATCTTACCGTGATAAAGCAAGATTTATGCATGACAATGCTATTTGGCTAAGTTCAAAAATTTCTGCTGTTGATTTTGCTCTTGATCACGCACCATCAGCTTCAAAACAAATACCTCAACGCGGAAGGCGAGAAAAAGAGTTTGCTGAAAGTGCTTCGAGTACACAAAAACGGAAATGCATAGAGTTAATATCAAATGTAGCTTCGGAACAATTAACTATGGCTACCGCAATGTATCTGAGATCCTGTAGAAAAAGAGACTCAGCAAATATTAAAATCTTATTTTGAATATTTTCCATTCTTTTAAGAACTTTCGTTGGATGTTTTAGTTTTCCCTTTTTATTATGTTTTAGATATCAATAAATTTAACATTGAAACAACATTAACCTTTTATTTTTCTCTTTTGCAAAGAATCATCGAAAACTAAAGTTCGAAACTTGAAGAATTTTATAGAAATGGTTGTATGTGGGTGCTTATATCAATATAACGAAAAGTTTTAGTTAGAAGAGAAAAAAAGAAGAAATTTGGATATAAATATGTAAAAAAAAATTGTTCCCAACTAGTGTTTTTGAGGATAGTTCGGAACTAGTCCCCTTTGACACTAGTTGGAACTAGTTGTCTTTCACCATATTGAAGCTTACAATCTCCTTAACCATCGTGCCAAATTTCAAGTTTATATCTCTACAACTTCATATAAAAATTAATTTTGAGATGCTAGATTGACTAAATCTCACACTGTGCGTAGGCTGCCTTTGTTGAACAATGAGACAATATTATCAGTGTGAACATTATTTGCAGCAACAAAAGCCAACATCCCGCTTTAACACCAATACAGACATCAACTCCTCGTCAGCGGTATACTATTGTTCTTTGAGAATTTGAATATACGAGTACATTTACAAATGTAAACTTGTAGGTGTTGCCAGCGGTTGGGCTGCTGGCTGCCTTTTGTTCAGTTAACATAATAATCATGTCTTTCAAGGCCCCCAAACCGCACATTTTGAGAGGAGCAAAGCAAAATAAAACAAATAAGGAAGGGCTATGATCGGGTGTAACCGAACATTTTATACTCTCGCAATTTATTTATTTAACTTTATTTATATTATATAATACACAATTTGACCCACATATTCGTCATTTATATTGTATAAAGCCCATTGAAAGTTGGAAACCATAATATTAGGTTAGAAGCACCGAGGCCCTCGTGTTCGATAAATGGGGCCTTAAAAACCTATGGCCCGATTTCGGCGATTTTTAGAATGAGGCTGCCACACTATAAACACAATATTTGTGCAAAGCTCTGCATCGATATCTTCACTAGTGCTTACTTTATATATTGTAAAGTAAACGATTGAGATCGTCTTCAAAGTTCTGGTATATAGGAAGTAGGCGTGGTTGTGAAGCGATTTGGCTTATTTTCACAACATGTCATTGGGATGCAAGGAAACTATTACAAACCAAGTTTCATTGAAATCGGTCGAGGTGGGCGTGGTTATGAGCCGATTTCTTTCATTTTTGGACTGTATTAGGAAGTGGCTAAAAAAAAACGGTTTATATAGCTCTATTGGTTTGCGAGATATGTACAAAAAACTTAGTAGGGGGCGGGCCACGCCCACTTCCCCAAAAAAATTACATTTAAATATGACCCTTCATAGTGCGATCCTTCACACCAAATTTTATTTCCATAGCTTTATTTATGGCTTAGTTATGACACTTTATGTGTTTTCGGTTTTCGCCATTTTGTGGGCGTGGCAGTGGTCCGAAAGTAACCTTTCTATGGTGCCAAGAAATAAGTGTGCCAAGTTTCATCAAGATATCTTAATTTTTACTCAAGTTACAGCTTTCACAGACGGACGGACGGACGGACGGACGGACAGACAGATATTCGGATTTGAACTCCACTCTTCACCCTGATCACTTTGGTATATATTACCCTATATCTAACTCGTTTAGTTTTGGGTGTTACAAACAACCGTTATGTGAACAAAACTATAATACTCTATTTAGCAACTTTTGTTGCGAGAGAATAACAAGTTATGAAAGGATAAGTTCGGGTGCAACCGAACATTTTATACTCTCGCAATTTATTGCTATATTTTTATTAAGATATCACACAATTTGATCCATATATTCGGCATAAAGTCTAAAAAAAAAAAAACGAAAAACGAAAGTCATCATATATAGTATATAGACTGAGGTAATTCCTGAACCGATTTCACTCATGAGGCATTCTCTGGAAAAAAGCCACTTGAAAAAAAAGTTCTTTATTTTCTTTGGCAATGATATATCTTATAGTATATGTAAAACCTAAAATAAAACGGAAGATGGAGTCATATGTAGAAGTTCACGTAAGTGAGGAAAGTTTCTGACTGTCATTCACTTGGGAGTGGCCAGGAACGATTCTTTTACATGTGGCTCAAGCAGCTCACGACTTCCGGTCTTAGACCAAGTATCCTCTGGGTAGCCAACAGACATCCGTTTGGAGGCGAGCTAAAGTGAGAAGGCGAAACCCGCCTATGCCGTTGTGCGTAGGGTTTGGGACCCACCACGTAAAAACACCCCCCAATGAAAAAGAAAAAACAGCCTCGGATGAGAGACCCCAATTTTGATTACGACCACTGCAAACGTTTAAAGGACTACGAAATAAGGGCATGCACCTGGAATGTCCGGACCCTTAATTGGGAAGGTGCCTCTGCCCAGCTGGTTGATGTCCTCGTAAGAGTAAAGTCTGACATCACCGCAATCCAAGAAATGCGATGGACGGTACAAGGCCGGAAGAATGTGGGTCCTTGTGACATCTACTACAGCGGCCATATAAAGGAGCGCAAATTCGGTGTGGGATTCGTGGTGGGAGAGAGACTCCGTCGTCGAGTCCTGGCATTCACTCCGGTGGATGAACGTCTAGCCACAATCCGCATCAAAGCGAGGTTCTTCAACATATCGCTGATTTCCGCCCACGCCCCGACGGAAGAGAAGGACGAAGTGATCAAAGATACCTTCTATGAGAACGTACCTATGAGCGCTGCCCCCGCCACGATGTCAAAATCGTGCTTGGCGATTTCAACGCTAGGGTGGGTAAAGAAGGTGTCTTTGGCACAACAGTCGGAAAATTCAGCCTCCATGACGAAACATCACCAAACGGTCTGAGGCTGATCGACTTCGCCGGGGCCCGAAATATGGTCGTCTGTAGTACTAGATTCCAGCATAAGAAAATCCATCAAGCTACTTGGCTGTCCCCGGATCGAATCACTCGCTACCAGATCGATCATGTTGTGATAGATGGACGACATGTCTCCAGTGTTTTTGATGTGCGTACGCTTCGTGGTCCCAACATCGACTCGGACCACTATCTTGTAGCAGCTAAGATACGCACCCGCCTCTGTGTAGAAAAGCGCACACGTCAACAAACACAAGGAAGGTTCGACATCGAGAAGCTGCAATCACAACCGACAGCCGAACGATTTTCTAGACTTGCACTCCTGCTCTCTGAGAGCACTCATCAGCCTCTCAGTATAAGGGAGCTGTGGGACGGCATATCAAACTCCTTACGTACAGCTGCAACCGAAACCATTGGTTTTCGGAAAAGTCAAAAAAACAGCTGGTATGATGAGGATTGTCGTCTCGCAGTGGAGAGAAAACAGACTGCCTACCTCGCAATGTTGCGATCGACCGCAACACGAGCGGGATGGGAAAGATACCGAGAGCTGAAGAGGGAGCGAGACGCAATTGCAGACAAAAAAGGAAAGAGGCGGAAATGCGTGAGTATGAAGAGCTTGACAAGCTGGCCGACAGGGGTAATGCTCGAAAATTTTACGAAAAGATCCGGCGACTAACTGAAGGTTTCAAGACCGGAGCACACTCCTGTAGCACCCCCAGAGGTGATCTAGTTATTGATGACCAGAGTATACTGAGTTTGTGGAGGGAACACTTCTCCAGCCTGCTGAATGGCAATGAAAGTACAACACCAGGAGATGGCGAACCCGATTCCCTAATCGACGACGATGGAGCAGATGTTCCATTGCCCGACCGTGAAGAAATTCGAATAGCAATTACTCGCTTGAAGAGCAACAAAGCGGCGGGGGCCGATGGATTACCGGCCGAGCTATTCAAATACGGCGGCGAAGAGCTGATAAGGTGCTTGCATCAACTTCTTTGCAGAATATGGTCGGAAGAAAGCATGCCTGACGATTGGAATCTCAGTGTACTCTGCCCAATACACAAAAAGGGAGACCTCACAATTTGCGTGGGATAAGCCTCCTCAACATCGCGTATAAGGTTCTGTCGAGCGTATTGTGTGAAAGACTAAAGCCCACCGTCAACAAACTGATTGGACCTTATCAGTGTGGCTTTAGACCTGGAAAATCAACAACAGACCAGATATTCACCATGCGCCAAATTTTGGAGAAGACCCTTGAAAATAGGATCGACCCACACCATCTCTTTGTCGACTTTAAAGCTGCTTTCGATAGCACGAAAAGGAGCTGCCTTTACGCCGCGAAGTCTGAATTTGGTATCCCCGCAAAACTAATACGGCTGTGTAAGCTGACGTTGAGCAACACCAAAAGCTCCGTCAGGATCGGGAAGGACCTCTCCGAGCCGTTCGATACCAAACGAGGTTTCAGACAAGGTGACTCACTATCGTGCGACTTCTTTAACCTGATGCTGGAAAAAATTATAAGAGCTGCAGAGCTAAACCGAGAAGGTACAATCTTCTACAAGAGTGTACAGCTCCTGGCGTACGCCGATGATATTGATATCATCGGAAGCAACAACCGCGCCGTTTGTTCTGCTTTTTCCCGCATGGATAAGGAGGCGAAGCGAATGGGTCTGGAGGTGAATGAGGGCAAGACGAAATATCTCCTGTCATCAAGCAAACAGTCGGCGCATTCTCGTCTTGGCTCCCACGTGACTGTTGACAGTCATAACTTTGAAGTTGTAGATAATTTCGTCTACCTGGGAACCAGCATTAACAGCAATAACAATGTCAGCCTGGAAATCCAACGCAGAATCACTCTTGCCAACAGGTGCTACTATGGACTAAGTAGGCAATTGAAAAGTAAAGTCCTCTCTCGACGAACAAAAACCAAATTCTACAAGTCTCTCATCATTCCCGTCCTACTTTACGGTGCAGAAGCGTGGACGATGTCAACATCCGATGAGACGGCACTAGGAGTTTTCGAGAGAAAGGTTTTGCGGAAGATTTATGGTCCCTTAAGAATTGGCAACAGCGAATACCGCAGACGATGGAACGATGAGCTGTATGTGTTATTCGACGACATAGACATAGTCCAGCGAATAAAAAAACAGCGGCTACGCTGGCTAGGACATGTTGTTCGAATGGATGAAGGTGCTCCAGCTCTGAAAGTATTCGATGCAGTACCCGCTGGTGGAAGCAGAGGAAGAGGGAGACCTCCACTCCGATGGAAGGACCAGGAGGGACCTGGCTTCGCTTGGAATAACCAATTGGCGCCAAACTGCCAGAAGGAGGGATACGTGGCGCGCTGTTTTGGACTCGGCTATAACCGCGTAAGCGGTGTCTACGCCAGTCAAGAAGAAGAAGCCATAAGTAAAGCTATTGAAATAAAATTTGGTACAAAGGATGCCACTATGAAGTGGCATTTTAGGATGTATTTTTTTTAAGGGAAGTGGGCGTAGCCCTGAAAATTACTAAAAGTGGGTTATCTCACTAATGAAAAACGTCAGAAACACTAAATTTCACATAAGAAATGGCAGATGGAAGCTGCACTCAGACTTTTTTACGAAATGGAAAATGGGCGTGGCGTCGCCCACTTATGGGTCAAAAACCTTATCTCAGGAACTACTCGACCTATTTCAATGAAACTTGGTTTTTAATAGTTTCCTTACATCCCAATGATATGTTGTGAAAATAGGCCAAATCGCTTCACAGCTACGCCTACTTCCTATATACCAGAACTTTGAAGACGATCTGAATCGTTGACTTTACAATATATAAAGTAAGCACTAGTGAAGATATAGGAACAGAACTTTGCATAAATACTACGTTTATAGTGTGGCAGCCCCATTCTAAAAATCGCCGAAATCGGACCATAGGTTTTCAAGGCCCCATGTATAGAACATGAGGATCTCGGTGCTTCTAACCTAATATTAGGGTTTCCAACTTTCAATGGACTTTATACAATATATATGACGAATATGTGGGTCAAGTTGTGTGTTATATTAATAAAATTAAATAAATAAATTGCGAGAGTATAAAATGTACGGTTACACCCGAACTTAGCCCTTCCTTACTTGTCAAACTAACCTTTGTACGGGAGGCGGGCGTGGTTATTATCCGATTTTTTTTACTGTATTAAGAAGTGGCTAAAAGAAATGACTGCAGAAAGTTTGGTTTATATAGCTTTATTGGTTTGCGAGATATAAAGGGTGATTTTTTAAGAGCTTGATAACTTTTTAAAAAAAAAAAGTTTGCAAAATCTCATCGGTTCTTTATTTGAAACGTTAGATTGGTTCATGACATTTACTTTTTGAAGATAATTTCATTTAAATGTTGACCGCGGCTGCGTCTTAGGTGGTCCATTCGGAAAGTCCAATTTTGGGCAACTTTTTCGAGCATTTCGGCCGGAATAGCCCGAATTTCTTCGGAAATGTTGTCTTCCAAAGCTGGAATAGTTGCTGGCTTATTTCTGTAGACTTTAGACTTGACGTAGCCCCACAAAAAATAGTCTAAAGGCGTTAAATCGCATGATCTTGGTGGCCAACTTACGGGTCCATTTCTTGAGATGAATTGTTCTCCGAAGTTTTCCCTCAAAATGGCCATAGAATCGCGAGCTGTGTGGCATGTAGCGCCATCTTGTTGAAACCACATGTCAACCAAGTTCAGTTCTTCCATTTTTGGCAACAAAAAGTTTGTTAGCATCGAACGATAGCGATCGCCATTCACCGTAACGTTGCGTCCAACAGCATCTTTGAAAAAATACGGTCCAATGATTCCACCAGCGTACAAACCACACCAAACAGTGCATTTTTCGGGATGCATGGGCAGTTCTTGAACGGCTTCTGGTTGCTCTTCACCCCAAATGCGGCAATTTTGCTTATTTACGTAGCCATTCAACCAGAAATGAGCCTCATCGCTGAACAAAATTTGTCGATAAAAAAGCGGATTTTCACATTTCGAACCGAACACTGATTTTGGTAATAAAATTCAATGATTTGCAAGCGTTGCTCGGTAGTAAGTCTATTCATGATGAAATGTCAAAGCATACTGAGCATCTTTCTCTTTGACACCATGTCTGAAATCCCACGTGATCTGTCAAATACTAATGCATGAAAATCCTAACCTCAAAAAAATCACCCGTTATAACTACATATAACCGATTTGGTTACGGGGCCACTTACCAAAAAAAGATACATCCAAATATGCCCCTTACTAGCGCGAACCATTATTCCAAATTTTACTTTTATAACTTTATTTATGGCTTAGTTATGACACTTTATGTGCTTTCGGTTTTCGCCATTTTGGGGCGGTGGCAATGGTCCAAAACGTTACTTACAAATACAACTTTAATTCGATGCGAATTAACTGCAACGAAAAAATAACTTCTTCATTTAAAGCACATATGTATAAGGAAAACCATGGTTTTCTTACAATATGTTTACTGACACTGTAAAGTGCCAATTTATAGTATATTTTTCTCTGAGTTTAGGGAGTGTTTTAACACCAAAAAGACAAAATAAAATATATTTTAATAACATACCACAAACCCAAATTACAATTTTATAAATTTTTTTATTTTTCAAAATATTCTTGCTAACAGATACTGCTTCATTTCTACTCGGTTATATTCTACATGGGTAAAGCCTATAAGCATAAACGGCAAATACTCTACTAGAGGTAAATTCTGAATTGAATTAAATTGAGGACTGCCACGTATTATAAATTTTGATAGAATTTTTGGTAAATAATTAAATTTTTTGCGAAAAATTGACAATACGAGAACCCTGTATATGCAATTTATATCCATTTTATACTCTCGCAATTTATTTATTTAACTTTATTTATATTATATAATACACAATTTGACCCACATATTCGTCATATATATTGTATAAAGTCCATTGAAAGTTGGAAACCTTAATATTAGGTTAGAAGCACCGAGGTCCTCGTGTTCGATATATGGGGCCTTAAAAACCTATGGTCCGATTTCGGCGATTTTTAGAATGGGGCTGCCACACTATAAACGTAATATTTGTGCAAAGTTCTGCATCGATATCTTCACTAGTGCTTACTTTATATATTGTAAAGTAAACGATTCAGATCGTCTTCAAAGTTCCGGTATATAGGAAGTAGGCGTGGTTGTAAAGCGATTTGGCCTATTTTCACAACATATCATTGGGATGTAAGGAAACTATTACAAACCAAGTTTCATTGAAATCGGTCGAGTAGTTCCTGAGATATGGTTTTTGACCCATAAGTGGGCGACGCCACGCCCATTTTCCATTTTGTAAAAAAATCTGAGTGCAGCTTTCATCAGTCATTTTTTATGTGATATTTAGTGTTTCTGACGTTTTTCGTTAGTGAGTCAACCCACTTTTGGTAATTATCAACCTATCTTTTGTATGGCAGGTGGGCGTGGTTATTATTCGATTTCTTTCATTTTTGGACTGTATTAGGACGTGGCTAAAAAAGCGACTGCAGAAAGTTTGGTTTATATAGGTCTATTGTTTGCGAGATATGTACAAAAAACTTAGTAGGGAGCGGGGCCACGCCCACTTCCCCAAAAAAATTACATCCAAATATGCCTTCATAGTGCGATCCTTCATTCCAAATTTTATTTCCATAGCTTTATTTATGGCTTAGTTATGGCACTTTATGTGTTTTCGGTTTTCGCCATTTTGTGGGCGTGGCAGTGGTCCGATTTTGCTCATTTTCGAAAGCAACCTTCCTATGGTGCCAAGAAATAAGTGTGCCAAGTTTCATCAAGATATGTTAATTTTTACTCAAGTTACAGCTTGCACAGACGGACGGACGGACGGACAGACAGACATGGCTGGCTTAGACACTGTGACACTGTGTAGGTTTTCGGTTTCCGTAATTTTGTGGGCGTGGCAGTGGACCGAATTTGCCCATTTTCGCATGCAACCTTCTCAGGGTGTGTGTTCAAGTTTCATTAAGATATCTTAATTTTTACTCAAGTTATCGCTTTGTTATCTTTTTTGTTGTTATGCTGCTTCACCATTAAGTTGTTCAGCGTTTCCTTCACTTAATCGTGCGCCTCGCCTAAGCAAATTGAGGATGAAAACAAAAATCAGCTGATTACAATGGAACGTAAAACTGTGGGCTTTTTGTATTTATTTGGCAAACAATAACAAAATCACGCTGCTAAACACAACAACATACAAACGCATATATGAATATGTTGTTGTGGACAATACAAGAGTGTATAATTTACAACACATACCACAATTACAACAACAACACTGTAAAGAACTGTCATTTTTGCGCTTAGCTTTGCTTCAGTGAAAGTAGTGAAAGCTTTTTAATATCTACGCGCTCAAAAGACAGGAGGTGCCAAAATTTTTTTGGAACTTTTGTATCTTTGCTCCTCAATATGAATGAAGTGGATGGACAACATTTGTGCGTTTTCAATTCAGTTCTCGAGTTAATTCCAAAGCGTTTGGTTGCTTACAAATCAATATTCTTCTTCTTTTGTGGGTGTGTGTATTTTTGAAAGCGCTTATCCTCGTAGGAAAAAAGCGAAACCTGCTGGCGGTGTATTTGTACTAGAGCGCCGTGTGTACTGCGGGGCGTATACGCAACATTGTGCGTTGTAGTCGCAGCTGCTGTCAAAGTAGTGTGTGAACATGCTGATTGATTCGTGTTAACGCGTCGCCTTGGTTAAGCGGAATATATATATATATATATATATATATATTTGGCGTAGGAACCGCTTTAAGCGATTATAGCCGAATCCACCAGAGCGCGCCACTCATTCCTCCTTTTTGCTTTTTGGCGCCAACTGGAAACACCAAGTGAAGCCAGGTCACTTTGCACTTGGTCTTTCCACCGGAGTGGAGGTCGTCCTCTTCCGCGGCTTCCTCCAGCGGGTACTGCATCGAATACTTTCAGAGCTGGAGTGTTTTCTTCCATCCGTACAACATGACCTAGCCAGCGTAGCCGCTGTCTTTTTATTCGCTGAACTATGTCAATGTCGTCGTATAAATCGTACAGCTCATCGTTCCATCGTCTGGGTATTCGCTGTTGCCAATGTTTAGAGGACCATAAATCTTGCGCAAAACCTTTCTCTCGAAAACCAAAAGAGTCGTCTCATCGGATGTTGTCATCGTCCACGCTTCAGCGCCATACAACAGGACGGGAATAATGAGCGACTTATAGAGTTTGATTTTGGTTCGTCGAGAGAGGACTTTACTTTTCAATTGCCTACTCAGTCCAAAGTAGCACCTGTTGGCAAGAGTGATTCTGCGTTGGATTTCAAGGCTGACATTGTTGGTGTTGTTAATGCTGGTTCCCAGATAAACGAAATTATCTACAACTTCAAAGTTATGACTGTCAACTGTGACGTGGGAGCCAAGACGCGAGTGCGCCGACTGTTTGTTTGATGACAGGAGATATTTCGTCTTGTCCTCATTCACCACCAGACCCATACGCTTCGCTTCTTTATCTAGTCTGGAAAACGCAGAACAAACGGCGCGGTTGTTGCTTCCGATGATATCAATATCATCGGCATACGCCAGGAGCTGTACACTCTTGTAGAAGATTGTACCCTCTCTATTTAGTTCTGCAGCTCGTATTATTTTTTCCAGCAATAGATTGAAGAAGTCGCACGATAGTGAGTCACCCTGTCTGAAGCCTCGTTTGGTATCGAACGGCTCGGAGAGGCCCTTCCCGATCCTGACGGAGCTTTTGGTGTTGCTCAACGTCAGCTTACATAGCCGTATAAGTTTAGCAGGGATACCAAATTCAGACATCGCGGCATAAAGGCAGCTCCTTTTCGTGCTATCGAAGGCAGCTTTAAAATCGATAAAAAGATGGTGAGTATCGATTCTTCTCTCTCGAGTCTTTTCCAAGATTTGGCGCATGGTGAATATCTGGTCCATTGTGGATTTTCCAGGTCTAAAGCCACACTGATAAGGTCCAATCAGTTCGTTGACGGTGGGCTTTATTCTTTCACACAATACGCTCGACAAAACCTTATATGCGATATTGAGGAGACTTATACCACGGTAGTTGGCGCAGATTGTGGGGTCTCCATTCTTATGGATTGGGCAGAGCACACTAAGATTCCAATCGTCAGGCATGCTTTCTTCCGACCATATTCTACAAAGAAGCTGATGCATGCACCTTATCAGTTCTTCGCCGCCGTATTTGAATAGCTCGGCCGGTAATCCATCGGCCCCCGCCGCTTTGTTGTTCTTCAAGCGGGTAATTGCTATTCGAATTTCTTCATGGTCGGGTAATGGAACATCTATTCCATCGTCATCGATTGGGGAATCGGGTTCGCCATCTCCTGGTGTTGTACTTTCACTGCCATTGAGCAGGTCGGAGAAGTGTTCCCTCCATAATTCCAGTGTGCTCTGGACATCCGTTACCAGATTACCTTCTCGGTCCCTACATGATAAGCGGAATACTATAGTAGCAAAATAAACCTAGTGGGGTTGCACTCCGGGAGTGCAGGCAGAAGTGAAAACTTGAGCTAATGGCGCGTTTTGCACTTTTTTGGGTGAGCATTTTTAGGTGCGCTCGCGACATGAGAATATATATCTCGCATGCACTTCCATATGATCTGCAGAAAATGTGTCAAATGAAATATTTAAATAAATAATGTTCCATTTAATATTCATTTATAAAATAAATATAAAAAACTCTCAATCTTGTCTGTCACGAGGGCACGAACGAATTCCTATGCAAAGACTGTACATATATTATAAGAATACACGCGGTGTATATCAGAGAACTGCAATTATTCCATTTTTGAGTCATTGGTTGAGTAACATAAAAAATAGTATTAGTGCATATAAGTCAAAACTCATCAAACACTAATATCCACTAAAACACATTTACGCACAGCACACAAAGCGAGAGTACGAATAATGAGTAAGTTTCTCCTGATACGTTTCGTTGACATGCTCAATTGTCTCATGAGACAATAATTCAGTCAAGCTAAACCAAACTGAACCATACCACCAAAAAACACCAAGAGTATAGCTGAATGAATAAATTGATACGAATATGATCAAAGTAGAACTGACGCAGTCTGTGCCGCCGCTAGGTAAATGTGGCCTGTGGGAATTGACTAACGATGCGTTTTGTTCGTTGATATTGTGTATTACATTTAATGTTTTAAGTTATTTAATGACAGTAAAGTTAATACTTTTAGGTTCTAATATATTTCTTTTAATATTAATATACTGAAAATGAATAAAGACGGACGAAAATGCATATTCAATGAAATAATGAAAAATTTAATGTGACAAAATTCTCACCGGGTATCTTACCTTTCGTGCTCAGCTACGAAGTCACAATTTTTTACTCTCGCAACCTGTTGCACAGAGTATTATAGTTTTGTTACATTTAGCCATTTCCTTATACAGTCCAAAAATGAAAAAAATCGGATAATAACCACGCCCACCTTCCATACGTAAGTTAGTTTGAAAATTACTAAAAGTGGGTTAACTCACTAACGAAAAACGTCAGATACACTAAATTTCACTGAAAAAATAGCAGAAGGAAGCTTTAATCAGATTTTTTTACAAAATGAAAAATGGGCGTGGCGTCGCCCACTTATGGGTCAAAAACCATATCTCAAGAACTATTCGACCGATTTCAATGAAATTCGGTATATAACACTCTCTTGACACCCTGATGACACGGGTGGAATATGGGCGAAATCGGTTCACAACTACGTTTACTTCCCATATAACTCAATTTTGAATTCTTTTGATTCGTTCACTTTATAATACATATATACATTAGGAACAAATGAAGATAGCGGAATAAAACTTTACACAAATACTATATTTGAGCTGTGACATCACTTGTGAAAAAATTGTCGAAAACGGACTATAAATTTTCAAGGCCCCAGATATCGAACATGTTGAACTCAGGGCCTAAGGTTAAATTTTACCTGAAAATATGGGTAAATCTCTCAGATAATTCAATGTAATTCAGAGGAAATTGTTTTCTTCCAATAGTGTGTCTCTGTACCAAAAATTATTAAAATCGGGTCATAACATCTTCTATCTCCCATATACCTAATTATAGGTTTTTCAAAAATTCATTGGGCTTTTTTCTCTATATATGTATTGGTTAATATGTGATATATCTTAGCAAAATTAAGTGAGCGTATAGTATTGGATAGGGTTCAGGAATTATCTCAGCCCTCATATCTATGTATGTATATATGACGATTTTCGTTATTCTATTAAACTTTATGAATTTATGGGTAAATTTGTGTTATCTTAATAAAATTTCTTTAATAAATTGCGAGAGTATAAATGTTCGGTTACACCCGAACTTAGCCTTTCCTTACTTGTTTGACATTAGATTTAGTACTCATTTGCACTAATTTGTTTGGCTCATGAGTTAGTGCACTAATTTCATTAGCACTCAATCTGGTGTATATCTGTGTAAAATCTCGACTGTCGCGAAAACGGCTGAAAATGCCCACCCACAGAAGTGCCTTACGCGCCATAAGAAGTTTTCACTTCAAAAACTGAGAAAATATGTAAACGAATTGTACAAACATTAGTGTCACATCGCTCCTCAATTAAGATGAACATTTTGTTCATACCATTAATTAATTCTTTCTGCACTTTGTCTACCCTTTTGTCTGCTAAACTGTTCAGACTCTATGAACAGGATAATGTGCTGTGCAAGTGCAAGTAATTATTCAATTTTCTTAATTATAGCAATCATGCAGACACAAATTTGTGAATTCGTTGGTTATTTGTTTGATGCGACAAGTGTACGTGTAACACCCCTTAGATTAGTTGATTAATGGGGGAATTTATGAAAAAAATGTTAAGTGATTTTTTCTATAGATTAAGCGGAGTAATTTGATTATAATTGAGGAGTGAGTAATTGGATAAGTCACAAAAGTCGCAGCAGAGTGGCAGATATATTGAATAACTAACTAATAACAATAAATATTTGTAAATTGTCAATAAAATAATTGTAAATTGATAAATAAAAAATAAAAAAAGAATAAAAAAAAAAATTGTTTTGACAAATTTTTCCTCATTATGGTCAATGTTTTTAGACAAGAATAATTTATAGCAGCAATCATTAGAATGTGTTATTCTTCGCTTTGGTGTAGTGCTTATTTCTAAATATTAAGATTATTTATAAACGCGCGTGTTAAGCCAGAGGTCTTAAATTCATTCTTCAATTTCTCTATTTTTGCTTTTCTAACTTTGATCATATAACACATAAAATCACACATTGCTCCATAAATAATTATAACATTATTCTAACGCAAGTGAATACACGTGCATCATATCGAATTAATTTAGTCGGAATTTGTCACTCAGATTGAGAGAACATGATAGCTTCATAAATATCTCAACCAACGTGCTTCAGCTGACGTTATCATACAGATTAAATAGATTTCTTTGCTTCACAAAATACTCTCAACCCAATGTCTTCGTTAGTTTCTTGCAACAAGTACGAGTTCTTTCGTCGTATGTTAAGTAATGAGGTGGGTTCGATAAATACTTCGCTTCAACGAGCGATGGCGCTAATATTGTCGAATCGAGTTGAAGGTTCGCACATGGTAAACGTCTAAAATCGGTTTACGAGTATCAACGTGTTCAGTGTTTTAAGAGATGCACTGGTGTGGGCATGGAACAATGAATGACATGATGAACGTGCTCCGAAAATGATAAAGACTTTCCTAATGGTCGAAAAAGTTATAACCACCCTTTTCTGGAATTCACAAGCTGTGACCTATATCGATTACCTGGAAAAGCGCAAAAATATAACAAGTATTTTCTCTACAGTTAGACAAAGAACTAAGTGCTCTACAACCCTGGCAACGGAACGTAAATTTCGGCTATACAAATTTGAAAAAAGTCAAGACTGGGCTAAGATGTGCAGACGTCGGTGGGTCATTGTGCATCGAGCTAATTTTTCATGATTCTTTGTAGTTATGTAATTATCGGACAGTTCAGAGTTGAAAAATATTCTCCATGAAAAAACGTTGGTAGATATTTAATAAATATTAAGTTACGTACGTCAGATAAAGCCATTTACTTTCCACAAACCATGCTTAAGTTACATTAAAGACTTTCGGATAAAACTTTTGCTACATTTTTGAAATTCAATTGGCTAAAATTTTTAAATTGTTCTATATAATGTATTTATATATGTAAGAGAGACACCATTCTCAGAAGTATGTTCTTACAATAATCAGCAAATGTGTAAGGGTTTTAATAGATTTATAACCTTTTCACACTGGAGATAATTCATCAAACACAGATTATGATCGATTTACCAACTAAATAAAAATCTACATTAATTTTTACTTGAATCTTAATCTACTTGAAAATGAAATACAACTCTGCGACAAAGACCGTATTTGTAATTACATATACGTTCTTTGTCTGCAAGTTGTTGTTCACGCTACACGACGGTAGATGTTGCTAGAAGAAGAAACTTATCAACTTCTTATGAAAAGCAAAAACAGAAATGTGTAACAGTTGATCGATTATCGCGTAGCCGGCAGTGTGAAGGGTAAATCATTAATGATCAATTAATTATGCTGTGTAAAAGGGCTATTAGAAGTACGCACTAGCCAACAGATTAAGTGCGATGATCAAGAAGGCTTTTAGAGTGAGTAACACGCATGTCATAGCCTTAGTTTGGGCTGTATTCATACATCTCACTTTTATTCAACGAAAAAACAAATATTTTTCTCCCTGCAAAATCTGTGTTAAGAACACATGGAACAACAAGTCTTCAAATATTATTCAAATACATGTAATATTAATATATATTATCGGTCATTGTGCTGCCCGTGAGAGTATGCTAAGCGTGTAAATAAATCACATTTGTTTGTATAAAAAACAAATACATCGAGCCAACGGTGCATGCTTGCAGCCACACGTTACCCACCTGAAAGCGGTGGGTGAATCAAGCAACGGCAACCACAAATATAATGTGACTATTTGTTATGTAAAATCGCCTCATATCAAGGTAAACATTACACGTCGTGTGCTTGTATTTTTGTCACATTCGCGCAATCCCCATAGACAAGTTTTTGGGTCAAGAGTTTTGTAGGTCGTGCGAAATTCGTGCGCTTAGAATATGTGCTTGCAATTTTAATGGGTTCCACCTCCTTTGCAATAGTTACGCTTGAATATGCTATTGTTTTTCTACGTTTTCTTCGCAATTTATTCTATATTTTGTGCGTGACCAGTACCCCAGTCAAATAATTATATGTGCATTTCGGCTTTTGTTTATATTTCTTATTCACTGTTATTTTTTGGATTTCGGTAAATGTGGAATAAAAGGTTGATATGTTACCGTTACTATACAACGAAAATTGTTTCATACTTTTCTCGTTCGTTGTACAGTTACATTAAGAATGTGATTGCGAATTGGGTATTGCATAGAAAATATTTATATGTGCAAAATCCGTTTAGCGGATCTTTCTTACTGATAGTGTCGCAGCAAAAACTTTTTTTGCAAAAATTTGTTTTCAAAATTATTGTAGGTGCATTTACTTAATGAATTATTAAAATTTTTATTATATTTATTTAACTTTAAGCCTAAAATGCCTCGTGGTCCTAGTTTATCAGCCGAGGAACAAGTAATAATCATAGGAATGCATAAAAGCGGTTCCAAAATGGCTCTAGACCAAAGCGACATCGGAACTGTATCTCAAAATTTCTTAAAAACCCCACTAATTATGGTATATTGCGACGCAGCGGACGAAAAACAACATTGATGACCGGTGCGAAAGGATGATTCGACGGCTAGTAGTTGCGGACTTGATAAGCAGCGATCAAATATGGACCTAGTTAAGACAGAAAACCGCAATAAATATAATTTTTCCAATTATACATAAAAATCAGTTTCTGTAACACACCTCCATGGCACCTAAACCAACGCTAAAGAAAGACACAATAAAGCACATTTGAGGTTTGCAAATAAATACCAATTCTGTGCCGATGAGTGATAGAATACAGTCTTAGTGACGAAAAAAAATTAAATTTGGTCGGTCCAGGTCATTGCAAGAAATATTGGAGAGATTCGCACGACGAACGAGGGTCCTACTACAAGCGATGTTTTGGAAGCGGTACCTTGATTTCAGGGGCTGCATTTTGCTGCTGTGGAAAGCTACTATCTACATCTTTTATATTCTCTCAAATGAATGCTATTATCAATGTAGATCTTTTGGACAGCGAGTTAATAAAATTTGCTGGCAATATTTATGGCATATAACTGGACATATCGAAAGGATAACGCTTTAATCCACACGAAGAACATCTTTAACGACGGGAAAATTCCGGTATTACAATGTGCAGCATTGAGTTCGAACCTAAATCCTATTGAGGATCTCTGGGGGAACCTCTCTGCTCCTGTTTTCCAAAACGGAAAGCAGTTTGAGACAGTACGTCACCTTAAATTAGCCATAAAGCAATAATTTGGGAAATTTCAGCTCATTCGGAGAAAGATGGAATGGAGACCACCGGCCCAAGTGCTCACGAATATGTGAAAAGATTTGACGAATCCCAAAACTTTGAACGCGTTTTTCTCGAAACGCCTTTTCTGAAGTCGGTGTCCACGATAACTCAAAAAGTTATGCACCGATCGTATTGAAATTTTGCACACTTGTGCAACATAGAATTGACTCCCAGCCAACGGTCCCATTTTATTTATTTTTTGCTTCTATTCGATTTTACAGCCACAAAATGGCGCATTTTTAGGGCTAAAAACGTACTTTTTACCTTCACCGACCGTTGAAAAAATGAAAAAAAATGTTTCTTTTAAAAGGGCACCGTTGGCTGGGAGATATACTTCTAAAGAACTAATTTTTTTTTTATCCCATGTGTTTCAGATGATTCTACGATCTTATATCCGGGACACCGCAATGTGCGGAATTCCGTTGAGTGCCTACTTCAAGTGGCTGCAACTTCGTTGATTTTCGACATTTTGTAAAACTGATTTTTTGTAAAACATATTTGAAATGTCACTGAATAATATGATAATAAAACTATTCAAAAATATTCAGTAGTTTTCTCAAAAAAAAATCTTCAAAAACGCTTTTTTTTTGGCCCGTTATCCCATACCCCCCCCCCCCCCCCCTTAAGACAATAAGGTACCAGTAACTAGAATTTTGTGTTGACAGTTGTAAGTATGAACTTCTTTGTGGCTATCTCAACTGAAATGAAAAAAATAATGAATACAATTACGATATCACTAGTTCTACATTTATCTGCTTTTTTATTCAGACTTTCAGGAACTTGAATCCTCACAGCAATAACAGCTGCGATGAACAAGATGAACTAAATATCAACTGGAACTAATCAAATACAATGATTGAGTCTGATAGCCTTTTCACACAGCCAAATTAATTGATCAATTAAAATTTTGATTGAGATATCATTTTTTGCCCTTCAAACTGCCGGCTACTCGATAATCGATCAGCTGTTACACATTTTTGTTTTTGCTTTTCACAAGGAGTTGGTAAGTTTCATCAGGTGATTGCTATTTTATTACTTATTTCCAGCGACAACGTTTACCGACGTGTAGTGTGAACAACAACTCGCAGCGTTGCATTTCATTTTCGAGTCGATTAAAATTCAATCAAAAATCATTGTAGAAAAATAATGTATGATAAATTGATATAAATCAGCGCTTTAATCGAGCAAAGACCGGTTAATTGATCAAGTAGTTCCTGTGCGAAAAGGCTATAAGGCAAATAATAAATATTTAAACTAAAGCTTTCTGAGACGCCTGAGTACTCGACCTTGTGATTAAGTAATCGCTCGGGCAATGGTATTATGCAATAAAGAGCAAATGCGTGCGCAAGGTCAGTCGACAATAGTAGATGCTGTCTACTGTTTAATTTGTATGGATAATTCAGTTATATTGTATTTGCCTTAACTAATGAGAACATATCAAGAGATAACAAATAGACTACCCATGGAATGTCAAGAACATAAGCATAAGCATCTTCCTTGCATGCAAAAGAGTAATCAGTATAAATATTTGTAAATAAGTGAAAAAAAGTAATACTATGATAGAAGATCGTGGGAGTGGGGCAATCAAGGAAGTAGAAAGCAAAAAACAAAAAAGAAAACTTACAAGTTAAACATGTAGAAGAGTAAAAATATTATGAGAGCAACAATTACAAATAGTCTACCTACTCGTAACTTAACCACTACTGCTTCTTAGAGCAAGAGCAGCCGGAAGTCTTTTGTGTAAGCGGATGTGGAGCTGTTGTTAACATTGTAGCCTGCACTCACCTACTCTGTTTGGTTGTTAAGTTGTTGCTTACCATATCATGCCGCCAACACTTTTCTTCCGCTATTGCTGCTGGCTTTTAGCTATTTACGAGCCTTTGCATGGATTAAGGATATACTTACATAAGTATATTGGTGGAATTCTCTCTGTAGTCAACTTGTTGACGGCTTATCACAGTGGATGTGTTTTGACGGGGCAGCAACTGTAAACACGCCTGAATGTGACAAGCGTTTAATTATTATCATATTTTCTTTATCACATAATTACCGCACTTGCGGCATAATTAAAATTGAAGAAGTAATCGTATAAGAAGAAAAATGAATATTAATTATGCACAATTAAAGAATAAAATAAGTAAGGAAGAAGTGCTAAATCAAGCGGAAATTAAATTTAAATTTTTAAGAATTTATGAACTGCTCAACAAGTATCATTTTTTTGACATAGCCTTATACAATTGAACAATGATACAAATATTTTAACAAAGCAACAATGATAACTTTCAAAATATTATTATTTTTTGTTTTGTTTTTTTATAACTTTGTTGTCATTTCAAATAAAATCATCTTCTTGTTATCTTCACAATTTTTCGATATATACTTACTTTCTAATCCGTCCCTGGCCTTCCTAAAATTAGCCAGATCGGTTTGGCCCTTCTCGACTTTTTTCGAGAGTAACGACACAAATTGTTTTTAGTGATAGGGGTGATTAGAAAATTGTGGATTTAAGACCTTTTCAGGCAATTTTTCTAATTTTTCCCTCCGTAAGAACCATCCCGGTACCTCTAAAAACATTCTAAACAAAGAATTGGCGAAATCGGTTCAGCGGTTCTCGAGTTATGCGCTTAGCAACATATTTTGCGATTCATTTTTATATTATACATAGATGAAGGTAAGAATTTCCTTTTATTAGAAACTAGCAGACCCGGCCACATGTTTTTGTGGCTAAGGTATACATTAAATTAAATTGATCCAATCTTGGCTTCGGCGACGATATTGATTACTCGAGGTTGATTTATATTACGCAACATGATGACAACTCACACTACTTTTTATTGCAAAGTGAGTGGTCATAATACAAGTAATTTTAAATAGTTTGGGATAATTGACTACGTCATCCTGATTTGTAGCTGCGTCAACTCTCCTGGACCGAAATTCTAAATTGTCGCATTAAGATCATCGATATCTTTGTTTTTTTACCACCAATATAGGTCATTCAATCAGTCATTTATGCTGATCATATTGAGGTTTTATGTCAAGAAAACTTCTCTTACGAGTCAATGAAGTGACAGAGATCTGTTGGAAATGCTATTAATCTATCGAGGTGTCAATTGCGACCCTACTATTTCCAACTGCTTCTACAATCGCAATTTGATATTGTTGCAAAAACACTCATATGTTAGTTGTCAATTGGCGATACTTTATGTGTCGCCACAAATTAAATGACTTTAGGCATGCGATTACCCCGTCAGTAACAGTTGATCCAGGAATAATTGGAAGAGTCTGGCGTAAATCACCTATTAACAGAATCCAGGCTTCACCAAAAACGTTTATCGACAATCAAGATCTTTTAAAGTCCTGCGAAGTACCTCCAGCGACTTCTCGAATATTTGGAAAATTTTCGTTATAGCGCTATTTTTTGACGATTTTGCCGACTGGTGTTTCGTTCATTTGCAATTTAGGAGTAATTTCAAAGTCGAATGTGTCGTTTGTTTGCCTACTAACAGGTGCCAAGTTGCCCCTATTCCCGTTAACCTTGGTGGTGAAAATGAGTGAAATTGGTTCTGGAATTACATAAGCCCTCATATACCATATATGATGATTTTCTATTAGACTTTATGCCGAATATATAGGTCAATATTGTGTGTTATTTTAATAAAATTACATCAATAAATTGCGAGAGTGTAAAATGTTCGGTTGGACGTGAATTTAGCCTTTCCTTATTTTTTACAAATTGTTTTGGGCTATCGACACAACCTTATACAATTGAACAATAACAAAAATATTTTAACAAAGCAACAATGACAACCTTCAAAATATTATTTTTTTGTTTTCTCTTTTTATAATTATCTTGTCATCTCGAATAAAATTCTCTTATTATAATCTTCCTCGCAATTTTTCCATATTTACTCACTGTCTAATCTTTTCCTGGCCTTCCACGAATATTTGAAGACTAAAATTAGCCAGATCGGTTTGGCAGTTATCGATTTTTGGCGAGACTAATGAACAGCAATTCATGTTTATATTATATGTATGTATGTAACTGTAAATTAGAAGTAAAACAAAATGTTAATTATTAATATCTCTTAACTAAATTTCATCAAAATCCGTTCAGCCGTTTAGGCATGATAGAGCAAAACTCCCAGCAAAAATTATAAAACATCACTAATTCAATTCAGTTTTCTGCCTACTTCCTACCCCCTAAGTACGATGACGTGATCTTTTTGATCTTACTTACTTACTAAATTTCATCAAAACCCGTCTAAAAACGACTAAAAATCACTAACTTAATTTAGTTATCTGCCTACTACCATGGCGTGATTATTTTTAGCCTATGACCATTTCTATGTTATCATCTATCACCATACCAAATTTCAACAAAATCCGTTCAGCCATTTAGGCGTGAAAGAGTAACAGACAGACAGAGTTACTTTCGCATTTACAATATTAATATGGATTAGTGTAAATTTGAAAAATGATTACAGATAATGAGTTTTATCTAACAAATATGTTCATATTTCCATAATCGAAATTTCTAACTTGAACATAAATTATTTGCATTGCATATGCACACTGCTACACAACTTTTGCGTTAAGTGGTTAATTAATCAGTGAACATTGCTATTAGTTAAATGCTATCTTTGGAAGCTGTTCAATTAATCACTGATTATTCTGTTGCTGGACTTGAAAAGCTTTTTTTTAATGTACTTCAAAAAAGTGTATGAATAGAAATCGTAGTTTGGGGGCAGGCCCTCATAGCACAGTGGTTCCGCTTGTATGAAGCCGCGGCCATAAATACTTCCCGTTGAGATATCGCTATGAAATTTTCACCAAAAATCTAGAAAAATATTTCAAATATGTGATAAAAAAATTGACAAAAAATGTTATGAACCGAATTCCAGTGGAATTGGTCGAGTAGTTCGTGAGACATAATTTTTAACCCATAAGTGGACGGAGCTACGCCCATTGTCCAATTTTTTTAAAAGCTTAATGCAGCTTTTCTGTACCATCTTTCCAATAAAATTTAGGATTTGTGGTGTTTTTCCTTACTGAATTAAAGCACTTTTAGTAGTTTCCAACATAAAATTTGTATGAGAGGTGGGCGTGGTTATAATCCGATTTCCTTCAATTCCATGCTGTATAATCAAATGCCTAAAGCAAATGAACAAAACATTATGCAAATATGCATCTCCCTAATGTGATCCTTTGTACCAAATTTTGTTTTCATACCTTTATTTATGGCTTAGTTATGACACTTCACAAGGCAAATTTGACCTTGAAGAAGAAAATATGGCATTAGTATATTGTATCTGTCCTATATCTGCAAATTTCTGCTGCTAACATTAAAATACATTGAACAAAAAGGTCTAAGTGGAGAGGGGGGAAACAACTAAAACTTTAAATAAACAAAATAAAGACGCATATCCAAAAACCAAGGTAAAGAAAAGCTTTAATTAAAAAAATACAACACAAATTAGCTTTTATTAATATAAACCTTTCACTTAAAAATACCATTAAAATCATTCAGATTCAGAAAAGTAAATATTCGATAGACCACTTTGAAAATGAACATGTGCTCATGTCTTCGATTCTATTTTTTAAAAATCCCGTTAGATTTCTAGATAAAACTGTTTTACCGTATAAAATTTTGGTCCTTTTAGAGACAATTCGTTTACATTTTGTCACTGTGCATAGTACCGTCGCCGAAAGTAAGAAATGAACGAATGTTTTGTAACTACCTATGAAACTACCTACTAGATGAAAAAAATATTGATCAATGTCAAATTTAATGACATTAACAGTCTGACTGTAGTAATTTATTTTTTTTAATTTTCGAACTGAATCCACAAATTTTAGTCAATAATCAAAATGATGCGAGAAAATCAACAAATTTATATAATTGAAAATTTATATATATTTGTCATTAAATTTCACACAATGAAAATTGGGCATTATGTTCCTTTTTCTTTTTTTCAAAACATCACTTTTCTATCATTGCTTTGGCTCCATTTAATGCAGATGCCAGCTTATTTATATTGAGGTTATCTGTAATTTAGTCATTCGGCATAGTTTCAATTTTTTTATTCACAAAAGTAAAATATAAAATAACTTTTCAACAATTGCATATCATATTCCATTAAACGTGAACAAAAATATTGCCTTCACAGTGTTGTCATAAAAAAATCCCCAAAACAATATTTTATCAGAATTCCTACTATTTTCGCTGCGCGATGCAATATGTACTGATCATAACAATTGAAAGAGTGCAACCGGTATTCATTGGCATATATATATATACATACACCAGTGTGTATTTAATAGCAAATGTATTCACTGAACTGTAAGTGTAACCGACAAAAGGCGCAATTTGCTGTTTAAAAAGCGTTACAATGTTTGACAGTTGAACTTGACAATGATTAGCTTTTGATTAAGGGAACAAGAAATATGAATGATGTTAGATACATCATACGTTATAGTATACATACTATAGAGAGTTGTGTAAGTAAAGCTATTTATTATTGGTCTTCTATAGGTTTGGTATAGGTCCCCAATCTATATCCGTGTCAAGTGTTAAAAAATCTATAGAGCTTCATGCTATTTTTATACTCTCGCAACCTGTTGCACAGAGTATCATAGTTTTGTTCACATAACGGTTGTTTGTGTCACCAAGAAATATAAGAGTTAGATATGGGGTTATATATACATAAATGATCAGGATGACGAGTAGATTTGAAATCCGGATGTCTGTCCGTCCGTCTGTCCGTCTGTCCGTGCAAGCGATAACTTGAGTAAAAATTAAGATATCTTAATGAAACTTGGAACACATATTCCTTGGCACCCTGAGGAGGTTGCTTTCGAAAATGGGCAAAATCGGTCCACTGCCACGCCCACAAAATGGAGGAAACCGAAAACCTATACAGTGTCATAACTAAGCCATAAATAAAGTTATGAAAATGAAATTTGGAACATAGGATCCCATTAGGGAGGGGCACATTTGGATGTAATTTTTTTGGAAAAGTGGGCGTGACCCCGCCCCCAAATAGGTTTTTTGTATATAACTCGCAAACCAATAAAGCTATATAAGCCAAACTTTCTGCAGTCGTTTCTTTTAGCCATTTCCTTATACAGTCCAAAAATGAAAGAAATCGGATAATAACCACGCCCACCTCCCATACAAAGGTTAGGTTGATAATTACCAAAAGTGGGTTGACTCACTAACGAAAAACGTCAGAAACACTAAATATCACATAAAAAATGACTGATGAAAGCTGCACTGAGATTTTTTTACAAAATGGAAAATGGGCGTGGCGTCGCCCACTTATGGGTCAAAAACCATATCTCAAGAACTATTCGACCGATTTCAATGAAATTCGGTACATAACACTTTCTTGACACCCTGATGACACGGGTGGAATATGGGCGAAATCGGTTCACAACTACGTCTACTTCCCATATAACCCAATTTTGAATTCCATCTGATTCGTTCACTTTATAATGTATTCATAAGGAACCAATGAAGCTAGCGGAATAAAACTTTACACAAATACTGTATTTGAGCTGTGACATCACTTGTGGAAAAATTGTCAAAATCGAACCATGACTTTTCAAGGCCCCTGATATCAAACATGAAGAACTCAGTGCCTAAGGTTAATTTTTCACCGAAAATATAGGTAAATCCCTCAGATATTTTAATGTAATTCATTCCCTCTGAATTTTTTTCTTATAACAGTTTCTCTCTGTACCTGAAATGGTAAAAATTGGGTCATAACTTCCCCCAGATCCCATATACCTAATTATAAGTAATATTAAATTAAGTGAGCGTATAGTCTTCGATACGATGTATCTTGGTGGTGAAAACGAGTGAAATCGGTTTAGGAATTACCTCAGTCCCCATATACTATTTATGATGATTTTCGTTATTCTATTGAACTTTATGCCGAATATATGGGTCGAATTGTGTTGTCTTTATAAAATTACATCAATAAATTGCGAGAGTATCCTTACTTGTTGTTTCTCAGTATTTTTGATTATTTGCTTAGAAATTCTTGGTTTAATATGTAATTTCCCCTTTTTAAAACTCTAAGACATCTGACTGTCTTACCAAAGAATTTGTATAAGGGGTTGCATTTCTTTCTTTCCTCCTACTTCCTCATTCCATTAAACTACACACGTTGTATGATATTTTTTTGGCTTTAATTGCTAGAAAAGTATTGGTAGACTTTAAAAAGGCCAATGAGTACGACTTGAGCTTGTCATCTACTATTTCTTCGCATCGAAATACTTAAAGTTCTCGGACTCAAATTTTAACCACCTTTACGTACTCATATACATATGTATATGGCTTACTGCTTTAGCCTCAAAAGTTGCTTGAAAGAAACACTTGGGCTAATATCCGCCTTTCAAAACTAATAAAGAAACTCATTTCGAATGCAAATAACTGGTGTTTTTCTAACTTTCGGCACCATTTACCGTTGCTTTAACTTTTCTAAGCAATATGCAACACTTCTCGCACATATTTACAAAATAATTGTGTAACATACATATATACATACAACAAAAATAACGCAAAGCACTCTTCACCCAGTTCTGTGTGCAGTAAAGCGATTCTTCTTAGTTTTCTCATTCTGCTGGTGTGGCGAAAGTAACCAACAACTAAGTACGTGTTGTGATTTCTTGAGTGACTATTATAAAAATGTTTTGTTTCAATTTTCTGCGCTTTATATGCACATATGAATAGAAAAAGTTGCAGAAAATTGGGGTGAAAAAGTGATGAATTGTGTGCTGACGCGTATTTCTAGCCAACCCATTTGCGGCGAAGGTTTAGAGAGGTATTCAAAAATGACAAAAAGGAATCGTATAGTGGAAAAATGAAATAAAAAAGAAAACAGAATGAGTAATCTAAAATAGCGTAGCGGCAAAGGGGTTGCTATAGCTGCCAATTGTCACATTTCTTTCGTGTGCAAATATAAAAGAATCGTGAATAAAAATTGTTAAGAAGCAAAGAAAAAATGGAATGAATGAAATAAAATGCGGTGTGAGGTTATTTATGTAAATACATATATATGTACGTATTATAAACGGTGTTGTATTATTAAAATACGAATAAAACGCCAAGTCACACTGGCATAGGAGGCCATTTCATTAGAGATAGTCAGTTAGTTTTTAAACTGAAAAAAAAGATTGCACAAAAGATAGAGGAAGGTTCATCTACAGGAAGCTATCTCAAATTTGTTAAGATCCCATATATTCTCTCTATAAGTCTCTCTTGTTGTGGAACTGATTTTTTGACAAATGGAATGTTGAATAAATGCTAAAAGATTCTCGAGTTATTTTTAGCTTAAATAAAGGCTATTTCAGGTATCAAAAATATGTTATAATGCGGCAATTTCTAACCACTGTGTGTGTTTGGTTAGGTTAGGGTACCTTCACGTATTCCCTGAGTAGGAGTCATCGTTTGGGATGCCAGCGCTTGACGCGAATTTTAAAATATTATAAAGCCTCATTGACGATGTCTCCACCAACTTATCGTATTGTGAGGCCCCTAAATACTTGAATCGTTGTCTCGCTAAAGAAGGACAAACGCATAAGAGATGCTCCACTATTTCCTTGGTGCCCTGCTCTTGAGGCGCCGATTTCGCCGCGCAGCTTTCGGCAAAGAGATCTATAGGTGGCAGGTTTAATATTCGTTCTAGAGCAGCCGTTGGGATGGTTCTTAGGGCCCCCGTTATACATAGCGCTGCAAGCCGCTGAACCTTTTTCATTGACTTCCGATACGTATATTTTCTAGCACCCGTCCACCATACCAGAACCCCGTAGAGCAGAATTGGTCTCACTATTGCTGTGTAGCACCAGTGCATGAGAGTGGGAGAAAGCCCCCAGGTAGTGCCAAGCATCTTCCTGCATGCATACAGAGCATTACTGGCTTTCCTCACTCTCTCCTCCACATTGTACTTCCACAGAAGTTTGGTGTCCAAGACTACCCCTAGGTATTCGGTACGGTCCTTGAGCGGGAGCTCGGTCCCATTTAGCGAAGGGGGCCTCCATGCAGGTATTTTGTACCTTCTAGTAAACACCAAAAGGTCTGTCTTTTCCGCATTGAGCGCCAGTCCCGCTAGCGTTGCCCAGTTTTTGACAGTGCTGATAGTGCTGGTCATTATACTGCTGACAGTGTGCTTTCCCGTTATTAAGATGGCGATGTCATCCGCATACGCTGTTATCTTGGGAGCTTTGTCTTCAAACTGTTTTAGTACGTTGTTTACCACTAATGTCCATAAGAGTAGAGATAGCACTCCGTCTTGCGGAGTACCTCTACAGACTTCCTTGGTCACACTGGCATCATTCCATTCTGCTTTTATCTTTCTAGACATCAAGATGTTTTTCACCCACCTTTGTATGATAGGCTCAACACCCATTGACTCAATACTTCGCAGTATGGATTCCGTAGACACATTAATGAATGCTCCCGAAATGTTCAGGAATGCTCCCAGAGCATATTCCTTGTATACAAGAGCTTTTTCAATGTTGTATACCAATGAATGGAGTGCAGTCTCCACGGATCTGCCTTTTGTGTACGCATGTTGCGATTTGGACTTATGGGCCTGAACTCTTTCGAGTAGGTTGGATTGTTTTTACCTACCTTCGGTATGAAAACCAGCCTAGCCTCTCTCCATGAGTGCGGTACATAACCAAACCTTAGACATCCTCTGAATATCACTCGCATCCACGGCACGACCAGTTGCATTGCGTTCTTTAGCATGGCTGGAAAGATGCCATCCGCACCGGTAGATTTGTAATGGTCGAAGGAGCGGATTGCCCATTCTATTTTATCCTTCGTAATTATACACTCTGACAGGATAACAGCAGTATTTCCTTCGTGTGGAGCGTTAACCGGGTTCTTGCATCCCGGAAAGTGTACGCTAACTAGAACCTCTGAGAAGTCCCTGCAATTCTCCGTTGTTTCTGCGAATCAGGCCTGGCGAAGGGGGGCTTTTAGATAACAGTTTTCTAAGTCTTGCCACCTCATTTGTTCTTTCAAATCTGCTACAAAAGTTTTTCCAGGACTGTCGTTTGCTCCTGCGCATTAACTTTTTGTAGTCTCTTAACAGATCCTTATATTCATTCCAACATTCCTCGCTCTCCGCTAGCTTGGCCAAGTTGAAGATTTTCCTTACACTGCGTCTACACGATTCGAGCTCCTTGTTCCACCAAGGGGGTCTCGTTTTGCGTTTGGGCCGCAGCATAGGACAAGCGGAATGATAAGCCTTAGTAAGAGTGCTACAGAAGAGATTCACACCCTCCTCTAACTCTTGTGGAGAGTTGAACACGCACGGTCTAAGTCCTTTATCAAGTCTAGCTTTAACCTCCTTTCTAATAGAGAAATGTATATATCTATGGACAGAGAATGACGGTATACTTAGCACCCTCCAGTTCTCAACCGTTGTACCACCACTGGTGTAAAGTGTAAAGTCTAGGACGTTTTTCGAGGTTGGTCCTATATACGTAGGTTCCTCCCCCCGGTTTGCTATCACTAGACTACTTATTAATATAAAGTTTAATAGGGACTAAAGCCACGTCGTAGCCGCCCTTCTCTAGATTAAGAAGGAGTTCGGCAGATGCGGTCTTACTTTTGTGGAGGTTCACCTTAAGTACCGTCAGCTCCTGGTTCATTAACCTTAGAGTTCAGGTGACCCCTCCACCTCCTGCAAGACTAATGAAGTCGCCATTATCTCATCAATTCCGAGATCTTTTTCGACTTCACCCGTATCCAGTGTGTTTACATTGCCATCCGCAGGGTGGCGCTTTTTGAGGCGAAGGAATACGTTTCCAACTCCCCACGCCATCTTCCCGAATCTGGCATATAAGATGTCGTCAGCCGCCTTATTGATTTGGAGTATGTAGCTCTGGCCTCCATCTGCGTTAGCAGTTTTAGCTACGCTCAGTACTCTCCAATCACTGGTCGGAACGTCCGGGTTTTGTCGTTGTAGCAGTCGAAGTGCATGTTCCGGGTCTACCACGCGAGGTATCACCACCTTCGCTTTGGGAACCGACGGAATGCTGCTCCGATCCACAACCTCGAGTTTCGCGTCGTTACACAGGTTTGGAAGCATTCTCACTGCTTCCTTCACCCAGGTCAGCGACGGATCGTCCTGACATTTAAGGATTTTGACGCCAACAAGCCACCCCGCTCCATCAAACGTTGTCATTGGTGCGCTAGGATCGGCGTCCATCCTCGAGAAGAGCGCTTCTAGTAGCTTCATTTCGATTACTTTCCACCGCTCCTTCGACATCTGTCCCAGCGGGTTACTGCGGTCAATGAGAGCCACGATCAAGTGTCGCTTTGCCACCTCATTAGCTGCCGCCGCTGCTCTGGACGTTGTTGGCTTGTCGTCCGCTCGCTTGACTTTTGGCTTCTCAGCCTCGTCTTTTGCCTTCCTTTTCTTTGTTGGCGCTTTCGGTTCGCTCTCTGTCAACCGTTGCCTCTTCTCAGCGATATGCTCCTCGATACGGTTAGCAAATGCTGAGTTCGAGGCACTGCAGCAACTACGTGAGGCAAAGTGCGCTCGGCCGCTTTTCACCTCCTCTCTGGCCCAAGCCAACCGTTTCATCTCCTCTTCACTCAGGTTGGACTTGCCTTCGAGTCGGTTACAAATGCCGACCGCCGTCTCGATTTGGCTTTCAACCCCTCCTTGCTGGGCTTCTTCCGGGGCCCTCTTGGAACCCTCGGTCGAATCCTGCGGAGAGCGAAGAAGCTCTTCTTCTTTGTCAGTATTTATGCTCATAGCGCTTTCTGGGTCCGAATCTTCATGGATTGCGGAACACGCACGCTGATGAGCTGGTCTGGCAGTAGCATTACAACCACCGCAACCTGCTTCCGTTGCAGTGGAGGTGTGGCCGCTGGCGACAGCTTGAAAAGTCGCTGTGCCCGCCGGTGGTAGCAGGATCGTCTCGCACCGACGTTTGGGCTGATATCCCAGCCCGCTGTTCTTCCTTTTTGTCCTCCATATTGAGTTTTTGTATTCGGGGGTCTCTACCCCTAGCGTTTTATGCCTACCGCCAGGTACCTCACTGGCAATGGCTGATGTACTCACGCCTCCACCGCCTTATGAGGATACATATAGAGCATTCCAACATATGATGATGGATGTGGAGTACATCAGCCTTAGCTAGATGGCGCCTGCCTGCACTGCCGTGACTTAGCTTGTCATAGACAGCTTGAGACCCCAGCAGTGCAGGCAGCGCCACCCATTGCCCAGTCGACACCCGCGCGGAGGATATAGCCAAGAGGAATTTTTGTCGACCAAGTTCAATTTAAGTATGAATTCAAAAATTCAACTGATTGTTTTCCCTTTATATTATGTACGAAACAAAAATTAAACTAATTTAATTATTTTGTCAATAATTAACGAAAGACTAGAATGTTGTAATTTTTCCAAGTAAAATAAGCAAATATATTTACATTTTTCTTCAATTTCGTTTAAATTTTGCAAGTACATCTTCTAAAAAATAAGCAATTAAAATAGAATAACAAAGAAACAGCATTCAATTGTTGAAAAAACTGTCGCTAAAATCAATGACAATGACAGAGGTGACAAGAAAAATGACATTGAAGATAACCGGAAAAGCACTGCAAAAAATATAAAAACAAATAGAAATGAAAATGTGAAATGTGGAATGGTCTTTAAAACGTAGGAAACGTAGGAAAAGCGTCCAAGTCATTTTTATTATCTACAAAATCGAGCAAGGTGGACGAGTACGAGGCAGAGAAAAATGAGTGAAAGCAAGCTGCGTGACAACTGAAAAATGCTTTAAAGTTCACGCAAGTTACGAACTTCTTTTACGTCATCAACGTAAGTTCCAGAATGTGTCCAATATGTTCGAAATAATTAAAATCCAAGTTGAAATTCACATTTTTTGTTTTCCCTTACAGGTTTGGTGCGTTTTTAAAGCTTCAGCTTCGACGTTTTTTTATGAAATGATTTTACCGTTCCTTTGTTTAATGCCTTTTGACAGATTTCGTTGTGTTGACACGCACAGTAGCGGTCTGCTCGCATATGCCTCGGGTCAGAAATAACAACAAAATTCATATAAATGCTTTATGTTGGTGTTGTGGCTTTCAAGGTTATGTTGGTCAAAATGTGAAATGTGAAAGTGATATTCTTGTGAAATTCAGATATTTTTGCATTGGTTGCTTTTAATTGTTTGCTGCAGTGATATTAAATGGAATTCTTTAAACTTACAGCAAATTTAGTGTTACTAAGGAAAGCAGTATATGCGCCGATTTCTCGACTTACTAAGTACATAATTTTTAGAACCAGTACTTATAATTCAAAATATTCCTTTAGGGTTTTAGATTTAATGCAAAAGTAAAGTCCTACCTCTGCGAATAAAGAGAACATTTTGCAAAGATATTTTAATTATCATCTTCGGCATTTCTGTTACTTTTGTTCAAGTGAAGAGTAAACTTGACATTGCGAAATTAGGCAAATACTAGTGTGCTAATGAGAAATCGGTCAATTGGTTCTTCGAGCATAATTTTCATCGATATATGATTATATTTCAATCACCACATTGTTAATAATGTTACGTTCTATTATTTTATTTTAACAGTTAACTTTTCAATAATCTTTAATATAAGCGTTCAGCCAGCCAGTTCATTTAATATATTGCATTGGAACAGCATGACGTATACGCAACCTTCTGAGCAAAATGCAAAAATACCAATGCAAATCGTTTGCCAAGTACACAAAAGGAACTGCAAATTTTATTAACAGTAAAATGGGGTATGCATTCACTGTGAACTAAAACAAACATACACGCTGTGTTTGCAAAATTTTTTGTTGTTTTTATTATATCGAAATATATTGAGTTGCACACCAGAAGAAATGGGATATGAGCAATTTTTATATATTTTTTGCAGTTGTTTAATACGAAATGTTGTTCCAAAAATTGCTTGCTTGCAAAAGTCGGTGTGTATATCATTTGTTACTTAAAAGTTGAACTTGAACTGTTATCTCAGAGCTCACTGTACACTGAGCAGTTGAAATGCAGCAAGGTAAAAGTACTCACATATGTGGGTGCATGCTACGTGCTCGCAATGCTTGGCTGTTGTAAGGAAAATATGCTACAGACGGCTTATTAGCTAGGAAATGCCAAAACATTAGAAAGGCATACAAATTGTATACGAGTATATGTGCATGCAGTTTATATATTTATGTATAATAGGGTGGTATAAGAGTACTCTTTAAGCAATTTATACATTATTCTAATGTCTTTACCTTCAATAATGCACTGCATGGTACGTTACTTCAAACTTAGTTCAATATAATTTTTCTATGTGATCTGTGGTAGAAATGTTTCCAAGAAAGTTCTAATTGGTTTCTTTTATGACTCCTTGGTGCATCAATGAGGTTAAGTTGAATTCGGAAAATTTCAAATATAAAGTTCGAATAGGTCATAGCTCCGATCATGTCCAGTAAATAATATCAAATTTACTAAAATACAAGCATAGCTATTTTCTAACAATACAAACATTATTGCTCTGGACTTATTGCGTGCCTAGTTTTGCCTCTGACACATTCTTCGTTCTGCAAATTCTCCAGTTGCATGAATGTGAATCTGGCATGTCCACAGTTGTGTCTGGTAAGCACACACGTAGTTCTCATATTTCCTTAAAGAAATACTTGTTGAAATGTTCATCAAATTCTTGGCGTCAGAATTTAAACAACAATGATGTTTCTGGAATTTATACAAAAATGAAAATATGCTTTCAAGATGATACTTGATGTAAACTTATATTGAACTTATTCAACAAAAATGTGATAGATTACTTTCGAAAATTTTGGTCTAAAAATTGGTTTTAACGAATGAATTAATGCACTGCCGGCATAAAAAATATATGGAAAAATAAGGTCCAAAGTCCTAGGTCCTCTTGTTCGTTATCTGAGGAATTTAGATGAGAAATGCAAATAAACCCCGTGTCAAAAGTCATTGACCTCGGTCAAATTGTAAACAAACTGTTGACAAATGATTTGTGTGCATTATGATCGGTGTTGGTTTACATTTTAAATGAGGTCAATGAATTTTGACAGGGGTATGTGTAGATTCTGGTCGAGTTCAATACCATTTTGAGAGATCATGTGTTATAAAAAACCGTTATGTGAACATTGTACTATGTACCGCTTATGTTGGGAGTGTTTACTTATTTTTAAAATTTTACACTGATATGAAGTGATGAAGTATGTTACCGTTTTATACCATAAATAGTATCGAATTAAAAATTTTAAACGTATGGCAACTCTACTCGAAACTGTTTTCAATTGTAAGACTTTTAACTCGGTTGAAATGCCATTTTTTCAATAAGTGTCCTTCTCAAAGAGCATTTTAGTAAGCTCTTTTTAATGACATTTTATTACGAAATGAAATTTCATTGCTTTTATATTTATTTTAATACCTAGCATAAAATGATTTTTCAAAGAGAAAATTTACTAATCTTTTCCTTTTTGACGTATTTATTATATTGACTATTTGACATATGGTATTCTATGGTTGGTATATTCCATATATAAATATTTGTATCCGTATTTTTTTTAGCCTGGATTTTCTGTATATTTTACAAAGTATATGAAGTGGCATTATTGTACAGAATAAGAAACTGCATTTGCACAACACAAGTCTGCACAAACAGACTGACAATAAGCTTAGTCTTTTACGACGTTTCATGCCATAGTTTGGCTGCATTGCTACAAAATATTTATCTTCTTTTTACCAAAAGTATTCTACTGAGGCCGCAAAGCATTGAATGCTTATAATGCAATAATGCTGACATGTTCCAATGCAATTTGGCAAATTTAGCGGAATGTTGGCTAAGATGCTTTTGTTGCATGGTTGCAATCAATTTACCTGCCAATATGTGCACTTAGCTGCTGTTCTCAAGAGGTATGTGTGTGGGTTGGCAAAGAACTCTTTATATGCTATGACTGTATCGATAATAACACGTAAAGGTTGTGGGCTCAACCCATGGTCATAGCTGATCCGTTGTAAAGCCGATATATACTGACAAAAAATATTAAGGAATACGTTCTAAACGATATTTTTTAGAATTTTTTTTCACCATAGTCTAACTTTTTGGTTAATATGAGATCCAAAGTTATATGTATTATATTTATTCTTACTATCTCATTGCATATCATATTATATAAACTAAATAGATAGTGATGCACACATGCAAACATATTCAAGTTTCTGATTTTATGCCAAATTTAGATTCTGTTGATCTTTCATATAAAAATTCGCATTGTGTTGCGAAAAATATTTATTTTTTATTTTACGTATTTTTCACATATTTCACATACAATTTTGCTTGTTTAAATTATGTGCATATATTATCTGCATTGCGGCTTTGTCTACTTGTTGACGAAGTCTAACTCGTCTTCTCTACATTACAACTCAGTTGTTGTTGTGTGGATTTCTTTCATGCAGGTCAAGTACAGTTTGGTTTGTCTATTATAAATACATCTTAATATATAAAAATCACGTGTCACGTTGTTTGTTTTCGATGGACTCCTAAACTACTGAACCGATTTTAATGAAATTTTTAACACTGTGTGCAGTTTGGTCCAACTTGAAAGATAGGATAGTTTATAACTCTCCTTATAGTCGCATTATTTATTTATTGCAAATTATTTGTTTATTATTAGCAAAGAGCTATCCACCAGTTGTGTGATGTGAGTACATTCATTTGAATATCTGTACGTTAGTTTGTGGTTTGTCGTAGTTTTCTAGCGCTTTTGGATACATATTTATGCATTTTTTTTCCAAATATATACATAAATTATCTGTTTTTATAATATTAAATGCATTTTTAAACTTAAAAAAATCATTCAATTATTTGCTTCAATAAAACATATGGATTTACATTAAAAACATATTTACATTTACATACATACATATGTATTTACTATAAAGAGAAAAAATCTATTCCTGTGGTTTTTTTTCTTTTGCACTATATTTTCTGACCATTTTTGTACGAATTCAAAAAGTCTGACACCTGATTTGCATCGTTTTCATTTTTAAACCAGTGGATCAAGTAGGAGAGTTTATTTACTAAAAATACGGGATAAGCAAGAGAGTAAGTGTTTTTGCAACATCGTAAAAAACGCTGCTTGCTTCGTTTCGAAATTTTTATCACACTCTCTGAAAAGTAAATTAAAAAAATTACTTTTTCGAGGTGCATGTGTAATCTTAAAGGTGATTAACTTTTCCGCGATTATTTACTTTCTGAGAATTTACTTTTCGAGAGTATACTGTATATTCATTTATACGTGTGTGTATATATGTGTGTTTTTTTCATAAAAATATTTCATTTTCAATATATGTTCGATTGAGTGTATAGATAAAATTTGTCAGTACATACGTGTATACTTTTTCTGTAGTTGGCTTTGTATATTTTTACATTACCGCAAATGTTTGAATATATTTACGATGGTATGTATATATTCTCATTTGTTGGTTTGTGGGTGCATATCATAGCTGGCTTTTGAAAATTTTTACATTGCGGCAGGTGTTTGTTTATATACATGTAGTTGATTCTATTTTTTGAAATTTGAATTTGTTTTTATGGAAAAAAATTTGTTTGAGCAAATGTTTTTTGTGTGACGTAATTTGTTTCGTTATTATGGTTGGTGATCCTGTTGAAAATCGATCAATAAAAATCACACAGCAGGACAATACTCTCAGCATTATTTCAGATCTACATCGCTCATTTGACACACTTCAATATCCTCTAATATTTTGACAAGGACAGGACGAATATCATATAAATATATGAATTTTAATACAAACTATACATTTTATAACTATATTCCAAGGTAATAATTTAAATGTATTAAAAAATAAAAAATATATGTATAAATATATGTATATATGTATATAAATTATTCACAGCAAAGCGTGGCCGGGTTTACTAGTATGTATATAATTTTTACGGAATTTATTTTTCCATTTTGTCTTATGTGTTTTTATAATTCAGAAAATAAAAATATTTTTCTTCAAAATACTGAGTCAACAAGTTGAACGTTACTTCTGGGGAATGTTATAAATGCACGCTTATGAAATTGAATGTAATACAAAAAAGTAGCTCATTAAAATATAAAAATTTGATTTTCTTTCATTCTGCTTAATTATACCATTTTTCCTTTGCTTTATACCAGTTGTATTTCGATTCGCCACTCTGCAAGTTTTGGCAAAATACCATTATTTTTATTTCTGAAATAAATTTCGCCACTGTCGCTATGCTCCGCAACACACCTCTTCAATATTTTACATAAATTGCTTATTTAATTACTGTTTAGCGTGTGTTAGCAACTTTGCGAGTATAAACTTTATGAATTTATAATTGAAGCGCCAAATATTTCAATGAGTACGTGCAACAGTTAAAAATGTTGGTATGCATGTCCTCAAAGTTGTTTAAAATTGCGGTGGATGAGTTATTGTTTGGGGCGGAACCAGTTAACCTAGTAACAAAAATGGATAAAATTTATTATTATTGTTACACGAGAGAGATTTGTGATACATTTTACAACAAATTTTCTATATTTTTTTTATTAAAAATTTACCTTTATAAGATAACTTTGATTTAGAGTATTTGCTTAGTTACAGCTAGATGGTTTTACTATAATGAATGTGTTTGAGTTTAAAGTAAATTCTTTTGCAATATCTTAACTGAGTGCTGAGTTTAATTATCGGTAATATTCTGATCCATTCATTACAATTCTATTTAAAATTTTTTTTTTTCATTTCTGACATGTCATACATGTGTTCTATTTATATACGCATAACATAAGACACTTCATTTTGAAATTTGAAATATTTATTTATCGTGAAATCATCATTGGAAATGCTGAAATATGCGCCATTCAATAATCGATATGCCGTCGCGACGCGAAAATGGTTTTATTGAGTGAAATATGAAATATATTCCATTCAATTATCACTTTGGAATATGGAATTGCTACATAAATTATGTGTAAGTACTCATCCATTGATTATGAGTATGCGTATTTTTAGTACACTTTTACAAATAATTTCAATAGTGAAATCCATTAAAATGCAGAAATTTATTTGATTTCCTGCTATTTTTCTCTTTATTGCGAATATATTTGAATGTTGCATCATGCACTTTTATAGTGTGAATTTTATATAAAATGGTGTAAGTTGAGTTGAGTACTATAAAATTTTGCTGCAATAGGGCGCAAAGTGTAGTTATTTGAGAGTATAGTTCAGTGGTCGGCACTCCATACCACAATTTTGCCGACTCAAGTCACACGTACGCTTACGCTCTATCATTCAGTCGTTGTCGAACCAGCAACGAGTAAACATCGCGCGTAGCTATGGCACTTTGCATAAGTGCCCTGCGCGAAATGCCTACTTATATGAATGTCGTTTTATGTTATATATTATATTTATGGTTTTAAGCTATTTAAAGACCGAAAAGTTAATGCTTTTGTGATCTAATATATTTGTTTAAATAATAAAATAACTAAAATGAATAAAAGAGTTCAAAAATTCATGTTTTATGAAAATATTGATAACATTCTCAAAATGGATGGTTACAGAGATTTCACTGCACAGTGGTTGGGCTTGCATGAAGGTGCGGTCATAAATACTTCCCGTTGAGATATCGCTTTGAAATTTTCACCAAAAATCTAGAAAATTATTTTAAATATATAGTAAAAAAATTGGCCCCATCGGACTACTAGGTCCTATAGCTCCCATAGAACTGTAATTGCCATTATTATATGGTCGGAGCGTCAAAACTTTCAGTAAGGCTTTGTAAAAACATTTAAGAAAGCGATAAACAAGCTGAACATGATTTGTCGTATAGTTTCTCCCATCCAACCCCCTCATATCATATAAAAAAGTCATGTAGGAAAAAAGCTAATTATCAACCAATTTAATACAGTTCATTTTCAACTGCCATTATAATTAGAACAAAAACTTATAATGCATCCTCTAGTAAACCGTACATAGATTGAAATAAAGATGGCTTATCCTTCTTTCCAAGCTTTCTTAGTCCAATTATAATGAGTTTGAACTTAAAAATAGTTAATTCAAAGGCCATTATTATTTTGACGATTACTTTTACATCTGCAAATATCCTTCTCTGGTAAAGACAATGTGAAATAAATATAACGGGCGATCGCGGGGGAACACAACTAAAACTTTACGTAAACACATTGAAGACCTTGAAGACGCAGACTAATTTCACAAAAAATAAAAATCACGTTAGTCTTAATTAATTTCACAAGTTAAAATAAATACCTTTAGCTTCAAAAGCCATTAAAAATAATCTTGATTCGTTAACCTGAACAATTACTAGAACAATTTGAAGTTCGTTGTTGCTGCGAATTAAAAAAAAAATGTCTGATGTGCTTTAAAAAATACAGTTGTTCATGCGTTTAACTCTATTTTTAGAAAGTACCGTTAGATTTTTGGGAAAACCCGGTTTGAAAATAAGAAGTTTGGACAATTTAGAGGCCATCGGTTTACATTTTGTCAAAAAATCGAGAGATGGATTTTTTGATTTTTGGCCTACGGTGGAACCACTGAACAACGATTGTATTTAGTCCAATAAGCAATAATTTTTTTGCAAATGTAACCAATACAAATGTTAAGTTTTCTCATCTCTACTGCGTAGCCTTTGGTTTTAATGCTTTGTTCTACCAAACCAAATTTGAGCAACAGTAAGACGACAGCTTAAGTTTATTCACGAATATAAACATATGGGCAAATATCGGCAGCTACACCTAACATTTGTATTACCTTAAAACATTGACAAATACACTGATAACACTCATAAAGGGGGGATCGTGGGGTAACATAACTAAATGTCTATTTAAACATGAAAATTACGTTAAAAAAAATACACAAAAAAAGTATAATCAATCAAAAATACACAACAAATAATAAATCAATAAAATTAATTTCACAAGATGAATTTATTAAAGTAAATACCTGCAACAATAAAATTCTTTTTAAATAATCAAAATCGGACCTCTCTAGCAAACGTTTGATCACTTTGAAATTCAATTTTGTTTTCACGAAAAGCTAACTTAGCGCAGTTTCGCTACAAAATTGAACAGTTGATCACGCTTTACATTCTATTTTTAGAATGTCCCGTTAGATTTGCAGTAAAAACCTGTTTGCCATGAAGAAGCTTGGACATTTTAGAGACGATTTGGTAACTTTTCGGAAATTTTTGTTGTTATGAATTTTTTGAATTTTGTCCTATGGGCGCAACCAATGTGCACTGGGTATCCTTTATTTCGTGCTCACCTACACAGTCACAATTCCTCTTGGGCCGACCACTGGTATAGTTGATGTTGGGCGATAGTGTCAAGAAATTATCTCTTACCTAAAGAGAGCAAAGGTTTCCTATAACCATATACAGTGGAACTTCTCTAACTCGAATCACCATAATCCACAAACTTCGAGTTATAGAATTTAAACGTGCAATTTTTCAAAAAGCTGTAAAATATAGTTTTGTACACAGTTTTATTTATTTACTACGCTAAAAGTTCTATGTACATACGTTAAAACATGTATTCTGTAATTTTATTTATAGCACTTTGCAATTGTTTGGCTCTTGACGTCTGTATCCCATGCCTTTGTTACATGATTTATGCAATCCATAAGTATAATATCATATTTTATGTTAGCCTTCATACGATATGGAGATACTCTTTTAAAATATACTTCGATAGTACAATTTTAAATTTTGTATTATCCCCTAGTCGAAAAGTTCAATTTATGGAAGGAAATTTGTATGAAATTTTACTTCCATTGCCATTTCAAAAGTTCGAGTTATGGAGAACTTCGAGTTATAGAAGTTCGAGTTATGGAAGGAAATTTGTATTAAATTTGATTTCTAAACGCTACTGCCTATTCAAAAGTTCGAGTTATGGAGAAGTTCGAGTTATGGAAGTTCCACTGTATATACCATACAAATTTTAACAGAACAAAAACTCTTTATTTTTCCTTTTTATGTTAAGTTCACAAATATAATTGACTCACCAAATAGTTTTGGAGAAAGCAGCCGGGCTGATTGTACTTGGCCGGATAAAAAGCCTGGCATGTTTCGGTTACGATGTACAGTTAGTTGTGACCGAAACTCTTCGTCGAGAGGTTCTTCGAAATACTCCCGCATAGGTTGGACTGGAAATATAGTTAGTAGTAAGTGAAAACGATTTTTTTTGCAATCTTTGTTGGATATGATAGAGTTAACTTTTGGGAGCATTACACTCTAAAGTCATTCGAACTCTCTGTTTACAATTGGTGGTAGTGTGGTTACCGTGTCGATGTTCAGGTGCACGAAATCGACAAAGATATATGTCAGACTTCAATTAAAGCTTTGTGAGAGAAAAGAAAACCCATCTGTTATCGAGATTACTTTTGAGTAGAAGTAATTAATTCAAAGACTTCTTGGTTGATTTACATCAATAACGGATGACAAGTATGAACCGATCTCATACTAGATTCAATAATAACTTATAATAACTTGAGACTTTTCTATTGGCAAGTTTAATAATTGATTTCTAGAGTTTTATCTGTAGCTAAAGGAATTCCATGAATCAACGTGTAAAATTGCCTGAGCGTATGTATGTATATAAAGTCAGGTGTTAATGACAATTTCAATTTTGAATTCTGCCTACAAACGTCTTCTCCATTCCTAGGCAGTATTTGCATAGGCCAAGTTGTATGTACGAGTATTTTGCAGCATTTACATTTCTTTCTGCGGAAATGTTGGGGCAGGTGGAAATTGCATTATTATCAACAGAAAATTGTACAACTGAACAACTCGCTAATTTAATATAAAACTGTCGGTGAACTGTGCGGATTTTAACTTTGAAAGTAAATCATATATATATATATATATATATTTGGCGTAGGAACCGCTTTAAGCGATTATAGCCGAATCCACCAGAGCGCGCCACTCATTCCTCCTTTTTGCTTTTTGGCGCCAACTGGAAACACCAAGTGAAGCCAGGTCACTTTGCACTTGGTCTTTCCACCGGAGTGGAGGTCGTCCTCTTCCGCGGCTTCCTCCAGCGGGTACTGCATCGAATACTTTCAGAGCTGGAGTGTTTTCTTCCATCCGTACAACATGACCTAGCCAGCGTAGCCGCTGTCTTTTTATTCGCTGAACTATGTCAATGTCGTCGTATAAATCGTACAGCTCATCGTTCCATCGTCTGCGGTATTCGCCGTTGCCAATGTTTAGAGGACCATAAATCTTGCGCAAAACCTTTCTCTCGAAAACCCCAAGAGTCGTCTCATCGGATGTTGTCATCGTCCACGCTTCAGCGCCATACATCAGGACGGGGTAAATCATACTCATATTTAATTTCGACTTTATGCACTTTGTGCTAAGATTTAGAAAATGGTTCTTCAATATCGAAGAAAGACGACAAAATGTGGTGGCTAAGCGGTTGCAGATTCATTTTATGAATGAATGTGTTCATTTTGTGTTAATAAATATCAGTTCGAGGACTTACAATGACAATAATAATAAACGAAATTTTGACGTTGAAGTTCAAAGTGGAAAATATGAATACCTTGGCACCTGTTTAAGAAAAGCAGAAATGCAGTTCCAATACGAAACCTTCTAATCTATTTCAATCACCCACTATTTTAATGGAACACGTTCCATATTAAGTCACACTTCTGAACGTCGAAGATGAAAAGTAACACGAAAACTACCCTCTAATTGCGCAAGAGAAAATATCATAAGTAAAGTATCCACTAATTTGGCAAGCACCAGCAAGTAGAATGAATGCTGCGCTCTGTAAGTGAATGACATTTTAATTTTTGAGCTGTATGTAAAGTGTCAGCTTATGAAAACGAATACAAAAACAGGAACGTGACCCTTTATATAAATGAAGTTGAGTGTTTTACCACAGTAGTAGAAGTGTTGCTAAAGAGAGTATTATAGTTTTGTTCACATAACGGTTGTTTGTAACACCCAAAACTAAACGAGTTAGATATAGGGTTATCTATACCAAAGTGATCAGGGTGAAGAGTGGAGTTCAAATCCGAATGTCTGTCTGTCCGTCCGTCCGTCCGTCCGTCTGTGCAAGCTGTAACTTGAGTAAAAATTAAGATATCTTGATGAAACTTGGCACACTTATTTCTTGGCACCATAGGAAGGTTGCTTTCGAAAATGAGCAAAATCGGACCACTGCCACGCCCACAAAATGGCGAAAACGAAAAACACATAAAGTGCCATAACTAAGCCATAAATAAAGCTATGGAAATAAAATTTGGTATGAAGGATCGCATTATGAAGGGGCATATTTGGATGTAATTTTTTTGGGGAAGTGGGCGTGGCCCCGCCCCCTACTAAGTTTTTTGTACATATCTCGCAAACCAATAGAGCTATACAAAGCAAACTTTCTGCAGTCGTTTTTTTTTTAGCCATTTCCTAATACAGTCCAAAAATGAAATAAATCGGATCATAACCACGCCCACCTCCCATACAAAAGTTAGGTTGATGATTACAAAAAATGGGTTAACTCACTAACGAAAAACGTCAGATACACTAAATTTCATATAAGAAATGGCAGATGGAAGCTGCACTCAGATTTTTTTACAAAATGGAAAATGGGCGTGGCGTCGCCCACTTACGGGTCAGAAACCATATCTCAGGAACTACTCGACCGATTTCAATGAAAATTGATTTGTAATAGTTTCCTTACATTCCAATGATATGTTGTGAAAAGTCCAAATCGGATCACAACCACGCCACTTCCCATATACCAGAACTCTGAAGTCGATCTGAATCGTGTACTTTACAATATATAAAGTAAGCACTAGTGAAGATATCGGTGCAGAACTTTGCACAAATACTATGTTAATACTGTGGCAGCCCCATTCTAAAAATCACCGAAATCGGACCATAGGTTTTTAAGACCCCATATATCGAACACGAGGACCTCGGTGCATCCGAACTTAGCCCTTCCTTATTTGTTTTCTTTGTATTTAATATTTCGCTCAGACATTGTTTGTCGCAACATTTTTAGGGTCAGACAAATTTTTTTTAAAGGCTTTCTGCTAATAATTTGCAGTCAGCGCAATTACACGCCAGCCACATTAGTTAGGGGAAACGGCAAGCCCACGCAAACAGTGAAATGAGAGGTGAAAAACCATTAAAATATAAAAGAAACGAAAACAAAAATTTGCTGAAAATAATTGAAATGACTGGAACTAGAGAAAGTGGGGCAGCTGCAGCATATTGCAATAGTGCAAAAGATGCCTGTGGCATTGCAACGCTCTTTCTTTATTTTCTCACTATCATTGAGCTTAGTATGAGTTAGTGCATTCATACACACTCACATATATATATTTTCTAATTTTGTCTCTCTAGTATAGCTAGTAGTGCATTATTACTGGCTGAGAGGCGTGTGCTGAAGGGCGGTAAATGCAAAAGCCTTTCACATATATAAGCCTATATTTGTGGTTTTACTACGAACTGTACTGTAATTTTGTCTCTATATATGTACTATGTATTTAACAGCTTGACACGCAGATCAAACCGTCACCGACGTGGCACACGCACAAACTAAGAGTCGCATGGAAATCTTTGCATATATACATACATACGAATTTATGTGCATATGATTGAGAATGCAACTAGAGATGGATTTGTAAAATCGACTTGTGGTAGCAATTTAAATTGGAATTTTGTGGCGAGGAAAAATGCAATCCAATGGCATAATTGGTGAGGTCAGGCGTATTTGCAAAATTTTGCTTCAAGCAATTCTAATGAAACTGTATTGGAATTACATCCGTCCCGAGACTATATAACGGTGAAATAATATACTAAATAATTGGTGTCTTGGTATTGTGGGAGCGAAATGATTTGCAATTACATAGAAAAAACAATATAATAAAAATCAATATAAATTCGTTATAAAATGTGGGACAGATTTCATTCCTGTTTTTGATAACACATCAAAAATTTTCTATTCTTAAAATTTTCATAAAGTTTTAAAGTTATTTAGCCACCATCCTTATTGAATTTCAAATAACTATTTTGCACCCTACGATATATTTTCTACCATTTCCACGCGATACGCTAAGCGTCTGCGCTGCTTTGTCAACAAAGCTTTTCCCATTACTACTGCCATAGCCGTTGGTCATTGCACATTGCAAACATGCAAATCTCACTAACATCGTATTCAGACCTTCACAGGCTCGAGTGACTTGTAAGTGACACAACTATAATTAAAAGTCAAGTAAGAAAAAAACGTTTCCTCTTATTGCACATTGGCCAATGATAGTTGAAGACCCTATCTGCACTACGAAGGGCGATAGTTAGTAAAGGAATAGTTCAAGTATATCAAGTGGTTTAAATACACTTATTTAGGCAAGAGCTTAATAATAAACGCGTACCCATTACTCCTTTTCGTAGATGGTTCAAGACTCGTAGAACCCAACAACAAATGAGCTATTTTGTCATGCTACTATTATTTCTACCTCAACTGTACGCATGCATACGGGTATATAGGCATGTACTCACTTCTGTGGTTCTAATAACAATTCCACTTTTTTTACAACAAAACCGTTGTTTTCATTATACTACATACATAGACGTAATTGTTGGGGTAAGTACTGTTACTTCTACTATTTCAATTATACATAGTTTTTCGAATAGAATACCGCATTAGACATTCATTACACTTCACAAACAACAGCCTATTGTAAAGTTGCTCATTCAGCTGTACAAACAGAAGCTAATAAAAGCAAAGGAATGCTTATATGGACGGACTGACGCTCAAACGGACGACGCGCTGCGGCAGTTACGCGCAAATGAAGTCTAATCGGATATGTTGTTAAGCGGTCGGCAGTAGTCAAAAACTCAGGCAACAATTAAATCGTTCATGTATGTTCTAATTTGCGGTCAATTATGCAATTACTTATTAACGCATTCATGATCTTTGTAGCGCAAAATGTTTACAGCAGTCGGCAGTTAATGGCTGCATATGCTTAAGTATAGAGTCACAATGTATCGCGTTTATCAATTTACCGGAAAAATTATGTCAGCAGTAGTAACATAATAAACACTTGCAAAGTGAGCGACAATAATCAACAAAGTCGCTACTACAGACGCTTCGTACCCTTAAGCAACCCTTCGTTAGTTGTGCGCACTTCGTCAGTTTGTGGTCATCGTTTTTTTTTTTAATTTTTCCGAATGTGTGTAATTTTTGCAATGAAAATGTGTTTTCAGATTTTCTATACATTTTGGTTCTACGAATTCCAGGAAAAGCCAAGAAAGTCTCTCATTCTAACTACAATTTTACTTTAGTATAAAATCTTCTGATCCCAAAAGAGAGTGGTTAATGGTCATGTAACTAACTGCCTTTTCGCCGTCGATAAGTGTCGTGTTCTCTATCTTATTTTTTTCGGTTCGGTATACTTAATTCCTTTAATAATTCGTGTGCGCCAATGGACGTTCTTGATTCCATTTCATTTTACAGAAGCAGGTCAAGTATTAGGACAATATAATATGTGCGTGTGTATAATCTCTGACAGTGTAGTTTTATCATATATGTTCCGCTTCAGTGTTCCGATAATTATAGTGCAGTGACAACATGTTTGTTGAAGTATTCTATATTAATTCCGAATATAGCACAACATCCAACATTCTTATGTATCCATAGTAATCTCCACATTCTGGTCCTCAGCGAGTTTTTCATCTCTTTAAAATGTAAGACACAAGTCACAAGAACTTTTCTCACTTGATGGTCTACAGAAATTTGTTTTTTTGGGTAGAAAAAATTCTAGTAGTAAATTTTCAGCTTTAGAAATGCAGATGCTTTCAGCATTCACTAAACCTTAATTTCTCTTAATTTTTTCAACGAAAATCCATCCTTTGTGTCAGTATTTTTCCCATGCTAAATATTATTTTGTTGCCAGTATACTTATGTATTTACAAAAGTAAATATGTTTTGCGGTCAACGCTATTAATCACACACCATACAAGTTCATCGGTTCACGATTTACCTTTTTCATTCTCGTACTTTGTTTCGATATCCTTTCCAAATAACTCACGGTTGACATCGCCTTGTGACACTTAAAGCGGTTCGGCTTAAATGCGCTTTCCACACGCTCTACATTAGCAAGCATTTAGCCGCTGTGAGTGCCCATATCTGTATATATTTATTGGCGTTGTGCAAAAGAGCCTATTCATCAGTGGAAATTGATAGACATTTTAATTAAGCCTAAATTTATCACCTCATTACATTGAGGACCATTACAATATGGTAGCGACCGTGAAAAGGAAGATGTGATGAGACGTGCGCTTAGCCTGTGACATTTGCAACACTTGAAATGCATATAAATCCTTGCCGTTAAATCTTAATCAGTTTGATTTGCTGTTTACGCTTTTTTATAATTTTTCCCGAAATTTCCTTTTGTCTGCAGTGTGAATAAAATGTAGGTTCAGTATATGAATATTAATTTGTTTGCTTTAATGTGTCGTTGCGGAATTCGTAGTGAGCTGCGTGTAGTGATTAATGGATAATGTAGATTTTAATATGTAATTGGGTAAATTAAAAGAGTGGTTCTCGAAAGTCCAGCGCATACTTAAGTTATTGAGGAAAGAAATAACTGAATGAGGACAATTCTATAGTACCTCGAATAAGAGGTAACATACCGTTTAGAGCTTCGAAGCACAACTGAAGTATGGGAAGTTTAATTGTCGCTCAGATATTTCAAGATTACAGCAGTTTGTACTTCGTATTTGATATTCGTCGATTAACTGATATATTATATATAATAATGATGAAGTCTATAAGAACTCGGAACCCCAATTTTCGATGGCCGGATGAAGTCGTAACGGCCTTAAAAGCTGCCTTCTTAATGAAATCGAAATTGCACTCAGCTCAATTTCAACAGGATCTACACGGATGTTATTGTACATCTGGCCAAGATTAGGTTATGTTAGGTTCAGAGAGTGATACTCACAACAACTTCCGTGAAGGATTCCATTTGGACAGTTAAACTCCTAAATTTAGTTCACTGTCTGGAAACATTTTTGTAAGGGTCAGTAACAGAAAGACTTTGGCGGAACCCTAAACAAAGTTGGCTCTAAGCTTAGGGTACCAGCAAACGAAAACGACAAGCTACAAAAGAGGCGCGAATTTGATCAGCATTTGCAAAGTTAAGCGGGTTCATTTATATGTCATGGTAGATCTACATTCGAATTTGAAAGACCTGTCGAACTTTTTATACACTCGTAACAAAGTTGCTAAGAGAGCATAACAGTTTTGTTCACATAACGGTTGTTTGTAACACCCAAATCTAAAAGAGTTGGATATAGTGTCATATAAACCAAAGGTGATCAGGGTTGACGAGTAGATTTGAAATCCGGATGTCTGTCCGTCTGTGTAGGCTGTAACTTGTGTAAAAATTGAGATATATTGATGAAACTTGGTACACGTAGTACTTGTTATGAGCGTGGTTCCGCGCTCGTATGGGTCAAAAACCATATCTCCGAAACTACTCGACCAATTTATTTTTTAATGGAATTCGGTTTGTAATATCTTCCTAGCTTCTTAATGACATGTAGTGCAAATCGAATCACAACCACGCCTACTTCCTATATACCAGGACTTTAAAGTCGGTCTAAACCGTGTTCTTTACAACATGCATACATATAAAGTAAGCACTAGTGAAAATTTTGGAACAGAACTTTGCAAACATATTGCAATTAAAGAGTGGCATCGCCCTTCTAAAAATCGTCGAAATCGGTCCAAAAGTTTTCAAGCTATATATCGAATATAAGAACCCCAGTGCTTCTAACAAATTTTTTACCGAAAATATAAGTAAGTCTCTCAGATATTTAAAAAAAAATCAGAGGGAATATGTTTCTTCTAATAATATGTCTCCGTTCCAAAACTGAGTGAAATCGGGTCATAACTTTCCCTATCTCCCTTATACTTAATATTAGGCTTTTCAAACTTTCAATGGGCTTTATACCATATATGTATATGCCGAATATATGAGTCAAATTGTTTGTTATATTAATAAAATCAAATATATAAATTGCGAGAGTATAAAATGTTCGGTGACACGAACTTAGCCTTCCTTTCTTGTTATCATAAGTATTGTTTTCTTTTTTTTGTGTGTGTGAAACGTTGCTAGCCACGTCAATAATTATTATCACCACAACGTTGTAGTACTGCTAATGATTTACGCGTGTGTTCAACCCACACATATAATTACAAACACACCATCAAAATTACATCTGCCTACATGTTTAGTAATGTAAAGCCATAACTACGCATTTCTCCATGCGCACATACACACACACAAGCCCACGTGCTATGCATTTGCATGCATGAATCTGTAAGTGTTATATGACCAGCTGCCTGCCATGTATTCGATGCCCTTTAATTTGTAAATGAGAGACATAAATTAAATGGCAAAACTGAATAATAATAATAGTGCTTCCTCATATGTAGTTGTGTGCACGCGCGTGTGTGTTTGCAGGTGTCAAATAATATAATATATTTGTGCGTTTATAGGATTAATAGTAAATTATTAACTGTATACAAATATATTGGCATGCGCCACATATGCCTTGGTGCATTGATGTATTGAAAACATTTCAACACTACACAAATAAAAAAACACACAAATGAAAAATCATAATAATTTGTAGATTTGCATACGCATATATTTTTGCATTCCATTTTTTTGCCCATACATGTGTTTTTAAATATTTTACTGGCTGTCAGTTACATCTGCTCTTTTTTATTGATAATTAATTAGCTTATAATTACCGTGATTGTATGCTGAAAACCATCAAGTGATTGCAGCATAAATTCGTATAAATGCTCGACTGATTGCATTATAATATTATAAATTGTCAATTTATGATGACAAATTAGTGCGAAATTTCACATTTAACTGAAAATGAAGGATACTAAATGAGAAAGTCAATCAATTCAAGTGCAATAATGTGCACTCATCATTGGGACATATGTATGTACATACATACTAGCAATGAACTAATAGTGGAAATATACATATTTTATATATATATAATTTCATTAAATTTTTTACGTAATAACAAAATGTCTTTCAATTTCACGAAAAATAAACCAAATTACTTACTGAACGACCCAATTGAATTTTATAAGAAATAATTTTTAGTAAGGTTTGTTTAAATTTGTATTAGAGGGTTTTAAATAAAGGGGTTTTCAATAAGAACTTTACAAAAGTTTTAAATAAAACAAAAAATTCTTTATTCCTGTGAAAGTACATTCGATGCCATTATATATGATTTAATTCGATTTCTTATGCATGGCCACCACATGCAAGCTTGCAGAAGTCCAGACGCTGAGCCCAATTTTCGATGATTTTCAAGCATTAATCGGCGGATACTGTTACAATTTCACTTTCGATATTTGCACGAAGGTCATCAGTCGTCGCTAGCTTGTTGGCATAGACCATAGATTTGACGTAGCCCCACAGGAAATAGTCTTACGACGTCAAATCGCACGACCGATGTGACCAATTGACTGGGCCATTTTGTGAAATGACACGTTCACCAAACTTGGTTTTCAATAAATCGATTGTTACATTAGCTGTGTGACTTGTGGCGCCGTCCTGTTCGAACCACATATTGTCCAAATCCATATCATCTACAAAAAATATTCGGTCATCCATGAGCGGTAGCGATTTCCATTCACAGTAACGGGCCGGTCTTGATCATCAAGGAAGAACCAAACCGTATTTTTTGCAATGGTGAATGCCTGCCTGCCAATAACGCATAGTTTGCTTATTGACGAAGCCATTCAGTCGGAAATTAACCTAATCGCTGAAGATGATTTTTCGATGAAAATCCGGATTATTTTCAAATTGTTGCTCAACCCAATTCACGAATATACGACGATTCTGATGGCCAAGCGGCTTCAGTTCTTGCTTCAATATGATCTAGTAAGGATGTAGGCTAAGATCTTTTCGCAAAATTCGCAACAACGACGTCGCAGAGATGCCCAATGCTTGAGAACGAGCTTGATAACGACGTGTGAGAGACTGATTTGGGTCTTCCTCAATTTATGCTGACTCAAATTTCGTTGTTGGATGCATATCTTTGTGTGAGAGACTGATTTGGGTCTTCCTCAATTGATGCTGACTCTGACTCCGAATTTCGTTGTTGGATGCATATCTTTCCATGATGAAATGCCAAACCTTACTGAAGAGAAATGTCAAAAGAGCGGGAAAAAATATGGCGTCGTCTACATTTGCAAGCTATTGGATTTTGCAAACCAATGATAAAGGGTGATTTTTTAAGAGCTTGATAACTTTTTTTAAAAAAAAAACGCATAAAATTCAATTTTGGGCAACTTTTTCGAGCATTTCGGCCGGAATAGCCCGAATTTCTTCGGAAATGTTGTCTTCCAAAGCTGGAATAGTTGCTGGCTTATTTCTGTAGACTTTAGACTTGACGTAGCCCCACAAAAAATAGTCTAAAGGCGTTAAATCGCATGATCTTGGTGGCCAACTTACGGGTCCATTTCTTGAGATGAATTGTTCTCCGAAGTTTTCCCTCAAAATGGCCATAGAATCGCGAGCTGTGTGGCATGTAGCGCCATCTTGTTGAAACCACATGTCAACCAAGTTCAGTTCTTCCATTTTTGGCAACAAAAAGTTTGTTAGCATCGAACGATAGCGATCGCCATTCACCGTAACGTTGCGTCCAACAGCATCTTTGAAAAAATACGGTCCAATGATTCCACCAGCGTACAAACCACACCAAACAGTGCATTTTTCGGGATGCATGGGCAGTTCTTGAACGGCTTCTGGTTGCTCTTCACCCCAAATGCGGCAATTTTGCTTATTTACGTAGCCATTCAACCAGAAATGAGCCTCATCGCTGAACAAAATTTGTCGATAAAAAAGCGGATTTTCTGCCAACTTTTCTAGGGCCCATTCACTGAAAATTCGACGTTAGCTCGTTAGTAAGTCTATTCATGATGAAATGTCAAAGCATACTGAGCATCTTTCTCTTTGACACCATGTCTGAAATCCCACGTGATCTGTCAAATACTAATGCATGAAAATCCTAACCTCAAAAAAATCACCCGTTATAGTCGGAAGAGAGAGAGAGAGAGAAATAAAGAGAAAATAAAGTTTGTAATATACCTTTAAGTTAGTCTTATACTGCACCAGGTACTCTATGCGCTGAGTAAATTAACCATTCTTACGATTGTGTATATTCATATAAATTTCGTTGTTATTATTTTATTTGTTTTTCCATTTCACTAAATGTGATTGCATCTCCCACCCTTTACTATCGGAGTATTGCAACTAGTATGCAGCGAAGTGCGCAAAAATTAGCAAGATATATGTATATTTTTTGTCCGAGGGAGGAATTCGATTGCCATAACTGCTGGCTTGTTAAAATAAAAAATGTGCAATCAGTGAGCATGTTGCGAAGGGTGAAGAATTTATTTGAGTTATTGAGTTTTATTTTGGTGCTTCACCTATTCACCTATGTCCATATTAATTGCTGAAGTGTGAAGGTGCTATTCATTAAGTGATTTAGAATTGATCTTTTATTAAACAACTCTAAATCTTTTTGCTTCAATTCATCGAATCGAATTGTTTCAAAAGCTCTGAACAATACTCCAAATAATTTTTTTCTGAAAGCAATTTAATTTCACTTTTTCACCACTTTGTATAACACCCTGACCATCATGTTTTCACATGACTCCATTTCTAGCGTTCACTTGTCCGCTGTCAGTCGTTTGTGCCACTAATTCATTTACTCAACGGTACTATATTGGCGTTGTTCATTTATGTTCAGCTACTGGCGCTTTTTTTCAACCTTGCGAGCAACATTTTTTATCCCGTTTGTTTTTCTGCGACCGGATATTGGCTTGATTGCATATCTACTTCAATTTCATGTTGAACTCGGCGCGTTTGAGTGCAGGCACTTGTGATCAGTGTGCGCGTAACCTGAGTGGGTCACTGATTCGCTGAATTGGCTGTCGGCCTCCATGATTGTGATTGTGTTTCGCTGGCTTTGAAACCATGAAAACTTTTTAAAATAGCTTTTAAAAGCGAACTATTAGGTGTTCACATATGTATGTTGTGTGCTTTAAAGGTCAAACTTCTGTTTTATACATATACGACTTCTTATAAGAAAATTGTTCGGGCGATTATTAATAAACTAAGAGGAACGTTTTAATTAAATATGTTTTTTCTTAATGCATTTTATTCTTAATTATTTGAAATTATTTTAAAATTTATATTTGCGAGCTAGAGCGAAAAAGCAAATAATAAAAAACTCATAAAAACACCGCAAACTTCAACAATAAACGCTCGTTTACTATTCACGCTCGTTTTCAGTTGATTAAACCAAAATAGTGTTGGAAAATAAAAGTTATATAACTGAATTTGATAAAGTTTTTTGTTTTTGTTTAAAACATGTGTATGCCATATCAAACATATATGTGCACACCACAAATTGTGTGTGCCACTTATCTGAAATACTTTCCTGGTAGTTTTTCGATTAAGGGCATTTCATCACCCGAAGGCTGCAAGCGTATTGTATGGCCAATAACACACAATTGAAACTACGTAAATAGAGTTCAGAGTGCAGCGAAAGAGGATTCTTCAGCTTGTTAGGTGCCTTCGTTTTTAGAATTTATTTCTATGAAGACCCCATTTTTTATGTGTAACTTTTGAGTATATATAAGTCAATACTGCCTTCGTCATGCAAACAACCGCAGACACCCTATATGCACATATATATACTCTCTTATTTCACCATTAAAATGTACTTCAATCAAACAAACATACTTATACTTTGAGCTACTGCAATTCCAACCGTATAAGTATACTCAGTGTTAACATTTCTTGTCACCACACTAGACAGCTTGTGTAAAAGACACGCAACTGCACTTTGCACCTTCAAGTGCTGAACACAAAGACGACGACACGACACGACGTAGCGACGGCTGTTCACAAATGTCGCTTTGAAGCCAGCGTCTTGAACATTTTGAAGACGGCAGCGACATATCAAACAGCAATTTCATTGTTGCCGTACTAACATCTTTCATTTCAATAAAATTTACATATTTAGTTTAAAGTGAAATTATTTACGCAAAAAATATAAAAATTGGCGATTTATTTGTTTTAAATAATCGATTGTTATTATAAATGCTATATCAAAGCTATTTTACGTTTCTGCTGGCAAAATAACGTCATACTTGTGAGAACTTTGAATAATTTTACATTTCACATGTTAGTGGCAGCTCTACAGCGGCCATTGTCGTCGGAAAAATTAGAAACATTTCTAATTTGCGACAGCGAAGACTTCAACCCTTTTGTCGTGAAGTCGTGCTGTTGTCAAAAAATCTGTGCCCATAAGAACGCGTGTATTTTAATATTTGACAGATGTCGCTCGTCGCTTGTCGTCTTCTATGTGTTCAGCACTTCAGTGTGAACCGTATAAATATAATCAATGTCAACATTTCTGTCTCCCGACACAGTTATTCTGTAGGTATGCGTGTTGATGAAATCTACGTGCAGAGATTTGCTCACAGAGACTCAGTGGTTTGCTTTTCTCTCTTGAGGGTAATGCAACAATTTGAGTGGCTCTGTTTAACAGGAAAGTATTAAATTAATGTGGTGGCTAAACAATAGCAAAAGAACGGAAGATTTTATCATTTGCTAAGACCAAGATCGCAGCTTCACAGAGACATATACAATAAAAATGTCATATACTTAGTTCACTTTGTTGAATACACTTTGTATACATACACATGTAAATATATTTATACATACACATGCGAAGTCGTATAACTTCAAAAAAATTTAATTTTACTGAAATAAAAAATTTACTGCCCCGGGTGAGGCTCGAACCCACAACCTTAAGAAATTTGAAAAATTTAATTTTATTCACATAAATAAAATTATTAAAATAAAATACATACACATGTAAATATGTCACCAACCAAAAGTAATACTTTCGATTTGCAAAGAAAGTAAATGAAGACTGACTACAAGAAATGATCCTGTGAAGCATACTGCCTTCTCTAAATAAAAGCGGCAGCGGCAAATGATTATCAAAAAATTCTCATGCCCATACAATTTGTATGGGGCATACCTAAATAACGCGACGGCGACGCTGAGCGGTTGAAATTTTCTATTTTGACAGAGCGTTCCGAAGTAAAGTTGGCTGCGAAATACAAAGTTTCTCTGTACAATAAAATTTCACAACAACAATTCAAGTAAACATTTTGATATTTGACGTAAAGTTGCCGCTTTTATTTAGGGATGACGCATCGACGTTAACGCTGAGCGTTAAAAAACGTTCTGCCAACGCTTTTATTTAGGGAAGGCAGATAGTATTAACTTTTCAACTGCAAACGCGGAGAATTTCAACCAAAAGTCACATAAACTAGTTGAGAATTCGCAGAAATGAAATAGAAACGAAAGAAAAAAGAAAAAATCAAAACGCATAAAGTTCGCAAATTTGTTTACATGCATATGTGTGTGAATATGTGCACTTATAGTACATTTCTTGTAAAATCTTCGCACAACGAATGACCGCAAATAGTAATTTTTTTGTCACAGACTTGTAATCAGTGTCGCGTTTTCGCAGGCAAAAAGGTCCATGTCCCCAACTCATATTATTATGGATTGTTTTATGTCTTGATTCTTACTAAAATCAATTGTAGTACATTAATATTTGGCATCATATATTAGTAGAATATTTAAATACATTTAATTATTTATATTTGCTAATAGTAAGTCAATACAATCCAATACACATTTTGCGCATTTATAATTACGGAGGGATCACTTGAAACGACTCTGTAAAGCTCGATGTGTCGAAAAATTGATGGCCGCCTGCGCAATGCCAAAGCGACGCAACATTGCGCTGTTGGTAGAAAATCGGCTTGTCGTAAATATCTACGAATATGTACAGTATACTCTCGAAAAGTAAATCGATTGGTATTTTGGGTAATTTACTTTTTCGAATAATATACTTTTCCAAATATATACATAAATTATCTGTTTTTATAATATTAAATGCATTTTTAAACTTGAAAAATTCATTCATTTATTTGCTTCAATAAAACATATGGATTTACATGAAAAACATATTTACATTTACATATATACATATGTATTTACTATGAAGAGTAAAAATCTTGAATATTCTTTTGTTTTTTTTTTCTTTTGCAATATATTTTCTGACCATTTTTGTACGACAATTCAAAAAGTCTGACACCTGATTTGCATCGTTTTCATTTTTAAACCAGTGGATCAAGTAGGAGAGTTTATTTACTAAAAAGACGCGATACTTTTTCGAGGTGCGTGTGTAATCTTAAAGGTGATTAACTTTTCCGCGATTATTAACTTTCTGAGAATTTACTTTTCGAGAGTATACTGTTAGTTAATGACTTATTAATTACAAAGTCAAAAAATAAATATTTTATGGTCAAGAGTGACCTTTATTGATTGAAATCAACTTAACAACTAACTCTAATTTACAATTAAACATATTCTTAATATTGCCTAAATCTACCTGCGGCAGCAATTTTGGTTAACGTTATGGCGGATGTTGGTTTCTGGTTACTTTCGCTTATGCGGCGCATGGCGGATGTTGTTCCCAATTGTTTGATTCTGCTGACTAAACGTCTCGAATATTTCCTATTGGGTGATAGTTGACGTCGGCAGTTATTGGTTTACTTGCAATATTTCTGGTGTTAACTCCTCCACCCCCAAAAACAAACGTCCCCGTTTGTTCTACTGGGTTACTGCATTTGGCTTACTAGCGTTATTGACTCTGTTAACTGTGGTGTTTCGGATGTTGTGAACTCTTTAGGGTCACTCACGTTTACGTTTACGTTATAACTTGAACGTTCTACCAGTTTGCTTTTGAAAAGTTCCCTTAGAACTAATGCGATGACTATTACCGCTACGAATATCAGACTGATGATTGAAAGCGATAAATTGAAGCTGCTCTGTGGGTTATATGTAGTGCTTTTAGGTGTTTGATGTTGTTCATGTGGAGTTCTTTCAACATTTCCAAACTTAGGATTTCTTCTTCTCTATTTGAAGGAAGATTTGGTTGCAGGATTGCGGGTAGTGGTTTGGTGCTTAACGTTTCGCTAAAGGTATATTTTTGTTCGTCAATGTTAACTGTAGAATTGTGATATTGTACTGCGTACGATCCAGTAAGATTTATCTTTTGGTTGTCGATCTCTATTGTGCCATTGTACTGATTTAGTAGTATGATACCAGGTGAGATGTTCTCTACTGATGGGATGTGTTGATTGTTTATAATAGTGCATTCCGCTGGTTCGCTTCGAAGTAGTCGAGGGACGCAAGTAGTGTTACTAATATCTATTAAGTTCTTACGGTTACAAATTCTTATATTATTATATTCCTTACATTTATTCTTAACGCCAAAAATTTTGTTATTATTTATTACAAGTAACTATATCCTCATAGGGGATTTTATTAATATTTTTCTTCATTTTTATTGGTTTTATTAAAATTGAGTCGCAAATATCCTCATTTGTTAAGGGTATTCCGACTATATAAAGTAACATTGTATTGTTTGACGCGACTTTTACATTTGCTAGTTCTAGTGAGTCTTCCATATTGTTTAATGTAAAATTATTATTTTCAAATACAGATTTTATTAATCTAAGTTCGTCATTTGACAAAATATATGAATTTACGATGCCGGCCTTTGCCCAATGCATTGCGTAATCTATATTAATTATTTCCTCTTTAATAATTTTTAATTTATATTTTATTTCAACAGCCAAATGGTGTTGTATTTCTTCGTTCGTTTGTAAGGTTTTTATTATTTTATTTGATATTGTGGTGATATTGTTAATTCTGTCAAAAATTACTTTGTTAATTATTACTTGTTTATTGTTATTTTCTATTATATTATTAAGTTGATTTTTTAGAATTACTAGGTCGTCATGGTCGGGATTTCCAGCGATCCATTTCCAGACTGTCCCTAGTGCATCTATTGATTTTTTAAATCGCCTTGGTTTAAGTCTGTTTAAATAAGTCTGTGTCAAGTTTATTTCATTAATGAGAATAGGAAGGAGGGGATTTTCTTCAGTGATCTTTATCTTAATGATCCTGCTTATTTCATTCAATGTGTTCTGGCATGCATCCAGGTCGACTTTATGAATTATTCTGTACGTTCCTGTTTGAATTTTAGTTAGTCCTGTATTAAATGTTGCTAACTGCGAGTTGGTGTAGTCTATTATTTGAAAGTCTGCGTACACCAGATTTACGAAAAATCTGTAAGAGGAAGAGAAGAAAAAGAAGGGGTAATAAAACTAGGTTTTAATGTTGCTTTTGTGCACCGTTCGTCCTTTCTCTGTGATTACTACACTGGATTTATCCTCTTTCACAACTTCTTTTTTATATCTAGCTGTGAGCTTAGATCCTAATCGTTTGTTTATTCTAACATATATTATTTATCCAGGAGAGTAGGTTTTCGTTGGCTTTCGTGTTTTATTGTGAAATTCGAAATCTTTTGCTTGTCTATTCTGAAGAGTTATGATATTTTCTTGTCTTGCTTTCTCGTATTGCTCTGGGTCTATTGAAATGCGTCTACCAAAAAATGTTTCTATTGGTCGTTTCCCTGTAGCAGAGTGTATGGAATAGTTATACTCCTATGTGCAACGGTCTAGGAGTTCCTGAAAGGAGCGATGGGTATGTTCAGTTTGAAGACAACGCATAATTTCAGATAGGGTAGAATGAAATCTTTCTACCTGTCCGTTAACTTTGCTCGCGTAAGGGGGTGTTTTAAAAATTCTAATACCAAGTTGATCTTCGACCATAAATTGTATTGAAGATGAATTTAGAGATTTCTCGTTGTCTATGACTATTGTTTTGGGTACACCGAAAGCGAAAAGTATTTGTCGCAATGGTTCCCTGATATCTTCTATTGCTTTTGATTCTATTATCCTAACTTGAGCATATTTCGAGAATTTATCCACTGCAGTGAGTATCAGTTTTTTTTCTGTATTGTATATATCTATATGGACTATTTCACCAGGATATTCGGGAATTGGGGTTTCGTGTAGGTGTGGTTTATTAGGATGGCGGTCGTATTTGTTCTCTTTACAAATTTTGCATTGCTTTATTATTGCTTCTATCTTTGCTTTCATTTTTGGAAAATAATATTTTTGTATTAGTTGTTTTGAATTTTCGTCTCGGTTTCTATGTGCGCGCTTATGTTCTTTTAATATTGTTTCGTTTTGAATGTCCTCAACTTTCATCTGAGTATATCGAATTTTATAATTGGAAAAATGGATTGGGTATATTTGCTGAATTATTCCCATTATTTCTTCGGAAGTAAATATGCCATTTATCACCGAAGGGTTTAAGTAACGTTTTAAAAGTGAAATTAGGTTTTCTGAGGAAAATGTTTGTTTAATTATTACATGTCTATGGTATGTAGGGAATGGTATTTTAAAGTGGTAACTATCTTCGTCTTCTAAAGAGATCCAAAGTTGGTTTTTGAAAACATTTATGGGTACTTCTACGGCTGGAATTAGATTGTGAGATGAGCTGTCATCTGAATGTGTGGCTACTGATAAAGAATTTATTTCGAATGGTCTTGAAAGTGTATCTGCTACTATGTTGGCTTTACCAGGTTTATATCTTAATTCGTAATTATATTCTTCGAGTATGGCTTTCCACCGTTTTAATTTAGAATTAGTGTTTTTATTGCTTAAGGCGTATGTGAGAGGTTGATGGTCTGTATGGATTACTACTTTTGCCGTGCCATACAGATAATTTCTAAAGGAATTTAGTGCCCAAATTATGGCAAGCATTTCCTTTTCGTTTACTGCATAATTTTCTTCTTCTTCTTACTTAATGTCCTAGATATAAAGGTTATGGGTTTTCCATTCTGTTCTAAGACAGCGCCTATGGCATATTTGGAAGCATCTGTTGTTAAATCGAACTCTTTTTTATAATCGGGATAATGTAAAATGACGTCTTTCGATGTCAATGTGGATTTTATTTTATTAAATGCTGCTTTAGCGTCATTGTTTAATTGGATTTGGATTTTTTTGGAAACATCTTTTGACATTCTACCTTCTTCACCACGAAGTAGAGTTGTGAGGGGTTTGGCTAACTTTGCATAATCTTTTATGAAACGTCTATAGTATCCTGAAAGTCCTAGAAATGATCTAAGGTCTTTAAGTGTTTTGGGGTATCGAAAATCTACAATGCTTTTTACTTTAGATGGGTTTGTGGAAATACCAGCAGAAGAAATTATGAATCCTAAAAATTCTACTTGGTTTTTATAGAATTCGCATTTGTCTGCTTGTACTTTCATATTAGCTTTGCGGAGTGTATCAAAAATTTTGTCAATATGCTCTGAATGAGATTTTTCATCTTTGCTAAATATTATTATGTCGTCTATATAGACATAACATATTTTTCCTATATATTGTCTCAAAATATCGTCTAATGTACGTTGGAATATGGATGGGGCGTTCTTCAGTCCAAAAGGTAATCTTGTGAACTCATACTTTCCGTTGTTCACTGAAAAGGCTGTTTTCTCCACGTCAGATTCCTTAAGAGGAATTTGATGGAAACCGCTTTTTAAGTCGATTACTGAAAATATTCGATTTTCTTCTAATTGTGATAGTACTTCATTTATCTCTGGTATTGGGTATCTGTCAGCAGTTGTAACTGTGTTTAGTTTCCTGTAATCAATAACTAATCTGAATTTTTTTCCGCCTGATGCATCGTCCTTTTTGGGTACAACCCATATTGGTGAATTGTATGGCGACCTTGATTTTCTGATAATACCGTCCTCTAATAGTTTATTTATTTGTTTTTCTACTTCTTGTTTTAAACTGGCAGGATATGGGTATGATTTTGAGTAGATAGGTGTATCTGAATTTGTTCTAATTTCCGCTACTACTTTAGTTGTGTACGGTAGTTTTTCATTAGGTTCTGAAAATAAGTTTCGGTGTTTTTGTACAAGTTGTTTAATTTCATTTTTTTCTGAAGTATTCATATGTTCGTCACGGATTTGGATGGAATGAACATCTTGGGCTCTATATTGATGGAGTTGAATTTTACGTTTGTTTGCTACGATCATGAAATTTTCTTTAGTATGGATAATTGCTGATAGTTCCTTTAAACTATCATTTCCAAGAATTGCGTGAAAAGTTGTAAGAGTGGGTAACAAAAAAAATTTTAATTTGCATTCTTCAATATTAAAAAGATTTAGAAAAGTGTGATGGGTAATGTGTATTTTTCCACCGATTGAATTTGCGTAAAAAGGGTTATTGTTTTCTTTGGGATTTGGTACTAAATTTGATTGAATATAGTTTTTATTGGAGCCTGTATCGACTAGGATTTTTAAAATTTCTCTACTCTTCGTTTTGCAGTTGAAATAAGGTAACGAAGAGCTGTTTAATCTAAAAAATGTACATCTGTCAGGTCAAGTGATTGTTCGTTTTCGTCGGTTTGTGTTGTATCGGAAAAGTCATAGTTGTATTCGTTGTTTTGGTAGTCATTGTTGTATTGATAATTTTGTTCGCTGTAAGGTTCAAAGTTTGAGTTTACATGAAAATTCCTTTGAACTATTGGTTGCAGATCATTTTTGTTTGAAAAATTTGATGGTCGTTTGACAGTGAATTTGGGATTTGGTCTATTGGCGTAATTGATAGCATTTGTTCTTAAGCTAACGTCTACATCCATTGGTTGAGGTGGTTTTGGTGGTCTTGGAGGGGGATTATTTGGTGGTTGATTAAATGGATTTTGATTATGAAAACCATGTTGTTGGTTTACTGGATTTTGGGGATACCGTTGTTGACCATAAGGATTAAATATTTGATTTGGTTTTGGTATAAAAGCTAACTCGGGATGGAATTTGGTTTGAGGAGGTTGTCGATTAGGATTTGGAAAAAAATTCTGTTGTTGGAATTGTTGTCTAGGAAATTGATTGTTAGCGTGATTTGCTCTAAAGTTTTGATTTTCTAACTTCAGGCAAAGGTGAAGAGCTTCTGGTAGGCTTTTTGGTTCTCTGATGCCGAGAAGCCTAGGAAGGTCACCCGAAAGTCCTCTGACAAACGTGTCAAGGGCTTTAGCACGGTAGTTTTCCGTAAGAAGATGTATTGCTTCCTCTCCTACTTCCATACAACCAATTTTGTTGAGGATTAATGATGGGTGCGAATACACTTTTTGGTAAAATTCATTAATCGTTAGTCTTCCCTGTATGAGACAAGTTATTTGATACTCTAAAGTACCAATGTCTCTTTTGTCTGCATAATGGGTAGTTAGACAACGAGATATTGCCGTCCAATCTAAAGGCGTGTTATACGACTCTAGTGCTATATCTGCTTTCCCTATAATTTTGTTTCTAATTACATTTAGAATACCGAAATAGCGTGGAGTGCCTTTTGAGGGTTCGTATATCCTCAAAATCCGCCCGACACTCTTTTTTCAGGAGGTAAACTCCGAAGCGTTTCCTGAAAATTCTCGTAGTGATCGCACTACGTCGGGAATTTTGTCCATTTCGTTCATGTTGTCTCTGTATCTTTCGTCTATAGTTTGATCCCTAATGTTTTGGTTCGTACCATTATTCAAAATACTTTGTATTATGCTTTGTCCGTCCGTCTGTAACATCTGAGTTACAGCGTTTTTAACTAAATGTGCCAATTCTGGCGAAATTTGGGTGCCAGAACCGGAAGGTCCTGTTGGTGCAACGGGAGTTGTATTCCCTAGCACTGGTGGTCTTATTAAATTATTTGGGTTAGACATTTTTGGAGAGGTCCTTATATTATTGTGTTATTTATTTTGTTTTAATTAAAATTTATGTTATCCTGTCTAGGAATGGGTTATTTATACTCTAGAGGGTCCGGTCAACTCCTGAGTTGGCTACGGAATCGCAGAGATAATTAATGTTATTTGTTAAAAATATTTTTTATAGGCTGTACAAGCCTTATTTTATTTGATTTGTTTATATTATGAACGATTTTGTATATTGTTAAATTTGCTTAATATAGACTTAACTTTTACTAATTTTCGTGAGAGGAAGAGAAAAATATGTTTCCTCCTTGTATAACAATTCACTTGATTCTTTTAAAAACTTTAACAATTTTAAAACAATTTTTGTTTTGAAGGATATTAAATGGAAATACATATATGTACATATATTCACTCTTTTAAACTTTTGAATTCTTTTAATTTATTTCGGTTTCTACAAATTTTCACAATCTTAACCTATTTCTTACATTATGATCAGCTTCATGGCGGCTGGCAATGATGATTTGGTCCTTTTTTCCTTCTGGATACTACTGGATCACCGTCTTGCTCCAAGTTGCTCACCTTCCTTCCTCAAGCGTGGGTAAGGAATTTAAATTCAGCTGCTTTCTCTTTGGCACTACTTATGGTACCTGTTTGAGGTTTTAATTATTCGTTGGGATTGCTCCTTATTTAGCATTACTTATGATGCCTTTTTACCGAAACTTCCCGTACCGGATAACTATTTCGAGTTGCTTCCCGTTTAGCACTGCATATGGTGCTTTTTTACCGAAACTTCTCGTGCCGTATATTTTAGGCTCGGGCGCCAGTTAATGACTTATTAATTACAAAGTCAAAAAAAATAAATATTTTATGGTCAAGAGTGACCTTTATTGATTGAAATCAACTTAACAACTAACTCTAATTTACAATTAAACATATTCTTAATATTGCCTAAATCTACCTGCGGCAGCAATTTCGGTTAACGTTATGGCGGATGTTGGTTTCTGGTTACTTTCGCTTATGCGGCGCATGGCGGATGTTGTTCCCAATTGTTTGATTCTGCTGACTAAACGTCTCGAATATTTCCTATTGGGTGATAGTTGACGTCGGCAGTTATTGGTTTACTTGCAATATTTCTGGTGTTAACTTGTATGAGCATGCAAACATATCGACATAAATTTTTGTAAGTTTGTGTGTTTGTTCAATGACATATAAACATGTACATATGTATGTTTATGCATAATATTGCATGTTGCGCAACAATTATCGCAACCTTTTCCGAACTCTTATAAGAAGTATAACTTCAATAATGTCGACGAACGCAACAACTTGAAGTTTAAATACTAAGCACTTTCTGCGATCTCTTTCAGCTTCATTTTTCAGCCCTGTTAAAAAGTCAAATACCAGAAAATTTCTCTCTTTTAGTCTCATTTTTCCTCCCTAGATACAATATGTGGCGATCAGTTTAAAACTAAGTATGGTCTTTTTTATTGGTACGAGACTTAAGAAGCTGCTGAACTGACAGTGCTCGGAAATTAATCCGTGTGTGTTTTAGTTAAACGGAAGTTATATAGATCAAAAAATCTTCGTAACTGGTCCACAACCCTATAAATTTCAGTTTGCAAGTTAAAATATCTCCATCGAGTAATGGTACATATTTTTGCAAACATATGACAACTACAAAGAAAAAGGTAGCGGATTTAGTCCATAAATTTTGTTCAGTCATCTTTTTTTCAATGAACCACATGCATGAAATTACTAAAAGCAGATATTGCAATTTCTTGTGTACCTTAATTCAATTTCAGTTTTACGGTCGCAATTTGGAATTATTAATGTGGTCAAAGTGCTGAATCACTGACAGCCGTTTAAGCTTTGCAGTCTTTTTATTAAAACCTATTGTATGAGTTCATATTATTAATTTGTTAACGACTCCAATAAATTAATGCATACATTGAAAATCAAAACGCCTGCACACAAAGTCCCTGCAACAACAGTGTTCCAGCAACAGCAGTATGGGCCAGCAGCGTTGTAATTTAGGCATAGGGCAACATGTGAAAATTAACTGCGACAGGTTTTTGGATGTTTTCAACCTGCGACGATCTGGTGAAGGGTGCGTCTATACCGTTGTGCAACATATTCTCCAACAATTTATGCATATTTATTAATTACATACCAGACATGTTGGTGCAGTGGGTCTCACCAACACGGACCCGATTGTGTGTAAGGCCAACTGGTTAAATTTTATACGTAAATGTATGCCCGTATAAAAAGTTGTAAGCAACCCAAAGGATGATACCATACTTGTGGATACCGACATGGTTTGCACGAAAATAGTTCATCTAAACTATACACGGACAGTCATTGAAGCCGATTCTACAGGGTGTGTAAGAACATGGCGATTGTAGTTTCAATTAAGCATTTGTTTGACCGTCGTTCCTACCAACATATTCTGTGATAACATTTGTTTCGACGTCTCAGTGTTGAACGTCGGTACCTTTCGAATACCTAGAGTTTTTACATCTTCTAGTGGTATAAAAAATACAGTTGCGTTTTGGGTGTTTTGTGGACTGTGGCAGAAGTTCAGAGTGTTTTGTGACATTCGATAATCATCAAAAATGTTGGTAAAGCTCTATAGAAAGATGTATATACTGAAGTCTGGAAGCACACCAGTGTAAACTTCTTTAAAGCAATCATTTATTATTTCAAGGTCTACTGTCGGCGTAAATGTTAAGCATTCTAGTAGATGTCTTTATTTACCGTATGACAGCACTGACATACATTTGATCATCACCATAAAAATCTACATATTCGCATTTATTCATTTGTTTAACTTTCATTACTCAGCAGCAAATGAATGCCTTCATCTACTACCTATGTATATACATCTGCAGATATCTCAGTACTTTCATGCAACACAGTGTGTGCCACATTGAATGAGTAATAGCGTGTTGAAATTGGTGCTTTGCTGTCAGGTGCAAAATAGAAGCGACCTGGCTTCAATGGCGCGCTTGGTAATGGCAGTCATTGTGGCGCACACAATGCCGTGATACATATGGATGCGAGTGTATGTTGCTTCAGCCTTCCTGGCTGCTTTTAACACTCGCTTGCATTAGAATATGCATGGCTTTGCATATAATTAAAATGTATATGCGTATTTGTTGCCTCTTATCCTCTGTATATGTGTACTGTGTGTGCATGTGTGTGAGGTGGGTGCTGGCGCGTTGTCGCAATATATTTCCTATCAATTTCTGTAGGACCTCTTTGTAGGACCTATGATGAAGTTTCTGTGAAAACTATCGTAATGAAAGTATTGTAAGTCTTCGCCTTGGTGTTCGCGGAAATGCTGAACGGACATTTAACATCAAGTAGTGTTCATCTTTTGCCAGCATAGAAATCCAACGCATAATCACTCTTGCCAACAGATGCTATTTTGGACTGAGTAGGTAATTGAAAAGTAAAGTTCTCTCGACAGTCATCTTGTTTGAATGGACGAAAGCGCTCCAGCTTTGAAAGTGTCCGATGCAGTACACGCTGGTGGAAGCAGAGGAAGAGGAAGACCTCCACGCCGTTGAAAAGACCAGGTGGAGAAGAGCTTGGCTGCGCTTGGGATTTCCAATTTGCGCTAAAAAGCGAGTAGGAAGAACGAGTAGCGCTGTACTCCGCCAGTTAAGAAGAAGAAGTGTATATCTTATATGATCTGCTGGACACAGAAACTAAGTCACTATCAACCACAATTGAAAGTGGGTCAATACTTCATACAAGTTTAGCATATTGTCGTTTCAATGAATTGGGGGTCGAGATACATCAACCTAAGCTGTCGAGAGAAATAAAAGATACATACATTTGTTTCCGAGTCGAACCAATTTCCTGTATGTTCTCATACAGCTTCAGTCCAGTGATGCATGTTCCTTTTGAAATACATATCTGAAGATTAGAAACCAACACAGCCTACAATGCAGTGCACTCAAATATGTCCGAGTAGTGCATGACAATTTACACAATTTGTGCACTTAATACCACATTGTTGTTATCGTTCATGTTGTTGATGTGGACACCGATGCGATTGACGATGCTAATGATGGCAATGTCTTTATCGTACAACGGTACATGAATTGTCATTTATCTAAGTGTGCATGCATGTTCTTGATAGTTTGAGTTTCAACTTTGCTAAGAAAAAAATCCTCTACTTTGTAATTGAACTGGAAATATAGGAGATAAACAGTAAGTTTAACTTAAATTAATCACTTTGTAGAAACGACCAAAGGTTATATGTAATACATTTAATTTCGATTATTCGATTTGCTTGGCCGTAGAGAGTAGCGAATCGAACAAATAACTGGTATAAACTGGAAATTTTATATAATAAATTTTGAGATATGGAAACAAGTGGTTATACTATTATAATTAGATATTGCAAACAATTTTGTATTTGTGGCTTAAATATTACAGGCATTTAAGGCACAGTTTATATGTGATAACTGCAACCATATTGGCTGTCATGGATTCTATAGGTATTAGAGAGTTGCGAATCGATTAAACAACTGGTATAAACTAAATAGACTAGCATAATCACACTGAAGCTTAACGGTATCCTCTATATTGAAAATAGTAGTCGAATAATTTTGCCTTTCTAAAATTTTTATGCTTTCTATGTTTGAGATCCTGCCAAAAACTTTTCCCATGAATACAAGAGAGTTTTCGGGTTCTTCATTAAATTGGTATAATCTAAGAGGGCAATAAAACTATTTAAGGTAGAAGAAATATTAAATATGCAAAATTCTAATTGCAGCAACTAAAAAAAAGTCGAAAAAAATATATAATATTTCATTTAAAGTCCTGTTGCTGTGCTCTGCTAAAGTGTACGCATTTGCCTTTGGAGTCTGTACTAAGTTGTAGAAAAACTTTAGTCATTTAGAAACTGAGCTATTAAAGTATCGCACTTTGCTGGCATTTTGTGCGCATTTTATTTGTGTATGTTTACAAGTGTGTTATACTCGCACATAGAAAATTGAATTGAGCTAATGAATTAAATAGCGCAGAAGGAAATGAATGGGGGCAGCAAGTTGTAATGAAAGTTACCGTTACTTGCTTCCATACACACATACAACCATTACATAGTTGAGCAAATAAGTTGTTGAGTTCGTTGCTGCTGCTGGTCTAGTTGGTTGTTAGTGTTGCTATTCGTTTTTGTTTTGCACTTCCTTGCTTTGTTTGCGGTTGACCTTAAATACAAACAATTTAAACCGCAATTAAAATGCAGACACGCTGTGGCAAATGTCGTGTAGCCTGCAGAATTATGCAGAGCATGTTCTTGGCGTATACATTTTTCCTCTTCTTAAATGCTCCGTTGCAGTCATAACTCAGGCGGCCATTTGAGAGTAAGTTCCTCTGAAAATTTAAATGAAATTAGACAAAACATTTGCTAATTGCCAATTTAGAGTTGTTTTGCAGACAGGTTGGGAGAAAGGAAACGCGGCAAGGTCGTCAATAATTTGTAAGGTTCACGCACTAAACGGTGAAAGCAATATATATATATATATATATTTGACGTAGAAACCGCTTAAGCGATTATAGCCGAATCCACCAGAGCGCGCCACTCGTTCCTTCTTTTTGCTTTTTGGCGCCAACTGGAAACACCAAGTGATGCCAGGTCACTTTGCACTTGGTCTTTCCACCGGAGTGGAGGTCGTCCTCTTCCGCGGCTTCCTCCAGCGGGTACTGCATCGAACACTTTCAGAGCTGGGGTGTTTTCATCCATTCGTACAACATGACCTAGCCAGCGTAGCCGCTGTCTTTTTATTCGCTGAACTATGTCAATGTCGTCGTATAAATCGTACAGCTCATCGTTCCATCGTCTGCGGTATTCGCCGTTGCCAATGTTCAGAGGACCATAAATCTAACGCAAAACCTTTCTCTCGAAAACCCCCAAGAGTCGTCTCATCGGATGTTGCCATCATCCACGCTTCGGCGTCATACATCAGGACGGGAATAATGAGCGACTTGTAGAGTTTGATTTTTGTTCGTCGAGAGAGGACTTTACTGTTCAATTACCTACTCAGTCCAAAGTAGCACCTGTTGGCAAGAGTGATTCTGCGTTGGATTTCAAGGCTGACATTGTTGGTGTTGTTAACGCTGGTTCCCAAGTAGACGAAACTATCTATTACTTCAAAGGTATGACTGTCAACAGTGACGTGGGAGCCAAGACACGAGTGCGCTGACTGTTTGTTTGATGACAGGAGATATTTCGTCTTGTCCTCATTCACCACCAGCCCCATACGCTTCGCTTCTTTATCTAGTCTGGAAAAAGCAGAACAAACGGTAGCTCTGCAGCTCGTATTATTTTCTCCAGTAATATATTGAAGAAGTCGCACGGTAGTGAGTCACCCTGTCTGAAGCCTCGTTTGGTATCGAACGGCTCGGAGAGGTCCTTCCCGATCCTGACGGGTCTTTTGGTGTTGCCCAACGTCAGTTTACATAGCCGTATTAGTTATGCAGGGATACCAAATTCAGACATCGCGACATAAAGGCAGCTCCTTTTCGTGCTATCGAAGGCAGCTTTAAAATCGATGAAAAGATGGTGAGTATCGATTCTTCTCTCTCGGGTCTTTTCCAAAATTTGGCGCATGGCGAATATCTGGTCTGTTGTTGATTTTCAAGGTCTAAAGCCACACTGATAAGGTCCAATCAGTTTGTTGACGGTGGGCTTTAGTCTTTCACACAATACGCTCGACCTAGAACCTTATACGCGATGTTGAGGAGGCTTATCCCACGGTAATTGGCGCAAATTGTGGGGTCTCCCTTTTTGTGTATTGGGCAGAGTACAATGAGATTCCAATCGTCAGGCATGCTTTCTTCCGACCATATTCTGCAAAGAAGCTGATGCAAGCACCTTATCAGCTCTTCGCCGCCGTATTTGAATAGCTCGGCCGGTAATCCATCGGCCCCCGCCGCCTTATTGTTCTTCAAGCGGGTAATTGCTATTCGAATTTCTTCACGGTCGGGCAATGGAACATCTGCTCCATCGTCGTCGATTGGGGAATCGGGTTCGCCATAGCCTGGTGTTGTACTTTCACTGCCATTCAACAGGCTGGAGAAGTGTTCCCTCCACAAACTCAGTATACTCTGGTCATCAATAACTAGATCACCTCTGGGGGTCCTACAGGAGTGTGCTCCGGTCTTGAAACCTTCAGTTAGTCGCCGGATCTTTTCGTAAAATTTTCGAGCATTACCCCTGTCGGCCAGCTTGTCAAGCTCTTCATACTCACGCATTTCGGCCTCTTTCTTTTTTTGTTTGCAAATGCGTCTCGCTTCCCTCTTCAGCTCTCGGTATCTTTCCCATCCCGCTCGTGTTGCGGTCGATCGCAACATTACGAAGTAGGCAGTCTGTTATCTCTCCACTGCGAGACGGCAATCCTCATCATACCAACTGTTTTTTTGACTCTTCCGAAAGCCAATGGTTTCGGTTGCAGCTGTACGTAAGGAGTTTGATATGCCGTCCCACAGCTCCCTTATACCGAGATGCTGCTGAGTGCTCTCAGAGAGCCGGAGTGCAAGTCGAGTAGAAAATCGTTCGACTGTTGGTTGTGATTGCAGCTTCTCGATGTCGAACCTTCCTTGTGTTTGTTGGCGTGTGCGCTTTTCTACACAGAGGCGGGTGCGTATCTTAGCTGCTACAAGATAGTGGTCCGAGTCGATGTTGGGACCACGAAGCGTACGCATATCAAAAACACTGGAGACATGTCGTCCATCTATCACAACATGATCGATCTGGTTGCGAGTGATTCTATCCGGGACAGCCAACTAGCTTGATGGATTGTCTTATGCTGGAATCTAGTACTACAGACGACCATATTTCGGGCCCCGGCGAAGTCGATCAGCCTCAGACCGTTTGGTGATGTTTCGTCATGGAGGCTGAATTTTCCGACTGTTGTGCCAAAGACACCTTCTTTACCCACACTAGCGTTGAAATCGCCAAGCACGATTTTGACATCGTGGCGGGGGCAGCGCTCATAGGTACGTTCTAGGCGCTCATAGAAGGTATCCTTGATCACTTCGTCCTTCTTTTCCGTCGGGGCGTGGGCGCAAGTCAGCGATATGTTGAAGAACCTCGCTTTGATGCAGATTGTGGCTAAACGTTCATCCACCGGAGTGAATGCCAGGACTCGACGACGGAGTCTCTCTCCCACCACGAATCCCACACCGAATTTGCGCTTCTTTATATGGCTGCTGTAGTAGATGTCACAGGGACCCACCTTCGTCCGTCCTTGTCCCGTCCATCGCGCTTCTTGGATTGCGGTGATGTCAGCCTTTAGTTGTATGAGGACATCAACCAGCTGGGAAGAGGCACCTTCCCAATTAAGGGTCCGGACATTCCAGGTGCATGAATTAAATAATTGGTTAAACACGGTGTTCTGTGCTCAGTGGTCAATTTATTCTGATGCTTCTTTTTCAAACTACATCTATTTATACTTATGCTAGTACTGACGCGCTGGTCAGTTGTTTTTCAAATCTTATCTATTCCTATTTATACTTATGCTAGTACTGACGCGCAGGTCAGTTGTTTTTCAAATCTTATCTACTTCTAACAAAAGAAGGGAAATATTTATGGTTTTGGGCCTATTTGTATTTACATTCTATTGTTCTGATTTTTACTGATAATCATAAGTATTTGTACACATGTGTGACTATCTATAACTAGTACTTATAACTACACGTAAATATTTATGTTTTCTCAGCTGCATTTAGGTTGTAAACAATGTATCTGTAAACATGTACATATAACCAAATACAAAGTCGTGAGCTGCTTGAGTCATATGTAAAAGAATCGTTCCTGGCCACTCCCAAGTGAATGGCAATCAGAAACTTTCCTCACTTGCGTGAACTTCTACATATGATCCCATCCCCCAGCAATAAGCAATAAGTATAAGAGATTATTTGTAATTTCTTTTATACAAGAAAAAATGTAAAAACAAGTAAGGAAGGGCTAAGTTCGGGTGTAACCGAACATTTTATACTCTAGCAATTTATTTATTTAACTTTATTTATATTATATAATACACAATTTGACCCACATATTCGTCATATATATTGTATAAAGTCCATTGAAAGGTGGAAACCATAATATTAGGTTAGAAGCACCGAGTTCCTCGTGTTCGATATATGGGGCCTTAAAAACCTATGGTCCGATTTCGCCGATTTTTAGAATGGGGCTGCCACACTATTAACATAGTATTTGTGCAAAGATCTGCATCGATATCTTCACTAGTACTTACTTTATATATTGTAAAGTAAACGATTCAGATTGTCTTCAAAGTCCTGGTATATAGTAAGTAGGCGTGGTTGTAAAGCGATTTGGCCTATTTTCACAACATATCATTGGGATGCAAGGAAACTATTACAAACCAAGTTTCATTGAAAGCAGTCGAGTAGTTTCTGAGATATGGTTTTTGACCCATAAGTGGGCGACGCCACGCCCATTTTCCATTTTGTCAAAAAATCTGAGTGCAGCTTTCATCTGTCATTTCTTATGTGAAATTTAGTGTTTCTGACGTTTTTCATTAATGAGTTAACCCAGTTTTAGTCATTTTCAACATAACTTTTGTATGGGAGGTGGGCGTGGTTATGATCTGATTTCTTTAATTTTTGGACTGTATTAGGAAGTGGCTAAAAAAACGACTGCACAAAGTTTGGTTTTTGGTTTATATAGCTCTATTGGTTTGCGAGATATGTACAAAAAACTTAGTAGGGGGCGGGGCCACGCCCACTTCCCAAAAAAAATTACATCCAAATATGCCACTTCATAGTGCGATCCTTCATACCAAATTTTATTTCCATAGCTTCATTTATGGCTTATGTGAACAAAACTATAATACTCTCTTTAGCAACATTTGTTGCGAGAGTATAAATATAGTAGAAATGAACTGTGAGAACACTTTGCCCTAATTAAAGGTAGGTTAACATAATATACTTAATTAGTCTCAAATTGCAGTTTGATAGCAATGAAATTGCTGGAAAATGTAAGACTGATTGATAGCAAAAGTATCCACGTTTCGTTGCATTTGAACTGGAAACAGCTCTAAGCCACAGCAGTTCTCCTGACAGATTCTCTCGTATAGGTTAGATTAGGTTTAGTGTGACGCTGCCCAGTTCGCCGCTCAATTTGATTCAGACGCTCCCTGTATTTTTGGATTTGACACTTAGTTATGGGCGGTGTCGATTCACCCCATCACAGGGACCTCGTCGGGCCGATACAGGCTTTTAAGCGATCCCTCCATCTCTGTTGCTTTGTTCGGGGACTAACCTACTTATGTGGAGGCCGTCAGCTATGTGCCACCTGCTGACCCCCACAGTAACTCTACTAGTATCTAAAAGTAGTTGAAGCATTGGTTCTTAGCATACAGACGGAACTCAGAGATTCAGATGGGAGATGAACATCTATGTTATTATAGAAGATTGAAATAGAAGGTTCTCAGTGCGGTACTGGCTTGTTATACTCTCGCAACCTGTTGCACAGAGTATCATAGTTTTGTTCACATAACGGTTGTTTGTGTCACCAAGAAATATAAGAGTTAGATATGGGGTTATATATACATAAATGATCAGGATGACGAGTAGATTTGAAATCCGGATGTCTGTCCGTCCGTCTGTCCGTCTGTCCGTCTGTCCGTGCAAGCGATAACTTGAGTAAAAATTAAGATATCTTGATGAAACTTGGAACACATGTTCCTTGGCACCCTGAGGAGGTTGCTTTCGAAAATGGGCAAATCGGTCCACTGCCACGCCCACAAAATGGAGGAAACCGAAAACCTATACAGTGTCATAACTAAGCCATAAATAAAGTTATGAAAATGAAATTTGGAACATAGGATCCCATTAGGGAGGGGCACATTTGGATGTAATTTTTTTGGAAAAGTGGGCGTGACCCCGCCCTCAAATAAGTTTTTTTTGTATATAACTCGCAAACCAATAAAGCTATATAAGCCAAACTTTCTGCAGTCGTTTCTTTTAGCCATTTCCTTATACAGTCCAAAAATGAAAGAAATCGGATAATAACCACGCCCACCTCCCATACAAAAGTTAGGTTGAAAATTACGAAAAGTGGGTTAACTCCCTAACGAAAAACGTCAGAAACACCAAATTTTACACAAGAAATGGCAGAAGAAAGCTGCACTGAGATTTTTTTACAAAATGGAAAATGGGCGTGGCGTCGCCCACTTATGGGTCAAAGACCATATCTCAAGAACTATTCGACCGATTTCAATGAAATTCGGTATGTAACACTTCCTTGACACCCTGATGACACGGGTGGAATATGGGCGAAATCGGTTCACAACTACGTCTACTTCCCATATAACCCAATTTTGAATTCCTTCTGATTCGTTCACTTTATAATGTATTCATAAGGAACCAATGAAGCTAGCGGAATAAAACTTTACACAAATACTGTATTTGAGCTGTGACATCACTTGTGGAAAAATTGTCAAAATCGGACCATGACTTTTCAAGGCCCCTGATATCAAACATGAAGAACTCAGTGCCTAAGGTTAATTTTTCACCGAAAATATAGGTAAATCCCTCAGATATTTTAATGTAATTCATTCCCTCTGAATTTTTTTCTTATAACAGTTTCTCTCTGTACCTGAAATGGTAAAAATCGGGTCATAACTTCCCCCAGATCCCATATACCTAATTATAAGTAATATTAAATTAAGTGATCGTATAGTCTTCGATACATTGTATCTTGGTGGTGAAAACGAGTGAAATCGGTTTAGGAATTACCTCAGTCCCCATATACTATTTATGATGATTTTCGTTATTCTATTGAACTTTATGCCGAATATATGGGTCGAATTGTGTTGTCTTTATAAAATTACATCAATAAATTGCGAGAGTATAAAATGTTCGGTTACACCCGAACTTAGCCCTTCCTTACTTGTTTTCTTTGAATTGTTCTTCTGAGATTTTTTGTAGATATAACGAGTTCTCGGCGTCATTTGTAACTGTAAGTCTTTACATTCAAATGTAAGTATTAAAAGCCTTTGCTTTGCAGACTCATGACTAGATTGAGATAGATTAGATTTTCCTCTATAATCAGCCTTTTCAGACACAGCGGACCAGCCATACATGGCTCGTATCCGAAGTGTTAAGTCTTTTTCAAAGTTTCTTTGTACGCGCTGCCTAAAATTCAGTTTTCGTTTCTCCATCTGGTTTGCTGTCACTGTTGTTGTTGTTTTCGCGCAATTGCTGCTCATTAACCATTAATGTTTATCACTCGTGCCATTTAAGTGTAAGAACGGAAATAAAATTTCTTCGTTTTCCCGATATTCGGGTAAGCACACACGCACATAAAATTTCAACGTCAAGCTGCCTTATGTACTCCAACAGCTGCGCACCCGCATTGTTAATTTGTTTATGTTGCATGAATGTGAAGGCAAGCCAGTGCAAACATTTCCCATTTGCCACAAATGTCACGCGCCAAGCTAATGAGCAATCTTTTTGTACGAAGGTAAGCAAATAATAAGAATGATAAAGGAGCCAAAAATTACTTGGGAGAGTGTGTGCAAGGCAGGTGTGAAATTATCGGAAGCTACGGGATGTCCTGGTGTTATCTCTGTTTATTTGTACTTAAAGATATACATTCTTTAGTATATCGTTCTTTTAAATTTAATTTGAAATAAATTTCATTGCAGAAAAAATATAGTTCACTTCTTATATTGTGTGAATTACAGCAGGGGTCCTGAAATGTGTTTATATTGTTGATTAAATGTATTGATTGTGACAAAACGGAAATTGGGAAAGAGAAAGGCCACGTCCTCTTCGGCTAGACTAACATTTTTACTGCGCACATTGAAAATCTATCAACTTAAATTGACGGCTGTACACTTTAAAGCATCTTAATGTCTTCATATACCGAATTACTCTTTCAATTTTATCGATTTGCTGATATAGTTTCAAAAATATATTCCATATACAGACATACGATGAATGCATGCAGTACTTATATTACTCACCACACTGCCACATGAACCGCCAAAAATCCACTGAAGAGTAAAATAAAATCATAGCAAATCAAGTGAGATTGAATTAACTCAAACTAAATTAAGTAGAAATCCTAAATTTCTGAAAATAAAATATTTGCTATTTCGAATTTTATACAGCTGACAATTGTGCATAAAATCGAAAGCGTCAATAATAAGGAAATAGGCAAAACTAACGGCATGCGGAAGAAGAAACAAAAAGTGGTCGGAAGTTTTCGTAATAAGTGTGAGTGAGTAAATTGAGTGAAATCAGCGGTATAACGGTTTGAATAAAGTATACAGTTGAATGCACATATTGCCTTTGATGAGGGTACTAGTCGTTTTCACTTTGAATTTTTATAACTTTTACACTTTTTCGTAATTCATACAAGTTCATATAGCTCAAGGTCATTTTGGTCAGGCTATATACTCTATATGTATGTACATATATAACTAATCGTTCGTTTACTTTCAAGCTAAAATTTAAACTTTCTTATAGTCACTTTGCTACTCTTTCAATGAGTACTACTTCCGCTTACAAATATTACTCTGTTCGTTCAATACTTTGAGTGTCATTTGATGCGGATGTTAGACTTAATGGTGGCTTGAAAATCCGTTGTTGGCTACTGGCTGTCTTGGCTATTATTCTTTCTCCACTTGAAAGAACACAAATTTCAACGATAAACAGACAGATTTAGACGCATCTTTCCGCATTCGCTCTATCTCTCTTTTTTTTTTTTTGTCTACTCGTAATTTATTTCCATGTCTAAAAACACCCTTTATTTACAATATTAAACTAATTTCATAAATAATATACATATATAAAAAATTCCCCAAAATGCGCCGGGTACCTTAAATTCAATTTCGTTCGAACTTTCGTTTTTATTGCTTAGCTTTCTTTCTCTTTCCTCTTCGTGCAGTTACACTAAACCTTTATCGTTGTCTGTTCTACTTAAATTTATATCCTAGACCATGTTTTACTGACAGTTGTTGTTGTTGTTGTCCGAAAGTGCCAATGTAAAGTTCATAGCTACAGGCAAACAACCGAGACTAAAGTGTGTTTAATGATTGCTTCATATTATTCTCCTTAATATCCATGAGCAAGTATTTCTCTGTGCTCCCGCTAGCAATAGTTCCAAAGCGAAGGAACACATACCAAGAAATGTATGAATGCGTGTATGTAGTAGCAATTGTGTTTGTGACGCCTCGGGGATATTTTCAATGTCACTTGAACGGCTCAATTGAGCGTTGCGTTATAAACAAAAATGATTATTTGTGCAACTGACCGAATTCGAAGCGTGGCGGTGATACTTGACAGTTAATGAGGCAGCTTGTATATAAGAGTATATATTATACGAATATATAATATAATATCTAAGTGAGTGTAATTTGGGTGTTAGGGTGAGTTATACATAAACTTATATCATAAACATACAAGCATATACATTTGTATTTCACTAAATAGCTGTTGATTGTGACGGTTGTGACAACAACAATTACTCGAAGCAGTTCAATTGCTAATGACTGCGTAATAAAATTAAATCGAAAAGGTTCCTAAGCTGTCGTATCTCACAAACCGTATTTTGTATTTAATAAACGTGTGGGCGCATACCATGACCCCTTGCGGTATGATTTTGATTGGAGGTGATTCTTCCTGTTTCTTTGGAAAAGCTAGCGTAAAATAGGCGAGTAAATATGTGCACAAAAACCATATCCTATTGTAAATTGCGTTGCTATGTAAATAAAATGCGTATTAAATTCTCGTTAAGTACGGTACATTTTGTATTTTGTAAGGTTATGTAATGGGTTGGCATTAAACGGAATGTAAATTTAAAGAGATCAAAGTGATTTGGTAAGTCAGTGAACTTTGTGTTTTATACGTGCGGGTGAGTTCTATATTTTGGTCGTGAATATGGAAGAACATAATACAATGCAAATCCTAAACTTTTTCAGTTGAACACAGCTCGACATATTTATACAAGTCCTACATCTACATGAACTCAACATGAGAACTCAACTTCTCTCTTCTCTTGCACTGAAAGAGAAACTCAAACCTAAGTACAATAAGTAAGGTGTTGCAGCCATTGATTCTAGACACCTGTTTATAAATATTTCGACTTTGTCTATCTTGAGTATGGCAAATTAACTCTTTGGGATAGACAAAATCGATTATGGGTTAATCGAAAAATTGTAAGAACCATTGCTTTGACTAAAATAAAGTATACATTTTCTAACTGTATTGAATACAACGCAGAACGCGATGTATAGTCGCAAATGTGATGTATTTCAGTAGAATTATTCTAAGCCTCACCTGTTACTAGCATTGCATACTCCCACATTTTCTAATTTTTGTTTAATAAAAATACCCAACATCTTTTTTAATCAACATACATATATATTTCTTTTTTATTTTTTGTATTTTTGCTTCATAGTAATTGTGCTACATATACACACATATCCATGTATACACAAGAGTTCAAAACTGATACACTGTATTCATTTAAGAGTTTTCTTAATAACACCTACTCATTTTAGGTACATAATTACGTATAACGGTAACTGAATCATTGTTATTCACATGAGTCTGGAACGTATGTCCAACATATAATACCATATATACATATATATTTATAATAAACATACATAATTTCTGCTATTAATATTACTAAATTAAATGTATGAACTTAAAGATAACCGTATTATGTAAGGATGTGAAAAAAATTTGCTTTCATTTAAAACATTTTCATCAATATATTAAGCTACTCTTTTTTCCTTAGCTTACGATACTTTTAACTCAATGCGAAAGTTTGACTGTCAGGTAAGTCTAGCAAAAATTTTTTAATTAGAGCAGATGAAGGAAAGTTGAAATTTTAACGGTTTCAAAAAATATGTATTTGTCTAAGTTTAGGAATCATAAAGAAATAATGAAATAAACTTAAGTGACAGTACAATATTACGCAAACTTGTAGATGAGGTTTGAAGGATGTCAAAAAGTGGTCAAATATCACAAAAAATAAAATAGTTTTATGTAAAATTTAACGAAGCCAACTCTCTATATTGCTTATTCAAATTTCATTGCACATTTTTGGCTTAGTATTAATCACCAAGTATACTCATTCAAGGAGTAATATAAAAAGACCTACTCACGAGCTTATACGATTATAAAAATTCATAGCAATTATTTCACTAAGTGCAAGAGCATCATTACAATTATTTGATTTAACATCTTGAGACTTTATGTAATTTTTTTTACATTTATGAATATACATCGTATATGATTTTACACCAATTAAAAAAAACCTTGTAGCGGCTCTATGTTATTCATTGGCCAGTTCTTCACTTCAGTAACGTTTCTAATTGCCGAAAATTCATCTTCTGGTAACTCGCTATCAAGTTCGAGCAGTAGAAATTCATCTATCTTGTATTGTAGTTGAGATTATTTATTATATTAGGCGTGTTTTATTTGACCACAAGCTAATAGCTAAATCATGGGCAAATAAAACGCATTTATCTTATTTTATATCTTCGCTTAAAAATGAATTGTTCTGGCAATGCGAGCCCGAACTCTCAGCTGAAAGGTAATTTATTTGTAATGTATAGATAAAGTTTTTATTTGCCATTTTGCACATCGATAGAATTATAATATGTTGGTTTGTTTACATTTTTATCTGTCAAAATTGGCTTTCCCGCTATTGCCAATTACCTTTTTTTTGGAAAAAAATCTAATGAAAAAACGCGATGAACTGGCAATGCCTCTAGTTCAATATGGAAGCTATGATAGTTTATGACAAGCCAACATAATTATGTTGACTAATGCCGGTATTCTGCGAGCAGTCTCAAGTCTCTAATAGAGACGAATCTGTGGTGTAATCTCTATAGTGACTTTTTGGTATTCTGGCGAGTTTGTCTCATCTCTATTTGAGCAATATCAGTCTCTAATTTGTGATGTGCTTTAAACCAGGTCACAGAAAAACAAGAGCACAATAATGGTTGATGCAATTGGCCTAATATATATTATAATGAAAAAAAAAAACGAGAAGAAGAGAGGTAATGTATTAATATTTGTAATTTTGCAATAATGGATAACAAAGTACCTATGTTTTAGCTACACTCGTAGGCGCAATCTGGCTATTTTGCGCAACAAGGAAGATCACTTTTTATATGAAGAAAATACGTTTAGGAAATTCTTTCGATTTCCAAAACACAAATATGTATGTATAAATATATCCAAAATCTAAAATATATAATAATCATAAAATAATGAATTTGTATTTTTTACAATTATTTACCTTCGATTGCCATTATGCTCAAATGTAAGGATGAGAACATGTGTTAGTCGATTGTTAGGTTGTTAACATTTTTCATATTTACTTAACAATTGATTCAGATAAAATGCATATATTACGCATTTATTATAAACTATTTCAGTATTATTTTCATTAATAGTATTATCCAATTATTTACAAGAAATTTTTCTGCTGAAATTTGGTAAAAAAAAAACTAATTGCGTGCAATCAATTCATAAAGTATCATTGTGAACATGCACTCATCTCTAATCAACTAAAATAAACAGCTGATAGCTTGCTTTTCTTTTCACCACACTATTTGGTGAACTTTTTTGAGACTGTATCAGCCAGAATACCAAAATGATACTTCCTGACTAACAGGGTCGCCAGTTCGCAATTGTGACAAATAAAGACATGAGACAAATGTGACAAGCAGAATACCGGCATAAGTCTTCCATACAAAATAAGCTAATAGCTTAATTTGCTGGTCAAATAAAACACGCCTATTATTATACCTCTTGTATCTTAATAGAAAATCAAAAGCTTACATATTGTGTGTGAGAATACATCTAACTATTTACTATTTATAGCTACCGTAGAAAAAATTTAAGCTGTCCATTATTTGACTTTTACGAGAAATTTTTCAAATCTTAACGATCAGCAGCCTTATTTATAAAAACGAAACTTTTCCATCATTTAAGCCTTACTTCTGATAGATTTAGAACACACGAACTGTTAGTCAAGTATTCAACCATAAATACATAACCATTGTGATCAGGGCTGCTTTTGGAGTTTTAAATAAGATATAAGAATAATATGAGGAAAGTATTGAATAATGCATAAATAAAAAATAACAATAAAATTTTAATTTTATGAACATTTATTTTTAATTAAAAAATACTTCATTTATTATATTTAATGCATTAAATGAAATAATACATATATTTGATTTTATTTGTTATTAAAAAATAATATCTATTTAAAAATTAGTGTTATAATAAAGTATTTTCTATTAGCCACAATTAAAAAAGTGTAATAAATCGACTAAAAATATTTTGAACTTAAAACAGCGTTTAAAATAAAAGTTATATACATATGTATTTAATTAAATTAAAAATACATATAATAATTGTCACAAAACATAACAGCATAACTCGATTTGAAGAAATTTTAAAGAAATTATATGAAATTATATTTTTAAAATTTTTAGTTTTGAAATTTTGCTTTTAAAATTTGTTATAGTGGTAAATATAACATTATTTATTTGATCATTGGAATATTTTTTCTATAATAAAAGACCTAACTTAATTTCAGAGGTTTTGTTTTATTAAAAATTATGGCAATTGATATATATACTGTATATAACTGCATATGTAGATTAGAAATTATTATTGTGTTGACGGTTGAAACATTTTAATAGAATTTACGTCTATAAATTAATATAAAATATTGCTACTGTGCATGTATACTTAAGTACCAAAGGGTTTGTAAGTTAACAAATTACAACAGATTATAAGCAAATATAAATATTTAGACTAAATTGCTTAGAGCTACAACAATATTTGTTGGACACCTTTATTAACACTAAACACTACATATACATATATTTAATAAATATATGTATTTATAGCAAGTCGATAGGTACATTTACTCATATTAAATTTTGATTTCACTTACATACATACTAAGGTACACATGAGTGTGCGTGTGTGTGTAGTAAAAATTTGCATAAATTGCACAATAATTATTTAATATTTTCAGTTAGTTAGTCAGCTATTTGGTAAGAAAACTATGAAGTTTACTTACTTGATACACTTTTTTGTTTGAGTAGAGTGACAGTTTTCGTTTCTATTTTTGATTTTGCACTGTGTATTTCATAAACATTTTTATACTCTCGCAACAAAAGTTGCTAAGAGAGTATTATAGTTTTGTTCACATAACGGTTGTTTGTAAGTCATAAAACTAAACGAGTTAGATATAGGGTTATATATATCAAATGGTGACGAGACGAGTCAAAATCCGAATGTTTGTCTGTCTGTCCGTCCGTCCGTCCGTCCGTGCAACGGATAACTTGAGTAAAAATTGAGATATCTTAACGAAACTTGGAACACGTATTCCTTGGCACCCTTTCGAAAATGGGCAAAATTGGACCATTGCCACGTCCACAAAATGGCGAAAACCAAAAACCTATAAAGTGTCATAACTAAGCCATAAATGAAGTTATGAAAATAAAATTTGGAACATAGGATCGTATTAGGGAGGGGCACATTAGGGTGTAATTTTTTTTGGAAAAGTGGGCGTGACACCGCCCTCAAATAGGTTTTTTATATATAACTCGCAAACCAATAAAGCTATATAAACCAAACTTTCTGCAGTCGTTTCTTTTAGCCGTTTCCTTATACAGTCCAAAAATGAAAGAAATTGGATAATAACCACGCCCACCTCCCATACAAAGGTTCGGTTGAAAATGACTAAAAGTGGGTTAACTCACTTACGAGAAACGTCAGAAACACTAAATTTTACAGAAGAAATAGCAGAAGGACGCTGCACTCAGATTTTTTTACAAAATGGAAAATGGAAAATGGGCGTGGCATCTCCCACATAATGGTCAAAAACCATATCTCAGGAACTACTCGACCGATTTCAATGAAATTCGGGTATATAATACTTTCTTGAAACCCTGATGACATATGTGAAAAATGCATGCAATCGGTTCATAACCACGACAACTACTCATATAACTCAATTTTGAATTCCATCTGATTCCTTAACTTTATAATGTATACATAAGGAACCAATGGAGATAGCGGAATAAAACTTTACACAAATAGTACATATCATCTCTGGCTTCACTTGAGAAAACATTGTCAAAAATGGACTATAACTCCGCGCCTAAGGGGAAATTTTAACCGAAAATATGGATAAATCTCTCTGATAATTTAATGTAATTCAGAGAAAATTGCTTATTGTAATAGTGTGTCTCGGTTCCAAAAATTATTAAAATCGGATAATAACATCTCCTAGCTCCCATATACCTAATTATAGGTTTTTCAAAAATACGGTGGGCTTTAATCTGCATATATGTATTGATTAATATGTAAGATATCTTAGAAATTATGTGAGTGTATAGTCTTGGATATAGTATACCTTGCTGGTGAAAACGAATGAAATCGATTCAGGAATTTCCTCAGCCCTCATACACTATATAAATTTGGGTGTTATCTTAATAAAATTTCTTCAATAAATTGCGAGAGTATAAAATGTTCGGTTGCACCCGAACTTAGCCTTTCCTTACTTGTTGAAAGTATTAACAATCGAATAAGCAACATATAAAAAAATGGATTTTTTTAATGTCACTCTGGTATAGCCCCTTAACAGCCCACTTAGACGCATAAAAATACACATAAACATATACACATACAGACATACAGACATATAATTAACATTTTGTTTAAGTTAAATTCATGAAAATCCTATAACTTAGCAACCTTAAATTTTGTTGCGGCTGATAACAATTATGTTTATTATTTTCTTTGAATTTCATTGGCTTCCTCAATAAATTCACTCCGCTATTCTTCCGCTGCTCATTAGTTATGTAGCTACAGGACTCACAAATTAATTAAACTCTCAGCCACTATTCGAACAATTTTACTAAAAGTTTTGCTTTTGAGTTTGCTACCTTTTTGCTTGATTTATTGACGCCGTTTTTTACTCTGCCATTTACTTTATCTCCGCGCAGATATTAACCTTTTGACTGCCGTTATACGTACTACTAATGAGTTTGTCCACGTAGTTGTGGCAGCGGCGGCGTGTAAGTTGAAGTTTCATCTTTTGTCAAGTTGTTTTTGTAATTAACAGTTAGTTGCAGTAAAAGGTAAATGTGTTAATGGCTTCGCCTGCATTATGTTTCCGTCTGCATATTAGATGTGGGATTTTTAATTAGCGACGGTTGTGAAATCAAACAAGTAATAAATTATACTGGTATGAGAACGGGATGAATTCGGCTGAAAATTTTGCTGTATTGAAATCAGTGAAATTTATGTGATCAACATAATTTACAAAGTTGGTTTGGGTTTTAGACATATCTTCCAGGCAATTTGCCGCTATTCTGTGTACAAATGAATTCTTCTCTAAGCTTCTTCTCCGATCTTCTGAGGAATGATTACAACATGAATATGATGATTACTAAGGTTTAGATCCAGGGATTTTTACTAACTGTACTGGGTGAAACGGGGGGGCTAAGGTTTGACAACTTTTTTTAAATTTTTTTTTCTGAACCATCAACATCTCAAGAATATTGTGTTAAAGTGTTAGGTCATTCGGAGAAAAACAGCAGGTTGAATAACGGTACCTCTCACTTAGGTTTGCGAGCCTTCCAGCTACAAACTACTGCATCGATCGTTTTGAAATTTTGTACAAATATTCTACATATATATGTATATGTATTTATAGCAAGTCGATTGGTACATTTACTCATATTAAATTGTGATTTCACATACATACATACAGGTACACATGAGTGTGCGTGTGAGTGTGTAGTAAAAATTTCCATAAATTGCGCAATAATTATTTATTATTTTCAGCTATTTAGTCAGCTATTTGGTAGAAAACTGTGAAGATTACTTACTTGATGCACTTTTTTGTTTGATTTGAGTGACATGGTTTCTATTTTTTGATTTTGCACTATGTATTTCATAAAATTCTTTTCCATGTAATTAGCTGAAGTTTTTTTTACGTTTCTGCTTAATAGCTCATTTAACCGTCTATAAACACACATAAAAATATACACATAAAGACATACAAACATACAACAATAACATTTTGCTTAGGAAATTCAAGAATACCAATAACCCAGCAACCTAAAGTTTTTCTGTGGCTGTTAACAATTATGTTTATTATTTCCTTTGAATTTCATTTGCTTCCTCAATAACTTCACCGCGCAATACTTGCGATGCTCATTAGTTATGTAGCTATAGGAACCACAAATTAATTAAACTCTCAGCCACTATTGGAACAATTTTAATAAAAGTTTTGCTTTTGCATTTTCCGCCTTTTTGCTTGATATATTGACTCCGTTTTCCTACTCTGACATTAACTTTATCTCTGCTCAGTTATTAAGCTTTTGACTGCCGTTATACTTACTACTAATGAGTTTGTCCACGTAGTTGTGGCAGCGACGGCGTGAAAGTTGAAGTTTCATGTTTTGTCAAATTGTTTTTGTAATTAACAGTGAGTTGCAGTGAAAGGTAAATGTTTTAATGGCTTCGTTCTGCATTCTGTTTCCGTCTGCATATTAGTTGTGTGATTTTTAATTATACTATAATATATATAATTAATTATACTGGTATGAATACGGGATAAATTCGGTTGAAAATTTTGCTGTATTGAAATCAGTGAAATTTATGTTATTCACATAATTTACAAAGTTGGTTTGGTTTTTATACTCTCGCAACAAAGGTTGCTAAAGAGAGTATTATTGTTTTGTTAGGTATATCTTTCAAGCAGTTTGCTGTTTTCTGTGTACGAATGAATTCTTCTCTAAGCTTCTTATCCCATCTTCTGAGGAATGGTTACAAAATGATTATGATGATTACTAAGGCTTAGAGCCAGGAATTTTTTTTACTAACAGTACTGGGTGTATAAAATCACCTTCGCGCTTGCTAAATCCAATTTCTTCATGAGACCCCTTGTGTTCCAAAAACCGTTTTAAGATTATATTAATGTTTTACTTAACATCACTTATTTTCATATCACAAATAACCCAACTAACAACTTTCCCTATGATCCTAGTTGGTGGAAACAATTTGATCTCCAAACCTAGTATTAGATAGTAGCATCAAATAGTCATAGAATTTTCCATAAGAGGCATTCTCTGAAAAAAAAAGCCACTTGAAAAATAATTCTTTATTTTCTTTGGCAATGATATATCTTATAGTATATGTAAAACCTAAAATAAAACATATGGTGTTAGGTCTGTGTAACGCGGGGTTGCCATACTGTAAGGGGCCAAAGTTTTTTGAAAAAAAAATTTTCGAACCGCCATAACTTTAAAACTAATGAACAGATTTTAAAACACCTTGTGACTTTTTTGTACAGAATTTCTCAAACTTTAAAACTGTATATCGTAAAAATTTTTAAAATTAATATTTCATAGCAAAAAATTAAAAAAAAAATTTTTTTGAATTCTTAACCCTTTATGATTTTTTTTCGAAAATATCTTAGAATGTTCCTTATTTCATCACCTTTTTACCCCCCAAAGGGAATTTTGGGATAGCACTATTTGTATGAGCTACAAATATAAAACCAACCCAGAACATGATGAAAAATCATTGATTACTTACTTACTATTAGATTCAAATACGTAATAATAGTATGTAATAATAGTACTTGAATCTAATCAACGTAATAATTTTAAATAAACAAAAAAAATTAAAAATTTGGAAAATACAAAAAAAATATTAAAAAACAAGTACGGCTAAGTTCGGGTGTAACCGAACATTTTATACTCTCGCAATTTATTTATTTAACTTTTAAATTTATATTATATAATATACAATATGACCCACCTATTCGTCATATATATTGTATAAAGTCCATTGAAAGTTGGAAACCATAATATTAGGTTAGAAGCACCGAGGTCCTCGTGTTCGATATATGGGGCCTTAAAAACCTATGGTCCGATTTCGGCGATTTTTAGAAGGGTGATGCCACACTATAAATGTAGTATTTGTGCAAAGTTCTGCACCGATATCTTCACTAGTACTTACTTTCTATATTGTAAAGTAAACGATTCAGATTGTCTTCAAATTGTTAAATTGTCTTCTGGTATATAGGAAGTAGGCCTGGTTGTGAAGCGATTTGGCCTATTTTCACAACATATCATTGGTATGTAAGGAAACTATTACAAACCAAGTTTCATTGAAATCGGTCGAGTAGTTCCTGAGATATATAAGGCGATGAAATAAGGAACATTTTAAGATATTTTCGGAAAAAAATCGAAGGGGGCATAAAGGGTTACAAATTCAAAAAAAAAAAAAATGTTTTATTCAAATTTTGTTATGAAATATTAATTTTAAAAATTTACGATACACAGTTTTGAAGTTTGAGAAATTCTGTACAAAAAAGTCACATGGTGTTTTAAAATCTGTTCATTAGTTTTAAATTTATGGCGGTTCGAAAATTTTTTTACAAAATACTTTGGCCCCTTACAGTATGGCAACCCCGCGTTACACAGTCCTAACACCATATGTTTTATTTTACGTTTTACATATCCTATAAGATATATCATTGCCAAAGAAAATGAAGAACTTTTTTTTCAAGTGACTTTTTTTCAAGAGAATGCCTTATAAGGAAAAAGCTTATGCTTCACAACCAAAGTTGTCGCGTCCTTGACTGTTTTTATGTTATAATTGGGTATCTTCTTCTGTTTGAGCTCTTATTAAAATCACTCAGCAAATTTTAGTATCACCCAAGCGATAAATAAGTGCAATGTCGGTACAATCATTCTACGAAGTATCGTTTTTTATACATACATATGTATACATACGTATTAGTCAAAGCTATGGATTTATACACTGCTTTTACGTAATTAGTATTCTGACTGAGTTACGAGGAAATTTCTAGCTGTTAACATACACACGTGTTAATTGTTTCGATTACAAATTATGCACACCTTTGTTATGCAATGCATGCGCCTTTCGAAATGCCGACGTGCACATATTGCTATTTAGATTGTTTTTCCCTGTCAATTCCAGTAAGAACATAATTCATTCAACGTCAATTAAGTAGTGCGAGTGTAGCTATTATGCAGCTTTTCACTGCTAATTTAATCAAATGTGTGGCATTTTTTATATTAATAGCTCTTTGGAAGAATAGTAACAGTTGCGCATGCTATTATTGACAATAAAAAATCGTAAATATTTGATATAATTGCACAAGCGTTTTCTTTTGCCTGACTGAATGCGGTCGAATTGTATTTTTTGCCGTGCCTAAAAAGTGTATGTCTCATTCATTAAGTAATTAATTAATTAATTGAATTCATTGCATGTTTATAGAAATTGAATTAGGCTTTGCCTTAATTAAATGGAATTGTTAATACAAAATTTAAAAAAATAAAATAAAACTTTATAGTCTTTTCACACAGGAGATAATTGATCAAATAACCGGCCTCCGTTCGATTAAAACGCTAAGTTCGATTTACCATCCAAAATAAAAATTTCCATTAATTTTTGATTGAATTTCCATCGACTTGAAAATAAAATGCAACTCTGCGTCAAAGACCATATTTGTAATTATGTATACATTCTTTGTCAGTGAGTTGTTGTTCACGGTAGATGTCGCTGCTAAAAATAGCAAACAGCTGATGAAACGTATCAACTTCTTATGAAAGGCAAAAACAAAAATGTATAACAGCTGATCAGTAGCCGACAGTGTGAAGGGCAATAAAAATTCTCAATAAAAATTTGAATTGATCAATTAATTTGGCTGTGTGCAAAGGCTACGTTGAGATATAATTAAGAACGTTTTATCTTAAAATTGTACAATATATATTTTAGTGTGAATTTTATTAAAGGGCGTTCCAAAACTAAGCGAAATTATGCAGATAGTTTAGTCTTTTTTCAGTTCTCTTTCGATAAGTGAAATAAATTTGGCATATAAATCGAAATTTAGTAATTTGGTATCAATTAAGTCGTTAATTGTATTTTGATGGTTGTAATTAATGTTATTATATGCGCAATTAACAATTGTTTGGGCATCAAATATAAAATACATTTTTTCTAGAATTTTTATGACAACGTGAACACTTTTTACAATTTTTTTCAATTAAGGTTTCAGTTCAGTTAGTTGTAAATATTCCGATTTAAATTGCGTAATTAGTACCATATTTAATTGCTTACGTTTGTTATAACAAAGAAACACGTTAGTTAAATTTGCTTTTGCTTCACAATCAGCTGTTGTTTGTTTTGATTTCACTAATGAGAATAACAGTTTAAACGAAACAATGACAACTGTTAATTGCTAATAGAGTAGTCTGTTGATATGCATATGTGAATGCATTCTTGCTAACATATTATGCAGGATTGTGCTGCAAAGCTTCGTATTTTTGTATCTAAATAAAACAAAACCACCTGCTTGGATGTCTAAAAATAATCCTAAATTGCACTGTCTGTAGGTAAATTACAAAAGTTTTTTGTTATTTCTTATATGTAGAAAAGTAGTGGAGTGGGCTTTGCCACTACTGTCTTCCACCACTTCCCTCAGCCTGCTTAGGAAACAAAACTATGTCTTCTTTAGAGCAAACTTCTCTGCTAAAATAAATGCTTTCGAAACACGAACATATTTATTGCTGAAGTTCGCCATAACCTTTGCTTAAGATTTCCGCTCGAATTGACTAACTTTTTCAATTGTCTGCTGCTGGACGCTGGTACTGCATGTGGAAACTTATAATAAACTTCTGTCAATGTACTTTGTCTGTAAAGTATATATGTGTGTATGTATGTTTAGCTACATATATACATGTATGAACTTTATAGCTACATTTAGCGCCATATGGCAACCACATCTGAATAAATATCACGCCATGTGAGCACACTCCATCATTCGTACCTAATATTTACATATGGATATCTATGTACATTCACCAAAGTCCAACACATTCATTCCGTTACTCAAATATTTATATGTAAAGGTAACAATAGTTACTATTTTGCTCGTTTCGTCGTTTCGCCAAATTTCTGCGCTTTGCATAGCATTCGTAAATTTATGCTGTAATTTTCAGTCGGAAAAATAATTGCCATGCTGCCATGTCTATTTGCAGCCGCCAATGCGAATGCAACTCCATTTTAACACTCGTCATCTGTGATGGTGTAGCTGCCACGAAAATCGCTTAACGGCGTCGCATTTGTGGTTGATGGTGTCATCAGAGGTGGACTTTGAAATGAAATGGCCAACGGTAGGGCGGATGGTGCGCACAGACTTAATGCGCCGCGTCCTTCTGTGACGGAACGATAGCGCGATGGCCGACCGGAGCTGTGGTGAGAGAGAAATAGGGGAAGGATAGATGAATAGTGAAATCAGTTTATTGAAATTAAATGTATTCCCTTATATAAAACAAATATGCAATGCATATATAACGGTTTTACAACTGTAAATTCTTTAACAGTTTAATGTAATTTATTCATCTAGTTTAATACATGTTATTTAAAGTTGTGAAAATATGTATTAACCGGCCTCTGCCCGATTTAAAAGCTGATTTAGATCGATTTACCATACAAAATAAAAATCGACATTCATTTTAAATTGAATTTTAATCGACTGAAATGCAACTTTGCGACAAAGACCGCATTTGTAATTATATATACGTTCTTTGTCTGCGAGTTGTTGTTCACGCTACACGACGGTAGATGTCACTGCTGAAAATAGTAATCAGCTGATGAAACTTACCAACTTTTTATGAAAAGTAAAAACAAGAATGTATAACAGCTGATCGGTTATCGAATAGCCGGCAGTGTGAAGGGAAAAATTGGTTTCTCAATCAAGTATTTAACTGATCAATTAATTTGGCTGTGTGAAAATGCTATTAGGCAAAAGGAATGATCATCAGCTGAGTTGCTTAACATCTAGGCTGTTATTCGGTTTAAATTCTGGCCGCAGATCAAAAACTTCCTGTCGACATCATATGATATATTGGGGTTCGAAACCAGAATAGAGAGAAACTGAATAAATATGATTTTGATTGAAAATAGGGGACAAACTAATGGGTGAAATTGTGAACTGAAAAGAGATAAATGAAAGGCAAAACTGAGGTCTGCAACGACGAAGCTTTTTGGTAAGAATTAGCGGAATAAATAAATAAAAAATTTAATAAATCAACTATAGAAACACTGATCCAACTTTAAATGCATTGCAACATAAACTCCCACTGAAATAAACCCAAAAATTCGATAATTTCACGATACAAAATTTGAACTGAATTTCATTTTCCGCGAAATAAGCATTTTTAATTAGAATTTCATTAGTATAAAATCAAAATTGTATTGTTCACTTACCGCTCGCAATTGCATTTTAGTAGCCGTATGAAAGCCGCGCGAAATGTTCGATTGAAAATTGTATAGATAATGGGATTAATGGTTGATGAAACATAACCGAGCCAGAGGCATGTGTCCACAACATGTTCGGGCACTTGACAGGTGGGGCAAACGGCAAAAATGATGTTCAAAATGAAAAACGGTGACCAGCAAAGGACGAAGGTGAAGAAGACTAGACCGAGCACTTTGGTCGCTTTCTGTTCGGTGGCTACTGCATTAGCGGATAAGCTATTGCGTTTATTGCGATTATTCAGGAAGCTACACAACGGCAAAGAGAGAGGGCGAGAGAGCGAGAAAGGGTTAAAACGATAGAATTAGAGCATACAGAATTATATATTGAATTAAGGTCGTGCAATACAATTAGAGGCGCGACGCAAAAGCGCATGCCTATGCGACTAACGCATAGGCGTATGCATGCATGCATGGTGCTCACCACAAATTCAACGCTGGCGTCGTAACATTATTCAGTGAGAATTTAAATGCTTTTAGCTTGTGGCGTCGTGTCTCACGCATTATGAACTCGGGTGTTTGGGTGCTCTGTTCACAAGTGCCGCCGTGCTGCTTCGCTAGCATTGCACTGCCACTGTCATTGTTGTTGGCCGTACTGCCGCTGATGCTGCTAATGACATCCTTTCGTAGACTACTCTCGTTTCCGCCACCGCTGTTGATCAGCGCACCTCCCGCCGTGCCACCGTTGCTAGAATAACCCAATTGCGGTTGTGAAACGCGCACACGCACCGGGCCACGTCGATTGGGATGACTGTAAAGGCATATAAAGAGGATATAAATTAGATTAGGAAATGAATAAGGCTTGTAAATGTATTTATTAAAATTCGTTGAATTGCAAGGCCACTGATTGACGCGATGTTGGTTAGGTGCTTAGTTGGTTGCAAGGCATTTTTCTGTGGCGTAGTTATGCAGTGATCATATTTCCGTTATTATGTTCCCCTTTTTTCACTTTAAAAAACCTTGAATCTACTACCAAGAATTTGCATTTAGAGACTCTTAAAAATAACTCAACTCGGAATCTTGAGTCATTGGATCAGTTGTTCTTATACAGGCGAAATATTTGGGGCAATTATTTGAGAAATGCATATTAGGTTGGCAAATATCTCCCTTCGACTTTTTTGTCTTTTGAATTTCGCGGTTATGTATATAGCGCTGCAGAGCTATCAAATAAATAATGCTAATACAAAAACCACAGCTACAGAGCTCGTATCTGGCTATACTATACACCTTTGAAAGCTTTTGACATAACCTTCAAAACGACGCTATCTTTGATAAGTTTGGATATTGCGTTCAACAGTTATAGACGTGTATATATTCACTAACGCCGAAATTCGCGCTATTTTAAAGTTTTCCTTTGTTAAAGGCAAATCCGCTAGAGAAACGTTCCATGAGATTAACGGTGGTTTGCGGGATGGTATTCTATCACTTCGAACTGCGGAGGAATGGTTTCAACGATTCAGAGCGGGTGAAAACGACGCCATGGAGAAGCCAGCCGGCGGAATACCTGTGACGACTAATACCGATCAAATCATGGAAAACATCGAGTTAGACCGGCATGTGGCATCTCATGGCATCACTCAGGATGGGAGTTAGTCACCAAACCATTTTAAACCATCTGCAGAAGGCTGGATACGCAAAAAAGCTTGATGTTTAGGTGCCGCAAAAAAAACCTTCTAGACCGAATCAATATGCTGCTGAAACGGAACGAACTCGACCCATTTTTGAAGTGGATGGTGACAGGCGACGAAAAATGAATATCAAGTTAAACCGGTCGTGATCGAAGGTCGGTGAATTGTCCCAAACAGTGGCCAAGCGGGGATTGACGGCCAGAAAGGGTTTGCTGTGTGTTTGGTGGGATTGGAAGCGAATCATCCACTATGAGCTGCTCCCATATGGCCAGGCGCTTACCATTTCACCATACCATCTACTGCGAAAAACTGAACCGCTTGAAGCAGGCGATCGACCCGAAGCATCCAGAATTGGCCAACAGGAAGGGTGTAGTGTTCCACCAGGACAACGCCAAACCACACTCGTTGATGACTCGTCAGAAGCTACGGGAGCTCGGTTGGGAGGTTTTATCGCATCAATCATATAGCCCGGACATAGCGCCAAGTGATTACTACCTGTTGCTGTCCGTGGCGAAACATGGTGTAAAGTTGAACTCAAAAAAGGCTTGTGAAAAGTGGCTGTCCGAGTTCTTCGAAAATAAGGAGGGGGGCTTTATTTATTTATACTTCCTGAGCGGATATACTTTCGAGTTCGTTCAGAATTTCGCATTCCAGTGACTTCAAATAACCCTTGGCAACTATGATTGTTCTAAAAATATTTGTTTTGCTAAATTTAGAAAATATTATGAAATATTCAAAAGCATGTCTGCAAACACTTGCTACTTCACAATCTTCTCCAAAAACCGTAAGCACCTAAGTCTAATCAGATTTATTAGTTAGCAACATGCTCTTTCGCACAAGCACCATACTATGTCAGCAACATGCCTTTACTTTACATTTTGCACGGTAGTTTCATATGCAAGTTCTGTTACGCTTTGCTACTCGTTCTACGAACTCATAAACTGAATTCATTTAATGGTTAATTTACAGAGTGTAATTGAATTATTTTGCTCGTGCGAACAGCAGCGTATGTCAACTAATACAATTTTACAAAGATTTAAGTGATATTTTTAGCATGAGTAATTTAGCCGGCAGCATTGAGCGATGAAATTTGAATGTGTTGAAACGAGCACTTACAATTCTACATAAACAAGTGTAGTGTCAGCAATAGCTAAATGAGATTATAAATGTTAATAAATGTATGCATGTGTGGTTTGCTCTGGTCTATGCTGGTATAATGCGCACTTTAGTAAGGTTCGAGTGAGTACCCGCATATGTATACATATATTTCATGTAAAGTGTGCGAGTACGTGTACTTCTCATGGACTTACAGTGCATATGAGTAACATTGCAGAGGTTTTTATGCTAGTTTATATCAGTTTATGAGAGTTAAGATAAAATCTGTTTCTGTAAGTAAGAATGTCTTTTTGAAATTAAAGTTGACATTTTTTAATTGAAGATTTCTTTTAAGACTTTACTTTTCTTGTAGATATAATATAATTCTTTCTTGGTAGATGGCGATGATGAGATTTGATTTTTTTTTTACTGAAAATTAAACGATTGTTAGATAGTAGATCATATCAAATGTGTTGTACAAATATACATATATAATAAATTAATTCAGCTTATAATAGAAATTTGGCATTAAAGTAAAAAATGGTGGCTACAATACTTAAAAGCTGTGAAGTCCTCTCGACTCTGTGGCGCCATATAAAAGTGAAAATAAACCCACAAATACACAAACGACTCATTTAATGCTTTCGTGTTGAAGTTAAAATTAAAAAACAACAAAACTTTCGAGAGAAAAGTGACAAAAAAAATAACAATTATAAGTGATTTAGCAGTTTTTTTGGTTAACACTTGCCGCAGAGGCGAAAGTTTTAACACAAAGGGAAAATGCAAGTAGAACTGAAAGCAAGTAAAATCTCGAAGAAAGGCCACAAGTAGTGAGAGCAAGCAAGACGTCATGTGCAAAGCATAGTCATGAATTGTTTACAAAAATTTATATGAGTTTATTGTAAAGTGCTTGGGAAAGAAAGTGCAAAATACAAGTTCCAAATGGGGGTAGCGCCAATTTCCGAGTTGCAGCAAGTGTACCAGTCGCTCAGCTGGCGCAGATACTTGAACTGGGCAGAAGTGCAAGCACATTTTGTTGTTTTTATAAAATTGTGGCCGAGTTAACTTAAAGTGTTATGAGTGCGGAAGTGTGGCTACCCACAAGCCTTATGTTTCGCCTAATGGTAAAGTGGATGACAGCACTTGGCGATTTACATATTTTGGCAAAATATTAGAAAATATTAGAAAATACTTGAAAATAATTAAAAGAGCAGTGAGGCAATTCAGAGTTGGCGGAAAAGTATTCGGTAGGGTGGAATTGGGTCAGTGGATATTGATGCGTTTAAATAACAAAAATTATATAGGTTGTGAGCAGTCAATTTTATTTAAGACTCCATTATATAAATCATTACCGAAAGTTATATTAATACTCTCGCAACATTTTGCACAGAGTATCATAGTTTTGTTCACCTAACGGTTGTTTGTGTCACCAAGAAATAAAAGAGTTAGATATGGGGTCATATATATATAAATGATCCGGATGACGAGTGGATTTGAAATCTGGATGTCTGTCCGTCCGTCTGTCCGTGCAAGCGATAACTTGAGTAAACATTAAGATATCTTAATGAAACTTGGAACACATATTCCTTAGCACCCTGAGGAGGTTGCTTTCGAAACTGGGCAATATCGGTCCACTTCCACGCCCACAAAATGCCGGAAACTGAAAACCTATACAGTGTCATAACTAAGCCATAAATAAAGTTATTAAAATAAAATTTGGAACACATGATCGGGTTTTTTGTATTTATCTCGCAAATAAATAAAGCTATATAAACCAAACTTTCTGCAATCGTTTCTGCAGTCCAAAAATGAAAGAAATCAAAAGATAATAACCACGCCCACCTCCCATACAAGGTTAGGTTGACAAGTAAGGAAGGGCTAAGTTCGGGTGTAAACGAACATTTTATACTCTCGCAATTTATTGATGCAATTTTATAAAGTTAACACAATTCGACCCATATATTGGGTATAAAGTTCAATAGAATAACGAAAATCATCATAAATAGTATAGTATAATAGGGGACTGAGGCAATTCCTAAACGGATTGCACTAGTTTTCACCACTAAGATACAATGTATCGAAGACTATACTCTCACTTAATTTAACATTACTTATAATTAGGTATATGGGATCTGGGGGAAGTTATGACCCGATTTTTACCATTTCAGGTACAGAGAGAAACTGTTATAAGAAAAAAATTCAGAGGGAACGAATTACATTAAAATATCTGAGGGATTTACCTAAGTATATTTTCGGGGAAAAATTACCCTTAGGCACTGAGTTCTTCATGTTCGATATCAGGGGCCTTGAAAAGTCATGGTTCGATTTTGACAATTTTTTCACAAGTGATGCAACAGATCATATACAGTGTTTGTGTAAAGTTTTATTTCGCTATCTTCTTTGGTTCCTAATGTATATATTATAAAGTGAAGGAATAAGATGAAATTCAAAAATGAGTTTTATGGGAAGTTGTCGTGGTTCGGTTACACCCGAACTTAGCCCTTCCTTACTTGTTTTAATTATTGTTATAATACAGTGGAACTTCTCCAACTCGAATCACTAGGAGAGAAAATTCAAGTTATAGAATTTTCATTAAAACATAAATTTTTCAAAAAGCTGGAAAATATAGATTTATACTCAGTTTTATTTATTTACATCGCATAGAGTTTTATGAACATACGTCTGTATCCCATTCCTTTGTTACATGATTTATGAAATCAATAAGTTTAATATCATATTTTTTGTTCGCCTCCATACGATATAGAGAAACTCTTTTAAAATTATACGTCGACGTACTCTGGTCGAAAAGTTCGATTTATGGAAGGAAATTTGTATGGAATTTGCCTTCTATTGCCACTTCAAGAGTTCTAGTTATGGCGAACTTCGAGTTATAGAGGTTCGAGTTATGGAAGGAAATTTCTACGAAAAAATTAATTATTATAGAAAATTGGTTTCAAAACGCTATTGCTAACTCAAAAGTTCAAGTTATGGAGATCTTCGAGTTACAGAAGTTCCAATGTATTTTGTAAAAGTAAATATATTTATATATTTGTATGAAGGTTTCATGCTGACAAATCGAACAAACAACTGGTATAAATAATATAAACTGCCACAATCAAACACAGCAAGTGTTTGTACCTTTGGAAGCGCAATCAACTCGATTATTTGGTTGTTACCTTCCATGACATATATTTAGACAAATCAGTAAAGAAATGGTGAATCGAACAGTTTGGATTGATGAAATTTAAACAAACTTTGATAAGTATATTGACTCTTGGCATATTTCAAACACTCTGAAAATTCTATAGCTAAAGTGAACGCGAATGCATTGCGTATGCGATAAATTGACATATTCAACAAACTGAATCTATTGAATTTGAAGTAGCGAGTAAAAACTGAAATCTAATGGCTTGAAATTTAAGGCAGTAGTCTGCTTTAGAAGCCGAAAAAAACGTTTTATGATTAAAAAATATAGAATTTTTTCAGATTAGTGAGTTAACCCACTTTTAGTAATTTTCAACCTAACCTTTGTATGGGAGGTGGGCGTGGTTATTATCCGATTTCAACTATTTTCATGGTGTGTGGTGGGGTACGTAAGAGAATCGACTGCAGAAAGTTTGGTTTATATAGCTTCATTGGTTTGCGAGATATATACAAATAACCGATTTGGGGCGGGGCCACGCCCACTTCCCCAAAAAAATTACATCAAAATATGCCCCTTCCTAGTGCGATCCTTTATTCCAAATTATACTGTTATAACTTTATTTATGGCGTAGGTATGACACTTTATGTGTTTTTGGTTTTCGCCATTTTGTGGGCGTGGCAGTGGACCGATTTAGCTCATTTTTGAAAGCAACCCTCTCATGGTTCCAAGGAACATGTGTTCCAAGTTTCATTAAGATATCTCAATTTTTACTCAAGTTATCGCTTGTACGGACGGACGGACAGATGGACAGATGGACAGACGGACAGACGGACGGACAGACATCTGGATTTCAACTCCACTCGTCATCCTGATCATTTATATATATATAACCCCATATCTAACTCTTTTATTTCTTGGTGACACAAACAACCGTTATGTGAACAAAACTATAATACCCTGTGCAACAGGTTGCGAGAGTATAAAAATTGACTTTAAGTTGCAAAACAAGTAGTTTAAATAATACTTTTTTAGTTCAAACAAAGATAATTATCTTTAATACTGTAGTGCTGAACACAAAGACGACGACATGACACGACGTAGCGACGGCTGATCACAAATGTCGCTTTGAAGCCAGCGTCTTGAACATTTTGAAGACGGCAGCGACATATCAAAAAGCAATTTCATTGTTGCCGTACTAACATCTATCACTTCAATAAAATTTACATATTTAGTTTAAAGTGAAATTATTTACGTAAAAAATGTAAAAATGGTCGATTTATTTGTTTTAAATAATCGATTGTTATTATAAATGATAAATCAAAGCTATTTTACGTTTCTGCTGGCAAAATAACGTCATACTTGTGAGAACTTTGAATAATTTTACATTTCACAGGTTAGTGGCAGCTCTACAGCGGCCATTGTCGTCGGCAAAATTAGAAACATTTCTAATTTGGCGACAGCGAAGACTTCAACCCTTTTATGGTGAAGTCGTGCTGTTGCCAAAAAATCTGTGCCCATAAGAACGCGTGTATTTTAATATTTGACAGATATCGCTCGTCGCTTGTCGTCTTCTATGTGTTCAGCACATGAAGCTAGATCACTTTGGTTTTTTTTCGATCGGACATATATTCTTTTTGCTGTCGCCGGCACCGTTTTCTAACACTTGTGAAAATGAAAACTCGATAAAACGCGCTTTAAAGTTTTCGGTCCAAAAAAATACATATATAAAATGCTCGACGCTCGGCCACTAAAACTGCTCTAGCTTCGAAAATATGTCGAATTGGCCTCTGGAATTTTAAAGACATATTCTTGGATAGTTTTGGAATAGATTTAAAACAAAACAAAAAAATCGATTTTTTGAAGCCTTTTGTTGTGTTTTTGTTTTGTTTATTCTGAGTAATCCTTGTTGTATACCGATATCTACCACAACGGGTCATTTGACCCGGAGAGAATTTTTCTGTTTTATGAGATTATCGAGTCATATTTGTAGTCAGCAAGTTGCACATTCTTCTAAAGACTGTTGCGTAAAGTAGTTCAACGAAAATAGCTCAAAATAATTTCAAGAAAATATCAAATTTTAGATTGAAAATAGCTTTTTAGTGTAATAAAAAGTGGCAAAAATTGAAAGTCTTGATAAGTACCTAACTTATATTTTATTTTGATAGCTATAGGAATACAGATAATTTTTTATCCAGAAAAATGTCGAACAAACAAGACAGTACAAGTTCTTAGAAGACATAAATAATATTGGCGAAGAGTTTTCAGAAATTAGTGAAGATAAATTTTCTGATAATGAAGATATATTGGTTGCAAATAAATATGAGTTTGATTCTACAGATACTGACGATGAAGAGGAAAATATTGTGAATGTATGTAGTGGCCGAAAAAGAATAAGATTACTCTCAAGTTCGGAAGAAAGTGAAGTAGAAATAAAGAACAAAATGTTACAATTGATGGATCTGTTTGGGAAGAAATAAAAATAGGTGGCACACCTGCAGTTGGCCTCTCCAAGGCTGGCATATATGCCTGGATTTTGTACAAGCAAACGACAGGAGAAAATATCTCGAGACAAGGTTTTTACTCAAGCTATCAGAAGAACTTGGCGCCGATTTTCGAGAAGCCCGTGAACAACCAAAAAAGAAAAAAATACGAAAGGATCCTAGTCTAGGTCTAGGATGCCTAAGTCTACTACCGATACTTATAAACGTATGAGATGTCAAATAGGATACTGTAAAGAAAATAAAACCAACAAAATCTAAATGTAAAAAATATGTTTGCGGAAAATGTACAAATGTACACTTATATGTAAAAAATGCGATGAACTTATGAATTAAAAATTTGTATTTTTTGCTTTTGTAATAGAAATGCTCAACATACTATTTTGTTTAATCATAATAAATTTAATTTGTATTTTTATTTCCTTCCTAACATCCATATTTCAAACATTCAAGCATGAAACATACAGTCGGGTCATTTGACCCGCTATGGTAGAAATAGGTATATATTAAGTCTTGGTATGATTAGTGTTAAATCTGACATGTTGCTTAGTAATGTTTTTAGTTGGAAAACCAAGGTGCTTCAGAGTAAATCTGGAAAAGACATATAGCGATTTCAAAGCACCATTGAGTCAATTACTTTTTTTTTTTTTAAGACTAAAGTTCAAGCTGTTTTACTATATACCATAACAGACGTTGGCGTGTAAACATGCATATGGATATCCTCTAAATGCACAGTTAGCTCACCACAAACACATCCACACACACATATATAGGATTTAACTCCTTTGTAGTGTAAAGAGATTTAGCTGGAAAATTACAACAAGCCAAAGCATACGATTACAATAAAAAATGGTGATTGCATGCAACTGCTTGCTGTTATAACGGTACAAGTACAGATGCACACATATAAATATATACATGTGTTTGCATGTACACCTTATACAAGCGTTTTATAACTGTTCCTGTTGCGTTTGTTGCATTGTTGTTTAAGTACTTGCAGCTGCTTCTACGTTTATTTATAAGACCAATCTTCTGTTGGACTTCAAACGAATAATCAATGTCTCAAATTCTTTCTACTAAAATATGAAAAGCACAGTTGGTTTTAACATTTTTTGGAGAGATTATGTAAAGAATATACATATAAGGCATCAAATTATCAAATTAAGAAAATATTCGAAGGAAAGGCCGACCCGCTTTAACATGTAGAAGAATTTTGTACGTCGAAATATCTAAGGAAGAAACCATAAAAACGCTGCGAAACTCGACAAAGTTTCGGATTGATTTCGGACAAAAACTCTGTGGAAATATTTATTAACATGAAATTATGTTTACAATGACGAGCTGCCAACAACTATTATGGCAGAAATTTGATAATGAAAATACTAAATTTCTGCTTGGAAAGTTTTAGCGCTACACTCGAATAATATTGCAGATTTATTTCTCAATTTAAGCGTTTCTAAAATATATTTGAAATTGTAGGAATAGTTCAGCATATGATTCGACGTCTGAAGATTTAGAGAACCAAAAGAAGTTAACTTAAGACAAACGTCTTTAATTAGAGCTAATTTATCCTTTTAAAAACGCATAGAGTTGTACTTACCGTCGAAAGAGTTCACTTTCTGGATGCTCAATTGCAAAGCGAGCTTTCTTCCGGAGTAGCGGTATAGTCAGAGTATATGATGTTAGCATTATTAGCATAGGAATGTAGAACGCCACAAGCGAGCCGAATACGAAGAAAGCGCGATTATTTATGACGCAAATATTAGGAGCCGGCATGATATTATGCTTGTTGACGAGGCCTACAGGAATAGAATAATAAGAGAAAAGGTATTTAATGAAAAATCGAAAATTGGAACCACATGCTTTCCAATGCTTACCCAAAACTGTTATCGAGCTGGATACTATCATTGCCATAACCCACACAATGGCGATCTTTATGCCAGCCAAACGCTTAGTCGAACGATGCAGCGTTCCCAACGGATTTCGTATGCCCAAATATCGTCCCAGACTGATGAAACACATATGCAAAATACTTGACGAGCAAGCCAACACATCGCATGTCACATAAATATTACACCAAACGAAGCCCAATGGCCAGTAACCTTGAAAGCAAACAATAAAAGAGAGGGAAATATTATGTTAAATACTCAGCATTACTTATTATTAAAGAACAAAAACAAGAGATATTTCGTCTTGTCCTCGTTCACCACCAGACCCATACGCTTCGCTTCCTTCGGGTGTTTTTATGTGGTGGGTCCCAAACCCTACGCACAACCGCGTAAGCGGGTTTCGCCTTCTCACTTTAGCTCGCCTCCAAACGAATGTCTGTTGGCTACCCAGAGGATACTTGGTCTAAGACCGGAAGTCGTGAGCTGTTTGAGCTTTCCTCACTCCATCCTCCGTCGCCTGACACTTCCACCATAAATCGGCTATATCTTCAAGAGTTTTGGAAAATTTCACTTGAAATTTTAAGGGAACATTCTTGAATAGTTATAGGTACGAATTAAATGAAATTGTTTGAAACCGAGAATGGGGGTTCCTAATTTAAGGACAGCTTAAGTAAATAACGATCTATTGACCCTACGTCTTTTCTTAAACACATATTGTCCCGATTTCCTATCGACTAGAGCCTCTAAAGAACCTCAAACCGAACCGAAACTTCGATTGCATAAAGTCTAAGGAATTCTCTTAAATTCAAAAAAGTCTTTCTTAGGTGTGTCATTTTTGAAAGACAATTCTGGATCAATCTTGACCGATTCTGGATAATGTTACTAATTATCTGTCTTCCCTGAAAAAAATGTTGTGAATTAGATTAGAATTCAGGTTTGTCATTAATAAGCGAGCTTTCAACTTTAAATAGAAGAATGAAAGCTTTATGAAATCTAGAAAGACTTTCTCAGTCTTTCTCACAAATAAATGTAGCTTCTGGCATTGAAATGCAACAAAATCCAAACAGTTCTGAATTCCGCTTCTCGCTCGACCACTGCTCCGAAGAGTATAACTATAAAATAGCGGATTTTGCGGGAGGTGAAAAGGTCAAACGCTATCGAAGCGTCAGCCATCGAGTTGAACGTCAGCAATTAATCTACATCATAAACTTTCGTAACGGTTAAATCACACTTAAGTCGGTCGAATGTGTATACGTAACGTGTATCTGTGTGAAATAAGATTCTTGTGTAAAAAAAAGAGGGTAAACGCATTCCGAAAAGGATTAATGTATGACTTTTGCTCAATGCGAGAAAGCGGTTTCGTATTTCGCAAGCGCATGTGTTACTTTACATGCTGTTATTGTAGGTGCTGTTGGCGAATACATTAAAAGGCTAAAATATTTCGCCGTAAATGGTTAGATTTTACGCATAGCAGCTGAAAGGGCAAATAAAACAAGCACATTCGTCTTTGTTTTACTACTAAAACCCTATGTGCTATGTGCTATGTGAGAGTGTAGGGTGTTAGAGCTGAGTTGCGTTTGCAAAATTGGTTTTAGGGTGTGTGTGTGTGTGTGCGCGGTGTACATGGCAACACATGTTTTGCGTATAAACATTTCATTGTACAAATGAAATCAGGTTGTTAAATTCCTATAACATCATTCTTTTACATGTTCGGTCGTCTGACTACGATACTTTCACCAGCGCTTGAGATTCTTCACAAACATATGCGTAGAACATGAATATTGTATGTTAGTATATGTTGCTTAAATACCGCAACATTACCGCAGTCAATATCGATGGGTTATTTAAATAAGGAATAAAGGTAGGAAATTAATTTGGAAAATGGAATTGGCAAAATGTATAACTTTCATTTCATTATTATTTTTAACTAGATACTGTTGCCAAATAAGATGTAATGCCAATTCTGCTTCGACCACATAGTCTATAGTCCGCAAAGGAACTTCGCAGATGTATTGAAAGAGTTGAAATTTTCAGGGGTGAGTTGAGATCAAAGTTACTATGTAGAAAATTTACTTTACGGCTTAAGCTTAGGTTTCCATATAACAGAGGTTATCAAGAATGATGCATCCTCAATCTATCTAGATAAGTTAAAATGACTTATAAGGTTAGGTTAGGTATTCCGGTAGACCAGCAAGCCACACATATGTAGACCAGTTTTGGTCCTTTGCGATACCAGATGGAGTGCCGTTACGTATTTAACGATGACTAGTCATCCTTTAGGATGCCTGCGCTTTACGCGGATTTCAAAAGGTTATGTGGTTTCACTAACGAAATCTCTTCCAGATTATCGTACTGTCAAGCTCCCAAACGCTGAAGCTGTCGTCTTGATAATGCTGGACAGGCACATAAGCGATGCTCCGATGTTTCTTTGGTACAGTGCGAAAATATTTTGTCACAATCAGATTGGCTTAAGGTCAAAATATATGTCTTTATATACATATGCGCACGTGAGATTAATCGAATGCTTAATTAGAAAAGCCGGTTCAGATTAGCAACAAGTCTGCGTTTGTTGTTCCAGATTCCAGATTGGCGTGCAAGATTAATGAATTTTCACAAGAAATATATATCAAAGCCCATACCCAGTCAGCTGCAGCTAAAAAAAAATTGATGTATTATATATGTACTCATAAAAATATCACACACAAAAGTAATGTAATTTCCCCTGCGGATATACAAATGCATATATAGCTATTTTTGCAATATTTACAAGCTTTAACGCTCACGTGCATACATATGTAGTATAGCGGATACTTGTACACTTATGCCACACAGAAGTAGCTTAGTTAGCACTTAAGTGTGTACTCGTAAATTTTATTAAATGACAACTCGACGGCGAAAGTATGTGTGTGTTGGTCAGTAAATAATTACTGGGTCCCGAAAAGCGCATAAATTATGTGCTTCACGAAAGGTGGTGTGAAATAGAACGTTAACATAGAACGGGTATATGGAGACTGGCATTGAAAAAAAGCTCATGGTCTTCAACTAATTATTTCTTTGGAAAATATGATGTTTCCTTGGGATCTACAAAAATTATGAGCAAACTATAGTAGATATTTAATGGGTGATCTATCAAGGTGTTTTTTCATGATGTATGTGTTTATTGGTATAAATTTTCGAGTGATTTTTATAGCTTTCACTTTTTTCTTCTTTTCTTATCGCTTTTTTTTGCTTTTTGTCTACTCTACCAAACTGTTTTTGTGATTTGTGTCCAATTCGTGTTGGTCTGTTAAATTTTATCTTCATATGTCTCATTTGCTTGTCTGTTGGACCGAAAAATCACACTGCATGAGCTTCAGAGCAAGAGATGATTTGAATGTAAACGATTTCTTTTTAGTGCGGGCTATAAATTTTGCAGTAGAATAGTAATAAAATTATATTGGCTTAAAACTAAATAATAAATATTCATTTTAAATGTGTGGTATGCATAAATTATCCTAGACATACATATGTCACAGGAAAAGGAAACTAATTTGTGTAAGATTTGAGCAGTTGAGAGACTATGTTGTATACATATATTGCCTAAGAGAGCAAGTATATATAGTGGAACTTCTTTAACTCGAATCACCATAATCAACAAAAAAACTTCGAGTTAGAGAGACTTCGAGATATTAAAATTTTAATTAAGACATGCCTTTTTCAAAAAGGTGTAAAATATAGATTTTTATTTATTTACTTCGCAAAAAGAAAACACATGTATTTTGTAATTTTGTTTGTTGCAGATTGCAATTGTTTGCCTCTTGACGTCTGTATCTCATACCCTTGTTACACGATTTATGAAGTCTATAAGTATAATATTATTTATCTTTTTCAGCTCTATACGAATATAGTGGCTCCTTTAAAATTGTTCTTTGATAGTAAAATTTTAAATTTTGTATTAAGCCCTGGTCGAAAAGTTCGATTTACGGATGGAAATTTGTATGAAATTTTACTTCTATTGCCACTTCAAGAGTTGGAGTTAGGGAGAACTTCGAGTTATAGAAGTTCGAGTTATGGAAGTTCCACTGTATATATATATTGATGTTTCAATACAGAGAAAAATTTCTTATGCATAAAGACGAAAACGTTATAACCGGTAAATTTTAAAATTATTGATATACATTATTGTAGATCTTGATTAAGAGTATTGGCATAGGCCGGTATCGGCCACAAAATTCAGCAGCGGCATCGGGTATATTTGGCCGATTCTTCCTAGTTCTTTTGAATTACACTTACATAATTTTTTTTTACTTTTTTGATTTCTTAAGAGCCTAAAATATACAGTCTTCTGATTCATATCTGCCTCAACCAATCATTCCTCACGATGATAATATTAGGTTGGGAAACATCTGACTTCCGCCTTTTTATCGTTTCAATTTCACGGTAGTATAAAGCGCTAGAGAGCTCTTTTAGATATTGCGTTCAAAAGTTATAGACGTGTAAACATGGAGTTCACAAACGTTGAAATTCGCGCTATTTTAAAGTTTTTTAAAGCAGGCCATCGACCAGAAGCGTCCGGAATTTGCCAACAGGAAGGGTGTAGTGTTCCACCAGGACAACGACAGAACACACACTTCGTTGATGACTCGTCAGAAACTACGCGAGCTCGGATGGGAGGTTTTATCGCATCCACCATATAGCCCGGACATAGCGAATACGTTCCCGTACCCATTCCTGTCCATGGTGATGTAATGTTGAACGCAAAAGAAGCTTGTGAAAAGTGGCTGTCCGTCTAGATGGAAACAGATTATGGGACGAAACGGCGTATATTTGAACTAAATCCAATCACTGTAAACTTTCTAGAAAGCATTGAATAAAGAGCAAAAACGCTGAATGAAGATATTTTTTGCCAATCTAATATTAAGTCTAGTATAAAGAACTTCATTATATTTGTATAAAATTTATCATTATATTATTTAGAATGATCCGATTTTGTAGATAATTTCATAATGTTAATATTATAGAAATTCTGGTTGCTATTGGCAAAAAACTGGGAGGGTATATTTTTAAAAGTTTCCTTGAGACAAATTTTCATAATCAACATCATTCTCCATAGTCAGGAACAGGTAATAACACAGGCCAACATTCAATTTGCTTATTTGAATTTATCAACTGATTCTAGTTAATTTTTTTTCATGATATAGCTTTTTTATACCCTCCACTTATGACCTCCAATTAAGACCGTCTGTCAGTTTTTTACAATAATATTATACAAACAAAATTCCCGTTAATCAGCTAGCAACTACAAAAAATAATATTTTCGGAAACTGCTTGTACCGAATTTTATATACCATCCAGTAAATGAGTCCCAAAAAAGCTTTCTTTCTGTCCTTAAAGGAAAAAAGCTATATTGATGACGTAGCAACTTGTTTTGAGAAAAGGCGAATAACTTATTTTTACTATCTCTATATGTTATAAAAATAAGTTATTTACCAAGGAGCCTTTGTACCGATCAAAGTGGTTTCTGTATTGACATATCTTCTGGTCCTCCTGCAAAAAGGGAAATTCCTACGCCACTGACCATCTAGAGGGAAAACTGTCAGCGCCGGAACTAGGCTCGAATGCAGAAGGCTAATCACCTGCTCATCTTAAGCCCTCTGGTTCATTACCGAAACCGATTAGGTTCTATGTTCCATCTATTAAATATGGGAAAATATATATGTACATTAGACCGGACTTAATTTCTTTTTTTTTGCAAAAAGAGTGTACCGACCCCGCAAATTTTTCCTTTTTATGTCAATAACGAAATTCCAAAATCTTAAACTGATTGCCCTAGGTTAAGGCGTGGCACATGCCCACTAAAGTGGCTAAAACCGGTTTATATGGACTTTTCAAGAGACAAGGCACGAAAATATAAGTAAAATGTTTCATAGATGTCTTTAGTATATTATTATATTGAAATTAACTTACGTTTATTGATTAATATTCTTTATAATCATTTAAACTTAAGCGCAAAGGTCTGATTGATAAATGCTACCGTATTTTTTCCTATACTCAGTTACTGTTTGCATAAAAGTTTTAAAACATAAGCCTTTAAAAAAATCGCAAAAAGGCAACTCTGTAAACTTATATTTAAATCGTAAAATAAAATATTGGCAACAACGGAGGAAAGTCAACATCTGGTCAATACCGTTAGTTTTGAGCCACGTGGCAATTAAAAGTGTGTAAAAAGTGAAGTGTATTTATTTTGAGCTTTGAATCAGAGTAACATTATTGCTTTAAAGAGAATTGATATTGATTGTATTTATAAAATGGACACAAGAGCTATTGAAAAAATTTATTTATTAGAATATGACGAAAGCCAAATTGTTGGATCTAAGCTGCCTTCCAATGGGCAAGTTTTGAAAGTGTTGTTTTGTAACATGCGTAAAGTGAAATTGGATCTCCGTTCAAGTGCGTATCTGGTTATCAAAGAGGCCTTTCTCTTTCTTTGGAATAAAGCCCGTATTCCAGTGCGCCAAATTGATAGAAGTGTTCAAAAAGTTGAAGCTTTATATAAAGAATGGAAAAATCTGCAAAAAACTTGCAAACGCAGCACACCACTTCAAAAAATGCGAGAAGATCAGTTTATTAAAAATATGAATAACTTATTTGACATTGCGCACGGAAATGCGTTAGATTTAATTAAAATAGAAGAAGATAAAGAGTTTTTGAAGAATCAACGTAAAGAAGGTAGACCTGGTGCAATGGTGGGATGCGATCGTTCATTATTTGAAAAAGAAAAGCGAAGAAATACTCGTATTGAGAAAGAGGTAATCCGAAAAGGAAAGCAGGATGAAGAACAATTCCAAGTATTCCTAACAGCGAATGATTTGAGTGACAATACTGAAGAACTAATTGATGTATACGATGACAATACTGATGATAATACTGATCAAACTGCTAACTGTAGCTTTCAACAAAAAAACAGAAAACGAGGAATGAAACATTTTATCACTTCAAAGCTTGTTGCGACCTTAGACAAGTGCAAAGTCAGTGATAGGGACGCAGTACGTATTCTGATAGCTGCGGCTGAAGCATTGGAACATGATATCAGTACATTGGTAATCAGCAAGACATCGATTCGGCTTTGTCGTAAACAAATTCGTTCGGAAACTGCTGCAAAACTGATGACGGATTTTAAAAACAGCAATATAAATCAAATTACGGTACATTGGGATGGGAAAATTTTACCGTCAATCACAGGAAACGCAAAAGTGGACAGATTACCAGTTGTGATAACAACAGATGGCATTGAACATCTACTTGGAGTACCTGCCCTGTCAGCTGGTACTGGCAAAGAACAGACTTACGCCATACTCGAACTATTAAAGGAATGGAATCTAACAGAAAAGGTATTTAAAAGTAATTTCTTATAATAGTAAATATTAACAACATTCTTTACAAACAAGGGAGAAGCTTTATGTTTTGATACAAATACAGGTAGATTACAAGGTACTTGCATTTTATTAGAACAACACCTCAATAGAGAATTGTTATATCTCCCTTGCCGTCATCACATATATGAGCTCTTGCTGAAAAGTGCTTTCGCGAAATATGATTTAAAATTAAGTGGTCCATCATTAGATATTTTCCAGCGTTTTAAAAAAAATTGGCCCAAAATCAATCAGCAAAAATTTGCAAGTGGAATGGTGGATAAAAAAATAAATCTTGCGCTAAACAAAGCTGAACAAGACCAATTAGCTCAATTTGCTCATAACTATATCACTAAACAACATCCCAGGGCAGACTACAAGGAGTTATTGGAATTGAGCCTTATATTTCTTGGTCGAAACACAGAGCCTGTAAGGTTTAAATCACCTGTAGCGATTCATCATGCCCGATGGATGGCTAAAGCGATATATACAATAAAGATTTTTCTTTTCCGCCACCAATTCTTAATGTCGTCAGATGAGGCAAACGCTATATAAGATATTAGTGTGTCCATTTTGAAAATTTATTTGAGACCGTGGATTGAAGCGTCAATTGCCGCGAAAGCACCTTTAAATTATTTAAATTTTATACCAAAAAAATGTGCCACGTTTCGTCGTTTTTCTATGTTTTTTCACCCCAAACATTACTTAGTTTTCCCACTTTTACTTTCGTTTTTTGCTTTTAAGCATATTGATTATAGTAACATAAATAAAAGATAAACTGTTTGTTAAAGATTTTGATGAACAGCTTTGGTTGGTTTTAAGTAATTTCGCTTAAAGCTTTAATGCTTGCATTCTTACTGAAATGCTCCATTATTTGTTGTCTTTAACATTAAATTTATCTCAATAGTTGCGAAATAAAAGCTCAAAGTTGTACATTTTCATAGCGGAATTGAGTGTGCGTAAACGCCACTGCTGAGCCTTACCTCGATTTAAGTTTTTTTTTGTCATATAGTCAGGGATTTGTATTGTATTGTATGAAAATAAAAAATCAAAGTAGAAAAATAAAATGCTTTTGGCTAGTCAGAAACAAAAGAAATAAACGGAATTGGCAGACACTGGTGGGAAAAGAGTGCTGTTGGCAGTTCTGTAAGTTAAGGTTAATTTGAAAATGTCCATTGAAGTTTTTACTCGAATTTATTGAGGTGCATATGAACAAAAACAGACTTACGAGTATACATGACTATACATACATATGTATGATGCAAAGCGACAATCAGAGTTTTCAGCTTCAGAGTTTTTAATTACAATAACAGGAGTATATATGTACGTGATTGGTGTAGGAACCGTTTAGCCGGTTATAGCCGAATCGATGAGAGCGCGCCAATCCTCTCTTTCCTTTGCAGTTCGGCGCCAGTTGGAGATCCCAAGTTTTACCAGGTCGCTTTCCACCTGGTCTCTCCAACGGAGCGGAGGCCTTCCCCTTCCTCGGCTTCCTCCGGCGGGTACTGCATCGAACACTTTCAGGACAGGAGTATGCGCCTTTTTCATTTGAGAGAGTTGCACTTTCATTTGTGACGCCTGATAGAGGGGCCTTTTCAACAACTTGTTTTTGGATATCAGTGAAACCAAAAACTTGACCAGATGAAAGATAGCTGTGGATCGCAAATAATAGCGAAAATTCGGGATGACAGGCAAAAGGAGGGAGAGTTTTAACAAAACCTTTGACAATTTGAAAAGAGTTTCTGCACAGATTGCTGTAATAGTAAGCGCTAGTAAGACTCAGTAGCTGATATCATGGCAGCTAATATGAATAATCTGCTAATTAGTGAAGGGCAACATTAATGAATAACGAGAATCAAATCACGAACCCGAAAAAATTATTAAAATTTTTTTATTTATTATACTAAAACTACTTACCCAAAAATGCCGGTATCGCACCCAACGGCATCACAAACAAGCTGACCAACAAATCGGCTATTGCCAGCGAGAAAAGGAAATAGTTGGTGACATTTTGTAATTTCTTATCGCGTACCACCGCCAAACAGACTAGCATATTGCCAAGACCACCGGCGAATATGAAGAATATGACACAAAGAAATATCCACTTATAATCATGTTGGCGCGTTAGCTTATTACCCCATGAATAGTCATTGCTGAGTTTACGTGGACCCCACAGCGACGATAGTGATGTGCTGCCACTGTCGCTGGTTGTGCTGTCACCGATGCTGCTGCTGATATCACTAACCGGCGCGGACGCATTGTCAGCGTTGAGCTCATCAAAGGCATTCCACGACCAGAACGCATCATCATAAGCGCCCGCCAACCAACTGTAGTTCGCTTGCATTGCTGTTGAATTGACCAACTGAGCGCCGAGTTGTGGCAACAAATCACTGGCATTCCATCTACTACGGTTGCTGTTAATAAAATGCTGCCAAGCGTTATTCAGTGGATTACCACCGATTCCAGCGCTGGCGCTTAAGCTATCAGTCAAATTATGTTGCAACAAACCGTCTAATACAGCGGTGGTCGGCGTTGCTTGTTGGGGGTGTTGGGGAGAGTGAGGCGGTTAGGTCCTCGTATTGTATGCGCAGGTAACAAATGAAATCATCTACTATGGACGCATTGCCGCGGCCATTGTTTGCAACAAAATTTACATTTTCTGTTGTGGCTGCCGTGGCAACATCTGCGTCCGTTAATCGTATACCGTTATCGAAAATGCCATTCGCTGCCGTCGACTCATCACAGTATAGTAACTGTCTTTGTACTACTTTACATTGTGCATTTGCTGTGGTAATATTACTACTATCAACTAAACGACTAATATGCTGATCACCCTGTAATGGTTGTTGCTGCGCTAGTGCCAAATTAAAATTGGCCACTGGTTGCCGCAGCTGTTGCACTACTACTTCGGTATTTATTGCGCAATTGACTGCGTCCGCGCTGACACTGTCGGACAAGGACTCCTCGGCCATTGTCGCCGCAAATCCTTCACCAAGGTCATTCTCCGCCACCGCATTAGCCCCTGCCGTCGTGTACTTCGGAATTGGTTGACATTTGTAGCGTGCTCTCTGTACTGCCGCATCGAATTGCTCCAGCATATAGCGGTAGGACTGATTGAGCGCTGATGCCGCTGTTGTTGTTGCGTCGGTGTTGTTAGCTTCATTTGTGGTGTCTCGGTGTGAAGTGTGACTAAATAGGTCTTCATTGCACAGAAATTACTGTCTTATAAATTAAGTCTGCAAAAAAAATAATGAAATTAAAAATATAATATAATTGGTGTAATTAAAATCATTATAAGAAACTATAATATGTACTATATATATATGCATATAAATATATGTATAATATATTCCTAGATATACTCAAAAAATTAGTATTCTACTAGTTTCTATCTAGAGGTCTATAGCATAATTTTATTATTATGAACTAGCACATTCTGAAGTTGAAATATGATCATAAAGTACCCTCAATATTGGTAAAAAAACCATTTCGGGCTTATATGTATGTTCTAATTGTTTCCGATTTTAAAAATTTATAACAATCAGCTACAGAAAAGCATGAAGTGTTGTGTTGAAAACTAAATATTATTTCAATATTTTTATGCCAAAAAAAATCACAAAACGCATATTTTGATTAGCCATACACGTGTTTTAGTTATGACAGAAATATATGATTTAAATGGCTACGGATGAGTAAAAACACACCTTCCAGGAAATGAAATGTATGAACTTAAACTTAAACAAGTAATGAAGGTTGTAACCGAACATTTTATACTCTAGCAATTTATTTATTTAATTTGATTAATATAACACAAAATTTTACTCACATATTCGGCATATAAGTTAGCAACAATAACATTTCAAAAGACACGCGCATCCGTTCTACTCGCAAAAGTGCTGACGATACGTCTAGCGCAGTGTGGCGTGATTCTCTGGAAATCCAGCGGAACGTGGGAACCGACGCCAGCAGAACTGCAAGCGCATTAAGTTACGATAAGAATTATAAAATTTGTTAAGTTTAGAGTTAAGCGAGCGGTTGAACAATAAAGGTCATAAGACCAGAAAAATCATAACTTTTTTACTTTCGACAAGTAAATCCATAACTGGCGCCCGAGCTAAAATAAACTCCTACGTCGTGAGGGAAAACAAAAGGCGTTAAGAATCCTTCTTCGGAGAACGTGGAGTGATAATAAAAACAACTGTGCTAGTGTGAGATCAGGCCCCTTAGTAGCAGAGCAAAAAGGACGCGTTGGACGCAAGCCAACTCATCAGCACCTATCAACATTAACAACCAACAATATCAAGAGGCAAAGGATGAAAGCCGTTATTGTATTGTAAGTTAAGTGATAATTATTAATTAAGAACATTAAGTGAAACCCAGATTGTGAAATTTTTTTTACCAAACTAAAATTGAAATAAAACCTTTAAGCATTAATTTGTAAGTGCAAAAACTGAAACGTTGTTGAAGTAGAAAAGAAACCGATACGTAAAGAGTAGTGGACAGTGAGAAAAAATATTAAACGAATTCTTTAACAGACACAACAAAATAAACAATGTCGAACCCAAATAATCTGGTTCGTCCACCAGTAATCAGGGCGAATGATCCTGCAGGAAATTCAGGATCAGCTAACGTTACAATAAACGAAGATGACCTCGTAAACCTAATAAGAAGGGTAGCTTTAGACGTGGTAAACAGGCAGGGGCCCAGCATAGTTAGGACAACCCTTAACCCGAATGCGGGCTTAGCAGACACTTGCGACCAAACCATCAATATAGAACATGCAAACAACTTATCAGATTTAGACAAGATACCTGATGTGGTAAAATGTTTACGCGTATTCTCGGGAAATCCCGCCGAATTCAATTCCTGGAAAAAAAGTGTAAATCGAATATTAAATATTTACGAAGCGAGTAAGGGCACACCTAAATTCTACGGAATCCTTAACGTGATACGAAATAAAATCGTTGGCAACGCGGAAGCTGCCCTCGAGTCTTACAATACACCCTTAGACTGGGGTGCTATTTGTAAGTGTCTAACTTTACACTACGCCGACAAGCGTGATGTATCCACCCTAGAATACCAAATGGCTTCTTTGGTTCAGGGAAATAGGTCAATTGAAGAATTTTACCAGGCCGTTTATTCCAATTTATCTTTAATACTTAATAAGTTAGGCTGTATGGAGGTGGGTAGCGAGGCTCGTAATCTTCTTACTCACACATACAGAACAAGGCGCTAGATACGTTTGTGTGCGGCCTTAACGGCGACTTGCCTAAACTCTTAGGCATGAAGGAACCAATGGATCTGCCCCAAGCACTATACTTGTGCTTGAAGCTGGAAAATCAGGGATTCCGCACACGGTACGCACATAACACCAATATGGATCGTAGAGGAATGCAGCGAAACACCGCACCACCTTTACCTTCAAGAAATTTTTGGAGGCAAGTAAACCAACAAAATTTCTTCCCAGAAATTGCTTACTTACCACAGCCACAACCACAAATTATTTCACAAAATCTTCCTAATCAAAGACCTAATCAGAATTTAAATGCACAAACACACTTTAACCAACCGCCTATGCGCCCCCCAAAACCGCCGGTGCCTATGGAGATGGATGAAACTTTGCGCTCGCGCCGCATTAACTATATGAACCGGCCACAAAATAATCAATTATTCGGCAAAAGGCCACCACAGGCCACTTCTGAAAGAAATCTCAAACCACAAAAGGCACAACGCAATTTTCATATAAGTAATACTCCAAGCGCTACCTCGAACACTAGCTCAGAAGATAATTTGAATGATTATTTGGGTGTGGCGGACGATAATATACAGGATGAAGGACAATATTACGAATATAGCGATATTCATTTTTTAGGTTAAAAAGCTCTTCGTTGCCTTACTTTGAATGCCGCACGAAGAGCGGCGAAGTATTCAAATTTTTAATTGACACTGGCTCCAGCCAGAATTATATTCAACCCAATTTAGCAAAAAAAGTACTAGAAAACAAAGATATTTTTTTAGCGAAAACTATTGCTGGTGATATAGAAATAAAACACCACACATTTTTACAGCTTTTTAATCAAACAGAAACTTTAAAATTCTATATACTACCCCCTTTAAGAACTTTTCATGGCATTTTGGGCTATGATAGCTTTCGACAGCTAGATGCTGTAATTAACATTAGGGAGGGAACCTTGTCAATTAAAAATAATTTAAAAATATTAATTAAAGAATTAAAAACAGATGCAGTAAATGCTATCAAAATACACGATGACAACATTACTCCCCTTCAAAAAATAGCTCTACAGAAATTGGTTACAGAGCATCCTAACTTATTTTCAGAACCGGATGAACGGTTAACTTATACTACCAAAGTAGTGGGAGAGATCAGAACGTCATCGGATTCTCCAATATATAGTAAGTTTTATCCATATCCAGCATCGCTTAGAGGCGAAGTAGAGACACAGGTGGAAAAACTACTAAACGACGGCATTATAAGACCATCCAGATCCCCCTATAATTCCCCTGTGTGGATCGTGGCAAAAAAACCCGATTCCAGTGGAAATAAACAGTATAGGTTGGTGATTGATTATAGAAAATTAAATAGTTTAACTATAGCGGATAAATATCCGATACCCGAAATAGAGGGTATGTTATCGCATTTAGGCGACAATTCGTTTTTTACCACGCTAGACCTCAAGAGTGGGTTCCATCAGATCCCACTAAAGCCGTCAGACATAGAAAAAACTGCATTTTCGGTGAATAATGGGAAGTTCGAGTTTACTCGGCTACCATTTGGGCTGAAAAATGCGCCCGCCATTTTCCAGCGTACACTTGACGATATCCTCCACGAACATATAGGCAAGATTTGCTATGTGTATATAGATGATATCATAATATTCGGAAAATCTGAAGAAGAACACTTACAGAATCTTCGAAAAGTTTTCGAAACTTTAGAGGGAGCAAATATGAAGATTCAACTGGACAAATGTCATTTTTTTCAAAAGGATGTAGAATTTTTAGGATTTATAGTATCACAAGAGGGCATTAGAACTAACCCAAAAAAGGTAGAAGCAATTACTAATTTTCCCGAACCTATCCGGCTATTATCGTAGATTTATTCGCGATTACGCGAAATTAGCAAAGCCATTAACAATCTTACTAAGAGGCGAAGAAGGCCGAATTTCAAAAAACAAATCCGCAAAAGTACCGATTGAATTCAATGAACAAGCTAAAGAAGCATTTCAAAAAATTAAAAATACATTGGTTTCGGATGAGGTAATTTTATCCTTTCCAAATTACAATAACGATTTTGAGCTCACAACTGATGCCTCAAATTTTGCACTTGGTGCCGTTCTTTCCCAAAGTGGAAAACCGATTTCTTTTATTTCTCGAACTCTAAGTAAGGCGGAGGAACATTACGCCGCAAACGAGAAGGAAATGCTAGCCATTGTCTGGGCATTATCCACTCTACGGAATTTTTTGTACGGGCACGCTAAGGTCAAAATCTTTACAGACCATCAGCCCCTAACTTTTGCTTTAAGCAATAAAAACACAAATAGTAAAATGAAGCGATGGAAGGCAGAACTAGAAGAGTATAATCATGAAATATTTCATAAAACTGGTCGGACTAATGTTGTGGCTGATGCACTATCAAGAATTACAGCACAGCAACAAATAAATTCAATGTCGGTTATGACGCATAGCGATGACAGTTCAGGTCAAAACTTGATTCAATTCGTGGATGTACCTATCAACGTTTTCAAAAATCAGATATTTTTCAATTGGTCTACAGAATCAAACTATAAATTTCAAATTGTTTTTCCAACTATTCACCGTCACACTATAACAGAAATAGAATTTTCCGAGGAGACAATCATATCTTTATTGAAAAAATATTTAAACCCTTCAGTAACAAATGGGATCAGTGCTCCCGAACCGATAATGGGAATAATACAAGAAGTTTTTTCTATCCACTTCAATAAATATCGTATTAGGTTTGCACGAAGAAAGGTAGAAGATGTATTAGAGGAACAAAGGCAGGAAGAAATTATCATAGAAACACACAGAAGAGCTCATCGTAATGGTAGAGAGAATAAATCTCATATACTAGAGAAATATTTTTTTCCCAGCATGAATAACAAAATAAATAAAATAGTCAAACAATATAGTATTTGCAAAACAAATAAGTACGATAGACACCCTAATAAGCCCGTCTTAAAAGAGACACCTATCCCCTCATATGCAGGACATATAGTGCATATAGATATTTACAAAACGGAAGGCAATCTCGTGCTCACTGCTGTCGATAAATTCTCAAAATATGCGCAGGTAAAACCAATAAAATCAAAAGCTACTCAAGACATAAAAGAACCTCTAAGGGAACTTCTCTTTCAGTTTGGAGTACCCAAAACCGTAATTTTTGATAACGAAAGGGCATTCAATTCAGCGACTATTACTTTTATGTTGGAAGACATACTAAACATTCAAATTTTCAAATCCCCGCCATATAAAAGTGCAGTGAATGGCCAAATCGAGAGATTCCATTCAACACTTTCCGAGATTATGCGTTGCCTAAAAGCCGAAAATCGAGATCAATCATTTGCACAACTTTTAGACAGAGCTGTCTATGAATATAATTACTCAATTCACAGCACAATTAATAATAGACCAATAGAAATTTTTTTCGGTTGTACGGTAAGCACAGACCCCGAACAATTCGAAAAAGCTAGATTAGATAATATTCAGAGAATAAAAGATAAACAACAACAAGATCTTAAAAATCATAATAGCAAATTACAACCAATTATTGATTATAATCCCGGAGAAACGATTTACGTGAAGATCCACAATAGGTTAGGAACTAAAATCTCACCTAGGTATAAAAAAGAAGTAGTTAAGGAAAACAGGTCGACTACGGTGATGACCGAGTCAAATAGGGTAGTTCATAAGAGTAATATTAAAAGCTAAGTAATAAAATTAAATAAAACAGACGCATTTTCTAAATTTTTCCTTTCTGCAGACTAACGCTTACAGCGACAACAATGGCTCTGACCGACTTCCAAATTACAGACTTCTCAAGAGCTCATATAATTACAATAAGCAAGGGACTGACCAAAATACAAGACGGAACGTTTAAACTAATACACCTTATCAACGTTGAACTGTACGAACAATTTTTGGCAGAGGTAAAGCAATTCACGGACAAAAACATACGGACAAACAGTATATTTTACTCAACTTTAAAACAAGAAATTGAACAGACCAAAGAAGCAATTAAATCTATTAAACCATCAGGTAAAAAAATTAGAAGATCAATTAACATCCTGGGTACAGCATGGAAATATTTAGCTGGAACCCCAGATCACGACGATTTTGCTGCATTAGAATACGACACAAAACAATTAAACGACAATAACAATAAACAATTTCTAAAAAATCAAGCACTAACAGAACGTATGAATAACCTCACAGTAATTACGGACAAACTAACAAACGCAATAACAAAAGACAGCTACTTCAACGACGAACTAGTAATAAGTATTCAAAATAGATTACGTTTAGTTAAGGAAGAAATTGTAAACATTAGATATGCCATCCAATGGGCAAAATTAAAATTAGTAAATAGCATTTTATTAAACAAGAAAGAATTAGAATTAACTCTTAAAACACTAGAAGAGGAAAGGATGCCCTTTTTCATCAACCGAAGAAGCCTTAAGCTTCGCAGAAACAAGCGTCCTTTATAATTCAACAATGTTAGCGTATATTGTAAAAGTACCAATTACGGAAAAAGAAACTTATGAAAATATTTTAATTAAACCTGTTAAGAGAAATAATACGATTATAAATATTGTTTTCAATAATATTATTAAGAAAGAAAATACTATATTTGGAATAAATAGCGAGTGTAAGACAATAAATTCTATATCTATTTGTAATAAAGCAGGATGGAGTATTGGAGGATGGGATCATGTGTAGAAGTTCACGCAAGTGAGGAAAGTTTTTGATTGTCACTCACTTGGGAGTGGCCAGAAACGATTCTTCTCCACATGGTTCAAGCAGCTCACGACTTCCGGTTTTAGACCAAGTATCCTCTGGGTAGCCAACAGACATCCGTTTGAAGGCGAGCTAAAGTGAGAAGGCGAAGCCCGCTTATGCGGTTGTGCGTAGGGTTTGGGACCCACCACATAAAAACACCCCCCAATAAAAAATCTACGAAAATGCTCGAAAATTTTATGAAAAAATGAAGCGACTTAACGAAGGTTTCAAGACCGGAGCATCCTCATGTAGAGACCAAGGTGGTAATCTGGTAACCGATGTCCAGGGCATACTGGGATTATGGAGGGAACACTTCTCCGACCTGCTGAATGGCAGTGAGAGTACAACACCAGGAGATGGCGAACCTGATCCCCCAATCGATGACGATGGAACAGATGTTCCATTACCCGACCATGAAGAAATTCGAATAGCAATTACCCGTTTGAAGAACAACAAAGCAGCGGGGGCCGATAGATTACCGGCAGAACTATTCAAATACGGCGGCGAAGAACTGATAAGGTGCATGCATCAGCTTCTTTGCAGAATATGGTCGGAAGAAAGCATGCCTGACGATTGGAATCTCAGTGTGCTCTGCCCAATCCATAAAAAGGGAGATCCCACAATCTGCGCCAATTACCGTGGGATCAGCCTCCTAAATATCGCATACAAGGTTCTATCGAGCGTATTGTGTGAAAGACTAAAGCCCACTGTCAACAAACTGATTGGACCTTATCAGTGTGGCTTTAGACCTGGAAAATCGACAACTGACCAGATATTCACCATGCGCCAAATCTTGGAAAAGACCCGAGAAAAGAGGATCGACACACACCACCTTTTTGTCGATTTTAAAGCTGCTTTCGACAGCACGAAAAGGAGTTGCTTTTACGCCGCGATGTCTGAATTTGGTATCCCCGCAAAACTAATACGGCTGTGTAAATTGACGTTGAGCAACACCAAAAGCTCCGTCATGATTGGGAAGGACCTCTCCGAGCCGTTCGATACCAAACGAGGTTTCAGACAAGGTGACTCACTATCGTGCGACTTCTTTAACCTGATGCTGGAAAAAATTATAAGAGCTGCAGAGCTAAACCGAGAAGGTACAATCTTCTACAAGAGTGTACAGCTCCTGGCGTACGCCGATGATATTGATATCATCGGAAGCAACAACCGCGCCGTTTGTTCTGCTTTTTCCCGCATGGATAAGGAGGCGAAGCGAATGGGTCTGGAGGTGAATGAGGACAAGACGAAATATCTCCTGTCATCAAACAAACAGTCGGCGCTTTCGCGTCTTGGCTCCCACGTCACTGTTGACAGTCATAACTTCGAGGTCGTAGATAATTTCGTATACCTGGGAACCAGCATCAACAACACGAACAATGTCAGCCTCGAAATCCAGCGCAGAATAACTCTTGCCAACAGGTGCTACTTTGGACTGAGTAGGCAATTGAACAGTAAAGTCCTCTCTCGACGAACCAAAATCAAGCTCTACAAGTCGCTTATCATTCCCGTCCTGCTTTACGGTGCAGAAGCTTGGACGATGTCAACATCAGATGAGACGACACTAGGAGTTTTCGAGAGGAAAATTTTGCGCAAGATTTATGGTCCTCAGAACATTGGCAACGGCGAATACCGCAGACGATGGAACGATGAGCTGTACGAGTTATACGACGACATTGACATAGTTCAGCGAATAAAAAGACAGCGGCTACGCTGGCTAGGTCATGTTGTCCGAATGGACGAAAACACTCCAGCCCTGAAAGTGTTCGATGCAGTACCCGCCGGAGGAAGCCGAGGAAGGGGAAGGCCTCCACTCCGTTGGAGGGACCAGGTGGAGAGCGACCTGGTTACACTTGGGATCTCCAACTGGCGCCGAACTGCGAAGGAGAGAGACAGGTGGCGCACTATCGTCGATTCGGCTATAACCGGCTAAACGGTTGCAACGCCAATCACATACATACATTTGTAATAAAGACCAAATTGTTAGTCTAGTTAATGAAACCTGCATAACGAAACTTCTAAATAGTAAACAAAATCCAACTTGTCAATATAGCAACGCAAATCATGTTAAACCATTAGAAATACTTCAACCTGGACTAATTCTACTAAACAACTTTAATGGCACCGTAAATAATAGCCTGGAAGAAATGTCTGTTGCAGGCACATTCGTCGTAAAATTCAGCAATCTTACCATAAAAATAAATAACGATTCTTTCTACAATGGCGAAACGCTTTTAACCGGGGCCTTACCAGTCAGAACACAATTTGCTCCAGCGGAAAAGGAAAGAATAAATCTTTTGTCATTGGAATCAATCCACGAGTTATTCATAGACAACATAAAACGTTTGGATTACCTTCAGAATAATACGAATACCACTCAAACTTCTGTGGCAATCATGGCCATTCTCACACTAGCAGCTTTTTCAATAATATTCTTCTGCCATAGGAGAAAGAAGATAATCCTGCAAACAAGCTTTACATCAGAAACATCGTCCAAGGGTAAGGACCTAGCAGTACCAGAATTAGTACCAAAAACAGCAAACCCCATAACATACTTCAATTTTGACAACTTACCGTATTTTTGATCAATTGAGGACAATTGATTTTAAGAAGGGAGGAGTTAGCAACAATAACATTTCAAAAGACACGCGCATCCGTTCTACTCGCAAAAGTGCTGACGATACGTCTAGCGCAGTGTGGCGTGATTCTCTGGAAATCCAGCGGAACGTGGGAACCGACGCCAGCAGAACTGCAAGCGCATTAAGTTACGATAAGAATTATAAAATTTGTTAAGTTTAGAGTTAAGCGAGCGGTTGAACAATAAAGGTCATAAGACCAGAAAAATCATAACTTTTTTACTTTCGACAAGTAAATCCATAACTTATACATACATATATGCTATAAAGTCCATTGAAAGTTTGAAAAAATCGACTTCAAAGTTCTAGTTTGGGCTATTTTAATAACATGTCATTGGGAAGCCAGGAAGATATTATGAACCGAATTTCATTGAAATTGGTTGATTGGTTTCGGAAAAATGGTTTTTGACCCATAAGTGAGCGGAACCACTCCCATTTAAAATTTTGTATACCATTTTGAGTGCAGCTCTCCTGTACCATCTTTATAATGAAAATTGATGTTTCTGGTGGTTTTCCTTACTGAATTAAAGCATTTTTAGTAGGTTAGAATCCGATTTTATACTGTATAAGGAAGAGACTGAAGAAAATGACTCCTGAGATTTTCGTTGATATAGCTTTAGTAGTTTACGAGATATGTACAAAAAACTTAGTCGGAGGCGGGGTCACGACCACTTTCCCAAAAAAGTTACATTCAAATTTGCCCCTTTTTAGAATGTTCCTTTGTTCCTTTCAGTTTCATAGGTTAATTTATGACTTAGTAATAGTTCTTTATAGGTCCTCGGTTATCGCCATTTTGTGGGGGTGGCTGTGGTCCGATTTCGCTCATCTTCTTCTGGTGCGAAGAAATATGTCTAACAAGTTTCATTAAGATATCTTAATTTTTACTCAAGTTACAGCTTGCACGGACGGACGGACAGACATACATCTGAATTTCAACTCTATTCGTCACCCTGATCACTTTGGTATATATAACCCTATATCTGACTCTTAGTTTTAGGACTCACAACCAACCGTTAGGTGAACAAAACTATTATACTCTCTCTAGCAACTTTGTTGGGATTGGGTCTATAACTATACTGTATGAAAAGTGCGTAGCTTCTGACAAGTTATCAACGAAGTGTGTGGTCTGGCGTTGTTCTGGTGGAAAACTACAACCTTCCTGTTGGCTAATTCTGGACGCTTCTGGTCGATCGCCTACTTCAAGCGGTCCAGTTGTTCACAGTAGATGGTAGAATTAAGCGTCTGGTCATATGGGAGCAGCTCATAGTGGATGATTCCCTTCCAATCCCACAGAAAAACCTTCCTGGCCGTTATCCCGGCTTGTCCATTGTGTGAGACGATTCACGGGTCTTCAACCACGACTGTTTTCGCTTGATATTGTCGTATGTGATCCATTTTTCGTCGCCAGTCAGCATCCAGTTCAAAAATGGATCGAGTTCGTTCCGATTCAGCAGCATATGGCAGGCGTTGATTCGGTCCAGAAGGTTTTTTTGCGTCAAATCATGCGGCACCCAAACATCAAGCTTTTTTGTGTATCCAGGCTTCTGCAGATGGTTTAAAAGGGTTTGGTGACTAACTCCAATCTCCTGCGCGGAGTCACGAGATGCCACATGCCGGTCTAATTCAATGTTTTCCATCGGTTTTCACCCGATCTGAATCGTCGAAACCATTCCTCCACAGTTCGAAGTGATAGAGTACCATCCCCAAAAACACCATTAATCTCACGAAACGTTTCTCTAGTGGATTTGCCTTTAACGAAGGAAAACTTTAAAATAGCGCCAATTTCGGCGTTAGTGAACTCGTTTACACGTCTATAACTGTTGAACGCAATATCCAAACTAATAATGCATAGCGTCGTTTTGTAGGTTATGTCAAGACCTTTCAAAGATGTATAGTATTGCCAGATAGGAGCTCTGCAGCGCTTTATACATATCCGCGAATTTCAAAAGACAAAATGGCGGAAGGGAGATATTTGACCACCTTATGCTATAACATTTAGAATATGCAATAAACTTCCTTAATTAGGAAGCTTCTAGCTGCTTTAATTACTAACAACTGACCCGGCTAAATTTGTATGATCTAACAAAAGAATTAATAAGTGTGTTTCTCAATTTCTAGCTAGTGAAAGCTAGTCAAGTTTCTGCTGGAAAAGCGTTTCTTAAACCAAAAAACTAGCAGAAAATAACGTCTGCTGATCACATAAGAGCTGCTAGTTTCTGTTGGTTATTTTCAATTTTCTTCCAATTTATTTAATTTAATTATTTGTATTATTATAGTTTTTATTTTATAACATTTTTGAAACAAATTTAAAGTCGCTCTTGATTAATTGACAATGTGTACAATATACTTTTCCTTTGAATATCATTTGAATATGAAAAACATTCGTATAGGTATTGGTGGAATTATATATGTATTTAGTAATTAAAAATATTGTGAATATTTAGTCATTTCGTGCTTAGCAGTTTCCATTCCAATTTTTTTTTCAATATCTGACAAATAAACCAATAACATCAACACTTATTCAACAGTCCGTCCAGTCCACAAACGTAATAACCCTTATCTGTCTATTATAAACATTATAGGCCGAAGGCGAATCTATTAACAACTTTTCCAATCACTGAGTTCAAATTCTAAATATACCCTATGTATAATAAAAGTTATCTTTGATCATTAACTAAGCAACAGCATTCAACTATATACATATGTATATATTTACTAAAGTTTGTACATTTACTCAACAACCCATTTAAATATGTGAACTGAAATATCTCAAAAATATTCGTCAAAAACTTATGCACTTATAAAGCAGTTTTAATTGGTATTTGGCATGCTTAGCTGACCATATATGGAGCGTTTCGTAGTAAAGGAAGTTGGTACTCGTGCATACTTGCGACGAGGGCGGCAGATGATGCTGCTGTCAATTGCATCTAAAACAATGGCATCAACGATATGTAGACTTAACATCAGTAACAGCATCAGCAGCATTCGCAGCACTTCAAACACGATTCTCAACAGCCACTTCTAATTGTAATGCCAATCAAATTTGATATTTTGTCTATATACACATATGTATGTACATACGTAAAGAAAAATATTTTGTTTTGTCTACATCATCCAGTTGTAGTATTATATTTAATAGGAAATTTGAGACATTTATGAACAGAAAATACAAATTTTATTACTTAGAAGCACAGACACTTATGGATTGTATATGTAGTTCTCAACACAACTGAATATAACTAGTAAGGTATTGGTGGTTTTAAAGAAAACTAAGACAGTTCCCCGAGAGATTTTGTGTAGTAAATTTTTACCAAATGATTCTTAATATTGCAATAGAACTCTAGAATATTAAATTTGGAAAAGATTTCTAAATGTTTTGAAATAATTTGGAATAACTCGGGGGCTTCATGTCCAAGTCTCAAGATATAATATTATTTGGTCACTGTTACAAAAGTCTTTCTGTCAGATAGTGTTGGTAATTATTGCTAGTTAAGTCGTCCAAAATAAGTGATGTGATTACGAGGGCTGCTATATATATTTCTGGCCTAATAATGAAAATAGGAATATTTATCAACGAAAATGGTTTTATTGTTTTTCAAAATATTCTCCCTCAAGATTTATACACTTTTGCATGCGCCAAACCAATTTTCGAAGAACTTTTTTTGAGCCTTTTTTTGAGCGATTGGTAAACTGTGCGGGATCCAACGAGAACAAACCTTTTTTACGGCCAGGTGTTCATGCAATATCGAATGTATGCTGGTGGGAGAAATGTATAGGCATGCCTCTATCTGAAGGTATGTTACATGACGGTCTTGCATTATCAGTTCACGTACGACATCGATGTTTTCTGGCACAACGGCTGTTTTTGGACGACTTTTACGGAATTCGTCTTTGAGCGAGCGTTGGCCACGATTCAATTCGTTGTACCAGTTTTTCACAGTGCTATAGGATGGTGTTTCATATCCATACAAAGATTTTAGTTCATTGATGCACTCTTGTCGCGATAATCCACGTCGAAAGTTGTGAAAAATGATCGCACGAAAATGTTCACGAGTTAATTCCATTTTTTGGCCGAGATGAATTTTTTAATTCCCTGTAAATAAAACAATTCACGATTAAATGACAAAACGTTCTGAGTGATGTTATGCTAAAAAATGTCAAACTTTCCAATGGAAATGTCAGATTGCACCTGGCAACACTAGGCCAGAAATATATATAGCAGCCCTCGTAATGAATAAACTTAATACCCGAACTGGTTCAAAAGTTGACACTTTCACTACAGTTCTACACTACAGCTCAGATATTCTGTGGTTACATGGCTAGCACACTTCAAATAGCCTGTACGCAATTTTCTGGCTTATTTGAGCGCATCAGACACGAATATGTTCAGACTGCCAACCAACAGGTAATATTGTTATACGTAGCTACGAACATCCACATAGTTATGTACAAATGTACTTAGATATTTTGTGTATTTATGTAAACATGCGGTTAGTAAAGCTTTCTCCATTGGCATTAGGGCGATTATATAATGTTACATATTTGTGGTTAAATCTGGATTTAGCTTTGCTACATCGCCTTAAAGTCCGTACATTCTCGCACCGGTTAAGTTGCTCATATCACCAGCCAGCTGAAATCTTGGCTGTGTAATGGCTTGTAGTTGTGCAAATTTGCGGCTTTGTTGTCTACAAATTTGGCAGCTATATCAGATTCATTCGTACCTTTTGTACACATTGGTTCATAATAATGGAAATTTAATATTTTATTCAATTGCATACTCATACGAGTCCAAGAAAATATAGTTACATATGGGTATTTAGAGATGTTATTTCATATGCACTGTAGGTTTCTGGTGTCAGCTGTTTGTTCATTTTATTCATATAATGCATGTGTAATATACATATATTACTATATATTTTCAATTCTCCTTTAAGCGTTAGAAAGCATCTTTTAATGAACTCTTTAATTCATTTTCATATATTTCTGTGCTATGGCTTACCGCCTTTTCACTTCAGTCGACTGGATACGCCGTCTATTCTACACTAACGTGCTTTGAAACCTAATATTTTTCAAAGTTTGTTCTATACTGAAGTAAACGCATAGGTGAAATACTTTCTTTAAATATCTTTAACCATTATTAGAGACCAACGTGTATATTGTCTAAGATATAAAGAGGAAAGATTTGTATGTACATATGTTTGTAATGAATAAACTCAAAAACTACTGAACCGATTTCAAAAATTCTTTCACAATTGGAAAGCTACATTCACCCCGAGTAACATAGGTTATATTTATTGCTAGAATCTCAACATTCTGGAAATAGTTCCCAGGTGAGGCGCGCCAAAGAGTCGAGTTCGCTCGCAGCTGCTTGCCGAACAAAATTTCAAAACCTCCCAGGTATGCGCTTGAGAGTGGAGTACGGAGCGTTTGCAGCGGCTTGAAGAACAAAACATTAGAAATATACCAGCTCGCACTAGGGCGTCGAACTCTGAGCATTCCCAACGCTTTCATATTCAGAAAGAAAGGCAGCGTACATCAAACATGACATCTGTAAAATCTTTTTTTAGGTTAAATATCATTAATCATTATTGCAGATCAAATTGCCTCTACTATTCTAACACATGTTTCTCAACCGTTTAATCACTTTAACAGTACCATTTGATCACATAGAGAATAATTCAAATAAAATTTTGAACACACATATTTCCAATAAAAGTTACACTCTCATCTAAAGTACTTTAAAAACCATTCCTTTTTAAAGTTAATCCAAAGGATATACATTTAATTTGCACCATGGAAAGTTAAAGCGAAGACATATCTACTATTTGTTGTTATGATACCATTTCAGCTTTAATAAAAAAAAAAAATACAAATGTTTCAGTTATAAATAACCGTGAACTTATAAAAACTCCTGGTATATACTTTGTACGATACGTATACTCGTACATATTTTAAACAAAATAACAACTTCAAAGCAATTGAATGTCGAATTGGATTCTGTCTGCGACCGATAACCGAGTTAAGGCACAGAAAAAATGCAAATCTAAAATGCACAAAGTGTCTATTGTGTTAATAGATTCCGAGTTTGATACTGAAAATGATAGAGGATTGAATACGCACAAGACTATGTATGTGATTGGCGTTGCAACCGTTTAGCAACCGTTTGGCCGAATCGACGATAGTGCGCCACCTCTCTCTCTCCTTCGCAGTTCGGCGCCAGTTGGAGATCCCAAGTGTAACCAGGTCGCTCTCCACCTGGTCCCTCCAACGGAGTGGAGGCCTTCCCCTTCCTCGGCTTCCTCCGGCGGGTACTGCATCGAACACTTTCAGGGCTGGAGTGTTTTCGACCATTCGGACACCATGACCTAGCCAGCGTAGCCGCTGTCTTTTTATTCGCTGAACTATGTCAATGTCGTCGTATAACTCGTACAGCTCATCGTTCCATCGTCTGCGGTATTCGCCGTTGCCAATGTTCTGAGGACCATAAATCTTGCGCAAAATTTTTCTTCATCGGCGTACGCCAGGAGCTGTACACTCTTGTAGAAGATTGTACCTTCTCTGTTTAGCTCTGCAGCTCTTATAATTTTTTCCAGCATCAGGTTAAAGAAGTCGCACGATAGTGAGTCACCTTGTCTGAAACCTCGTTTGGTATCGAACGGCTCGAGAGGTCCTTCTCAACCATGACGGAGCTTTTGGTGTTGCTCAACGTCAACTTACACAGCCGTATTAGTTTTGCGGGGATACCAAATTCTGACATCGCGGCGTAAAGACAGCTTCTTTTCGTGCTGTCGAAAGCAGCTTTAAAATCGACAAAAAGGTGGTGTGTGTCGATCCTCTTTTCACGGGTCTTCTCCAAAATTTGGCGCATGGTGAATATCTGGTCAGTTGTCGATTTTCCAGGTCTAAAGCCACACTGATAAGGTCCAATCAGTTTGTTGACGGAGGGCTTTAGTCTTTCACACAGTAGGCTCGATAGAACCTTGTTTGCGATATTTAGGAGGCTGATCCCACGGTAATTGGCACAAAACTACAGGGGGTTTCAATTGGGACGAGGCGGATTTTATTGCTTGTGGTTTATTGGTTTTTTTTTCAGGGATTTGTAGATGCTCCGTATAGTGAAGCATTGATTATCAGCGCCGAAACGAATTCATAAGAGCGGAGCGGACCCGAATGCGTATGTGGCCTAGAACAGTTGGCCCAGTAGTATTCATAAAAAATATTTGACGAATGTTTTCTACTGTTTAATAAAAATAAAGAATACAAATTACGATTTTCGAGAAGGATTATTCAAAATTTTTAGCTTACAATTGTTTTTTAATAAAATAGCTTATTTTTAAGATGCTCATAATAAAAATAATAGAGTGTAGGTCAAAGCCGAAAGTTAATGATTTGTTGTTGTGAGAAAATATTCCCACAAAAAAAAATTAAATCATTTAAACTAGCCTACACTCCAGTGGTGTTCACCCTTTTACTTGCCGATAGTTTCTTCCATTTTCTTTCGTAGCTGATACCTGACTTTGACTGAATAGTCATACGTTACAAAAATTTCCTATTGGGTATATTTTCACTTTTAATACTTGCAACGAGTAAATGCTGAATGTGTAAATATTCCCTCCGCATACGTGTTTATACGAGCCAGTTTTTATGCGACGAATAAAAAACTGTTTTTTTTTTGCCACAGCAACATATCTGTTTGGCAAAAAGCGAAAAGTGGCTAATTGCTTTAGAGGTATTGCCTAGCATTGACTTTAGTGATCCCATATTGTGTTGGCAGGAAGTGTTCATTGTTGATAAGGATTTTTTGTGATTCTATTGGATAGTAGAGACCTAATCTTTGTTGGTATAAAATTGCTTTTTTTCCGAATAACCAATAGTATAGAGCAAGCTTGATCCTTCAAATTTTGTTCCAATTTCTGTGAGTATTTCAGTTCATCATCGAATTATGAAGCCAAAGCCACTTAAAATTTCTAATGAATTTAGTTGTTTGCTTAAAAAAATCCATGTAACGGTATTTGCAAGCATTTTAAATTTACACACTACACAACAAACTAATTAAACTTGATCAAGTCCAATTACAACTAGTAATTAATGAGTATGCAGTTGATATACTCTGTTGAATATTAATTTGTAATTAAATAAATATTTGGCTTGAATTGAACATCACACGTTGTTTGTTTGTCAACTGTGTACAATAACAACAACAATTATTATACTTTATGTATCGCAATTTCCCCTAAACACCAATGTATATAAATTGTGCAGAAATTGCATTGAACTTTGATTAGCCACCAGAGACGTGAGTACTCTTATATGCTCACAATGTTGAAACAAATCCCATTTGCCAGCATGTCGAAAATTAATTGATGTGGGCATTGCGTGCTGCTCTTTCGCAAACAACAATGATGTATCAATAAATTTGAGCATCGTCAATCGACTAACTCTCCCACATGCACCGAACTAATAAATGTACTCTTGTGGAATTGAAATATTTTACGGGTTCTTTGTTGGCATATCGTTTCTTAGCGGCAGCGGATTTCCTAGAGTGATAGCTGTCAAAGCAGCTGTCAAAATGAAGTCATTTGTTTGACTTTTAATTCTGATTGCAATACACAGTCAAAGACCCGAAAAGGCTCATTGTTGGTTAAGCTACCGTTTAGCTTTAGTTTCACGAAGTTTCAGACTTGGCTTGTGTGTGTTCTTCTCTTTAGAGGATGACCTCAAACAATTGCAGGAATTTCTTAAGTGTGTGTATTAGAGAGATGTCTCAGCACCTTTTCTGGAATGACTAATCTTCTGATTGAAGATTTTATTTAGATATATTAGTGACAGACTTATACGAAATAAGTTAAATTTAGGGCAAAGCGAACAAGTCGTTTTCAGCCAATCTAATCACTTCGATTTTCAATTGAGATTTTTGACACTGAAAACCTTTAAAAACTAAGACCGTTTCGTCCAAAGCTCTGACCTTCAACTCGAAAGATTCTTATTTTAAAAGCTAAGTTTTGAATTGAAAATAAAAAATATTTTTTTTATTGAACAGTTCATATTACGTAGATATTCAGAACTGGTTAAAGAGCCTTAAGTCTGACGACTCTAACTCTAATATGCCAGCAATGCCGTGAGCGATATTGGCTATATCTACATTCAAATTTGAATTCATATTAAAACTTACCTAAAACAAGTAAGGTAGGGGTAAGTTCGGGTGTAGCCGAACATTTTATACTCTCGCAATTTATTTATTTAACTTTATTAATATTATAATATAATATATAATGCACAATTTGACCCACATATTCGTCATATGTATTGTATAAAGTCCATTGAAAGTTGGAAACCATAATATTAGGTTAGAAGCACCGAGGTCCTCATTTCCGATATATGGAGCCTTGAAAACCTATGGTCCGATTTCGGCGATTTTTAGAATGGGGCTGCCACACTATAAACATAGTATTTGTGCAAAGTTCTGCACCGATATCTTCACTAGTGCTTACTTTATATATTGTAAAGTAAACGATTCAAATCGTCTTCAAAGTTCTGGTATATAGGAAGTAGGCGTGGTTGTGAACCGTTTTGGCCTATTTTTACAACATATCATTATGATGTAAGCAAACTATTACAAACCAAGTTTCATTAAAATCGGTAGAGTAGTTCCTGAGATATGGTTTTTGACCCATAAGTGGGCCCATTTTCCATTTTGTAAAAAAATCTGAGTGCAGCTTCCATCTGCCATTTCTTATGCGAAATTTAGTGTATACCCAATTTAACCCAATTTTAGTCATTTTCAACCTAACCTCTGTATTGTAGGTGGGCGCGGTTAGTATCCGATTTCTTTCATTTTTTGGACTGTATTAAGAAGTGGCTAAAAGAAATTTCCGTAGAAAGTTTGGTTTATATAGCTTTATTGGTATAGTGGAGGATGGGATCATGTGTAGAAGTTCACGCAAGTGAGGAAAGTTTTTGATTGTCATTCACTTTGGAGTGGTCAGAAACGATTCTTCTCCACATGATTCAGCAGCTCACGACTTCCGGTTTTAGACCAAGTATCCTCTGGCTAGCTAACAAACATGCGTTTGAAGGCGAGCTAAAGTGAGAAGGCGAACCCGCTTCTGCGGTTGTGCGTAGGGCTTGGGACCCACCACATAAAAACGGAGTACCAATGAAAAATCGAAAAAGAAAGCCTCGGATGAGACACCCCCCTTTTGATGACGACCCCTGCAAACGTTTTAAGGATAATGATATAAGGGCATGCACCTGGAATGTCCGGACCATTAATTGGGAAGGTGCCTCTGCCCAGCTGGTTGATGTCCTCATATGACTAAAGGCTGACATCACCGCCATCCAAGAAGTTCGATGGACGGAACAAGGACGGAAGAAGGTGGGTCCTTGTGACATCTGGGAGCGCAAATTTGGTGTTGGATTTGTGGTGGGAGAGAGACTCCGTCGCCGAGTACTGGCATTCACCCCTGTGGATGAACGTCTTGCCACAATCCGCATAAAAGCGAGGTTCTTCAACATATCGCTTATTTGCGCCCACTCCCCAACGGAAGGAAAGACGATGTGACCAAAGATGCTTTCTATGAGCGCCTAGAACGCACCTATGAGCGCTGCCCCCGCCACGATGTCAAAATCGTGCTTTTCGATTTTAACGCCAGAGTGGGTAAAGAAGGTGTCTTTGGCACAACAGTCGAAAAATTCAGCCTCCATTACGAAACATCGCCAAACGGTCTGAGGCTGATCGACTTCCCTGAGGTCCGAAATATGGTTGTCTGTAGTACCAGATTCCAGCATAAGAAAATACACCAAGCTACTTGGCTGTCTCCTGATCGAAACACGCATTACCAAATCGATCACGTTGTGATAGACGGAAGACATGTCTCCAGTGTTTTAGACGTGCGTACGCTCCGAGGACCAAATATAGACTCGGACCATTATCTGGTTGCAGCGAAGATACGCACCCGCCTCTGTGCAGCAAAGAACGCCCGTCAACAAACACAAGGAAGATTCGACGTCGAAAAGCTGCAAACGCATCAGACAGCCACGAAATACTCTACTCGACTTGCACTCCTGCTCTCTGAGAGCACTCCTCAGCATCTCGGTGTAAGAGAACTGTGGGACGGCATCTCATACTCACTGCGTACCGCTGCAACCGAAACCATTGGCTTTCGGAAAAGTCAAAAAAACAGCTGGTACGATGAGGAATGCCGTCTCGCAGCGGAGAGAAAACAGACTGCCTACCTCGCAACGTTGCAAACAACCACAACACGTGCGGGATGGGATAGATACCGAGAGCTGAAGAGGGAAGCGAGACGCATCTGCAGACAAAAAAAGAAAGAGGCCGAAATGCGTAAGTACGAAGAGCTTGAGAATCTGGCAGACAGAGGTAATGCTCGAAAATTTTACGAAAAAATGAAGCGACTTAACGAAGGTTTCAAGACCGGAGCATCCTCATGTAGAGACCAAGATGGTAATCTGGTAACCGATGTCCAGGGCATACTGGGATTATGGAGGGAACACTTTTCCGACCTGCTGAATGGCAATGAAAGTACAACACCAGGAGATGGCGAACCCGATTCCCCAATCGATGACGATGGAATAGATGTTCCATTACCCGACCATGAAGAAATTCGAATAGCAATTACCCGCTTGAAGAACAACAAAGCAGCGGGGGCCGATAGATTACCGGCAGAACTATTCAAATACGGCGGCGAAGAACTGATAAGGTGCATGCATCAGCTTCTTTGCAGAATATGGTCGGAAGAAAGCATGCCTGATGATTGGTATCTCAGTGTGCTCTGCCCAATCCATAAAAAGGGAGATCCCACAAACTGTACCAATTACCGTGGGATAAGCCTCCTAAATATCGCCTCCTAAGTACGCCTATCGAACGTACTGTGTGAAAGACTTAAGCCCACCGTCAACAAACGGATTGGACCTTATCAGTGTGGCTTAGACCTGGAAAGTCCACCATGGAAGAGATATTCACCATGCGCCAAATCTTGGAGAAGACCTGTGAAAAGAGGATCGACACACACCACCTTTTTGTCGATTTCAAAGCTGCTTTTGACAGCACGAAAAGGGGTTGCCTTTACGCCGCGATGTCTGAATTTGGTATTCCCGCAAAACTAATACGGCTGTGTAAGTTGACATTGAGCAACACCAAAAGCTCCGTCATGATTGGGAAGGACCTCTCCGAGCCGTTCGATACCAAACGAGGTTTCAGACAAGGTGACTCACTATCGTGCGACTTCTTCAACTTGATGTTGGAAAAAATTGTACGAGCTGCAGAGCTAAATAGAGAAGGTACAATCTTCTACAAGAGTGTACAGCTCCTGGCGTACGCCGATGATATTGATATCATCGGAAGTAACAACCGCGCCGTTTGTTCTGCTTTTACCCGCATGGATAAGGAGGCGAAGCGAATGGGTCTGGAGGTGAATGAGGACAAGACGAAATATCTCCTGTCATCAAGCAAACAGTCGGCGCACTCGCATCTTGGCTCCCACGTCACTGTTGACAGTCATAACTTCGAAGTTGTAGATAATTTCGTATACCTGGGAACCAGTATCAACAACACGAACAATGTCAGCCTCGAAATCCAGCGCAGAATCACTCTTGCCAACAGGTGCTACTTTGGACTGAGTAGGCATTTGAACAGTAAAGTCCTCTCTCGACGAACCGAAATCAAACTCTACAAGTCGCTTATCATTCCCGTCCTGCTTTATGGTGGAGAAGCTTGGACGATGTCAACATCAGATGAGACGACGCTAGGAGTTTTCGAGAGGAAAATTTTGCGCAAGATTTACGGACCTCAGAACATTGGCAACGGCGAATACCGCAGACGATGGAAGATGAGCTGTACGAGTTATACGACGACATTGACATAGTTCAACGAATAAAAAGACAGCGTCCGAATGGACGAAAACACTCCAGCCCTGAAAGTGTTCGAAGCAGTACCCGCCGGAGGAAGCCGAGGAAAGGGAAGGCCTCCCCCACTCCGTTGGAGGGACCAGGTGGAGAGCGACCTGGTTACACTTGGAATCTCCAACTGGCGCCGAACTGCGAAGGAAAGAGAGGAGTGGCGCGCTCTCATCGATTCGGCTATAATCGGCTAAACGGTTGAACGCCAATCACATACATACATTGGTTTGCGAGATATATACAAAAAATCTATTTTAAGGCGGGGCCACGCCCACTTCTCCAAGAAAGTTACATTGAAATAGGTGTTACAAACAACCGTTATGTGAACAAAACTATAATACTCTCTTAGCAACTTTGTTGCGAGACTATAAAGATTGCGATTCATACTGATCACGTTAATGAAAGATCATGATGAATAATACCTCAAGATATAGACTCATACGTGTAGGTGAGAAAAATGAAATGAAGAGAATTGATTTAACCCTTTCATGCCCAATGTTGTCTATAGGCAACATTGTACTTACCGGCTTTTAATTCTCGTTATTTAAATTTTTTTGACCAGCGGTTTTTTCAATTATGTGTTGTGCAAGCTTATAGTTACATTTTTTGTTATTAGCTGTGCACGTATTCATTCAGTAGGCGTTCTCCGCAGAGTGGAATTGTCAAAATCGGTTTCGCGAAAAAAAGTTATACTAAAGTGGTTATACAAAAAGTGTTCAAAAAACATACAAATAATTGTTTTATTTTGAAACACAGTGAACTATATAAATAAGCAAAGATAAGAGAGTTATTAAAAAATAAAATTTCATGAGAAAAGGGTTTAATCTAATATATAGAATTCTCGTGTTACGGTGTACGTTATAGAATTCCTCTGAAACCGCTCGACCGAATCGTGAATCTTAGCGTGCATATCGGCTAGGGTGGAGGATCGGACAACATCTATTTTGCATCCTCCTAAATGTTAAGGGTGGTCCACCCCTAAATTTTTTTAACTTTCCGGGAAGAAAATTAAAAATTTTCTAAAATCGGGAAGTTATTGGTTGTTGAAGTTCAAACCGATCTGGCTAATTTTAGTCTTGAAATATTCGTGGAAGGCCAGAAAAAGATTAGAAAGTGAGTAAATATGGAAAAATTGCGAGGAAGATATCAATAAGAGAATTTTATTCGAGTTTACAAGAAAAATATAAAAAGAGAAAACAAAAAAGTAATATTTTGAAGGTTGTCATTGTTGCTTTGTTAAAATATTTTTGTTATTGTTCAATTGTATAAGGTTGTGTCGATAGCCTAAAACAAGTTGTAAAAAATAAGGAAAGGCTAAGTTCACGTCCAACCGAACATTTTACACTCTCGCAATGTAATGCAATATCATGTAACTAATGAACGAGATTACATAGGACTATGAAATTTTTATTACTTCATATTTGAGTTGAGACTAACATATATCTGTCCTTAAAAACATGTTACCTTCGCCCATTTTAATACGGGCATGAGCGGGTTAAGTGAGAAGTATGATTAAAAATACTAAAATTCTTAAGTTAAATTAATTATCTAATCTATTTACTTTTTTAGTTTTCAAACATTTCTACATCTTCTCAATCCCCACTTTCCTGCTATAAATAATAACACCTGTTTTTTTCTTAGCTTGTGCGCTGTATTTTCATTAATAACATTTTTAATTTTACTTTTACTGTAATGAGCTTAATTGAGTTTGTGTGACATTGGTACTCAACAGAGAAACAGCTGTCTTTTAAATGAATGCAATGTGCTGTAGACGGAAAACTACTTTGTTACCTATTCAGATATTCAGGTCCCCAAATACACCACAGTCAATCCAACTGTTTCATGTATTTTTACAATTGAAGACAAACACATTTCAATTAAAAACTTCGAGTAATAAACAAAAATACAAAAACAAAAAAAAACAACAACAAATAAATAGTTCAATAAGCTGAACAACAATTTGTGCTGTAAACAAGCACACATGTCTCTATATATATATGACGAATATGTATATGTACGTTTGATCCCTTTGTAGCCTAGTAAATGAAATAGCTGTTGGATCTAATCGTCAATAGCGACTAATTGTCGTTTATCTGTGATGCGTGTTATTTCATTTATTTGGAATTTTTATTTAACTCAAAAGAGAATTGATTTTTGTTTAAAGCTTCTTTGTTAAAGTTGAACTTGTTAAAGCTTATGATTTAACAAGGATAAAAGGTATTTTACTGTGGTAAGCGTAACTGTTCAAAGGAGATTTTAAGAACGTTGAAACAATTGCCCTTGCAGTTTCAGAGACCCTCAATTCCTCACGCTCTCTCAACATTGTATATTATAATGATTTTACTTTCGTTCTGCACAAGGTGTTATTACTTCGTCTGCCAAATGGTTCCTTGTGAATGAAGTAGTATTAGGTATTTTGCGAGAACCATCGTGACATGTTGAGTGTCTTCTCTCACTCTTTTAAACAAGTATACCTATATATTTTGCTGAAATATGCAAGTACTCCAGAATATAAAGAAATTGTCACTCGAACACGCCACTCACTAAGATAAAACTTGAAAACAACAGAACACTGGTCAACACACTGAACATAACAAAGAAGTAACCGCTTAAAGAAGCAAAGTAAAGCAGAGAGCGTAACAGTTTAAGTAACAATACTAAGAGCGCAAAAAAAAATCATGTAACAAAATCGCCCACTCACTGCCTTACTGCCGATCAGCTGAGCCACTTAATTCTCTTAGTCGTCTGCAGTTTTTAAATTTACTTGAAACTCGTGTTGCAGTTTTGTAGTACATATACATATTCTGTATGCAAGTACACATGTATGTGTATATTTTCATGAGTCTACAATTTCACGCTTGACCTTATCAAATCAGTTTAAATGGCGTAGCTTAAAGTTATATTTAAAATAAATACTTACTTTAACTTTTCTTATTAACAAATGGGATTTTCGTTCGCGCTCGACAGACAAGTTATTTTTAACTTTGCAAAGTTATGTAGGTTACTGAGAGATTTCAAACATATTTACCAAACAAGTTGTTACTCTTTTAAGAATTTTCTCAAATTAAAGAAGCACAAGTCTTATTAGAATGTAAATATTTATTGTAGAGAGAATATTGTACAAAATATATGCAAATTAAATTGGAAATGACAAATATTGTGTAATAAAAATATTATGCTATTATCTTCGGGTTTGTGTTATGTTTTGATATCACATATATTTAATATAATCAAGGTGGGTTAGATTGGACCAGCACCTATAAAATCTAAGTAGTTGATTTATATTGCCCTTGAAGTCATGGTGTCCTTATCAAGGCTTTCTCAAATTTAATCAAATAAAAAATCTGCAACGCATTTGACTCGTTCAGAACATAATATTCGAACTTGATCTATCTAAAAACTAGTCAAACTAGTAATGAACTGTATTGGTTTATATTGTTTTTTTGTATCAATATCATGCAAGATGTGATCGTGATCTACATATATGAGATTAACTGAGGAGATTCCATTATTAATGTTGTCACTTGAAAACGATGACTTGTTTTTCTCCAACATTCTTTACTCATCCCTATGCTCTCAAACATAGGCTTACACATAAGGCACTGTCAATTATAAAAAATAAGAAAAATTCTTAATATATTCATATATATGGATTATTGATAGCTACAACCACATATAACCGTGATGTGACCAATGCTAACCACCGTCAATATCGATTTCAATAGTTGGCAAATAAAAAATGAAATATTGGAAATAACACGCGTATTAACGCTGCTGCTTCGGTTTGACATTGCTGCGGTGAATTTGACAAAAAATAATTGGCACTGATGCATTCGAGTGGTCAACGGCATGTCAAGTATTTGCGGTTATCCGTGTATTTTTATACCTTTCTTTGTAATTATTTGTGTAAACATATATTTATATGTTTGCATAATTTATATGCATTAATTGAACAACAAAAAGTGTGTACATTTACAGGTTACTTTATAATATGTTTACATGCATATGAGCTTATACAGGGTTCCACCAAAGTAAAATTTGAATTAAATTTTTAGTTTTGGAGTTAAAACATGTATACTTGTATGTATGTGATTGGCGTTCAACCTTTTAGCCGGTCATAGCCGAATCGATGAGAGCGCGCCACTCCTCTCTTTCCTTCGCAATTCGGTATATGGGGCATTCTCTGGAAAAAAAGCCACTTGAAAAAAAAAGTTCTTTATTTTCTTTAGCATTGATATATCTTATAGTACATGTAAAACCTAATACAAAACATATGGTTTTAGGTCTGTGTAACGCGGGGTTGCCATATTATAAGGGGCCAAAGTTTTTTGTAAAAAAATTTTCGAACCGCCATAACTTTAAAACTAATGAACAGATTTTAAAACACCATGTGACTTTTTTGTACAGAATTTATCAAACTTTAAAACTGTATATCGTAAAAATTTTTAAAATTAATATTTCATAGTTTTTTGTTTTTCGATTTTTTTCGAAAATATCTTAAAATGTTCCTTATTTCATCACCTTTTTACCCCCCAAAGGGAATTTTGGGATAGCAATATTTGTATGAGCTACAAATAAAAAACCAACTCAGAACTTGATGAAAAATCATTGATTTATGCACTATTATTATCAGAATTTAGCGTAACCCAGGATTAACGACGTGGACGTTTGTTTGTTTGTTTTTTTTTATTTTTTAATATTTTTTTTAATTTTTTTGTATTTTTCAAATTTTTTTTTTTTTTACAACATTTTTGGTTTTTCCACCTGGCGCGTAAATGAATAAGCACCTTGGTGTTCCCACTCTCGAGCATGCGACGAACAAGTGGCCGTGGGAGAAGCACGGTACTTCCAAATTGACGCCGCACACTTGAAACGTTTGCCCTTGCGATTCGTTGATGGTCATCGCAAAGGCAAGACATACTGGGAACTGCAAGCGCTTAAATTCAAACGGCATGTCCGTTGGAATCATGGGAATGCGTGGTAAGAGTACAACTTCACCTGCTGCCTTGTGCCATTACACAAAGTCGGTGGCTTCAGATTTCGTAGAAGTATAATGGGTGAACCGACTTTCAGGACTAAACGATGCGGTGGCAGACCGGGGGGATCCAAAGAATTCAAGAATTCAGTTGGATAATTGACTACTTCATCTTGATTCAAAACGCTATCAATCGATGTATATGTTTGAGCTTCTCCTGGCAGTTTTTCTTGCGTCCTCGGTCATGTAGTCTTTGTACTTATTCCACAGTTCTTGCGGATTTGATCTTCTAACAAATGCAATCGCTGACATGCTTCTCGATACGTCGCACACAACTGACCGTCAACAGTTTTCAAATCTCAAATGATCTTGGTTCGCGCACGTTGACTAATGGCAGACGCAAATAGAAACATTCGGCGTTGTTCGGATGGATGGTGTAAATGCGTCCTATGGCATCGGTTTTACGGACATTTGGATAACCATCAACACGCTCCCCTTGCTTTCGTCGTTGAAATGTTTTCGATGATGGATTCCAAGTGAAATATTGTGGTATTTCGGAATATAGCAATATTCTTGCAAATTCATCGTTTTCACACAACTCGAAAAAGGTAGTTAGTGTTGTCCCCGGTGGTCGAGCTGCGCTCTGTTGTACATTGTCTGCAGTGAAATAAACGCGTTGACCATTTTCGAGATGAACTGCCAAATGAAGGCATTTGACAGGACTGCCAATCGTGCGGCAAAACATTATTTCATGAGAATTTGTATAAGCGGGATGTATCATTTTTTTTTTTTGCAAAACGTGCAATGATACACACATTAAATTTCTTATGTGCACCCTCCAAACAGACCCCAATCACCCCTGAAAAGCCGTCTAGGAGGAGTATACGAACAGGAAGTTTTGCCACTTAATTTTATATATATAGATGTGACAATATACACATGTATTTATGTGCACTGACGATTTCCGTACAATATTGTAGTGTGTTTAAAATGTTTCGTTTTCATTCCCTCAAATTCAATGACAGTCGCTGACAAAATGGTACATGAATGATGATACATGATGATATATGAATTTATGGTCAACTCAAGGTATATTAAAACCACCGCAATAACATTTTTATGTGATTATTATTAGGAATTTCCCATGAAAAATTAGTTGTTTTTCGTGATATTGTTCTTTTTAAGAAAGTACTCGATCAAATGTTTAAAATTTCGACTATGGCGGCTGCGAGCGGTCGCTCTTTACAACGCTGCCATTCAAAAACTATTTAAGAAGCGATCTTACCGCTTTCACAGGATATTTTTGAAAGTATTAACTATCAAATAAGCCAAAAATAAAAAAAAAATCGATTTTTTAAAAATGTCACACCGGTATAGCGCCTTAAAAATTTATAGAACCTCCACAACAGACTCGCAGCTGGTAAAAGATCCTGGGACTCGCACAACTTCCAGGACTTATTAAGAATGATTATTGGCTGATCAGTGCTCTTAATATGTTTGATTCACAATGAGGGAAATCTATATAAAATATAGTTTAGGAAATCCAGTTAAATTATATACGTACATATATTATTATAATCTTGAGACAGATTGCAGAAGAGCAACACATGACAAATGTTATTATCGCATAGATGATTGGGCGCCAATGTGATGAAGTTTTGTAGACCAACTTTAGAAGTCGTTTAAATGGTGAAATTCGTATTTATACTATTTACCGAGTTTACTTGCTTTTTTGTTGTAATTTTAGCAGATATATATATATATACATATATATATATATATATATATATATGTGGGTTTGTGGATTTGTTTATTTAACACGTAAAGGTTTATTACCACATTTCTTTTAAAAGTTAAGAATAGTTCATTACAACGTTTATTTTAAAAGTTAAGAATAGTTTATTACAACGTTTATTTTAAAAATAGTTCATTACAACGTTTATTTTAAAAGTTACGAATATTTGTTTAACAAGTTAAAAAGGTTACCAGTGCCGTGTGTTCGCGTCCGCGTCTATTCCAACTCTGAGATCGTTCGTTTTATCCTACCCGCTTGTTCTCGCTACTCTTCTCTACTCGTTATCTTTCAGAGTTGCATGTTATTGTACTACTCTACTCGCTATCTTTCAGGGCTGTATGTTGTTGTATGCGCGTCCACTTCTAGTAATGGGTCGCACTACCGTTCCCACATATAGATATACATATATATTCATATATACTTGTAGAGATTTTATTTAACAGTTTCTTTCGAACCAAACTCTTTCTCCTACCCCTATTTAATTTATACAGATATTTTCGATTATTTATTTGTTTTCCATAACTAAATCAAAGTATCGTACTCTACTGCTTAATGTTAAACAGAAATATTTAAATGGATTTACGATTTTAATGTAAAATTAAATAAATTTAAAAACACAACACTAATTGAAATTTATATATCTATTTTACATATAATAAACAAAAATAAGCTAACATTTAAAATGCAATGTATGAGAAAATAAACACTTCGATTAAGTGCAGCCGCGAATTGATTGATCGGCTCACAAATCGTATGAATCACACATAATTTCAGTTTTCCACGCGAAGAAAGCAACTGTAAATAAACAAGTATGTAAAAATGTACACATATGTATATGTAAGTTGGAAACGATATGTTAAATTAAAGCTTAAATTGTAAATTGTTTCTATTTCAGCTTTCAGCTGGTGAAAATGGAAGGTTTTCGTTTTGTTACCTCAATAAAATATTTTTCTAATTGCAACGCTGCGGTTTAAAGTGCACGAACTTTAATTTTTGTTGTTGAGAAGAAGCTTAAAAACATGCTTTTGTAGTGCACTGCAATACAAAAAATAGAGCGCTTACATCTTTATCGAGTTTGTTTTATGAGGATTGCCATCTGTTCTTATTTTCTTCATCAAATTAAGTTAATTTTTTAGGATGTTATCTAGTTAAAAGAGATTTAGTTTAATTTTCCAGGATAAGCCCACCATTAAATTTCGTTGACTTGAATAAGTACATGTCATCATGTAGCGGTGCGTTTCCAGCTTTCATGTTTTTATAATGTAAATATATTCATTCTTCTTTGATTTTTTATACTCTCGCAACAAAAGTTGCTAAGAGAGTATTATAGTTTTGTTCACATAACGGTTGTTTGTAACACCTAAAACTAAAACGATTATTTGTATATAACTCGCAAACCAATAAAACTATATAAACGTACCTCACCACACACCATGAAAATAGTTGAAATCGGATAATAACCACGCCCACCTCCCATACAAAGGTCAGTTTGAAAATTACTAAAAGTGGGTTAACTTACTAACAAAAAACACCAGAAAACCAATGAAGATAGCGGAATAAAACTTTACACAAATAGGGCATATTATCTCCGGCTTCACTTGTGAAAAAATTGTCGAAAACGGACTATAACTTTTCAAGGCCCCAGATATCGAACATGTTGAACTCAGGACCTAAGGTTAAATTTTACCCGAAAATATGGGTAAATCTCTCAGATAATTCAATGTAATTTAGAGGAAATTGTTTTCTTCCAATAGTGTGTCTCTGTTCCAAAAATTATTAAATTCGGGTTATAACTTTTCCTAGCTCCCATATACCTAATTATAGGTTTTTCAAAAATATCATCTCATAGCTCCCATATACCTAACTATGTATAAGTTTTTCAAAAATATCATCCCCTAGCTCCCATATACCTAATTATAGGTTTTTCAAAAATTCGTTGGGCTTTATTCCGCATATATGTATTGGTTAATATGCCTTGGATATAGTGTACCTTGCTTGTGAAAATGAATGAAATCGGTTCAGGAATTACGATTTTCGTTATGCTATTAAACTTTATGTCGCATTTATGGGTAAATTTGTATGTTATCTTAATAAAATTTCTTCAAAAAATTGCGAGAGTATAAAATGTTCGGTTGCACCCGAACTTAGCCACCCTTACTTGTTTTGAATTAGTTTCTTACATTTTTCAGCAGATGCAGAAACTCTGAAGCCGAATTTTAATGTCGCGCCAAATTTTCACTGTAATGCAAATGCCGCCATTTAAATAAATTGAATCTGTGTAATATGCATATCGCTGAGATAATATGTAATGATCACTTCCGTAAAAAAGTTGAATGTACAAAAAGAGAGATAACTAAAATATTATATTTTGGAATCTTTCTCAAGCATAGAGAAGTTCTAAATTTATGCAAAGCAAAAACTCTTTAATTTTAACATTTCAATAAATCGTTTATATTAGGGCTCTTAAAATGTTTCGAATAATTTGAAAAGCGATTATCTGCTGCTACTATTCGAATAGTTGTTCTACTGCGAGTATTTGAATAGGTTAGTTTAGGTTTGCCTGGCGGGCCAGCAGGCCCCGCATAGACCAGTTATTGTCCTTAACGATACCAGATGGAGTCCTGTTAAGTATTCTCAAAGTAGTAGTCATCGGTTAGGATGCCAGTGCTTGACGCGAATTTTAATAGATTATCAGGCCTCACTGACGATATCTCCTTCAACTTATCGTACAGTCAAGGTAAATATTTAAGGGCCCTAGATACCTGAAGCGAGTATTTGAATAAATTAAATTTGTTTGAAATTCAAGCAGCCTTTGATTTTTGTTTGTTTTTATTTGGGAAAATGTCGATTGTGCGCATTTTTCGTGGGTATCAATTTTTTCAACAAAAATAGAAATTTAATGAAATTGTATATATATATATTTGGCGTAGGAACCGCTTTAAGCGATTATAGCCGAATCCACCAGAGCGCGCCACTCATTCCTCCTTTTTGCTTTTTGGCGCCAATTGGAAACACCAAGTGAAGCCAGGTCACTTTGCACTTGGTCTTTCCACCGGAGTGGAGGTCGTCCTCTTCCGCGGCTTCCTCCAGCGGGTACTGCATCGAATACTTTCAGAGCTGGAGTGTTTTCTTCCATCCGTACAACATGACCTAGCCAGCGTAGCCGCTGTCTTTTTATTCGCTGAACTATGTCAATGTCGTCGTATAAATCGTACAGCTCATCGTTCCATCGCCTGCGGTATTCGCCGTTGCCAATGTTTAGAGGACCAAAAATCTTGCGCAAAACCTTTCTCTCGAAAACCCCAAGAGTCGTCTCATCGGATGTTGTCATCGTCCACGCTTCAGCGCCATACATCAGGACGGGAATAATGAGCGACTTATAGAGTTTGATTTTGGTTCGTCGAGAGAGGACTTTACTTTTCAATTGCCTACTCAGTCCAAAGTAGCACCTGTTGGCAAGAGTGATTCTGCGTTGGATTTCAAGGCTGACATTGTTGGTGTTGTTAATGCTGGTTCCCAGATAAACGAAATTATCTACAACTTCAAAGTTATGACTGTCAACAGTGACGTGGGAGCCAAGACGCGAGTGCGCCGACTGTTTGTTTGATGACAGGAGATATTTCGTCTTGTCCTCATTCACCACCAGACCCATACGCTTCGCTTCTTTATCTAGTCTGGAAAACGCAGAACAAACGGCGCGGTTGTTGCTTCCGATGATATCAATATCATCGGCATACGCCAGGAGCTGTACACTCTTGTAGAAGATTGTACCCTCTCTATTTAGTTCTGCAGCTCGTATTATTTTTTCCAGCAATAGATTGAAGAAGTCGCACGATAGTGAGTCACCCTGTCTGAAGCCTCGTTTGGTATCGAACGGCTCGGAGAGGTCCTTCCCGATCCTGACGGAGCTTTTGGTGTTGCTCAACGTCAGCTTACATAGCCGTATTAGTTTTGCAGGGATATCCTTAGTACGTTTGCAGGGGTCGTCATCAAAAGGGGGGTTTCTCATCCGAGGCTCGGTGTTTGTTTTCATTGGGGAGATTTTTTTTTATGTGGTGGGTCCCAAGCCCTACGCACAACCGCACAAGCGGGCTTCGCCTTCTCACTTTAGCTCGCCTCCAAACGGATGTCTGTTAGCTACCCAGGGGATACTTGGTCTAAAACCGGAAGTCGTGAGCTGCTTGAGTCATATGCAAAAGAATCGTTCCTGGCCACTCCCAAGTGAATGGCAATCAGAAACTTTCCTCACTTGCGTGAACTTCTACATATGACCCCAAATTGTACTATTCGAAAAGTGGACAACGAACGGTTAATCGGATACTACCAATCCCTATAATGCCCTATCTGGTTAATTCGATTAGTCGATTAGTCGAATACCAAGAGCTCTAGTTTATATTTATATGGTATATTATGATATGTCTGTTAGTATTGATAATATTATTAAACTTGTTTAAAAGACATTTTTGGAAATGCTAAAACACAACCGTTCTCAAGGAAGAACGAATATACAAACCAATAATGTGTAAACAATAACAATAACAATGTATAGAACAACTAAAATCTGCGCAAACTGAATATAAAATTTTGCGCCATTATTTCATGACTCACTTAAATAAAATATATTTTTTGCATACATAAAATATGAGTACACTCAAATGTAATTATGGACCCGCCAACAAAAAGCCGTAAATTTAGAAAATTGAATTTAGCTTTGAATATGATTTTCAGTGCGGCGGCTCGACTGAGTGTACGTCATGCAGTAATTGACAAATGCACCACTTTTATGAAAACTCCACTTCCATAGCAATTTTATCGCAGGTAGGAAATTGGCTAAATAAAGTGGCAACGCCCACATACACACTTACGCAATATAAAAAAAAATAAAGTTGATGAGTTATCTTGTGCTTAAGATGACAGACTGTCTGCTGGAAAAGCATGTGTAAATTTGCTCGAAAGGCTGCACAATTACCAACAACATAGCGAGAAGAGTGGCACAATTACAAAAGGTAAATATTTAAGGCCTGCCAACAAGGAACCAAGCGGAAGCGCCAAGAAATAGGTAAACAAAGCAACCAAGTATAGTGAAATTTGGTTAAGAATGAACACACATAAATTGTGCTTAGTTCGGTTGGCGCACACACACACACACACTTGCGAAGTCGGTGCCAGGGGTAGCTACACATTCTTTGTAAATGAAGGTAATATATGAGTAGTTATATAAGTTTATGTGCTGCATTAATGTAGTGATAAAATGAAAGGCGTTTAGTTGGCATGGGTCTGAGTGGAAATATTTTCATTTAGGGACCGTTGATAAGCGAAACAAATGCGAACTGTAAATTTAGAATGTTTTCGAGTTTATTTCAGCTTTTATTTAAAGTCGTTCCAATGTAAGTTAGTGTTGTATAAATGTTGTATGTGCTAAATCTTATTATTTTGGTTTAAATATAAAAATATATATATTTGAAAATAATAATATTTTAAATTTCTTTTTAGTAAATTGGCTGAATACTATTCTATGTAAGACCATAGTTGTTAATAAAAAATGTTAATGTTGAACCAATCAGAAGCAAAATAAATAATTTTAATAATTCTCTATGATGTTATTATACAAATTTATGATAATTTTTCCAATTTAATTAAAAAATTAAAATTTATCGTGCAAAATGAAATGCGATAATACCTCTTAATGACCTCTGCATCTTAATCTTACAATTAAAACACTTTGCTTCTAGCCAAAAAATAAACATATTGATATCCGACCAACATACATATATAGTAATTGAATATATTTTATGCTTTGAAGCGAAATATTTAAACAAGTAAACATACAATTATTTGCAACCTTCCGAAAATTAAGTTACGTATTCGCCGTGGTCGGCCAGCCTTTTAAATCCTTGAGAAAGTTTTAGTATGCATAACTTAACACTTTATAAAATACTAGCAGACCCGGCCACACGTTTTTGTGGCTAAGGTATACATTAAATTAAGTTGGTCCAATCTTGGCTTCGGCGACGATATTGATTACTCGATGTTGATTTATGTTACGCAGCATGATTACAACTCACACTACTTTTAATTGCAAAATACTGGCAATTTTAAATAGTTTAGAATAATTGACTACGTCATCCTGGTTTGTAGCTGAGTCAACTCTCTTGGACCGAAATTCTCAATTGTCGCATTAAGATCATCGATATCTTTTTTTACCACCGATATTGGTCATTCAATCAGCCATTTATGGTTATCATATTGAGGTTTCATGTCAGGAAAAACTTCTCTTTCGAGTCAATGAAGCGACAGAAATCTGTTGGAAATGCTATTAATCCATCGAGGTGTCAACTGCCAACTACTTCTACAATCGCAATTTGGTATTGTTGCAAAAACACTCATAAGTTAGTTGTTAATTGGCGATTCTTTATGTGTCGCCACAAATTAAATGATTTTAGGCATGCGATTAGCCCGTCAGTAACAGTTGATCCAGGAATAATTGGAAGAGTCTGGCGTAAATCACCTACTAACAGAATCCTGGCTATACCAAAAACGTTCATCGACAATCAAGATCTTTTAAAGTCCTGTGCAGTACCTCCAGCGACTTCTTGAATATTTGGAAAATCTTCGTTATAGCGCTATTTTTGGCGATTTTGCCGACTGGTGTTTCGTTCATTTGTAATTTAGGAGTAATTTCAAAGCCGATTGTGCCGTATGTTTGCCTACTAACAGGTGCCAAGTTGCCCCTATTCCCGTTAACCTTGGTGGTGAAAATGAGTGAAATTGGTTCTGGAATTACATCAGCCCTCATATACGATATATGATGATTTTCTATTGGACTTTATGTCGAATATATATGTAAAATTGTGTGTTATCTTAATAGATGTTCGGTTGGACCCGAACTTAGCCTTTCCTTATTTGTTACAAATTGTTTTGGGCTATCGACACAACCTTATACAATTGAACTATAACAAAAATATTTTAACAAAGCAACAATGATAACCTTCAAAATATTATTTTTTTTTTGTTTTTTCTTTTTATATTTTTCTTGTCAACTCGAATAAAATTCTCTTATTATTATCTTCCTCGCAATTTTTTCAAATTTACTCACTTTCTAATCTTTTTCTGGCCTCCACGAATATTTCAAGACTAAAATTAGCCAGATCGATTTGGCCGTTCTCGTTTTTTTGCTGCACAAACGAACAGCAATTCATTTTTATACTCTCGCAACAAATGTTGCTAAAGAGAGTATTATAGTTTTGTTCACATAACGGTTGTTTGTAACACCCAAAACCAAACGAGTTAGATATAGGGTTATATATATCAAAGTGATCAGGGTGAAGAGTGGAGTTCAAATCCGAATGTCTGTCTGTCCGTCCGTACGTCCGTCTGTGCAAGCTGTAACTTGAGTAAAAATTAAGATATCTTGATGAAACTTGACACGCTTATTTCTTGGCACCATAGGAAGGTTGCTTTCGAAAATCAGCAAAATCGGACCATTGCCACGCCCACAAAATGGCGAAAACCGAAAACACATAAAGTGCCATAACTAAGCCATAAAAAAAGGTATGGAAATAAAATTTGGTATGAAGGATCGTACTATTAAGGGGCATATCTGGGTGTAATTTTTTTGGGGAAGTGGGCGTGGCCACGCCCCCTACTAAGTTTTTTGTACATATCTCGCAAACCAATAGAGCTATATAAACCACCCTTTCTGGAGTCGTTTTTTTAGCCACTTCCTAATACAGTCCAAAACTGAAAGAAATCGGATCATAACCACGCCCACCTCCCATACAAAAGTTAGGTTGAAAATTATTAAAAGTGGGTTAACTCACTAACGAAAAATGTCAGAAACACTAAATTTCGCATAAGAAATGGCAGGTACTCAGATTTTTTTACAAAATGGAAAATGGGCGTGGCGTCGCCCACTTATGGGTCAAAAACCATATCTTAGGAACTACTCGACCGATTTCAATGAAACTTGGTTTGTAATAGTTTCCTTACATCCCAATGATATGTTGTGAAAATAGACCAAATCGCTTCACAACCACGCCTACTTCCTATATACCAGAACTTTGAAGACGATCTGAATCGTTTACTTATAATATATAAAGTAAGTACTAGTGAAGATATCGGTGCAGAACTTTGCACAAATACTATGTTAATAGTGTGGCAGCCACATTCTAAAAATCGCCGAAATAGAACCATAGGTTTTCAAGGCCCCATGTATCGAACATGAGGACCTCGGTGCTTCTAACCTAATATTATGGTTTCCAACTTTCAATGGACTTTATACAATATATATGACGAATATGTGGGTCAAATTGTGTATTACATAATATAAATAAAATCAAATAAATAAATTGCGAGAGTATAAAATGTTCGGTTACACGTGAACTTAGCCCTTCCTTACTTGTTATATTATATTATTATCAAGCGACAATTTTTTTTAATTCCGCACAGGACCACGCGAGTGATCTTAACCCCCATCCCGTACCTCCGTGCCTGATTGACGCCTACAACTCTACAACGCATAGTTAGCCGCCGAAAAATGTCAAAATTTTTAACTCGTGATATCTTTTGAATGGAATGTCGGAATCTAATAATTCAAAAAGTAATATAAAGATTTTGAAGCGATCTTAAATAATAAATCATTTATTTCGATAAGGATCAATACTAAGGTATAAATAAAGAGCTTTTTCAAATAGTGGTATTTTAATTAAATTTTTTATATAAAAAAAATATTGTGACAAAACTATAATAGTTCGAGATATGATGTCGCGACTATTTTTGTAGATAATAATAATAAGTTGTATAAAATTGTAGTACATCACTTTGTTATATCTTCAATCATTTTCGCCGCATTCGTGATTACAGAAAGTTTTTTGGTATTTTTTTACATTATCGGAGTTTTTGGCAAGGAACCCTATTTTTTTTATTTTTTTTATTTTTTTTATTTTTTATATTTTTTAAACTTAATATAGCCTATGTCACTCAGGGATAGTATAGCTTTCCAACGGTGAAAGAATTTTTCAAATCGGTTCAGTAGTTACGAAGCCTATTCGAGACAAACAAACAAAAAAACAAACATTTCCTCTTTATAATATTACTATAGATGTATACTATATATATACAGGGGGATGGGGTCATATGTAGAAGTTCACGCAAGTGAGGAAAGTTTCTGATTGCCATTCACTTGGGAGTGGCCAGGAACGATTCTTTTGCATATGACTCAAGCAGCTCACGACTTCCGGTTTTAGACCAAGTATCCCCTGGGTAGCTAACAGACATCCGTTTGGAGGCGAGCTAAAGTGAGAAGGCGAAGCCCGCTTCTGCGGTTGTGCGTAGGGCTTGGGACCCACCACATAAAAAAAATCTTCCCAATGAAAACAAACACCGAGTCTCGGATGAGAAACCCCCCTTTTGATGACGACCCCTGCAAACGTACTAAGGATCATGATTTGAGGGCATGCACCTGGAATGTCCGGTCTCTTAATTGGGAAGGTGCCTCTGCCCAGCTGGTTGATGTCCTCATACAACTAAAGGCTGACATCACCGCCGTCCAAGAAGTGCGATGGACGGGACAAGGACGGAAGAAGGTGGGTCCTTGTGACATCTACTACAGCTGCCATATAAAGGAGCGCAAATTCGGTGTTGGATTTGTGGTGGGAGAGAGACTACGTCGCCGAGTCCTGGCATTCACCCCGGTGGATGAACGTCTTGCCACAATCCGCATCAAAGCGAGGTTCTTCAACATATCGCTGATTTGCGCCCACGCCCCAACGGAAGAGAAGGACGATGTGACCAAAGATGCTTTCTATGAGCGCCTAGAACGCACCTATGAGCGCTGCCCCCGCCACGATGTCAAAATCGTGCTTGGCGATTTTAACGCCAGGGTGGGTAAAGAAGGTGTCTTTGGCACAACAGTCGGAAAATTCAGCCTCCATGACGAAACATCGCCAAACGGCCTGAGGCTGATCGACTTCGCTGGGGCCCGAAATATGGTTGTCTGTAGTACCAGATTCCAGCATAAAAAAATTCATCAAGCAACGTGGCTGTCCCCTGATCGAAACACGCGCAATCAAATCGATCACGTTGTGATAGACGGAAGACATGTCTCCAGTTTTTTAGACGTGCGTACGCTCCGAGGACCAAACATTGACTCGGACCATTATCTAGTAGCAGCAAAGATAGGCACTCGCCTCTGTGCAGCAAAGAACGCCCGTCAACAAATACAAGGAAGGTTCGACGTCGAAAAGCTGCAATCACAAACGACAGCCGAACGATTTTCTACTCGACTTGCACTCCTGCTCTCTGAGAGCACTCATCAGCATCTCGATATAAGGGAGCTGTGGAACGGCATCTCAAACTCATTGCATACCGCTGCAGCCGAAACAATTGGTCTCCGGCAACGCCAAAAAACCAGTTGGTACGATGAGAATTGTCGTTCCGCAGTGGAGAGAAAACAGACTGCCTACCTCGCAACGTTGCGATCGACCACAACACGTTCGGGGTGGGATAGATATCGAGAACTGAAGAGGGAAGCGAGACGCATTTGCAGACGTAGAAAGAAAGAGGCCGAAATGCGTGAGTATGAAAAGCTTGAAAAGCTGGCCGACATGGGTAATGCTCGAAAATTTTATGGAAAGATGAGGCGATTTACAGAAGGTTTCAAGACCGGAGCATTATCATGTAGGGACCGAGGAGGTAATCTGGTAACGGATGTCCAGAGGTCCTCTAAACATTGGCAACGGCGAATACCGCAGACGATGGAACGATGAGCTATACGATTTATACGACGACATAGACATAGTTCAGCGAATAGAAAGACAGCGGCTACGCTGGCTAGGTCATGTTGTACGGATGGAAGAAAACACTCCAGCTCTGAAAGTATTCGATGCAGTACCCGCTGGAGGAAGCCGCGGAAGAGGACGACCTCCACTCCGGTGGAAAGACCAAGTGCAAAGTGACCTGGCTTCACTTGGTGTTTCCAGTTGGCGCCAAAAAGCAAAAAGGAGGAATGAGTGGCGCGCTCTGGTGAATTCGGCTATAATCGCTTAAAGCGGTTCCTACGCCAAATATATATATATATATATATATATACTATATATACACTTTTTGTTATCCTTCTCTTAATACTTTTTATACAAACATATATGTATATGTATGTATGGCAGAAAAAAATATTAAGCTTGAAATTCTGAACATGCTTGAAAAACAGGGTGCTTTATATTTCGGTTTTAGGGTTTAAAAAGTGCGGTTATTTCCTCGTATTACGAAAGTACATATGAAAAATAAATATGAATAAGAAATAAAACCACTAAAGCTATATCAACCAAACTCTCTGGGATTAATTTCAGTTAGCCACTTCCTTATACAGTCCAAAAATGGAAGAAATCGGATTATAACCACGCCTACCTCCCATACAAAGGTTATGTTGAGAATTATTAAAAGTGCGTTAACTCAATAATAAAACTTTACACAAATATTGTATTTGAGCTATGATATCACTTGTGGAAAAATTGTCGAAATCGGACTATAACTTTTCAATGTCGCGCATATCGAACATGAAGAACTCAGCGCCTCAGTGCTTAATAAATTTATATCAATAAATTGCGAGAGTATAGCTTTTCCTTATTTGTTTTCCGATCGTGTTTATACTTAGAAAGACAGGTCGAATTGTTAATTTGAAAAATCCTGGGTAGGTATTATTTTTTATTCAATATTTTTCTATTAAATATTATTATATTTTTATTCTACATATCAACATTTAAATGTTGTATATGTCGTTTTAAAGAAATAAGATAAATTAAAAACTTTAGTAATCAAAAACAAGGAAGGAAAGGCTAAGTTCGGGTGTAACCGAACATTTTATACTCTCGCAAATTATTGAAGAAATTTTATTAAGATAACGCACAAATTTGCCCATAAATTCGGCATAAAGTTTAATAGAATAACGAAAATCGTCATATACACGTACAAGGTACACTATGTCCAATACCATACGCTCACTTAATTTTGCTAAAATATATCACATATTAACCGATACATAAATGCGGAATAAAGCCCAACGAATTTTTGAAATTATTGGGTAGCTATTATTTTTAATGATTGCAGCACATATTTTAGGCATAGATGAAATTAAATTAATATGTGTATCATTTATTCCATTCCAGGCTTGTTTTAGGGCATCAAATAGCTTGTTTTTATTACCGTGGACCTGTTCCCAATTAATCTGCCTATTGACAATTTCCCATAAGTTTTCAATCGGGTTTATATCAGGAAGTTTTCAATCGGGTTTATATCATCACACAAACTTGTTCTTCCAAAAGCCAATCCTTCACAACTTTTGACGTGTGTTTGGGGTCATTATCATGTTGGAACTGCAAATCAGGCGGCATTTTTTGGATAGCGTGGGGTAATATTTGGGTTTGTAGTATATTTTTATATTGGAACCTATCCACGTTCCCTTCTATTTTGAAAATAGGTCCTACTCCCTGCCAGAGAAGCATCCCCACACCATTATGTTACCCCCACCATGCCTTACGGTACCCTGCAATTATCGACGGTCTAAACGCTTTTCTGTTGGTCTTCGTACACGTGTCATTCCATCTGAGTTCTGCATATTAGATTTGGACTCATCTGAAAACAATACTGACTTACATTGCTCCATTTGCAAATCGAAATCTAACAGATAAAATTACGTAAATGCTTTAAAGGAGTAACTTTTTATTCGATTCGATCCCAAGCATTCTGTGAGCGAGCGTAGATTTATTGCCAGCGTGTAGCTTAGAGTCAAATTGCCGCGGCAACTACATATCCACTGTTTTTGGCTGGCCATCACAGGTAGATATTTTTGTAACCAACCAAACGAATGTCGACTTAAGCGACAATAATCCGAATCATTAGCATACAAAATCCGTCTGGCAAAAGGCGACACAACGTTACATGCTGCCGAAATATGACGTTGCCGTTATTATGGTGTGCAGACTGTAACGAAAAACGCTGTAACTAGGCATATCATATGAGCGCTGTTATTTGTGCTGCAACGTTTGACTTCAAGATAATCCTTAAATTCCCTGACAGCAAATATCAGACAGGCGTTTGATACCCTTTGAGTATAAGAAAATATTAATACAAAATTAGTTTCACAACATACTATATAAATCTGTATGTATTTGGTATAAAGTATTTTGTAATAAATATAGTTATACTTAACTTCTATAAAGTTTGAAGCAATACTATGAGTGATTAGAACTTTTGGAGAATAACAAATTAAGGAAAAAGACGAAAAGGAGAAAGTTATACTGAGTAAATTGTTCATCCATTCAACTCTGTTTTCTTTAACTAAAAAAAATTGGAATGGCAAATACAATTTTCAAGAGTATTCTAATAACTTATTATCCTAGTCGGTCAATTTGATTATAGTGTTAAGTATAGTTCTAGAAGGTTAACTAGTGCCAAAACTTATATCAGTTTTGCTGTTGTTTTTTAAGTTAAAATGAATCTTCATCGATCTGGTATCCAGTCGGATTTCTAAAGCTTTAGGTAATTTCAACAGATCTCAACGAAAAGAGTTGACAGTATTCAATTTTTTTTTTTGCAATTTCTTCTTGACTGTCATAAATTATTCTCTAAATCTGGCTAGTAAGTAAAAATAAAAATTATTCTTTAGGTCTTTAATCAGATTTTATTTTGCTATAGAGTTGCCAACTAGCAAAAAGATGACAGCTAAGCAAAATAACAAGTAAGTGTACTAAACTGAAGGCGTTGATAAAAACTTAACCCAAAGTAATGGTAACTACTTTGCAAATAGAGTTGTCAACTTAAAATAATATTAGTATTAAAAGTCTTTCAAAACGTTTAAAGAGAGAAGATGGAGTGCTCTAAGTTCTCTCTTTTTATTTTTGGCTGGAGAGCAGAGTTCAAACTTGACGCCCAGAGCAGTGGTTAATAGAAGACGATTTATGGACTCATATATGATTATTTTTCTTATGTTAAGTTACTTACGTAGTGCGCATCCAATGATGCTGCTGCATTCTAAAATGTTTGTAGTCTGGTATATATGTATATGATTTATTATTTTCACAACAAAGTCAATATATTACAACGAACACCGATTTTAAATACACTTGATTTGTTTATTAAATTTAATTAAAATTTATACATGCTCTACTTGCACATTTTATTTGAAAATGTTACACATGAAAACACACTTAATTGAAAGTTTTATTTGTTTTGCTACCCAATTTGTTTGCCTCAATAAGGAATAGTCAGCAAGTTGGTTCAAGCGAGTCAAGCAGCTACTTTGGCGCGTTTACTTATCGGCATTTTGCTTAAAGTTGCGTATTTGTTTGATTTAGCTTAAATTTCTTTATTGTTTGCTTGTTTGTAATGCGCGTCTGTTGATGCAGACGACTGTATACTCAATGACTGTGCGTATATTTTTTTCTAAGTGTAATTGTTATTGTTATTGTTGCGCGTTTTGTAGCATTTTGTTATGCGTGACTGTTGCTATTCTTCTATTATTACAATTCAATTGTTGTAACACTTTTGCTTTTATTTCATTTCTTTTAAATCTAATATTCAGGTGCTGAAATACTTTTTGTATTTTCGCAAATCTGCTTACTGTATTGTGTTGTTTGTTTGTTTTTTTTTTTGCGGTGACTACTGTACTGTGGTTTGTTGGTACTGGTTATTGGTATGTTAGATTCACTGTGTATTTTTAATAATTTCAAAGTTTTGCTTCGATCTTTCAAAAACTACTTTGTAGAATTTATGTATTATTATTTAACTTATTTTCACAACATTTTGTAATTTGGCTTTAAAACACATTTATTAAGTTATATTATAATACAACAATACAAGAAATTTTATTTTACAAAATGTAAACAAGCACACTGTTACATCTATTAGCTGACAAATTTTTGCTGCCTTGCACTTGTTCTTTTGTTATTCACTTACACAAAAATTAAATTGTTTTTTTGTTTGTTTTTTTTTTGTAACTTTTGGGGTTTTTCACTGTCTGCCGTGAAGTGTCTGCTTGTTGGATGCTTTCACTGATTTCATTGGATTAATCTTTTTACTCCACGTTTTTCTTTCATTGATATTGAAATAGATGAAAACAAGTAAGGAAGGGCAAAGTTCGGGTGTAACCGAACATTTTATACTCTCGCAATTTATTTATTTAACTTTATTAATATTAAATAATACACATTTTTACCCACATATTCGTCATATATATTGTATAAAGTCCATTGAAAGTTGGAAACCATAATATTAGGTTAGAAGCACCGAGGTCCTCATGTTCGATATATGGGGCCTTGAAAACCTATGGTCCGATTTTTGCGATTTTTAGAATGGGGCTGCCACACTATAAACATAGTATTTGTGCAAAGTTCTGCACCGATATTTTCACTAGTGCTTACTTTATATATTGTAAAGTAAACGATCCAGATCGTCTTCAAAGTTCTGGTATATAGGAAGTAGGCGTGGTTGTGAAGCGATTTAGCCAATTTTCACAACATATTATTGGGAGGTAAGGAAACTATGACAAACCAAGTTTCATTGGAATCGGTCGAGTAGTTCCTGAGATATGGTTTTTGACCCATAAGTGGGCGACGCCACGCCCATTTTCCATTTTGTAAAAAAATCTGAGTGCAGCTTCCATCTGCCATTTCTTATGTGAAATTTAGTGTTTCTAACGTCTTTCGTTAGTGAGTTAACCCACTTTTAGTAATTTCGCCTCCATACGATATAGAATGACTCTTTTAAAAATCTGCCTCGATAGTAAAACTTTAAATTAGGCAGTATGCCCTGGTCGAAAAGTTCGATTTATGGAAGGAATCCGTATGAAATTTGACTTCTATTGCCAATTCAAAAGTTTGAGTTATGGAGATCTTCGAGCTATAGAAGTTCGAATTTTGGAAGTTCCACTGTATTAATATTGTTAATAACAAAAATACAAAATTACAAATAAAATATTAGATTTCAATATTTTTCTTTAGCTTCAATTCATGAATTCGTAACTTTTGTTAAAATTTTATTATAATTATTTTCATATTTTTTAGTATGTATTTATTGATATTTTTCAGAATGGACGCTAATAGATTTTTTTTTTATAATCAAATCAATATTGTAATTAATTAGATATTAATATTGTCAGAAATTAAGTTTATACACCTGAATGTCACACACTTTTCTCTTGAACATTATTAAATTATTTAAAAAACAGATTGAGAATTAATAGTACACAAAACTGAATTTTAATTTATTATATTTTTGTGCCATAAAACACCCAGCTCATATTTTTTTTCTATTTAAAAATATTATTTAATAACTATAATGGTTATCTGACGACGCACCTAGGCATATTATTATATAATGATCTGGCAATAATAAAATATTTACACATTTAATTGTTCAAAAATTATACGCTACATTAATTTTTTTCATGCAACTGAAAATTTTATTCAAGCTGTGGTGTACACAGAATGAAATAGAGTATTAACAGATAAAATATTTAATATTTTTAGATATTTATTTTTTTGTTTATTTGCCGCTTTTTAGCTCGATACGCTGCTACTCACTTCAATTTATGTTGTTGATTGTCCACTTGAAAATTTTCTTTGTTTTTGTTTCTTTATCGAACTTAGCAGCTTAAACAATTGAAATTTCGGCGATTCTGCACACACACATATATATGTATGTATGTTTTTATGTTTGTTTCAACTGAAACCCGATTTGTGGCTCAATTGCTATTACTGGTGCACATGAATAAATACACAAAATCACAATTATATTTATTTTTTCCTTTTCGTAACACTGTACATACAATTGTTGCTTATATATGTGAATATTTGTATATTTATAATTTTAATATTTTATTTTTAATAACAACAACAATGCTTTTAAACGTTTTGGCTTTTAAACAACTATGCACAACTCGCGACGATGATCAATCAATTGGAATTATTTGGCAATTCTTTATTATTAATATGATGGAATATTTGCCTTGGCCACTTTGCTTTTTGTCCGCGCTTACCAAACGTCTCGCGGCAAATTTCAAAACAAACTGACTATGCGATTTTCCAACTGGTCCAGCAGCATCATGCCGTGTAGCAACGTAGCAGTGGCAGTGGCAGCAGCCGAATCAAGCAGCAACGATAACGATGACAACAACATTTCCGATAGCAACAACAATGAAAACAGCTGACTGTAAAAGCATCTTCAAAAGGTAGCAGTAGAAAAGTGCATGTTATAGCATGCAAAGCCCACCCTGCGCCCACAGTAGCAATATTCAAGCCCAATGAAGCTTTCGCAAAGCTCATTTTCTTCCACATACACTCTCTCTCACACACATTTACTCTCTGTTAATGCACAAAATAGTGGGTTTTCTCATTTGCCCGGCGCTCTCAAAACGCTATCGTTTGTTTTGGGTAATTTTTCCCTCCAAGACAGAGGTTAAGGCCAAGTGTACATGGTAGGACGGCGTGTAATCGGCTCTCGTAGAACACGTGCTTGTTTGGCGTACAAGCAGTCATACCACTTACCAACTTACATACATACTTACACATTCATTTGTTTCAAGTGTAAACATTCATGGCTATTGTGGTTGTTGTTGCCGTAATGTTGAAAGAGTATTTTGCTGTTCACTGCTTTGGTTGTAATTGTTGTGTTTCGCTATGTGTGGCTCATGGCTTGCCATTCATGGCATTCCTCTCATAGTAATTTGTATATGTATATGTGTTTGTAGGTAAGTATATATGTGTTTTTGTAATTCATGTTTGCTAGTGCTCAATGGTTTTTGGTGGCGTTTAGATAATTATGAATGACATAAAAGGCGGGAAATTATTGGGAGGCATCGAATTGCGCATATCGGCTAAACTGTCTTATTAATGATTATCTGATAACTGTTATTATAATTAGTACTGTTGAAGACAGTGACATATTGACAAATTAGCCAAATACTAAGCTTGTTTCAACGCATACTAATAATACAGTATACAGTTCTCTTTAACTTTTGATGCATGACGTTACAGGCAGACAAGTTCACAAGTTTTTTCTGGAAATTATAGACATTTGATTATTATGAGGATTTTAGTATTTATGTAATAATTGTTAAAAAGAGTCAAAAATTCGTATATCATCAAATGGCTCGGAGAGAGAGGATCGTCTCAAAAATATCAAATTCAGTTTGATAAAGGTACATTTTTGCATGCTCTCAAAGGCAGTTTAAAAGAGTTTCTATAATTATATACAGTAGTTAGGGGACACATACATTAATGAATTGGACAAACAACTACAATTTATTTCTAGGGAGTATAGCAGCGAGTAAGTAGCACAACTGTTCATTCGAAAACTCTTCGTCCTGTGAAAAAAAAGAGCAATTATTTTCATTAAAAAAACTGAATATCAAGTAATCAATTGTTTTTTTAGCAAAATTTGAAACAAAAATCAGAAAAGCAAATATTTTGAGCCTATTAAAACGCCTAAAAATATACTTCTTTCGCTTACAAGGACTATGAAATCGAATAAAGTGCTGATCCACATCTGTTGATATATATAAAAACGTTATTATTTTGACTTGACCATCATATTTTCCGGATCTTGAGGTAATATTTTATATATTGTCCCTAAAATATCATTGAATAACCAAGACTTATTCATATAAACTGTGTTTTAATTGAATCTATAATATAAGTTCTAAGCAGATACTACTGTATTGTATTGTAAATACGAGTACGTCTAACATATGCGTGGGAGTGCATAATTAAATATAATCAACAGTTTTAAAAGTATACTTCCGTTATGATTTCTTTACTTTTATTCAAGTGTTTCTTGAGAAATTTAACACTCTCTTTACAGAAAGTTTAGCATGTTATTTATTTTAAAAGTGATTGTTTGTTGTGTTCTTAAATAGATGTGTCAAATTATGCAGAATTAAATATTCCTGTTAATATTAATGTATGCTTTGTACATAAAAGTTTAATGTTTAACATAAAATATTTTCTTTGTTTGTTTATCGTAATTAACTTCATTAGCAATTTGTGAGTAGGCATATGAGTATGCGTGTGTAAATAGTTACCCAGTAGTAAATTGTGTGGGAAGGGAACTAAACAAGAGAGTTTTTATACTCTCGACAAAGTTGCTACGAGAGTATTATAGTTTTGTTCACATAACCCCTAAAACTAAACGAGTTGGATATAGGCTTGTATATATCAAAATGATCAGGGTGACGAGTAATTTCAAATCCGGATGTCTGTCTGCTCGTCCGTCCGTGCAAGCTGTAACTTGAGTAAAAATCAAGATATCTTGATGAAACTTGGAAGACGTATTTCTTGTCACCATAAGAAGGTTAAGTTCGAAGATGGGCGTAATCGGACCACTGACAAAACCAAAAACATATAAAGTGTAATAACTAAGCTATAAATAAAGCTATAAAAGTACAATTTAGAATAAAGGATCGCACTAGTAAGGGGCATATTTGGATGTAATTTTCTGGGTAAGTGGGCGTGGCCCCTCCCCCAAATCAGTTATTTGTATATATCTCGCAAACCAATAAAGCTATATAAACCAAACTGTCTGCAGTCGTTTCTTTTAGCCACTTCTTAATACAGCCCAAAAGTGAAAGAAATCGGATAATAACCACGCCCACCTCCCATACAAAGGTTAGGTTGAAAATTACTAAAAGTGCGCTAACTCACTAACGAACAAGTAAGGAGAGGCTAAGTTCGGGTGCAACCGAACATTTTATACTCTCGCAATTTATTGAAGAAATTTAACCAATACATATATGCGGAATAAAGCTCACCGTATTTTTGAAAACCCTATAATTAGGTATATGGAAATGTTATGACCCGATTTTAATAATTTTTGGAACAGAGACACACTTTTTGAAGAAAACAATTTCCTCTAAATTATATTAAATTATCTAAGAGTTTTACCCATATTTTCGGTTAAAATTTATCCTTAGGCACTGAGTTCAACATGTTCGATATCTGGGGCCTTGAAAAGTTATGGTCCGTTTTCGACAATTTTTTCACAAGTGAAGCCAGAGATGATATGCACTAATTGTTTAAAGTTTTATTCCGTTATCTTCATTGGTTCCTTATGTTTACATTATAAAGTGAAGGAATAAGATGGTATTTCCAAAATGAGTAGTAATAAGGAAAGTAGTAGTGGTTGTGAACCGATTTCATCCATTTTCACACATGTTATCAGGGTGTCAAGAAAATATTATATACAGAATTTCATTCGAATCGGCCCATTTTCCATTTTGTAAAAAAATCTGAGTACAGCTCCCTTCTGCTACTTCTTCTGCAAAATTTAGTGTTTCTGACGTTTTTCGTTAGTTAGTTAACCCACTTTTAGTAATTTTCAAACTTTTTCGAACTTATTCTTCTTATGGTGCCAAGGAATATTTGTGCCAAGTTTCGTCAGGATATCTTAATTTTTACTCAAGTTACAGCTTGCACAGACGCACAGACGGACAGACGGACAGACGGACGGACGGACAGTCATCCGGATTTCAAATCTACTCGTCACCCTGATCTCGTTGGTACATACGTACATAGTTTTAGGTGTTACAAACAACCGTTTTGTGAACAAAACTATAATACTCTCTTTAGCAACTTTTGTTGCGAGAGTATAAAAACGTCAGAAACACTAAATTTTACAGAAGAAATAGCAGAAAGAAGCTGCACTCAGATCTTTTTACAAAATGGAAAATGGGCGTGGCATCGCCCACTTATTGGCCAAACCCATATCTCAGGAACTACTCGACAATTTCAATGAAATTCAATATATAATATTTTCTTGACAACCTGATGACACGTGTGGAAAATGGATGAAATCGGTTCACAACCACGATAACTTCCCACATAACTAAATTTTGAAGTATATCTGATTCCTTCACTTTATAAGATATACATAAGGAACCAATGAAGATAGCAAAATAAAACTTTACGCAAATACTGTATATGATCCGTGGCATCACTTGTGAAAAAGTTGTCGAAATCGGACTATAACTTTTCAATGTCCCGGATATCGAATATGAAGAACTCAGTGCCTTATGGTAATTTTTCACCGAAAATATCGGTAAATCTCTGAAATATCTCAATTTAATTCAGAGGAAATCGTTTTCTTCTCATAGTGTGTCTCTGTGCCAAAAATTTTTTAAATCGGGTCATAACTTCCCCTGGCTCTAATATAGCTATTTATAGGATTTTCAAAAATACGATGGGCTTAATATCTTCTAAATCGGTTAATATGTGAAATATCTTAGACAAATTAAGTGAGCATATACTCTCAGATATAATGTATGTTGGTGATGAAAATGGGTGAAATTGGTTTAGGAATTACCTTAGCTTATATACTATATATGATGATTTTCGTTTTTCTATTGGACTTTATGCAGAATATATGGATCAATCTGTGTGTGATCTTAATAAAAATATAGCAATAAATTACGAGAGTATAAAATGTTTGGTTGCATCCGAACTTAGCCATCTCTTACTTGTTTGAAATATCTTCTCCTCAATTTTGATTTTTTTTACTATGTATTTTATTGAGTGGTTGTAAACACTTGTTAAAGAAAAATATCGATATATTATCAACTACTCTTACAAACAACTCGATGATCCACTGTGTTCACCAGCATACCTATAAGCATTCCTAAAAATAATGGCATGTATTAAATAAGCAACCAAACCAGTAAAATTCTGCATAAAATTTGCATGTGTTTTTCAGCATTTAAAACTCAAATAAATTTGTGGCAAGTAAATTGTGAGCATTCTCCCCTTTCATCTCTATTTTTAAATACCACTCCCATATTCGTAGTTGTTGTTGTGTGTGTGCTCGTTTATTGAAGCTATTTGCCCAAATAATTACCAAATTACTCAGTGTGAAATTGCAACTATTATTTCATCAACATCAACTTATGGAATTTATGCTTACAAGCGATTAAATTAGAATATTTCAACTGATGTACAAAATAGCAAATTCTTTTAATATCTGTGTGTGCGGGTGTTTGTGTGGTTGTCTATAGCTGTGTTCTATGTTTGCAATTGTATAAGTCTGCCACGTGGCATATTAAATTTATCTTAAGTGAACGTAATTGATGTGCGATAATTTAATCATATTTATGTGTTTATACTACTGATGTACGCTTGATTTGTTTATAAATATAAGAGATATATATAGATATAAATATCATTAAATCAATTAAATGAACTTTGAAGTTTAGTAGTCGTGAGGTAGTTCCAACCAAAGTTGTTAAGCAAAAATTAATAGCTTTTGATTTAGATTTAATTACATAATTTGCAGAAATAATTTTATGTAGATTAAAGAAGGCTAAAATTGTATTTTTTACGGTTATACATATAATATAGTACTACATCTATAGATATTCCGCCTTCTTCTTTATTGGCTTTGCAGGTATCTAAGCAGTTGAAGTAAGTTCCCAATGAGGCGTTAGCGGTTTTTCGTTCGCTTTAACTTCTTCCAAACACAGAGCAGATCTTTGTAGTATAGAGTTGTAGATAATTTCGGGCTTAATTCAGTGAACTATTTCCATATTGTCTAAAAGAAACCCAGGTCATAGTTTAAAACCTCCAGAACGAATCTAGCCCAAAGTAACATAATTAAATTGATTATAAGTATTTACTGACGATAGTTTATAGTTTTTCAGCGATTTATACTACGTTCGGACCGACATTGAAAACCTCTTGAGAACACAATTTGTGGATTGTCGAACCAAAGTCCTTCTGACCGACATTTTGTGTTTTCGATGCGTTTTCATTGACAATTCACAAATTTGTTTGTTTGATTACATTTGAGCATTTTTGTACTCCCTCAACGTGTTGATAAAAAAGTATCAAAGTTTTGTTCACATTGTAAGTCATTAAACTAAACGATATAGGGTTATAAATATCTAAATGATCAGGATGACGAGACGAGTAAAAATCCGTCTGTCCATACAAGCGTTTACTTGAGTAAAACTTCTGATATATTAATGAAACTTCAGGAATTACACCATCTTTCATATAATGATTTTTGTTTTCTAGTGGACTTTGTGTCCAATACATGAGTCGAGTTGCATGTAATTTTAAAGCGCTTTTTTTCTCAAAAAATTTTTAAATTTATTCTGCCCTGTACCCTAGTTATCAAATCGTCAGTGAGAGATGACCAGCATAATAGGGTGACATTTTTTTGTTCTTTAATCAAGTAAAAAATGGAGCACATTCAAAAAGCTAATGCAGTATGTGTATAATGTTGAAATATAAAAAGTCACCATTCGAGAAAAGAAAAGAAAAGAAAACGCGCTTAATAACATTAAACAAATAAATTGCGAGAGTATAAAATGTTCGGTCACACGCGAACTAAGCTCTCTCATATTTTTATTTCAGTTTCTGCATTATTTCGACAAAGTAGTGGAATTTGTTTACAATATCAAATGACAATTTAGAGCTGGCAAAATATGTCTTCCAATAATATCGTCTAAACTAGAGTAGACATCGATTATAATGAGTGGAATGTTAGTTTTCAAGAAGTTTTCAGCGAAAACTGTGTGACAGTTTTTTCATGGATGAAAACACAAGTTTTCGAACGAAAACCCATTTTTTCAATGAAAAAATGTTTTCAATGTCGGTCCGAACGTAGTATTAAATAGTAGGTATGATTTTAATAGTAAATAGATAAATATTGATGATATTACTTTGCTCTTTCTTAGGTTATATGGCTCTTAATTCACTGAAAAGTTCGATGCTGTACCCTCCGGGTGAAGCCGAGGAAGGGGAAGGCCTGCACTCCGTTGGAGGGACCAGGTGGAGAGCGACCTGGTTACATTGGGATCACCAACTGGCGCCGAACTGCGAAGGAGAGATATAAGTGGCGCACTATCGTCGATTCGGCTATAACCGGCTAAACGGTTGCAACACCAATCACATACATACATACATACATATCTTAATAAAATTTCATCAATAATTTGCGAGATTATAAAATGTTCGGTTGCACCCGAACTTAGGCTTTCATTACTTGTTTATAATTAATTTTGAATTTTTTTGCCATCAGAATTGTTTTTCCAAATATAAACATTTATGTGACAATAATTTGCCGCAAACAAAAACATCAGCAAGTGCTACCAGAATCAATTGTATAAGCGTAAAATGAGTAAACCACTTGAAAACAAACTGTGTCCAAAATATAATAGAGTTATGTACCCTACACAAATGTGAATAAATGTATGGAATGCTCATTGCTGCGGTTGCTGCGCACGGACCAACACATCTGCCATTTATAACGATCCTACATTGTTTTTTTCTCAGAAAACATAATTTGCATTTTATATAAGGCAGGTAAATATTTTTGCTTTCAGCTGACGCACCGTAATAAATTTTAATCTATAGACCAAGCAAAATGTATTAGACTACGCACCAAACCAAAGAGAAATTTAAATAAAACTGTTGGCAAACAGAATAAGCAATGCGTTGTAATAAAGCGAACTTCTGCAGTCGGTTGCTGGAAAAATTACAAAAGTTTTTTCAAAATATTGACACAATTTAGGTAGAGTAACGGTTGAGATTGCGCTGGAAATGCGCAAATACCAGTTTGTGTTAATTTTGAGAACTGTTAATATGCAGTTTTATGTTCTTTTTTTGCTTAGTAGATTCTGAATAGATGGCTGACTTCTTTCTTCTTCTTCAAATTAGCTAGTAAAGATGCGTTTAATTACCTATTTCTATTTTATTAAAAAGGGATTTAGTGTAAGTTCACACTTGTAAATTATGTATAGCACTTTACTCGAACAATTTTACAACAAATACTTAAACCTGTGCAAACATCTAGCGTAATTTCTCAAAATTAACTTGGTAACAAAAAACACTTCATACTTACAAACAACCGCTGCCTCATTAACTTGAGATAAACAAAATTAACGGAATGCAGTAAACGTAACTGTTGCTGTGAAACACGAACAGCTCACAGGTAAATAGCGCACAGTAGTAGTGCACTTCAAGCGCTGCTACATGTACATATAATTATGCTGGGTAACTGAAGATGACTGAGGCGGTGGGCGTATATAAACATCATTCAACGCTAACACCATTCTCTGTATGTATATTAATATCCAACATCCTGAAGTGTATTTCATTACCAATGCTCATACAAGCGTACATATTTCTTAGTAAACTGACTTTCAGACTTATAAGCTTAACATGTCTTCTGTACCGGTCGGGCGCTAAAATATCTTTAGCGAGTTGCCACTGTATACATATGTATGTGCAACATTGAAAGGCGGTAGCTAGAAACTTTTTGAAATTTTTGCGTTTGCTTATTATTGAAATTGTCAGATTAAATGTTGCGTATACGTAAGGGTGCACCCACTTTTAAACGGTTTTATACCGCAATAATGCTTCCAACGTGAATAATAACACCAGCTGTTAGCGAGTTGAGAAAGTTTCTCTCGATTTGTTAAATTGTACACAAATGTTGAAATACTAAAGATATATTTATAAGCAAAAAAAAAAAATAAATCAAAAGGAAAATGAAAATTCTTCACTTTTATTGGCATAAACATAAAAGGCAAAGTCGGTTGGGAGTAAAATAGAAAAAGAAATTTAATAAAAAAAAATCTTTGAATTGAAATATGATTTTTTATTATAGAGATAAGAATTCTATGGCAATTTTTGCTACAGTGCGAAATACCTAAATCCGATTAAATGCAATGTAAATATCGGTCTTAGGTTTAAATCATCCTTAAGACTCATTCCAAATTTGATGCATAAAGATATGGTCACCCAAATAGCACACTGAACCATACTATTCAATAAGTGCTTATATATTTGAAAATGTTTTCTGACAGATTGCAATGGACTTAAATAGTTTTTGCTTATTTATTAGTTCAACTATTTAAGTAAAAAAAAAATAAAAAGTACTAATTTTTTATATTACTTAAAAAACTTAAACTTCCCCGAAAACGCATCTCCAATGGAATGGATTGGCACCCACTTAACACTTCATCATAAATCCACAAAATTCTTGTAATTGCAGCAGAATTTTTAAGTTGCACATCGCTCCATAATTTTTCTATGGGATTAATGTCATAGCAATGCACTGATCAATCCAAAATAATTATTTGTTTTGTCACAATCCAATATTTTGTGTCCTTTATTGTGTGCTTAAGGTCGTTATCATGCATAGAAGTCCATCGGAGTGGCAATCAATTCAAAACAAATGATTCCATTTCGTTTCTTTATATGTCTAAATATTAAAACCAATCGATTCTCTCATTTATTCGAAAATCTTGGCCAACTCTGAGCCAGGCAAGAGCACCCAATTACATAACATTTACGTCTGTATATTTTACTGTCGTTTTTGTGTATAGTATTTGACCTTTAGGACGATGAACATTACATTTCCTATCACAATTCATAGCACATTTTTTCCAAACAATTAGGTCCTGATCCTTATGCCCCCTCGTGAAGTGTACAAGATCTTGGTTGTGTCTTTTGGGCAGGCGTGGTATTTTTCTACTCAGGCTTCTAAAAAGTTATGGGCTATATATAATATTTAGCCCATATTATTAAATAAGTTCTTTAATTTTTTGTTCTCCAGACTTAAATGGATTGACCTCGCCTTTCAGAAATTATTGCTTTTCGCGCTTATTGTGTTTTTTTATTTATGTTTTTATTCAAATAGGACTCGTCGATGTTTATAATTTTAAGGGGATTATAATCCATTTTCCGAGAACAATTCGATAAAGAAGAAGGCCCATATTAAAAAATAAAGCTGATGATTTATTCTTATTGTATAAAGAAATAATCTAATATAATAATCTTTCTAAAAATATGCTATTTGGGTGACCACCTCAAAGCCGAGAAATATTAACCTATATACAAAATATATGCTGAAAGATAACGGGACTTATTGAACGGTTATTATAACTAGATATAATATATTGATTAAAAAAATAAGCACAAATAGTTAATGAAGAGTTCGGGTTTTCGCAAAAAAATATTTTTTTTTCAGTTGTCACATTCTTTGTGCTGTTTGCGTGACCATGGCTGTATGTACGTATGTGTGTCCATATAAAATACTTTAAACTCAAAAAGTCATAAAAACATCTTTATTTTCATTTAATCATGCAGCTGTTTGTAAATTAAATTTATATGCCCTTAATGCATATTCTCATAAACAATTTACTCCATTTAAAAGTAATCTGATTCTAAATAGATTACCCCTGTCACCGCTATATAATTGTATTGTGTCTGCGCACATTATTAAAAAAAAGTAATCTGGCAACATAATAAATATCACATTTTAATGTAATTTACATTAACAGCATAATGCGACTACTTTACACTCACAAACACACCCGTATATCATACATACATACCTGCTTGTATTCAAAGATAATGCCATGAATGCAAAGAACAAATTATATATGTATAAATAAATATGTGTATATTTCGTGAGTATGTGATTGTTATGTCATATACGAGGCAAGCTTTTCTGCAGCTTGTCTGTCAGCTTTAGGCGTTGTGCCCGTTGTTAACCAAATGTAACTAATTCTTTTCATCATATTATACCATACATACATACATTTATATGAAATGAGAAAGCGAAAAAAATTGTCATTATAAAATAACATAATTCACCGCAGTACATTACAATAGAAATATGTACTGTTACAAAAGTAAGCTGATTTATTTTGTAAAGCACACATTTTTATTATTTCACACATACACCTACAAAAGGCAATAGGCAGGAGTTGAAAACAGTTATTTCAAATGCGCACCTACCCAGTAGGAATGTTGGGAAATTTGTATAAATAAATAATTTTCCAGTCGATATGTAGACATATTTATTAGAGTTATTATAACGACGAAATTAGTGCAAGCATTATTTATTTTTATTATACACTCGCGACAAAGTCGCTAATCGTATGCTACAATATTTGGAACTATTTGGGCATATTTGCAACTATTTTTTTGGGGAAGTCGACGTGGTCCCGGCCCTACTAAGCTTTTTGTATAACACATACATATCTCGTAAACTACTAAAGCTATATCAACGAAACCCTGAATAATCCTTTCTTTTAGGTACTTTCTTATACAGTCCAAAACTACTAAAAATGCTTTAATTCAGTAAGGAAAAACACCAGAAACCTTACGTTTCATTATACAGGTACATGTACCGGTACAGGTACACCAGGGCTGCACACAAATTGGTATACAAAATTTTAAATGGGCGTGGTTCCGCCCACTTAGGGGTCAAAACCCATATCCCCGAAACTGCTCGACCAATTTCAATGAAATTGGGTCTGTAATATTTTCCTTGCATCTCAATGAAATCTTGTGAAAATAGGCCAAATCGGTTTACAACCACGCATTCTTCCTATATACCAGAACATTGAAGACGATCTGAATCGTTTAAATTAGAATTTATAAAGTAAGCACTAATGAAGATATCGGGATAGAACTTTGTATAAATCCTGCATTTATAGTGTGGCATCGACCTTCTAAAACCGAAATCGGACCATTGGTTTTCAAGGCCCCATATATCGAACATGAGGTCCTCAGTGCTTCCAATCTTTTTTTTACCGAAAATATAGGTAAGTCTATCAGATATTTGATGAAATTCATAGGGAATATTTTTCTTCTAATATTATGCCCCTGCCGAAAATGGGTAAAGGTCATAGGTCATAACTTTCCAACTTTCGATGGACTTTACACCATATATATGACGAATATGTGTGTCAAATTGTGAGTTATATTAATAAAATTAAAAAAAAAAAAATAAATAGCGGGAGTATAACATGTTCGGTTACACTCGAACTTAGCCCATCCTTACATGATATTTTGTAATTTTCGTCAGTACCAGGTTGCCAGGCTAGTTTAGATTATATGGTCTTCGGAATTTTATTCTGGTATTGAATGTTCAAACGCACTCAAACATAAGCGCCTCTAGAAATTGTTTATGCATGGGCTCTATAACAGTGATTCTAAAAAATATTTATCTGTGTAATAAAATATGAATATAATTAAAGTATATATATTTTCAGGAGGACAATTTCAAGTAGAATAATTTCTTCTACCGTTCATTCATGATCCATAAGACCGTTCTATTGTGAATTCTATGATATGCTCTTGCGCTCCCTTTCATTCTGCCTGGCATTTCCATGTCCCTCTCTTACTCATACCGTTTCGGAAACTGAGGCGGGAAATGAAAAAGACCACTCACTACTCACTCTCAAAATACTTATTTATATCCAAGTATGTACCAAATATGTAAAAGTGTAAATGTGTGAATTTAATTGAATTTTCACAGCTATGCTGGTGGTTTTTCTTATGAAGTTGTCAGTGTATACAGCAGGCAGCAGCTTAAATCAGTTCGTATCAGCCAAGAATAATTGTTTTGCGGTATTAAATTAACAGCCCTATTCTGTGCACTTTACAAATTCAACAAATTTCTAATTTGTAAAAAATTGAAATTTATCAAGCATTTCGTATTCTGTGTCTAAAATAAAAAGCTCTTTTCTTTATAAGTTGTTAAGAAGTAAAATGCTCTTGACAAATAAAATATCTCGCTGTGGATAGTTGTGAAAGTGAATTTGTTGCAATGGAGATATTTTACTTTTGTCGTTAGTTTTATACAAAGAGGAAAAATATGAACATGTGGATGGCTCGCGATATTGAGCCGTTTTTATAATATATTAAGAAGTTTATTTTTCCGTTTTTTGTATAAAAAATGAGGATAATAAGGGTAACATTGACGAAATTGTTTTCTATATATTGCATGCGATTCCAGCTTAGCAAATTTTTGTCAACAAAGAACAAAGTTTAGATTTCGTAGTCCCCAAGGAACTTTTCTGAAGCTAAACATAACAACCAACTAAATCAAAATTGCATTCCAAACAGTTTTAAATATATTATAAGGGACATATGTATATGTATTATATTATGAAGTATTCTACGGCTTTGCGGGGGAGCAAAAGACTATGGAGGATCTGGGATGGAAAAGTGAATATATAGGCTCTGCCATTTGATTATCAATCAACTTTATTTACGCGCGGCACTCCCTGTTTGGTTAGGTATAACCCTGTCATCTGTATAGAGTAAATGGAGTTGTGAAACCAAACCAAATACTTTGCATCAGGTCTGAAAGGCTTCAGTCGATATCTCGACAACAGAATCGGATAGATAGGCTGATAACTCTTTGGTCAATCATAAACCAAACTTATCAACGAAACCACACTGAAAAAGGTTCGGTTAAAACAAACACTCATCCAAATAACGGCCTTTTGCATGAAAAATAGTGCCAGGTTCGGAGCATGGAATATTTGCGCACCCTAAGAAAAGTCTAGACCAAAAGCAATGGGTTTATTGTGAAATTGAAGTTAAATTATTAACTATTTTGCAACAAATATTGAAATATATTTGAAAACTTACCTTAAAAAATAATTCAATTCAATTTTTCAATTCAATTCGAATATAATTGGACAGAATCAGCTGTTTCTGTTTACATTATTTTGTTTCCCACACGTGTGGGGAAAAGCTATGCGTACTGAAGCTTTTTACTTTATCAAAATTGTCACAGAATACCAAAAAAGTTCTTACTTGATAAAAATCTGAAAAAAATTTAAACTTTTTTGTTATTTTGTCAAGTGCACAGAATAGGGCTGTAAGTCTTGAATCAGAACGCTGACAGTAAATAAATCGCGTATACGCCATGTCAAACCATCAACTCAATTTGTGCGGTGAGTTCGTGTGACAATGTGTGAATGTTTCTTTAGCTGCTGGAATGTGGGAAACCACAAACAGTATTCAATTATAAGTCATACTGGTTTCCATGGAGTTACAGTTTGTTGTTTGAAAATTAAGATGGGTAGCAATGTTAGCTTGCGGTTTGTTATTGTCGTGGTTTTGTTGTAATTCCTGCTGAAATGTTGCTATTATTTAATATACGTCTTTAATTTTATATTTTACAGAATTAATATTATGCTGATAGAAGTGGCAACACTTTCTAAAACAAAAAAGTATCAAGTGTAGAGTGCGTGAAATAAATCTTCAACATTCAACAAATAAAACCATTTTTTTAGAAAATTTACTTATATTTCTCTGTTTTTTTTTTTATATATTCATTTAATTGTTTAGGTTATGCCAGTTTTATTTGTGAAGATGTGTATCTTTCATGTGTTAATTGTTTTTTGTATACTTGAAAGTTCTGTTGATGGCCAACCAGCTGCAAGCACATTGCTATTCATTCATGAAACCCATTGTTTTGGTTAAAATATAACCGTATTTCTTTTAATATATTTTTTCGATTTTACGGTTAATTGGTATGTCGAAACTATAAACGAAAGTAAATAAGCAAATGGAAAATACAAAAAAATGTTCAGCAAATCTTTTATTGCCTGGATATGAACTCGTGTGTATTGTGGCAATTAGAGACGGAAGAGTATTTCTTTCTATTATCATGTACTATTGCAATCAACAGATGTCAAGCATAGACTTGCCTATCCGGCAGTGTTTCCGTATATAAACTCTTCTGTTAACGAACTTTATGTATTTCGAATGCTAAGCATACTATAAATCAAGCATTTCCCTATGTAAAGCTGAAAAGGAAACGGATACACAAGTTAACAACAGTAAACAGTTTTAGAGTAAATAGCCAACACAGTTGGTAGACATTTTTTTTTGTTTTTTCCTCGCATATACCTATTTATTTATTGTAAATATGTATATGTTTTTGGACTATATATGCACACTGACATCATTTTTGCTCAATTTAAACTGTTGCCCACCAATTAAGCGGCAAATTCATTTCACTCTATGTATATTCATTGCTATTTTAATTTGAGAGCATATTTTTGTTGAATATGATTTATTTAGATTTAGTTTTAAGTGTGAGTAGAGACCTCACATATGCATTTTGGTATTGTTATTATACGCAGCTGGGAAATAAAAGAATATGCCAACTTAATATATACAGTAGTATTTATATATATTTATAGACAAACATGTGTACAATATTTACTTAACATAATCTAAACTAATATATAGAGATATGATAACCAATTGTTGATCACTCAATTGAACAGATTTTTGTTTTTGATTTCGACAGTTTTCACTATTAATTTGTTATTCTTGTAGTTTTTTTTGTACATCTGTTTTGGCTGCTTTTTAATATTCAAGGCAAACAAATATTTTTTTTTCATTTTATTGCTTAATTACTTAGAGCATAATTGCTCGCTTACTAATGCAGTTAACTTATTACAAATAAGAGCAACAAAAAATTTGAATGAGTTAAAAAGCTTTTTGTAGAGAAAAAACTCTTTTAATACTCAAGAATATATAGAGTTTGGTTCACATAACGGTTTGTAAGTCATAAAATGAAACTAGTTAGATATATATCAAAGCTTGAGTAAAAATAAAGAAACCTTGACTTGCTACAAATGTTCAAGAAGCTGAACCACTTCTTGGTCAAAACCCATATCTCAGAAACTACTTGAAATTACTTGACCGATTTCAATGAAATTCGGTATATGAAATTTTATTGTTATCCTAATGACATGGATGGGCGAAATCGGTTCACAGCCACGCCAACTTTTCATACAACTCCATCTCATTCCTTCAGTTTATACTATATACATTAGGAACCAATGAATATGGCTGAATAAAACTTTTCAAAAATACTATATATGAGCTGTGACATCACTTGTGGAAAAATTGTCAAAATCGGACCATGACTTTTCAAGGACCTTGATATCGAACATGAAGAACTCAGGGCCTAATGGTAATTATTCACCGAAAAAATCGGTGAATTTCTCAGCAATTATATTTTTTTCTAATAGTGTGCTTCTGTATGGTTAAAATCGGGCAATAACTTCCCGTACCACCCACATACCAGGAATTACTTCAGCCCTCATATACTATATATGATATTTTCCTTACTTGTTTTTGTATAGGTTATGGCGTCATTAGTAAAGTGAGTTCCGTCTTACAATATTCTAAAGCTGTTCCTACACTCAAAAATATGTCTGATTTTTTCGTCTAAAAGCCCATAATTTTTGAATTCCCTTATTCGAATATGATGATGAGGTATCCTAATCACATTAGGTGGCTATATTTTAATTTGGCTAATACGAATGAATGAGATTAGCTAATATATACCAAGTAAGGAAGAGCTAAGATCGGGTGTAACCGAACATTTTATACTCTCGCAATTTTTATTTAAGTTTATTAATGTAACACACAATATTCGTCATATATATGGTATGAAGTGCATTGAAAGTTGGGAACCCCTAACATTAGGTATATGGGAACTAGGGGAAGTTAAGACTCGATATCACTCATTTTTGGCACGGAGACATATTATTAGAAGCAAAATATCCCCTCTGAATTTCTTTAAAATATCTGGGAGACTTATCGATATTTTCGGTAAATTGATTAGATGCACTGAGGTCCTCATGGTCGCTATATAGGGTCTTGACATCTTATTATCCGATTTCGACGATTTTAGAAAGGCGACCCCACTCTATAGATGCAGTATTTGTGAAAAGTTCTGTTCCGATATCTTCACTAACGCTTAACTTATGTATTGTAAAGTAAACGATTCAGATCGACTTTAAAGTTCTGGTATATGGGAAGTAGGCGTGGTTGTGAACCGATTTTGACTATTTTCAAAATTTTCATAACATATTATTGGGATGCCAGGAGAATGTTATGAACCGAATTTCATTGAAATTGGGCGATTAGTTTCGGAGATATGGTTTTTGACCCATAAGTGAGCGGACCACGCCCATTTCAAACTTTGAGTGCAGCTTTTCTGTACCATTTTTACCATGAAATTTACCGTTTCTAGTGTTTTTCCTTAGTGAATTAAAGCATTTTTAGTAGTTTTCTACATAATCTTTGTATGGGAAGTAAGCGTGGTTATAATCCGATTGCCTCCATTTATAAGGAGGTGGCTAAAAGAAACGACACTAGAGAGTTTGCTTGATATAGCTTTAGTAGTTTACGAAATATGTTCAAAAAACTTAGTATACACCTTGCTAGTGCGATCCTTTGTACCAAATTTTTCTTTCATAGTTTTATATATGGCTTATGTGTTTTCCGTTTTCGCCATTTTGTGGGCTTAGCAGTGGTCCGATTTTTGTATACCAAGTTTCATTAACATATTTAAATTTTTACTCACGTTATCGCTTACACGGATAGACGGATGGACATACATGCGGATTTCATTTAAATGAAACAACCGTTATGTGAACGAAACTTTAATACCCTCTTTAGCAACTTTGTTGGAGCATCGTACCTCTTGATGATTTCGATATCCTTATTTGAAAGCTGTAACAATTTTAAATTAATTAATTTTTCAACTCAAAGGTGATTTGCAAACATCTTATATTGATAAAAGATCAGCGAGGTCAATTTAGTTCGGTCAGTTACGGGCGTATCTAAAGCTACTAATATATTTCTGTTTGACCTTTTTATTATTAAATCTCATTTTATCAAGTTAAAACGATCCCGGTATCTATGACCGTTCTCAATACTACAACAAGAATAGAAATGTTAAACTACAGATGTGCACACACATTCTCGCAAAGTGCCGTTAGTATATATTTCCTATTCTACACCAAGTCACTTAAAGTAGCGCCTAACTATAATTCTACTGACTAAATTCTTGTCTATTATCTGTCAATGTCAGCGGCAATTTATGTACAGGTGCGCGTCTAAGTAAAGCACCACAGAATGTAGATACCACCGGCATAGGTGATAGATGTGTGCATGTGTGAATGCGTACGCTATAAGAGCTAGGCAATTCAAAAGATTAACACGTACAAATGTCAATATTTATTATGGAATATGCGTGACTCTGCTGACATGTGCAGATTTTCAACAACTTTTATGTGTGCACATACATACGTACATATATAAGCAGGCCTGTGCCTTTCATATACCGTGTGACACACCTGTATGATGAAAGTGAAAATTGTCGCCTTTATATGCTTTGCGTTAATTGGAGATGAAATTTGCGTTTATATTGAAATGAAACGACACTGAGCGTGTGGCAAGTGAGTTGCTTGAAGCACATAATTAATATGCGCACATTACGGGATCAACGAACAAAAGGTTGAACTACCTTAGCATAGAGACAGGTTAACCAGCAAAAAACTGCTGTGAACTAGACTTAAAGTAAATAAAGAAAATTGAGATGAGCTTTCAGGTTCACTTTACTCTCCGCTTATACTTTACGCTAACAATTTTCACATTTGTCATACCCATTTTCATTGTCAATGCCAGTATACAAGCCTAAAATGGGTGAATGGGATAAACTTGATATAAAGCAATTGTAATTGTTTTTCCAATTAATCGCTGGCCCCAATTTCATTATATACGGCGCAATTCAGCTGTTTCCATTATGGCTTAAGGATTACAAGCGCACGTGCCCAGTAACAAAGCTTCAATGTACACTTGAAAGGTGCTATTGTGTATAGGATCAATAAGGAAGTAGACAAATCGACTTTAAAACTATAAATGTCTATTTTATTGATATTTGCAGCAAAGCACTCACAATCAATATAAAGAAACACAATATATCAATTCATATTAACTGTGTGAATAGTTTGTAAAGAACTCAAGATGCGTTTGTTCTTACTAAAAAAAAAATTAAAATGGGCGTGACGTCGCCCACTTATGGGTCAAAAACCATATCTCATTAACTACTCGACAGATTTCAATGAAATTAGGTATATAATATTTTCTTGACATCCTGATAACATGGATGAAAAACCACATCCACGCCTACTTCCCATATAACTCAATTTTGATCTGATTCGTTCATTTTATAATATATAAATTAGGAACCAATGATGATAGCGGAATAAACTTTTACATAAATATTGTATTTGAGCTGAGGCATCACTTGTGGAAAAATTGTCAAAATCGGAGTATACTTTTCAAAGCCCCGAATATCGAACATGAAGAACTCAGTGCCTAAGGGTAATTTTTCACTGAAAATATCGGTAAATCTTAATTCAGACAGAATCTTTTTCTTCTAACAGTGTGTCTCAGTACCAAAAATTATTAAAATCGGGTCATAGCTTTCTCTAGCTCCCATATACCTTAATTGGGATTATCAAACTTCTAGTGGGATTTATACTGCATATATCTCTTAATATGTGAAATTTCTTAGTCAAATTAAGTGAGCATATATGTTGGTGTTGAAAATGAGTGAAATCGGTTCTAGAATTACCTCAGCTTATTTATGATGATTTTCATTATTCTATTGGCCGAATATATGGGTATAATTATGTTATCCTAATAAAGTTTCATCAACAAATTACGAGAGTATAAAATGTTCGGTTGCGCCTGAAATTAGCCTTTCCTTATTTGTCTTTCATATATTTAATCGATCCATACTTCATCCATACTTACGGAGCAAAAAAAGTAATTAGCTATACGTGTACATCCTTAAAGTCGGAGTGTGACTTCATGCAATATCTTTTGTTATGTTTTTGTTGTCACATGATGGCAGTATTCATATATTTAGAGTAAATACATATATATCAGCTAATATTTACGGTAAAAACACTATCAGCGATCATTCCTATTTTCACTCTTCATTAAATCACCAAGTTATGTGCAGTTATTGAAACTAATACAATCGTTTCCAGGTACTCATTCTGCTTTAAGGTAATAACAGTGGTAACCAGATTAATATAATAATAATTGCATACATATATTGTAACTGAAGCATATGATATTAGTACAAAATCCAATTATGTGCAACATTAGATATTCGCATTTCCTAGATTTGCATATCTTCACCTTGGCACTAGGTGTACATGAATGCGGATTAATTGATACAAGTTTTGGGTACGAAAGCAAATATCTGTATGCGCTAATTATGCAAATACACTCATAGTTTTAACAGCATATATTGTATATAGCTGAAAGGCATTTCAATTGATTGTTTTCAAATTATTAGTTTTATATCGAATTAATTGACACATATGCGTATATGTATGTATGTTGAATCGATTTCTGTTAAATTGATTGCTGTGGTCTATTGCATTTTACAGTTAAAGGAGATACTGCATTTTGGTAAAATTTGTTGAAATGCTTTTTGTAGAAAATTGAGAATGTTGAATAGTAATTTTTAACTATAAAATATAATTCGATATACCACAAGTATTCGTACAGAAATTAGGTGAGTTTTTCGTTAGAAATTTGACTTGTAGCTGCAGATGAAAATATTAAAAATTTCTATAATTTTGTATTACTCTATTACATAAGCATGACATAAATGTAATTGAGTAATATAAAAATGTGGAAATTTTTATTGAACTTAAATGTTAAACCATCGGTTTATGGTATATACAATGTTCGACAAAATTATCCGGTTAAAGCCAGCACTAAAATGATTTTTCTTGGATATATTGCATTAATATTCTACATTTGAACTATTTGTTTCGAAACACGCGATCTACCAAGTTCAGAAAAAGTGATTGTGGTATGTTTTGCAAGAAGTCCTTCAATCAAGACGAGGTTATCATTCAAATTTTGATATAAACACTTAATAGGATTTAAGTCAGAGGTTTTGGCATGCCATAGTAGGAGCTCTATCGATTTTTGATCTTTCTTCTTCTTTCGTAACCCGACTTGTATGTTAGGGCTCATTGTCCTGCTGGTATATGGAGTTATCTTCTAATTACATTTTTTGTGCTGCCAGATACCAGATTTTATAAAACACTTTAGCTACAGCAACTCCAAACTAAAACATTTCCACCTCCGAAGTTAATGGTGCCTTGGATGTTCTTACTTTACTCTTTCGTCAATCTTTTTAACTGTCTTTCGTATTTTTCAATTAAAGCTAACTCCCATTGCTCCCAGTTAGTATTTTCTAAACATTTGGCGGCATTTGATAATACTTTTTGGCAAATTAAAATGAGGAAATATTCAAATAATAGTAAAAAATGCGGAGGGGTATCCATAATTTTGTCGGATAATGTATGTATGAAATCTTTTATAAGTCCAGCTGTGACAATCACGTAATTTCATTTCGCCTAAACTGCACATTTTACTTGAACTAAAATGTTACCAAAAATTCAATGAACCGGTAGAACACAGTTGCAAAAGTCAAAGGCCAACAAAAGTTCGGCAAAATCTGGTCAGTCACATTAAAAACTTTTCCAATCACCTATAATAATTGTTGCGTACGCATATAAATGCTCAATAAGTGCACAACTCAATGAGCATCAATAAGAAATCCAAATTAATTAGCAACAACAATTTGCTGCTTACACAAATTAGTGAAGTTCAACAAAGTGAATACAAAGACTTATCTCAAGGTTTATTAAGTTGGCAAGCAGAGAAGCTAAAACGCAGTAATGCACTTGCTAAACAACGTAGTAAAGCAAGCCTCATTATTGTACGCATCGAGAGCGTGAACTTGATTTGGAGTAGTATACTTCTGTTGAGAAAGGAAGAAACACTTTCTATTTTCATCTCCAATTTTTTTGTGATAACCTATGGAATGTAAGTTAGTTTATCAGCCTGTAAATGTATATCTGCTTATATTCATCTCAGTACAATTATTTAAAATCCAATAACAACCCTTTTATAAAGCAGGTGCATAAACTAAATAGCAAATCATTCAGAAAATAACAATGTAACAATGAATTAATTAAAAACAATTAATCAAAGAACCCGAAAACCGAACAAAGCCATAAAAAGTGAAAGTTATTTGCGGAACAAACGTTTCTTTTTGGGCTTTTGTATGTGTTGATATAATTTCCATATGTATGTATGTATATATAAACACACATACATACACATTTTTAACACACTTAATTTTTTTTTTTCAAACCAATTTCGAAAGTTTTCCCGTTGCCAGCAACGAAAAATGCCTTCAGCTCCACAGCTGCTGACGCTGCTTTGAAATCCGCCGCTCCATCAAAGATGTGCTTTGCCTGTGCAGGTGTGTGGTACCGTAGGCTGCCTTTGTTGAACAATGAGACAATATTATCAGTTTGAACATTACTTGCAGCAACAAAAGCAAACATCCCGCTTCAACACCAATACAGGCATCAACTCCTCGTCAGCAGTATGCTATTGTTCTTTGAGAATTTGAATATACGAGTATATTTACAAATGTAAACTTGTAGGTGTTGCCAGCGGTTGGGCTGCTGGCTGCCTTTTGTTCAGTTAACATAATAATCATGTCTTTCAAGGCCCCCAAACCGCACATTTTGAGAGGAGCAAAGCAAAATAAAACAAGTAAGGAAGGGCTAAGTTCGGGTGTAACCGAACATTTTATACTCTCGCAATTTATTTATTGAACTTTATTTATATTAAATAATACATAATTTGACCCACATATTCGTTATAGATATTCTATAAAGTCCATTGAAAGTTGGAAACCATAATATTAGGTTAGAAGAACCGAGGTCCTCATGTTCGATATATGGGGCCTTGAAAACCTATGGTCCGATTTCGGCGATTTTTAGAATGGGGCTGCCACACTATTAACATAGTATTTGTGCAAAGTTCTGCACCGATATCTTCACTAGTGCTTACTTTATATATTGTAAAGCAAACGATTCAGATCGTCTTCAAAGTTATATAGGAAGTAGGCGTGGTTGTAAAGCGATTTGGCCTATTTTCACAACATATCATTGGGATGTAAGGAAACTATTATTATTAACCCAAACGATTACCCTCCTCCCGCCCAACCGACGCGTGGGGCGCAGTCCGCATACGAGCGGAATTTGCCAAGTCTAGAAAGGCAAGAGATTTTTAAGCGTCCGGTTCTCAAACTGCTCAGCTACAGAAACAAACATTTCAACAGCTGAGAATTAAAAATTTATAAAAACAAAAAGTTAAAAATTTCTGAATATTACTTATTAAGAGAAGACAAAATAGTTTTTTGATGCTAAATATTGAGTCAGATGGATCAAATGTGCTGGAATGCGAATTAAAATCATGACATATTCGGCAGAATGGTTCATTTAACTCAAAATTTGTTCTAGAAGATTTTAGAAATAATGGTCTAAACTGCCTGGATGAACGCAATGGGACATTAAACTTAATATCAGACAAAAGGAATGAACTACAACCTAACCCATTCAGAAGTTTTACTAGGAAAATTATACCTAGCATTTCTCTGCGACTAGTGAGTGTGGGAAGATTTATAAGTTTTAAACGACTAGTATACGGGGGAAGATTCAATCTTGAATCCCAATGTAAGTGGCCTAAAGCAAAAAGTAAAAATTGTTTTTGAACGGACTCAAGCTTATCAGAATGGGATTGATAGCTAGGACTCCATACCATAGAACCATACTCCAATATAGGCCTTACCAATGTTGTAAAAAGAATTTTAGTAATATACGGATCACTAAATTCTTTAGACCAACGTTTAACAAAGCTAAGAGCACCTTTAGCTTTTAAGACAATTGAATTTACATGAGAATTAAAATTTAGTTTAGGGTCCATATTAACTCCTAAATCAACAAAGCTAAAAACTTGCTCTAAACTGAAGTTATTTATTACATAGGGGGAAAGATCAACAGTTCTACGGGAAAAGCACATCGTTTTACATTTTTTAAGATTCAGTGGCATATCATTTTTGTGACACCAAGTAACTAAATTATTTAAATCCGATTGCAACTCAGTCCTTTCGTTATGAGAAGTAACTATATGATTCCGCATATAATAAAATTTCTGAAAACTTAATCACTGAGGGTATATCATTGATGAACAACAAGAACAGAATCGGGCCGAGATGACTACCCTGTGGAACCCCTGAAGTGACACTAATTGAATCGGATAATGTATTATTAAATAAAACTTGTTGTTTTCTGTTAGTAAGATATAAGGATACCCATTCAAGAAGTCTTGGTTGAAAACCAAGAAGATTCAGTTTTTGCAAAAGAATTGAGTGGTTTACTCTATCGAATGCTTTACTAAAGTCTGTATATATAACATCAGTATTCTTATTATCCCTAAAACCCATTGACACATGGTTTACAAATTCAAGCAAGTTTGTTACTGTAGATTTCCCTTTACAAAATCCATGCTGAGAGAATGAAATTAAAGGAGAGATTAAGAAAGTTATTTGGTCAGTGACAATAGCTTCAAAAAGTTTGGGTATAGCTGACATTTTAGCTATCCCCCTATAGTTCTCAACAGATGATCTAACTCCACTTTTATGCAAAGGTAATATAAAAGAGTTTTTCTACATCGACGGAAAAATACCTTGTTTAAGAGATAGGTTAAAAAGCTTAGTTAAGGGCAGATAGATATAAGAAAGCTTGAGGGAATCATATCAGGGCCATATTTAAATGAATTTTCTAACGTAACTAAATAATTTAAGACATCCGTTTCAGAAATAATTGGTGTATTAATTACAGTACTCGGACATAACACTTGGTGATATGGCACATTCATAGGGTAGTTTGAACAATAATTGGATTTGAAGAATTCTGCAAACATATTAGAAATAATATAATTGTCACATGACATTGTTGATTTATATTTCATCGCGGACGGAAAATTTGAAATCCTGCGTTTGGAGTTAACGAAACCATAAAACAATTTCGGATTACGAATAATATTATTTTTTACTTTGATTATGTAGTTTTTATAACATTTTTTGTTAAGTTCCTCAAACTGACGACGCAATTTAGAATATTTTTAAATAGTCAACAAGAGCTCCAGTTCTCTTATAAAGTTTAAAAGCACGAGCTTTTACAAATCAAGTTTCATTGAAATCGGTCGAGTAGTTCCTGAGATATGGTTTTTGACCCATTAGTGGGCGACGCCACGCCCATTTTCCATTTTGTAAAAAAATCTGAGTGCATCTTTCATCTGCCATTTCTTATGTGAAATTTAGTGTTTCTAACGTTTTTCGTTAGTGAGTTAACCCACTTTTAGTAATTTTCAACCTAACTTTTGTATGGGAGGTGGGCGTGGTTATGATCCGATTTCTTTCATTTTTGGACTGTATTGGGAAGTGGCTAAAAAAACGACTGCAGAAAGTTTGGTTTATATAGCTCTATTGGTTTGCGATATATGTACAAAAAACTTAGTAGGGGGCGGGGCCACGCCCACTTCCCCAAAAAAATTACATCCAAATATGCCCCTTCATAGTGCGATCCCTCATACCAAATTTTATTTCCATAGCTTTATTTATGGCTTAGTTATGACATTTTATGTGTTTTCGGTTTTCGCCATTTTGTGGGCGTGGCAGTGGTCCGATTTTGCTCAACCTTCCTATGGTGCCAAGAAATAAGTGTGCCAAGTTTCATCAAGATATCTTAATTTTTACTCAAGTTACAGTTAAGTTGAACTCCACTCTTCACCCTGATCACTTTGGTATATATAACCCTATATCTAACTCGTTTAGTTTTGGGTGTTACAAACAACCGTTATGCGAACAAAACTATAATACTCTCTTTAGCAACTTTTGTTGCGAGAGTATAACAAGTTATGAAAGGATAAGTTCGGGTGCAACCGAACATTTTATACTCTCGCAATTTATTGCTATATTTTTATTAAGATAACACACAATTTGATCCATATATTCGGCATAAAGTCTAATAGAAAAACGAAAGTCATCATATATAGTATAGGGGCCATCCATAAATTACGTCACACGAATTTAAGGACTTTTTAACCCCTCCCCCTCCTTGTCACAAGTTGTCACATTTTGAACTCATCGTCATCATTCATTAAACGGAGAATCTCTCGGGGACGTCTAGCCGCAATTCTTTGAGGACGAATTTTCGCGATAGGTAACAGCTCTTGTTTTTTATGTGATTGTTTGTGTTCATTGGTGGCTTTATATGAAAAAAAAAAATATAGGCCACATATGCTACACGATCTTTTAAATAAGTATGACTCGACACTAGGGCAATAACTATCATATGGAACTTGTTCAGATGAGATGATGCTTGGAGATTTAATAATATCTGTAGTAATAATGGAGCAAACTTTGCGTCGTTGTCTTCACTCCATGTGACTCCATAACCTTCTGATGTCTGTTTAATTAACACAGGTGGTGGTAAAAATCCTTCTTTTAACAATTTCCAAAGACTAGAACGTCTTACACCGCAACATGCAATAGTTTCACATTTAACTATTTGTAAAAATTATTGTGACTAACGTACATGTTTAGCATACCAAGTAGCATTATTTTTCAACATCATAGCCTGTCCAGTAACAGTTGGTGCAACATATTCAGCAACGACTGGAAAATTTTCAATGACTAACTTGCTCCAAATCTCAGCCAACACATTGCCCGCACATTCGAAATTTCGTTTTTCTAGATCTAAGTCAGTAGTTCGAGTAATTGAATCAAGATGTGACCCAAAAGCATCATGTTTTAATCGGCGTGGTACAGAGCAGCCAGTCGTCTAGCACCCAGGGGCGCAGTAGAGCGGGAAACGATATTGACCCCCCCGTGCCCCTTGTCACACAATGTCACTTCTGAATGATACCCTCCCCCCCCTTTCAAGGTGTGACGTAATTTATGGATGGCCCCATATAGGCTGAGGTAATTCCTAAACCGATTTCAGATTGAATTAAATTGAGATATCTGAGAGATTTACCGTTTTTTTTCAGTGAAAAATTACCATAAGGCAAATACAATATTTGTGTATAGTTTTACTTCGCTATATTCATTGGTTCCTTATATATATATTATAAAGTGAAGGAATCAGATGGAATCCAAAATTGAGTTATATGGGAAGTTGTCGTGGTTGTGAACCGATTTCAACCATTTTCCTCACGTGTCATCGGGGTGTCAAGAAAATATTATATAACAAATTTCATTGAAATTTGTCGAGTAGTTCCTGAGATATGGTTTTTGACCCATAAGTGGGCGATGTCACACCCATTTCCCATTTCGTGAAAATATCTGATTGCAGCTCCTTTCTGCTATTTCTTCTGTAAAATTTAGTTTTCTGACGCCTTTCGTTAATGAGTTAAGCACTTTTAGTAATTTTTATACTCTCGCAACAAAGTTGCTACGAGAGTATTATAGTTTTGTCCACATAACGGTTGGTTGTAAGTCCTAAAACAAAACGAGTTAGATATAGGGTTATATATATCAAAATGATCAGGGTGACGAGAAAAGTTCAAATCCGGATATCTGTCTGTCCGTCCGTCCGTCTGTCCGTCCGTGCAAGCTGTAACTTGAGTAAAAATTGAGATATCTTAATGAAACTTGGAAGACGTATTTCTTGGCACCGAAAGAAGGTGAAGGTTAAGTTCGAAAATGGGAGTAATGGGACCACTACCACGCCCACAAAATGGCGAAAAGCGAAAACACATAAAGTGTCATAACTAAGCCATGAATAAAGCTATTGAAATAAAATTTGGTACAAAGGATCGCACTATGAAGGGGCATATTTGGATGTAATTTTTTTGGGGAAGTGGACGTGGCCCCGCCCCCAAATAGCTTATTTATATATATCTCGCAAACCAATTAAGCTATATAAACCAATCTTTCTGCAGTCGGTTCTCTTACGTACGCCACCATACACCATGAAAATAGGTGAAATCGGATAATAACCACACCCTCCTCCCATACAAAGGTTAGTTTGAAAATTACTAAAAGTGGGTTATCTCACGTCAGAAACACTAAATTTCACATAAGAAATGGCAGATGTAAGCTGCACTCAGTTTTTTACAAAATGGGCGTGGCGTCGCCCACTTATGGGTCAAAAACCATATCTCAGGAACTACTTGACCGATTTCAATGAAACTTGGTTTGTAATAGTTTCCTTACATCCCAAGGATATGTTGTGAAAATAGGCCAAATCGCTTCACAACCACGCCTACTTCCTATATACCAGAACTTTGAAGACGATCTGAATCGTTTGCTTTACAATATATAAAGTAAGCACTAGTGAAGATATCGGTGCAGAACTTTGCACAAATACTATGTTTATAGTGTGGCAGCCCCATTCTAAAAATCGCCGAAATCGGACCATAGGTTTTCAAGGCCCCATATATCGCACATGAGGACCTCGGTGCTTTTAACATAATATTATGGTTTCCAACTTTCAATGGATTTTATACCATATATATGACGAATATGTCGGTCAAATTGTGTGTTATATTAATAAAATTAAATAAATAAATTGCGAGAGTATAAAATGTTCGGTTACACCCGAACTTAGCCATTCCTTACTTGTCAAACTAACTTTTGTACGGGAGGTGGGCGTGGTTATTATCCGATTTTTTTTACTGTATTAAGAAGTGGCTAAAAGAAACGAATGCAGAAAGTTTGGTTTATATAGCTTTATTGATTTGCGAGATATATACAAATAACCGATTTGGTTACGGGGCCACTTACCAAAAAAAGATACGTCCAAATATGCCCCTTACTAGTGCGAACCTTTATTCCAAATTTTACTTTTATAACTTTATTTATGGCTTAGTTATGACACTTTATGTGCTTTCGGTTTTCGCCATTTTGTGGCGGTGGCAATGGTCCAAAGCGTTACTTACAAATACAACTTTAATTCGATGGGAATTAACTGCAACGAAAAAATAACTTCTTCATTTAAAGCACATATGTATAAGAAAAACCATGGTTTTCTTACAATATGTTTACTGACACTGTAAAGTGCCAATTTATAGTATATTTTTCTCTGAGTTTAGGGTGTGTTTTAACACCAAAAAGACCCCCCCCCCCCTGCGGATCCGCCACTGTTTTGGATATTATAATCATAACACAAAAAAGTAGTTAATAAAATATATTTTAATAACATACCACAAACCCAAATTACAATTTTATAATTTTTTTTTTATTTTTCAAAAATATTCTTGCTAACAGATACTACGTTTATGCTTCCTTTCTACTCGGTTATATTATACACGGGTAAGTTCAACCCACATGCATAAACACTTTTTCAACACGAGTTAAATGATCTACTCGGATAGAATATACACATTTTCGTTACGTATGGAAACGAGTTAACTCGAATGCATAAACGAATTTAGAGTTAAGTTGAACGTCAAATCAGCTGATTTTTTGTGCCGGTGTATATTGTTTTGACAAATTGAATATACATGGTTCCCGTATTGCCGATTTTTCGCTAAAAACCCCTACCCCCTTTACTACCGTCAAACGTCTGGTGCTGTGTAGTACTACAGTAACCGGTTATTGGTTACTGTTTGGCACCGGTTTTTTTGTGGCGACGAGTGGGTAGTCGGTTTTCGTAGAAAACCCGGTTTTTTTGGGTCGGTCAGTGGTCGGTTTTGCTCGTGCATTTCTGTCCGAACACTTCTCAACCGATTTATGCCGCACACCCCTTATACCTGGAAAATACGGACATATATCTGTATTTGGACTCAGCAGCGGTGTATATTGTTTTGACAAATTGCATATACAGGGTTCCCGTATTGTCAATAAAAATTTAATTATTTACCAAAAATTCTATTCAATTCAGAATTTACCTCTGGTAGAGTATTTGCCGTTTATGCTTATAGGCTTTACCCATGTAGAATGTAACCGAATAGAAATGAAGCATAAACGTAGTAAGAGCTTACAGTTAAAAAAATGTTGGAGTTTTTATACCTTATTCAGTTAACATTTTAATCATTTGTGGTTTTACTAATAAACAAAAAAAATACATTTTTTTACCAGCTGGTTCAGCGGAGAAGTTTCTTCCGCCTTAGAGGCAATAAATGAGGAAAATTTTGATTTTATTGAGTTAATTTTTTCATTAGAATAATATAAATAATTAAGTATTTTAATTATTCTTTAATTGTTATTTATTTTTGACCATGGGTTGCACTCTCCATTTAGGCATTTGTTAATATTTATAGCGATTGCAATACGAATCGGAAATTGAAGTCGTTTAAACACAAACGTTGTATTGGTAGAGATCATTGAGATCCTCCTTCTTTTTTACTATCAAACGCGTTTCGGTGTACAGTTTTATATATATATATATATATATATTTGGCGTAGGAACCGCTTTAAGCGATTATAGCCGAATAGCGATTATAGTTTTAGTTGTTTTAATTTTCGAAGCTTGATTACTACGGAACCAATCTTTAGTCGTAAATTGTACTGTGGCCAGCCAAGCACATCCAAGGAGTTTATAGTTGGTGGTTTCACCTCTATTTATTACACAGTCAATAGATTTGAATAAATGAAGTGTAAGAATTACAAACATCATTCTGAATTATGTAGCTTAAATCATCTACATTTTTATTCAAAGCCGCCCACTTAACTATTCATTATTTTTATGGTTGGCATGAAAAGGTACTCGACGATTACCAATAGTCAGCAATTGCTCAGAGATATCTTCGACAGATGTATAGTTCAGTAACACAACTCTCATGTCTGTTGCTAGTTGAAGTTTCTTCACATAACGCCATACATTTGATAATTTGAGGCAAACGTTTATTTCGTCATAGTCAGACAGTAATATCATTGCGCCTCAAAGGATACCCAATCATTGTGTAGATCTTTTAGTGTTCGGTTAAATGCTTCCACTGCACGTTTATGCGCTATTATGCATTCGTCTCACATGATTTTCTCGTTTATGCTATATCTTATTCCATGTTATATAAATGTTACATTGCCCGAAGAGCGAAAAAAAACTTGGTAAAATATATACGCACTGTACTAAAAGAAATATTCAATCACTGCTTTCTCAATAATTAAATTTTACGACTTCTTACACTGACATTGAATTTTATAATGCAAGATTTTAGATCGAAAACAAACGGCTTTTTCACTCTAACGCATGGACATTACACGTGGCACAGTTTCTGTTAGATATTTTAAGATATTCAATTAGAATTATTATAACCTTAATACAGAAATTGACTCTATAAAATGTTTTGTAACATAAATTCCCAATTTCAAATCTTCATATATTCAAACATAGACCAAAGGGTATTCAACAAAGTGATCTAAGTATATGACATTTCATTTTTCTTTACCCGTATTTGACATGTTTGTTGCCATTGATTTAACCCTTACATTTATTCAAAAATTCAAATTTTGAAATTCAAAAGTAAACAAATTTCAAAACAACAAAAATATTTTTAAAACAAGTAAGGAAGGGCTAAGTTCGGGTGTAACCGAACATTTTATACTCTCGCAATTTATTTATTTAACTTTATTAATTTTTATAATACACAATTTGACCCACATATTCGTCATATATAAGTCCATTGAAAGTTGGAAACCATAATATTAGGTTAGAAGTACCGAGGTCCTCATGTTCGATATATGGGGCCTTGACAACCTATGGTCCGATTTCGGTGATTTTTAGAATGGGGCTGCCACACTATAAACGTAGTATTTGTGCAAGGTTCTGCATCGATATCTTCACTAGTGCTTACTTTATATATTGTAAAGTTAACGGTTCAGATCGTCTTCAAAGTTCTGGTATATAGGAAGTAGGCGTGGTTGTGAAGCGATTTGGCCTATTTTCACAACATATTATTGGGATGTAAGGAAACTATTACAAACCAAGTTTCATTGAAATCGGTCGAGTAGTTCCTGAGATATGGTTTTTGACCCATAAGTTGGCGACGCCACGCCCATTTTCCATTTTGTAAAAAAATCTGAGTGTAGCTTCTATCTGCCATTTCTTATGTGAAATTTAGTGTTTCTCACGTTTTTGGTTAGTGAGCTAACCCACTTTTAGTAATTTTCAACCTAACCTTTGTATGGGAGATGGGCTTGGTTATTATCCGATTTCTGTCATTTTTGGACTGTATAAGGAAATGGCTAAAAAAATAGACTGCGGAAAGTTTGGTTTATATAGCTCCATAGGTTTGCGAGATATATACAAAAAACCTATTTGGGGGCGGGGCCACGCCCACTTCCCCAAAAAAATTACATCCAAATATGCCTCTTCATAGTGCGATCCTTCATATCAAGGCTTAGTTATGGCACTTTATGTATTTTCGGTTTTCGCCATTTTGTGGGCGTGGCAGTGGTCCGATTTTGCTGATTTTCGAAATTAACCTTCTTATGGTGCCAAGGAACACATATTGAAGAAATTTTATTAAGATAACGCACAAATTTACCCATAAATTCGGAATAAAGTTTAACAGAATAACGAAAATCTATACTAATATTATAAAGCTGAAGAGTTTGTTTGTTTGTTTGTTTGAACGCGCTAATCTCCGAAACTACTGGTTCGAATTGAATAATTCTTTTTGTGTTGGATAGTCCATTTATCGAGGAAGGCTATAGGCTATATAGCATCAGGAATGAAGAAACAGTGGTAAATGTGTAAAAAACGGGGGAAATTATTTATCTTTGAAGGTTTCCGTTCCTTGCGCTGCGAAAGCGGTTCAAGATTAGATACGCTAAGGATCTAGAACGAATGAAATGTTCAGAGGTTGTTCGTTGTGGATTTCCATACATTTTTTTTCAATCTATCTATAAAAAAAAACAATTCGGAAAAGTCGGGAATTGGCAAGTGGCAACAGAGAATTCAGAATTGCGAATGAACGGTGACATCTACAATGAAGCATTGAAATTCATATGCCATCACCAAATCGTCAAATTAGAGATGTACTGAATCGTGCATACGACAGAATAACTTTGGAACAACAAGTATAAAGAAATGTTCCATTATTTCATGAGCAGCAAAAGACAACCTATGATGAATTGATTAAGGCTGTCCATGATGGAAATGGTGGACTTTTATTTCTTGATACGCACGGTGGAACTGGGAATCCTGATTGATTCTGATATCATTGATTTTGGCAACAATACGATCTCAAAATGGCATTACGTTGGCTCTCGCGTCTACTGGAATTGCAGCAACGCTACTTGAAGTTGGAAGAACGGCACATTCGACATTGTAGCTTCAGTTAAACATGCAAATCTATGAAACATCTATGAGATGAGCGCAATTTTCTAGAAGCACTTGACAGAACAATGAAAGATCTGTGGAATAATAATCGTCGCTTTGGTGGCGTAATGATACTGTTATTGACAAACACATTCTGTTATTTCGAAATCAACAACGGCGGAGGAATTGAACGCATGTCTCAAGTCATCGTACTTGTGGCGGAACGTGAAAACCATATGATTGACCATGAATATGCGTGTGTTCCTGCAACAGGAAAGCACCGCAGAAGATTTGCAAAGAACTGGGCAAATTCTGGTTAATACTTCTAATGGTTTGTAATCAATCCGAACATTAGCCAAATTTATCGTAACTACGATTGGTTGAGTGCACGCAGATTTTTAAATGCCAAAAATACCGATGTCGATGATTTAATCTATACGACTTAAAGTTAACTTCCGGGATATTTGTGTTCAAACACATCGATCGATCATGTTGAAAATGAAGACGAAGCTGTGAATTATCCAGTGAAATTTCTAAATTCTTTGTCATTATAATGCTTTGTCATTTATTAGGCTTCGCAATCTTCAAGCAGCTATCGAATAATGTAATAGTTTCAAGAATTTTTTAAAGGGACTTACAAGGGGGCAGAATGCTTGATTCCACGAATTTCTTTGAGTTCCAACGATTTGCCATTTCCGTTCAAACGTATTCAGTTTCCAACTAGACTTGCATTTGGGATGACAATCAACAGGTCTCAAAGACAGTCGCTGGAGGTGTGTGACATAAATTTCATTCACGAGTTGAAAAACCATCTTTTTTGTACATTTACGCACCGGGACAGAAAACAAAAAATGTTGTTTATTAAGCTGAGTTACATTGAAAAAAAAATTAGAAAAATCGCAAATAAATGTTTTCCAACACTATACAAATTCAACTTTGTTTTCAAAACAAATAATTTCACGCAGTGCAACGACTGCGGAGTCAGCTAGTGTATTTATATATGTAAGAGAGACACCATTCTCAGAAGTATGTTCTTACAATAATCAGCAAATGTGTAAGGGTTTTAATAGATTTATAACAGTGTCGACCAGCTCCTACTATTTTTATACTCTCGCAACAAATGTTGCTAAAGAGAGAATTATAGTTTTGTTCACATAACGGTTGTTTGTAACACCCAAAACTAAACGAGTTAGATATAGGGTTATATATACCAAAGTAATCAGGGTGAAGAGTGGAGTTCAAATCCGAATGTCTGTCTGTCCGTCCGTCCGTCCGTCCGTCTGTGCAAGCTGGAACTTGAGTAAAAATTAAGATATCTTGATGAAACTTGGCACACTTATTTCTTGGCACCATAGGAAGGTCGCTTTCGAAAATGAGCAAAATCGGACCACTGCCACGCCCACAAAATGGCGAAAACCGAAAACACATAAAGTGCCATAAATAAAGCTATAGAAATAAAATTTGGTGTGAAGGATCGCACTATGAAGGGGCATATTTGGATGTAATTTTTTTGGGGAAGTGGGCGTGGCCCCGCCCCCTACTAAGTTTTTTGTACATATCTCGCAAACCAATAGAGCTATATAAACCAAACTTTCTGCAGTCGTTTTTTTAGCCACTTCCTAATGCAATCCAAAAATTAAAGAAATCGGATCATAACCACGCCCACCTCCCATACAAAAGTTAGGTTGAAAATTACTAAAAGTGGGTTAACTCATTAACGAAAAACGTCAGAAACACTAAATTTCACATAAGAAATGACAGATGAAAGCTACACTCAGATTTTTTTACAAAATGGAAAATGGGCGTGGCGTCGCCCACTTATGGGTCATAAACCATAGCTCAGGAACTACTCGACCGATTTCAATGAAACTTGGTTTGTAATAGTTTGCTTACATCCCAATGATATCTTGTGAAAATTGGCCAAATCGCTTCACAACCACGCCTACTTCCTATATACCAGAACTTTGAAGACAATCTGAATCGTGTACTTTGCAATATATAAAGTAAGCACTAGTGAAGATATCGGTGCAGAACCTTGCACAAATACTATGTTAATAGTGTGGCAGCCCCATTCTAAAAACGCCGAAATCGGACCATACGTTTTTAAGGCCCCATATATCGAACATTTTATGAAAAAATGAAGCGACTTAACGAAGGTTTCAAGACCGGAGCATCCTCATGTAGAGACCAAGGTGGTAATCTGGTAACCAATGTCCAGGGCATACTGGGATTATGGAGGGAACACTTCTCCGAACTGCTGAATGGCAGTGAGAGTACAACACCAGGAGATGGCGAACCCGATCCCCCAATCGATGACGATGGAATAGATGTTCCATTACCCGACCATGAAGAAATTCGAATAGCAATTACCCGCTTGAAGAACAACAAAGCAGCGGGGGCCGATAGATTACCGGCAGAACTATTCAAATACGGCGGCGAAGAACTGATAAGGTGCATGCATCAGCTTCTTTGCAGAATATGGTCGGAAGAAAGCATGCCTGACGATTGGAATCTCAGTGGGCTCTGCCCAATCCATAAAAAGGGAGATCCCACAATCTGCGCCAATTACCGTGGGATCAGCCTCCTAAATATCGCATACAAGGTTCTATCGAGCGTATTGTGTGAAAGACTAAAGCCCACCGTCAACAAACTGATTGGACCTTATCAGTGTGGCTTTAGACCTGGAAAATCGACAACTGACCAGATATTCACCATGCGCCAAATCTTGGAAAAGACCCGAGAAAAGAGGATCGACACACACCACCTTTTTGTCGATTTTAAAGCTGCTTTCAACAGCACGAAAAGGAGTTGCCTTTACGCCACGATGTCTGAATTTGGTATCCCCGCAAAACTAATACGGCTGTGTAAATTGACGTTGAGCAACACCAAAAGCTCCGTCATGATTGGGAAGGACCTCTCCGAGCTGTTCGATACCAAACGAGGTTTCAGACAAGGTGACTCACTATCGTGCGACTTCTTTAACCTGATGCTGGAAAAAATTATAAGAGCTGCAGAGCTAAACCGAGAAGGTACAATCTTCTACAAGAGTGTACAGCTCCTGGCGTACGCCGATGATATTGATATCATCGGAAGCAACAACCGCGCCGTTTGTTCTGCTTTTTCCCGCATGGATAAGGAGGCGAAGCGAATGGGTCTGGAGGTGAATGAGGACAAGACGAAATATCTCCTGTCATCAAACAAACAGTCGGCGCATTCGCGTCTTGGCTCCCACGTCACTGTTGACAGTCATAACTTCGAGGTCGTAGATAATTTCGTATACCTGGGAACCAGCATCAACAACACGAACAATGTCAGCCTCGAAATCCAGCGCAGAATAACTCTTGCCAACAGGTGCTACTTTGGACTGAGTAGGCAATGGAACAGTAAAGTCCTCTCTCGACGAACCAAAATCAAGCTCTACAAGTCGCTTATCATTCCCGTCCTGCTTTACGGTGCAGAAGCTTGGACGATGTCAACATCAGATGAGACGACACTAGGAGTTTTCGAGAGGAAAATTTTGCGCAAGATTTATGGTCCTCAGAACATTGGCAACGGCGAATACCGCAGACGATGGAACGATGAGCTGTACGAGTTATACGACGACATTGACATAGTTCAGCGAATAAAAAGACAGCGGCTACGCTGGCTAGGTCATGTTGTCCGAATGGACGAAAACACTCCAGCCCTGAAAGTGTTCGATGCAGTACCCGCCGGAGGAAGCCGAGGAAGGGGAAGGCCTCCACTCCGTTGGAGGGACCAGGTGGAGAGCGACCTGGTTACACTTAGGATCTCCAACTGGCGCCGAACTGCGAAGGAGAGAGACAGGTGGCGCACTATCGTCGATTCGGCTATAACCGGCTAAACGGTTGCAACGCCAATCACACATACATATATCGAACATGAGGACCTCGGTGCTTCTAACCTAATATTATGGTTTCCAACTTTCAATGGACTTTATACAATATATATGACGAATATGTGGGTAAAATTGTGAACTATATAATATAAATAAAGTTAAATAAACAAATTGCGAGAGTATAAAATGTTCGGTTACACCCGAACTTAGCCCTTCCTTACTTGTTAGTCTTCGTTTTTTCACACCTACAGTTGAGCGATCGTTTTTTCACACCAACATGCCCGAAGCTTCGCAGCAGAACAAGCGAAAACACGCCCACGCTAGTCCGTCGAACAGAACAAATAAGTTCATATATTTTTAGATGTTCAATACATAGACTTACTAATCGTATGTCTGGATTCAACTTTATATAAGAACACAATAAACGATATCTACAAGCTAAAAAATTATGAATATGAAATTGACATTAATAAAATAATTGAATAAACTAAAATAAATATATTTTTTAATTATGAAAACTTTTTTCGGTGTAGCTGCTTTGTTTACTTTTTGTTTCGCTGCTTGTTCTTCTTAACTAACATTTGTATAATTTTGTGCGTGTGGTAGTTTGGTCGACACTGATTTATAACCTTTTCACACTGGAGATAATAAAGACTGGAGATAAAACAGGCTGCCTACCTCGCAACGTTGCGATCGACCACAACACGTTCGGGGTGGGATAGATATCGAGAACTGAAGAGGGAAGCGAGACGCATTTGCAGACGTAAAAAGAAAGAGGCCGAAATACATGAGTATGAAAAGCTTGAAAAGCTGGCCGACATGCGTAATGCTCGAAAATTTTATGAAAAGATGAGGCGATTTACAGAAGGTTTCAAGACCGGTGCATTATCATGTAGGGACCATAGAGGTAATCTGGTAACGGATGTCCAGAGCATACTGGGATTATGGAGGGAACACTTCTCCGACCTACTCAATGGCAGTGAAAGTACAACACCAGGAGATGGCGAACCCGATTCCCCAATCGATGACGATGGAATAGATGTTCCATTACCCGACCATGAAGAAATTCGAATAGCAATTACCCGCTTGAAGAACAACAAAGCAGCGGGGGCCGATAGATTGCCGGCAGAACTATTCAAATACGGCGGCGAATAACTGATAAGGTGCATGCATCAGCTTCTTTGTAGAATATGGTCGGAAGAAAGCATGCCTGACGATTGGAATCTTAGTGTGCTCTGCCCAATCCATAAGAAGGAAGACTCCACAATCTGCGCCAACTACCGTGGTATAAGTCTCCTCAATATCGCATATAAGGTTTTGTCGAGCGTATTGTGTGAAAGACTTTAGTCCACCGTCAAACCGTCAAGACCGTATTTGTAATTATATATACGTTCTTTGTCTGTCGAGTTGTTGTTCACGCTACACGACGGTAGATGTTGCTAGAAGAAGAAACTTATCAACTTCTTATGAAAAGCAAAAACCGAAATGTGTAACAGTTGAACAATTATCGCGTAGCCGGCAGTGTGAAGGGTAAATCATTAATGATCAATTAATTATGCTGTGTGAAAAGGCTATTAGAAGTACGCACTAGCCAACAGATTAAGTGCGATGATCAAGAAGGCTTTTAGAGTGAGTAACACGCATGTCATAGCCTTAGTTTGGGCTGTATTCATACATCTCAGTTTTATTCAACGAAAAAACAAATATTTTTCTCCCTGCAAAATCTGTGTTAAGAATACATGGAACAACAAGTCTTCAAATATTATTCAAATACATGTAATATTAATATATATTATCGGTCATTGTGCTGCCCGTGTGAGTATGCTAAGCGTGTAAATAAATCACATTTGTTTGTATAAAAAACAAATACATCGAGCCAACGGTGCATGCTTGCAGCCACACGTTACCCACCTGAAAGCGGTGGGTGAATCAAGCAACGGCAACCACAAATATAACGTGACTATTTGTTATGTAAAATCGCCTCATATCAAGGTAAACATTGCACGTCGTGTGTTTGTATTTTTGTCACATTCGCGCAAGCCCCATAGACAAGTTTTTGGGTTAAGAGTTTTGTAGGTCGTGTGAAATTCGTGCGCTTAGAATATGTGCTTGCAATTTTAATGGGTTCCACCTCCTTTGCAATAGTTACGCTTGAATATGCTATTGTTTTTCTACGTTTTTTTCGCAATTTATTCTATATTTTGTGCGTGCTCAAGTACCCCAGTCAAATAATTATATGTGCATTTCGGCTTTTGTTTATATTTCTTATTCTCTGTTATTTTTTGGATTTCGGTAAATGTGGAATAAAAGGTTGATATGTTACCGTTACTATACAACGAAAATTGTTTCATACTTTTCTCGTTCGTTGTACAGTTACATTAAGAATGTGATTGTGAATTGGGTATTGCATAGAAAATATTTATATGTGCAAAATCAGTTTAGCGGATCTTTCTTACTGATAGTGTCGCAGCAAAAACTTTTTTTGCAAAAATTTGTTTTCAAAATTATTGTAGGTGCATTTACTTAATGAATTATTAAAATTTTTATTACATTTATTTAACTTTAAGCCTAAAATGCCTCGTGGTCCTAGTTTATCAGCCGAGGAACAAGTAATAGTCATAGGAATGCATAAAAGCGGTTCCAAAATGGCTCTAGACCAAAGCGACATCGGAACTGTATCTCAAAACTTCTTAAAAACCCTACTAATTATGGTATATTGCGACTGGCAATATTTATGGCATATAACTGGACATATCGAAAGGATAACGCTTTAATCCACACGAAGAACATCTTTAACGACCTGAAAATTCCGGTATTACAATGTGCAGCATTGAGTTCGACCCTAAATCCTATTGAGGATCTCTGGGGGAACCTCTCTGCTCCTGTTTTCCAAAACGGAAAGCAGTTTGAGACAGTACGTCACCTTAAATTAGCCATTAAGCAAGAATTAGCCAATATTTACATAACTATTCTACAGTCAGTAGTTAATTCTCTGATTAAGCGGCTTAATTTAGTTTTAAAATATAAGGACAATTCTACTGACTATTAAAATAAACATTTCTTTCAGTTAAACTCAAATGTATAGGATTTACTGGTAAAAATAGTAAAATGCACATATAAATATTTGCCATTAGCCTAAACTTCAATTTTGTTTTATAGTTTAAAAAATACTTTGAAATTTGTTAATTTTTTGTTTTTTATATCGTATACATTAATAATAACAAACCTGCATACTCAGAAATATTTTGCAATTTTGTAATCTTTAATTCGTTTTTCAAAAAGTTCATGCACATATAATTATTTGACTGAGGTATTTGGAACAGAGTGTTGTGAAAAACTCTTACGTGGATATTTAAGACAATAAGGTACCAGTAACTAGAATTTTGTGTTGACAGTTGTAAGTATGAACTTCTTTGTGGCTATCTCAACTGAAATGAAAAAAATAATGAATACAATTACGATATCACTAGTTCTACATTTATCTGCTTTTTTATTCAGACTTTCAGGAACTTGATTTCTCACAGCAATAACAGCTGCGATGAACAAGATGAACTAAATATCAACTGGAACTAATCAAATACAATGATTGAGTCTGATAGCCTTTTCACACAGCCAAATTAATTGATCAATTAAAATTTTGATTGAGATATCAGTTTTTGCCCTTCAAACTGCCGGCTACTCGATAATCGATCAGCTGTTACACATTTTTGTTTTTGCTTTTCACAAGGAGTTGGTAAGTTTCATCAGGTGATTGCTATTTTATTACTTATTTCCAGCGACAACATTTACCGACGTGTAGTGTGAACAACAACTCGCAGCGTTGCATTTCATTTTCGAGTCGATTAAAATTCAATCAAAAATCATTGTAGAAAAATAATGTATGATAAATTGATCTAAATCAGCGCTTTAATCGAGTAAAGGCCGGTTAATTGATCAAGTAGTTCCTGTGCGAAAAGGCTATAAGGCAAATAATAAATATTTAAATTAAAGCTTTCTGAGACGCCTGAGTACTCGACCTTGTGATTAAGTAATCGCTCGGGCAATGGTATTATGCAATAAACAGCAAATGCGTGCGCAAGGTCAGTCGACAATAGTAGATGCTGTCTACTGTTTAATTTGTATGGATAATTCAGTTATATTGTATTTGCCTTAACTAATGAGAACATATCAAGAGATAACAAATAGACTACCCATGGAATGTCAAGAACATAAGCATAAGCATCTTCCTTGCATGCAAAAGAGTAATCAGTATAAATATTTGTAAATAAGTGAAAAAAAGTAATACTATGATAGAAGATCGTGGGAGTGGGGCAATCAAGGAAGTAGAAAGCAAAAAACAAAAAAGAAAACTTACAAGTTAAACATGTAGAAGAGTAAAAATATTCTGAGAGCAACAATTACAAATAGTCTACCCACTCGTAACTTAACCACTACTGCTTCTTAGAGCAAGAGCAGCCGGAAGTCTTTTGTGTAAGCGGATGTGGAGCTGTTGTTGACATTGTAGCCTGCACTCACTACCTACTCTGTTTGGTTGTTAAGTTGTTGCTTACCATATCATGCCGCCAACACTTTTCTTCCGTTATTGCTGCTGGCTTTTAGCTATTTACGAGCCTTTGCATGGATTAAGGATATACATAAGTATATTGGTGGAATTCTCTCTGTAGTCAACTTGTTGACGGCTTATCACAGTGGATGTGTTTTGATGGGGCAGCAACTGTAAACACGCCTGAATGTGACAAGCGTTTAATTATTATCATATTTTCTTTATCACATAATTACCGCACTTGCGGCATAATAATAAATTGAAGAACGAATTTTATAAGAAGAAAAATTAATATTAATTATGCACAATTAAAGAATAAAATAAGTAAGAAAGAAGTGCTAAGTTCAAGCGGTAATTAAATTTAAATTTTTAAGAGTGTATGAACTGCTCAACAAGTATCATTTTTTTGATTAAATTTTTTCGTAAAGTGCATCATTGAGATGGTTACACCGCACTCTATAATTCTATACATTTCGAGCATACTGTTCTGCTCCAATATATGTTTGGATTTTATAAAAACATGCAAAAAAATATTTACTTTGAATCATTCCTCTAACGGTTTCAAACCTACATAACACCTTTTTATTCTCAACCTACTCAGCTGCGACTGTCGCCTAATATCAAACATAAAAGGCAATAAAAACAAATTTCAACTGTTGCATATCCACGCCTTGCGCTTGCGAATGTTTAACATGAAATTTACATAAATTTTCCACTGAAACGGATAGCGTTTGTCAACGCCTCTATGGTCGTAATAATAAAATGGTTTTGCTTTTCGTTGCGACAAAGTTTCATTAGTTTTATATTTGAATGCAGCAACATGAGAGAGACGTTAATGAGTGACTTTTTGGGCGTTTGTGGAATATAGAGTAAATAACGGTGTAATAAATTTCTGAAAAAAGCTTGATTCATGTTAGAAACGTATTTAAATAAAATTCAAATATATATGAAACTAGCAGACCCGGCCACACGTTTTTGGTATACATTAAATTAGTAAATCTTTCAATGCAGAGAAAAAATTCTTACGCATAAAGACGAAAACGTTATAGCCGATAAATTTTAAAATGATTGATAGGCATTAGTGTAGATCAGTGTTAAGCGTAAATCATAATAATTTGTAAAACTTTAATTTTTTATTTTAATTTAATTTTTAATCGTATATTGGAGAAAGTAACAAATGCCAAATTTCATAGTTGGCTTAATCTTTCATAGCCAGTCTTGTTCTTTTGCAAAGTTTGGTGTTGATTTATGTTACGCAGCATGATCACAACTCACAACTTTTAATTGCAAGTGAGTGGGGATAGTGCAGCAATTTAAAGTAGTCCGTGGAATAATTGAATACGTCATCCTGGTTTGTAGCTGTGTCAACTCTCCTTTAACGAAATTCTAAATTGTCACAGTAAGATCAACAGGATCCTTGTTTTTTTACTACGTCATCCTGGTTTGTGGCTGTGTCAACTCTCCTTTAACGAAATTCTAAATTGTCGCATTAAGATTAACAGGATCCTTGTTTTTTTACCACCAATATAGGTCATTCAATGAAGCCATTTATTTTTATTATATTATGGTTTCATGTCAGGAAAAACACGATGAATAAGCTCCTCTTTCCAGGCCATGAAGTGACAGAAACCCGTTAAAAATGTTAGAGGTGTCAACTGCGTTGCTACCATTTTCAACTATTTCTACAATCGCAGTATGATATTGTTGGAAAAACACTCGTATGTTATTTGTTAATTTGTAATTCTTTATGTGTCGCCACAAATTAGATGATTTTAGGAATGTGATTAGTTCGTCAGCAACAGTTGATCCAGGAATAGTCTGGCGAAAATCATCTGCTAACAGAATCCCGGCTCCACCAACGTTCATCGGCAATTAAGATCTTTTAAAGTCCTGTGCTGTACCTCCAGCGACTTGAATATCTGGAAAATCTTCTTTATAGCTTTTCAGGCGATTTTGCAGACTGGTGTTTCGTTGCAATTTAGGAATAATTTCAAGGCCGAATTGCCGTTTGTCTGCCTACTAACAGGTGTCAAGTTGCCGCTATTCCCATTATAACAGGGCGTTGAAAATTAGTGAAATCGGAAATCATGTACTATATATGCTGATTTTCGTTATTCTATTGGACTTTATTTCAACTTGTGTGTAATAAAATTACATCAATAAATTGCGAGAGTATAAAATGTTCGGTTGCCTTTCCCTACATGTTACAAATTGTTTTGGGCTATCGACACAGCCTTATACAATTGAACAATGATAAAAGTATTTTAACAAAGCAACAATGACAACTTTCAAAATATTATTATTTTTTGTTTTGTTTTTTTTTTTTTATAATTTTGTTGTCAATTCAAATAAAATCATCTTTTTGTTATCTTCCTCACAATTTTCCGATATATACTTACTTTCTAATCCTTCCCTGGCCTTCCATAAATATTTCAAAATTAAAATTAGCCAGATCGGTTTGGCTCTTCTCGGGTTTTTTCGAGACTAACTACACAAATTGTTTGTATGGGTGATTAGAAAATCGTGGATTTCAGACTTTTTCAGGCAATTTTTCTAAATTTTATCTCCGTAAGAACCATCCCGGTACCTCTAAAAACATTCTAAACAAAGAATTTGCGAAATCGGTTCAGCGGTTCTCGAGTTATGCGCTTAGCAACACATTTTGTGATTCATTTTTATATTATAGATGAAGGTAAGAATTTCCTTTTATTAGAAATTCGTGTAAATTTGAAAAATGATTACAGATAATGAGTTTTATATAACAAATATGTTCATATTTTCATCATCGAAATATCTAACTTGAACATACATAAATTATTTGCATTGCATATGCACACTGCTACACAACTTTTGTACTAAGTGGTTAATTAATCAGTGAACATTGCTATTAGTCAAATCTTATCTTTGGAAGCTGTTCAATTAATCACTGATTATTCTGTTGCTGGACTTGAAAAGCTTTTTTTTAATGTACTTCAAAAAAATGTATGAATACATAATTGGGAAATTAAATACGCAAAAAAAGGACAGTAGTTATGTAGCCACTAGAAAAGAGAAATAAGAAGGAAAATATTTGAGTATGCGAGAATATGAAAACATTTAATAAACGGTTTTTTAAAGTGCATTGCCATCGTAGTTTATGCTTTCTTTAGATTTTTTTAAGCATTTTAATAAATGCCGTTATGATGTAAATGTATGAAACTTGGTATATTTGCTGTAAGCCATATTAAGATACAATAATGTAGCAGAAGAGATGATTGGAATATGTTTAGAAACGGTTATTAGTACAAAAATCGTAGTTTGGGGCAGGCCCTCATAGCGCAGTGGTTCCGCTTGTATGAAGTCGCGGCCATAAATACTTCCCGTTGAGATATCGCTATGAAATTTTCACCAAAAATCTAGAAAAATATTCTAAATATGTGATAAAAAAATTGACATAAAATGTTATGAACCGAATTCCATTGGAATTGGTCGAGTAGTTCCTGAGGCATAATTTTTAACCCATAAGTGGACGAAGCTACGCCCATTGTCCAATTTCTTTAAAAGCTTAATGTAGCTTTTCTGTACCATCTTTCCAATAAAATTTAGGGTTTGTGGTGTTTTTCCTTACTGAATTAAAGCACTTTTAGTAGTTTCCAACATAAAATTTGTATGGGAGGTGGGCGTGGTTATAATCCGATTTCCTTCAATTCCATGCTGTATAATCAAATGCCTAAAGCAAATGAACAAAACATTATGCAAATATGCATCTCCCTAATGTGATCCTTTGTACCAAATTTTGTTTTCATTCCTTTATTTATGGCTTAGTTATGACACTTCACAAGGCCAAATTTGACCTTGAAGAAGAAAATATGGCGTTAGTATATTGTAAATTATGCCTATATCTGCAAATTTCTGCTGCTAACTTTAAAATTTATATTAACTTAAGACACCCACTAATACATTGAACAAAAAGGTCTAAGGGGATAGGGGGGGTACACAACTAAAACTTTAAATAAACAAGGTAAAGAAAAGCTTTAATTAAAAAAATACAACACAAATTAGCTTTTATTAATATAAACCTTTCACTTAAAAATACCATTAAAATCATTCAGATTCAGAAAAGTAAATATTCGATAGACCACTTTGAAAATGAACATGTGCTCATGTCTTCGATTCTATTTTTTAAAAATCCCGTTAGATTTCCATATAAAACTGTTTTACCATATAAAATTTTGGTCATTTTAGAGACAATTCGTTTACATTTTGTCAAAATATATTGTTATAGATTTTTTGATTTTTGGCCTATGGACGGAACCACTGTGTATAGTACCGTCGCCGAAAGTAAGAAATGAACGAATGTTTTGTAACTACCTATGAAACTACCTACTAGATGAAAAAATTATTGACCAATGTCAAATTTAATGATATTAACAGTCTGACTGTTGTAATTTATTTTTTTAATTTTCGAACTGAATCCACAAAATTTAATCAATAATCAAAATGATGTGAGATGTTGATGATGTGAAATATTGTCTTCACAGTGTTGTCAAATGAAAATCCCCAAAACAATATTTTATCAGAATTCCTACTATTTTCGCTCCGCGATGCAATATGTACTAAGCATAACAATTGAAAGAGTGCAACCGGTATTCATTGGCATATATATATACATACACCAGTGTGTAGTTAATAGCAAATTTGTATTCACTGAACTGTAAGTGTAACCGACAAAAGGCGCAATTTGCTGTTTAAAAAGCGTTACAATGTTTGACAGTTGAACTTGACAATGATTAGCTTTCGATTAAGGAAACAAGAAATATGAATGATGTTAGATACATCATACGTTATAGTATACATAAGTACTATTATAAGAGAGTTGTCTAAGTAAAGCTATTTATTATTGGTCTTCTATAGGTTTGGTATAGGTCCCCAATCTATATCCGTGTCAAGTGTTAAAAAAATCTATATAGCTTCCTGCTATTTTTGTTTCTCAGTATTTTTGATTATTTGCTGAGAAATTCTTGGTTTGATATGTAATTTTCCCTTTTTAAAACTCTAAGACATCTGACTGTCTTACCAAAGAATTTGTATTAGGGGTTTCATTTCTTTCTTTCCTCCTACTTCCTCCTTCCATTAAACTACACACGTTGTATGATATTATTGTTGGCTTTCGTTGCTAGAAAATTATTAAAATGGTAGACTTTAAAAAGGCCAATGAGTACGACTTGAGCTAGTCATCTACTATTTCTTCGCATCGAAATCCTTAAAGTTCTCGGACTCAAATTTTAACTACCTTTAGGTACTCATATACATATGTATATGGCTATATATGTATATGGCTTACTGCTTTAGCCTCAAAAGTTGCTTGAAAGAAACACTTGGGCTAATATCCGCCTTTCAAAACTAATAAAGAAACTCATTTCGAATGCAAATAACTGGTGTTTTTCTAACTTTCGGCACCATTTACCGTTGCTTTAACTTTTCTAAGCAATATGCAACACTTCTCGCACATATTTAGAAAATAATTGTGTAACATACATATATACATATAACAAAAATAACGCAAAGCACTCTTCACCCAGTTCTGTGTGCAGTGAAGCGATTCTTCAGCTTAGTTTTCTCATTCTGCTGGTGTGGCGAAGGTAACCAACAACTAAGTACGTGTTGTGATTTCTTGAGTGACTATTATAAAAATGTTTTGTTTCAATTTTCTGCGCTTTATATGCACATACGAATAGAAAAAGTCGCAGCAAATCGGGGTAAAAAAGTTATGAATTGTGTGCTTGCGCGTATTTCTAGCCAACCTATTTGCGGCAAAAGTTTAGAGAGGTATTCAAAAAATGGCAAAAAGGAATCGTATAGTGGAAAAATGAAATATAAACGAAACCAAAAACAAAGAGGTTGCCATAGCTGCCAATTGTCACATTTATTTCGTATGTAAATACAAAAGAATCGTGAATAAAATGCACAATTAGAATTGTTAAGAAGCAAAGAAAAAATGGAATGAATGAAATAAAATGCGGTGTGAGGTTATTTATGTAAATACATATATATGTATGTATGTATTATAAAGGGTGTTGTATTATTAAAATATGAATAAAACCCCAAGTCACACTGGCATAGGAGGCCATTTCATTAGAGATAGTCAGTTAGTTTTTAAACTGAAAAAAAAAACAGATTGCACAAAAGATAGAGGAAGGTTCATCTACAGGAAGCTATCTCAAATTTGTTAAGTCTCTCTTGTTATGGAACTGATTTTTTGACAAATGGAATGTTGAACAAATGCTAAAAGATTCTCGAGTTATTTTTGGCTTAAATAAAGGCTATTTCAGGTATCAAAAATATGTTATAATGCGGCAATTTCTAACCACTGTGTGTGTTTGGTTAGGTTAGGGTGCCTTCACGTATTCCCTGAGTAGGAGTCATCGTTTGGGATGCCAGCGCTTGACGCGAATTTTAAAATATTATAAAGCCTCACTGACGATGTCTCCACCAACTTATCGTATTGTGAGGCCACTAAATACTTGAATCGTTGTCTCGCTAAAGAAGGACAAACGCATAAGAGATGCTCCACTATTTCCTTGGTGCCCTGCTCTTGAGGCGCCGATTTCGCCGCGCAACTTTCGGCAAAGAGATCTATAGGTGGCAGGTTTAATATTCGTTCTAGAGCAGCCGTTGGGGTGGTTCTTAGGGCCCCCGTTATACATAGTACCCGTCCACCATACCAGAACCCAGTAGAGCAGAATTGGTCTCACTATTGCTGTGTAGCACCAGTGCATGAGATTGGGAGAAAGCCCCCAGGTAGTGCCAAGCATCTTCCTGCATGCATACAGAGCATTACTGGCTTTCCTCACTCTCTCCTCCACATTGTACTTCCACAGAAGTTTGGTGTCCAAGACTACCCCTAGGTATTTGGTACGGTCCTTGAGCGGGAGCTCGGTCCCATTTAGCGAAGGCGGCCTCCATGCAGGTATTTTGTACCTTCTAGTAAACACCAGAAGGTCTGTCTTTTCCGCATTGAGCGCCAGTCCCGCTAGCGTTGCCCAGTTTTTGACAGTGCTGAGAGTGCTGGTCATTATACTGCTGACAGTGTGCTTTCCCGTTATTAAGATGGCGATGTCATCCGCATACGCTGTTATCTTGGGAGCTTTGTCTTCAAACTGTTTTAGTAAATTGTTTACCACTAATGTCCATAAGAGTAGAGATAGCACTCCGCCTTGCGGAGTACCTCTACAAACTTCCTTGGTCACACTGGCATCATCAACTCCCATTGACTCAATACTTCGCAGTATGGATTCCGTGGTGGACACATTATTGAATGCTCCCGAAATGTTCAGGAATGCTCCCAGAGCATATTCCTTGTATTCTAGAGCTTTTTCAATGTTGTATACCAATGAATGGAGTGCAGTCTCCACGAATCTGCCTTTTGTGTACGCATGTTGCGATATGGACAAGCTGCCAGGAGGCGCTGTGTCCGTTATATGTGCATCTAGTATTTTCTCCAGCGCCTTCAGAAGGAAAGAGGTAAGACTTATGGGCCTGAACTCTTTCGAGTAGGTTGGATTGTTTTTACCTGCCTTCGGTATGAAAACCAGCCTAACCTCTCTCCATGAGTGCGGTACATAACCAAACCTTAGACATCCTCTGAATATCACTCGCAACCACGGCACGACCAGTTGCATTGCGTTCTTTAGCATGGCTGGAAAGATGCCATCCGCACCGGGAGATTTGTAATGGTCGAAGGAGCGGATTGCCCATTCTATTTTATCCTCCGTAATTATACACTCTGACAGGATAACAGCAGTATTTCCTTCGTGTGGAGCGTTAACCGGGTTCTTGCATCCCGGAAAGTGTACGCTAACTAGAACCTCTAAGAAGTCCCTGCAATTCTCCGTCCACTCTCCGGGGCTTTTAGATAACAGTTTTCTAAGTCTTGCCACCTCATTTGTTCTTTCAAATCTGCTACAAAAGTTTTTCCAGGACCCTATTAAACTATAGATTTTCCTTACACTGCGTCTACGCGATTCGAGCTCCTTGTTCCACCAAGGGGGTCTCGTTTTGCGTTTGGGCCGCAGCATAGGACAAGCGGAATAATAAGCCTTAGTAAGAGTGCTACAGAAGAGATTCACACCCTCCTTTAACTCTTGTGGAGAGTTGAACACGCACGGTCTAAGTCTTTTACCAAACAGTATTTGTCGGTATCGTACCCAGTTTGTAATTCTGGGGTTTCTTCTAGCCTCAAGTCTAGCTTTAACCCCCTTTCTAATAGAGAAAT